>NC_135887.1:130360424-131075699 GCF_964194155.1 Cetorhinus maximus
TTGTAGTAATCTGCAGGCCTAACATGAATGAGCTCCAGGCAGGGCTTTAAATTCAATGAACTGAATACTTCTGAAATCAAAACAAAGTTGTTGTCAGCAATGGTGACCACAAAGCTACCCGCTTTTCATAAAGACCCATCTGGTGCACTTTTGTTCTTTAGGGAAGGAAATCTCCTGTTCTTACCCGGCCTGACCTACATATAACTCCAGACCCACAGCAATGTGATTAACTCCTATCTGCCCTCTGAAATGGCCTAGCAAGCCGCTTATATAAAATTGCTACAAAATATCTAATAAGAATTAAACCGGTTGACCACCTGGTATTGACCTAAGCATTTGACTCAACAAGGCCACTCCAAGCCACTCACCATCCTGGCTTGGAAATATATCACCGTTCCTTCACTGTCGCTGGGTCAAAATCCTGGAACTCCCTCCCTAACAGCACTGTGGGTGTACCTACACCACATAGACTGCAGTGGTTCAGGAAGGCAGCTCACCACCACCTTCTCAAGGGCAATTAGGGATGGGCAATAAATGATGGCCTAGCCAGCGACGCCCACGCCCTGTAAATGAAAAAAAAAATTCCAGAGAATACATACAAAGCCATGACGGAATTGGGAATTTGGAAGTAGCCATCTCACAAACCCCTCAAAAAAAGAAAGCTGTAAACCTGGGTAAAAATAAACATGGAATGAGGTAACCCAATGGCAACCCTCTTGAATCACCCAATGGAAACCAGAGGTGGTGCAGCAGACAAGGAACAATCTGGTAGCCTGGCAACTGTAGAACAGGGGTGGGTGTAACTAGTCTGTGAAGAAAATACCATGGTGTGGATTTTGCAATAGTAATGACAGTAAAACTGCCAGCATCCGCCATCATTACATCACTGAAACTGACAGCAAAACTCTGGAAATTGCTCCCAGTGATTCTACCTTTCACCAGAGGGTGCGCTGTTGAGGCATACCTCCTATTCCACCTTCAGACAGCAATCAACAGGAAATCAATTGAATTGACATGAACTTCCAATCTTATATTCTTAGTCTCCCTATAAAAACCCTTGGAAAAAGTTGTGCCTTGTTGAATGAGGTGTTTTTAATGGCATACCAATGTCATAATTACCGCTAAATGTCCTCATTGGCCCTGAGGAGGTAATTTTATATTTGTGAATGTTGACTTTCGCCATAATGATAAAAAAAAACTTCCTACACATCTTTTCTTAAATATGTATCTTTTTTTCTTTTTTTGTAAAAAGTTGTTTACCTTTAATTTAGTTTTACAGTATCTTTACAGTGTGGAAAGAGGCCATTTGGCCCATCGAGTCTGCACTGCCTTTCTGAAAGAGCATTCCAGCGAGTCCCACTCCCCTGCCTTATCCCCATAACCTTGCACATTCTCTCTTTTCCGGTAGCAATCCAATTCCCTTTTGAATACCTCGATCGAACCTGCCTCCACTACCCTTTCAGGAGGTTCCTTCCAGATTCTCAACCACCCTTTGGGTGAAAAAAAAATTCCTCACATCGCATTTAGTCCTTTTGCCAATTATTTTAAATCCATAATCATTTGCTTCGCTACCTGAAATTTTAAATTCGGAGTGAAGTACTTTTAACTTCCTAGTTTGCTGTGTGTGAATAATTCAATATGTTTGGCTGCTTTTCTGGCATGCTGACACCTGACAAGGCACCCCCCTCGATTTGGTGCCAGATTTAAGTTGCTTTTGAGAAAGGGGAAAACCATGGCACTGAGAGATCACTGATCTTTGCAGGCAGCTTACTTCATAGTCAGTGGCGAGCCCTTGATTAGAGTTAAGTGCGACAATTAAAGTACCTCAAATTCAGAAGGATCTAACAACTAAACAAGATATCTGTTGTCAGAAACTAATGCCCTCTCCAAAGGTGCATATGCCCATTGCAAGGTTGCAATGGTTGGCATGAAGCAATCAATGCATCAATTGCATCAATGCTAAACTTGCAGTGAAAATCCGGAGTCAGATGCAGCGAAACTTTGCTGACATGGCAGAAGTGGGCGAGCTAAATAGGAATTCAGGAGATCTCCCGAGTGCCCTCTGTGAATAGTTTCCCCAGTGCTCTATTAATAGTATTCCCCTATTTCCTGAGAATTCCTTGTCCTACGACACCTCAGAGTTTAAGTTCAGTACAGTGTCCTGCATTACATGGGCCTGAAGGACAACTGGCCATATATTTGATTTCAACTTAAATGTTTAGAGAGCAGGGATTTTTCCCTCATCACAGCCACAGTCTAAATATTTGTATTTTTAACCGTCGGGTGACAGCTCTGCTCACTCAGGCATCTCAGATTTTACCAATTTCATCTCAGCTGGAGTCAAGGGATGAATGAATGGTTCTGCTGGGCTGGAACCTGGCTTGCTACTGTCTGTCTCAGGTCAGTAACTGCTGTGGTGTACGTGTACCTGTAGATGAACACCATGTCTGTGTGAAGAGTTTAATTCTTCGTCTGCTTACTCCCATTGCAAGATAGAAGTTATTAAAAATGAGCTGTTAGGTTACAGTGTAATCCTGATTGTTCCATGTGCTTTCATGTGGATGTGGTTTTCAGTGAAACTTGGGCTTTGGCACTGTCCTTGATGTGGAAACAGTGAAAGCTCAACAAATTAACTTAATTTTGAGAGACCATGTCTGTTCAGATAAATGTTGGAGGGAGCATTGAATTCCACTTGGCAGAAAAGGTGTTGGACTCTGATGATTCAAAATTTCATATATGCTTGAGAAATGGTCACCTTCCCAATTTTTGACCAAAGAATCATTCATTTTTCACATACCATGTGTATTAGTTGACCCCTCACTTTTAGCCAAAAAGCCCAAACTCTTTGTACTTACCACCCGCTCGCTGCTGAAGTCAAACTCATCCTGGTGTAAACCCACTAGAAAGAACCATAGAATAGGACACCATTGTAGGCGGCTGTTCAGCTCCTCGTGCCTGCACATGTCAACACGTGATGTCAAGGCTACTACTCCACCGGTGCATGCAGCGTTCCCGCCAGTCCTAGCCCAGTGGAAATTAAAGTCATTGAGATTTCAGAGCAGACAAATGATTGTGCAGGAGCTAGAGATTTCGAGATAACGGAGAAGAATGATAAAGAATGGAGGAAGCTCTAAACACAGCTTAGGCAAATGCTTAAGAATAAATGCGCAAACAGAGGGAAGCCTAGCATGTGGCCGCTGTTGGAAGACGAAGTTGCAAAATACGTCAGTGAAAATTTGCAGAATAATCTTCGACCTGGCAACTCTGCAACAGCAAGACGATGGAAGAGGGTGGATTTCAGCCGCTCCAAAATATTACTCAGGTATAAGTTGACCCCCTACTTTTTTACTAAAAATTTAGCCTCAGAAACTGGACTTTTATACAAGTATATACGGTATCCAAGAGAAGCACATACTCATTAGGCTGAAGTGCAAGGCACATTAGAACAATGACTACATTTCAAAACTACTTCAATGACTGTAACTTGTTTTGGAAAGTCCTAAGATGATGAAAGCTGCTATATTTATACAAGTTTGTTCTTTCATTTCTTCATTCCTCCATTTCGTTCATTTCTTTCTTTTTTGCATGTCTTACTTACATTTCATTTCTTCATTTCATTCTTTCCTTTTTCATTTCTTTTCTCTTTCTTTTTATTTTCTTTCGTAAATGAATGATTTTGTGCAGAGCTGATTTACTAACCTGGAGCCCTAGAAGTCTAAGGCACACTGGGAGACAATCAGTCTTTCAGGCCTGGTCTCACATTATCCTCTCTCCTGTTTCAAATGTTGATCTGCTCTTCTTTAAAAACATGCAATGCTCTTTGTGTCAAATAAAACTTGCCATGCTCCAATAAATTCCCCTGCGTAAAAACATTTCTCCTAACTTCTCTCTTTTTTTTGGCGCATTAGATAACTTGACCCTTTCAATGTAGAGTGACCAGTCTAGTAGAAAATAAACAAAATACAATGGCCATGCCACTAGATTCCAAAAATCTTATTACAGAAAATATATTGAGGAAAATTAGATATATTTTAAAACTATCAAAAATTTTGAGTGGTTATTTTGTTTCCAAAAGTCTTAACAAGTTCAAGGAATGTTCCACTATTATTAAACAGTGTTTAAGTCCAAGGTTCTCATGTGCTTCATAACAACATGCATACTGTTTTGAAAATATCAGCACAAATTGTAAAACCTGTATTATGAAATAGTCGACTGTCAAGGTCCCATTGCTTTGTATCAAGAGATAACCGGAAGGCAAGAGGAGTACACTTGCTTTGTTAAAATTTCAGGCGATACATGTTTAAGACATGAAACAGGTCATCGCGAGGGTGTGAACTTAAACTGTGTGCATAGGCCTAGAAGTTATAAGTACAATATCAAGCCAAAATTCTGCTCACTCTGTTCCACCAACCCTGTGTCAGAGCAGGACCTAAGTGCACCAGTGAAGAAAGATGCTGAACTTTCCCTGAGTCCTGAGAAGGAGGCATTTGGACTATGTCTATAGGGCACATCAGTAGTGCCCACATTGAAATGAGAGCCTGTAAATGCTCACCTGAGGGATGAAGTCAAAGAGAAAATGGCAATAATGTTTTTCTTTCCTTAGTTGTTCAAAATATAACTGATTCCCTTTGCCTGCAAAAATTTTATATTTTATATTGGAACAGAATCCTATTGAAGACATACAATGATGTTCCTATATATCAGCTGCCCTTGTTCTTCTAGATTATGGGGGCTACGAGATGGGAAAGGCCATAGAAGCCTTGAGTTGCTGCAGTGCATCCTGTGGATAGCACACGTTGCAGCCATAGTGCACCAGTGTTGGAGGGAATGAATGTTTAGGCTGGTAGAAATATCGATAAGGCAGACAGCTTAAATGTTATTGCATGTTTATGACTGAGCTTCATAACCCAGAGAAATATCAGACTATGCTTTCTTACTACAAATACTGTAATAGTCAAGCAAAGAAATTTTGTTGAAGTTCATTCCCTGCAAATAAATTATACAAGGGCCCTATTTGTAGAGGGGCTCGAATCCACCCATGCTGGAGTGGGAATCTCATGCATTCATTGTACCACAATTGTGAATAAAATACTGTGCAAAATAACACCAGCTTTTGAGTAACGGTGTATGTATAGAATATAGTTTGGCGGGTGTCTCAAATTGCTGTAAACGGGCAGAATAGGCTGACCCCAGTGCATATTCAAAGTAAGGCGCAGAATGTGACTCAGGCTGCCTTAAAGCTATAGACACTGTTTTGAAATTGTCAGCTATACAGTGTGATGTGCAGCCAGCAGATATTTTGCTTTGCCAGCTGTGCCTAGCACTTTATTGGTGACAGCAGAACTCTACATCTCTGTGCATGAATGTTCAGAGCTTCAGTCAACAGCTGGTTAAGTTATAATTTTAGAAAAGTTTTGCAAGTGTTGGATCCCTCCTAATGTTAACTTTATTGAGAAACACATTAAAAAAGTTGGGGTGTTCAGGAGCTCTTTAGACTTGGCTAAGCCAAAATTATATTAGCACCAATGTGTGGTAATCTCTTAATAGTCATCTCACACCATTTGGCCTGGTTGGGCAAAGAAGGCAGATTGCCAGCCTGACTTCTGAGTTGAACTTCTGCATTCATGTAGATGCAGGTCTGACATTGCTTTGTGTTGATCAGAAAGCAGCAGTATAATAGAGCAATTAATATATTGCCACTGTACTGCCTGAAGAGACCTTCAACTCTTTTTCAAAGAGCAGAAGATTAAATAGTGCATAACGTTATCCAATTTTTGAAAAGCAATAAATTAAAGAAGAGCGCTGTGCCGGACCAAGCAAATGAAGATTACCTCTGGGAAGTAATCTTGAAATGAAGGGCAGGGGAGTTCTCCCCAGTGTCCTGGCCGATAGTACTCTTTCAACCAATATCATTAAAGGAGATTATCTGATCGTTATATTTCCATTTGTCAGAATTTACTGTATGCAGTTTGGCATTACATTTCCTACATTTGAACAGGTACTACACTTGAAAGCACACTTCATTGGCTGTAAAGTAGTGTCCTGAGATCATAAGAGATGCCATAGTTTGTTTTTCCTTTGAGAGTGGACCAGCATCCGCAGAATGGTTGCACTGGTTGGAATATTACAGTCTACTGAGGAGGGATACTTTTGGGCCTCAACAGGGGCAGTTTCAACTAAAAACTGACACTGTAGGCTGTCAGAGTTTTGGAAATAGGAGGCTGATGAGAAGCAAAAGGCTGTGAAAACCTCCTTACCAACATCCTGGGGGTTACCATTGACCAGAAACTGAACTGGGCTAGCCATATAAATGCTGTGGCTACAAGAGCAGGTCAGAGGCTGGGAATTCTGCAGGAAGTAAGTCACCTCCTGACTACCCAAAGCCTGTCCATCATCTACAAGACACAAGTCAGGAGTGTGGTGGAATACTCTCCACTTGCCTGAATGAGTGCAGCTCCAACAACATTCAAGAAGCTTGACACCATCCAGGACAAAGCAGCTTGCTTGATTGGCACCCCATCCATCATCTTAAACATTCATTCCCTCCACCACTGACACACAGTGGCTGCAGTGTGTACCATCTACAAGATGCACTGCCACAACTCACCTAGGCTCCTTCGTCAGCACTTTTCAAACCTGCAACCTCTACCACCTAGAATGATAAGGGCAGCAGGTGCATGGGAACGCCCACACCCACAAGTTCCCCTCCAAGTCACACACCATCTTGACTTGGAACTATATCAGCTGTTCTTTCACTGTCGCTGGATCTACATCCTGGAGCTCCCTTCCTAGCAACACTGTGGGTGTTCCTACACGGCATGGACCGCAGCGGTTCAAGAAGGCAGCTCACCACCACCTTCCCAAGGGCAATTAGGGATGGGCAATAAATCCTGTTCTAGAAAGTGATGCCCGCAAACCGTCAATGACTAAATACAAAAAAAAACAGCTACGTTTGGGTCTACATTTGGACAAGGTGCAGAGGGATTATCCTGCTTCATAAGCTTGTTGGAGGAGATGCAGTGTCATGTGCTAAAAAGCAAAATACTACAGATACTCAAAATCTGAAATAGAAACAGAAAATGCTGCAAACACTTCGTGGATAGAGAAACAGAGTTTAATCTCTGACTAAGGGTCATTGACCTGAAACTTTCCTCTCCCCACAGAGGCTGCCAGACCCGCTGAGTATTTCTAGCACTTTGTTTTTATTTTAATGTCATGTGTTTTTTAAATTTTTGCTATTATCCCAATAACCGGCACAAATGTGATGGATCAAATGGCCTTCTGACCTGTACAATTTTATGATTCCATTCGGTATGTTCTACTAGTTTAAACTACATGGTGGTGGTGTGTCATAGTTCCACTCAGGGAACCCAAGTTGCTGTGGCAACATGCACTTGTACATGCATGTTGCAGTCTGGAGCGATGGATAGTCATGGTAGAGGCACCAGCTTTCTTTCCATCACATGGCTGACCACAAATCGCGGCCACATTATTTGGAAGGATTTGCAGGTTGATAATCAACTGTTTGGCTGTTATGAATGCAACTTCTGTGGCCGTCAACTACTGGGGTAGGACTCATCTCAGAGTTTCTGACTTAGAGGCAGGGACCATACCGACAGTTCCATAACACCATAGTAAGACCATAAGACATAGGAGCAGAAGTAGCCCATTCAGCCCATCGAGTCTGCTCCACCATTAAATTAGATCATGGCTGATCTGATAATCTTCAACTCTACTTTCCTGCCTTTTCCCCATAACCCTTGATTCCCTTACTGATTAAAAATCTGTCTATCTCAGCCTTGAATATACTTAATGACCCAGCCTCTACAACCGTCTGCAATAAAGAATTCCACAGATTCACTACCCTCTGAGAGAAAAAAATTCCTCCTCATCTCTGTCTTAAATGGATGACCCCTTACTCTGAGATTATGCCCTTTGGTCCTAGACTCTCCCACAAGGTGAAACAACCTTTCAGCATCTACCCTGTCAAGCCCCATAAGAATCTTATATGTTTCAATGAGGTCACCTCTTATTCTTCTAAATTCCAATGAGTACAGGCCCAACCTATTCAACCTCTCCTCATAAGAAAATCCCTCCTTACCCGGGATCAACCTAGTGAAACTTCTCTGGACTGTCTCCAATATATCTTATTAGATAAGGGGACCAAAACTGTTCACAGTATTCTAGGTGTGGTCTAATTAGTGCCTTGTATAGTTTTAGCAAGACTTCTTTATTTTTATCCTCCATTCCCTTTGAAATAAAGGCCAACATTCCATTTGCCTTTACCTGCTGAACTTGTATGTTAGCTTTTGGGGATTCATGCACAAGGACTCCCAAATCCCTCTGTGCTACAGCTTTCTGCAGCCTTTCTCCATTTAAGTAATATTCAGCTCCTCTATTCTTCCTGCCAAAGTGCATACCCTCGCATTATATTCCATCTGTCAAGTTTCTGCCCATTCACTTAACCTGTCTATATCCCTCTGTAGACTCTTTGCGCTATCCTCACCACTTGCCTTCCCACCTATGTTTGTGTTACCTGCAAACTTGGTGATAGTACATTCACTTCTGTCATCTAAGCTATTAATATATTTGTAAATAATTGTGGCCCCAGCATTGATTCCTGTTGTACTCCACTAGTTACAGGTTGCCATCCTGAAATTGCCCCCCTTATGCCAACTCTGTCTTCTACTAGTTAGCCAATTCTCTATCCATGCTAATATGCTACCCCCAAAACCATGTGCTCTTATCTTATTAAGTAGCCTTATCTGTGGTACCTTATCGAATGCCTTTTGGAAATCCAAATATATTACCTCTACTGGTTCTCCTGTATCTATCCTGCTTGTTACCTCTTCAAAGAATTCTAATATGTTTGTCAGGCATGATTTCCCCTTCACGGAGCCATGCTGACCCTGCTTGATCATATTATGCATTTCTAAGTGTTCTGCTATTACATCTTTTATAATAGACTCTAACATTTTCCCAATGACAGATGTTAAGCAAACTGGCCTAAAGGTACCTGTTAATTATCTCTCTCCCTTTTTGAATAAGGGCGTTACACAGGCAGCTTCCAATCCCCTGGGATTTTTCCAAAATCTAAGGATTCTTGGACGATTACTACCAGTGCACCCACTACCTGTGTAGCTACTTGCTTTAATATCCCAGGGTGCAACCTATCAGGTCCAGGGGGCTTTTTGGCCTTTAGCCCCATTAGTTTCCCTATTACTTTTTCTCTAGTGATAGTTACAGAATTTATTTTCTCCCCCCCTTTTTGCCCCTTGATTATTTAGGAATGCTTTTGGAATGCTTTTCATGCCTTCTACCGTGAAGACTGATGCAAAATATTTATTCAACTCTTCTGCCATTTCCTGGTTTCCCATTATTATTTCTACAGCCTCATTCTCTAAGAGGCCTATGTTTACTTTTGCCTCTCTCTTCCTTTTTATATATTTAAAGAGGCTCTAAGTGTCCATTTTTTATATTACTTGCTTGTTTATTCTCAAAGTTTATTTTCTCCCTCTTTATTTTTTTTTTGATCACCTTTTGTTGGTTTGCCACTAATCTTTGCCACATTGTATCTTTTTTATTTCAATTTGATACTATCCTTAAATCTCTTGGTTAACCATGGTTGGTTTATCTCCTTCCTTGAATCCTTCTTCCTCACTGGGATATATCTTTGGTGTGAGTCATGAACTATTTTCTTAAACGCCTGCCGTTGTTAATCAACCGTCTTTTCTGCTAAACTCCCTTCCCAGTCCACTCCAGCCAATTCTGCCCTCATTCCTTTGTAATTACCCTTATTTAAGTTTAGCACAGTTTTTTCCGACCCAAGTTTCTCTCTCTCAGACTGAATGCTAAATTCTACCATGTTATGGTCACTGTTTCCCAGGGGATCTTTTACTCTGAGATCATTTATTAAACCTGCCTTATTACACATTCCATAAGACATGCCTCTTAAACTACGCAACTCTGACCAAGCCTATTGCTCTATACAGCTCATCTTACCCCAGAATAATTCAGGATACAGCTCCAACCATATCAAGCCTCATCCAGCGTTAACTTGATCTGTATCTGGAGAGATTGTAGAGATATGCGTGAGCAAGACATCAATATCCTGTCCAGATTGCAACAATTATACTGTACTACAGTACAGCTTAGCATAAACAAAATCTAATGGTATTGCAACCAAAAGGATACAGCGGTGACATGATGCTGGGACTTCTGTATGATTGTGAAACTACTTAGAACAGAAAAGACTCACTGTTTTACTTCAAATCAATGTCACATATTATTTGCAATTTACTCAAAACCCGTTAACTGAGACTCACTGATGGTCCTCAGTACTTTCAGTGCATACGCACTCAATTAGGGAGAATGTCCCCTTAAAATAAAAACATATGAATCAACAATGGAATTTGAAACTAGGTTCCTAAGGATTCTTCCAGAGCAAAATGCAAATAAATAATTTTGTGGTTGGCTGAGGCTTGTGAGAGCTTGGTATTGATGGAGAGTATTTCCTATCCTGAGAGAACATATAGGACATGAAAAATGTGCAGAGATTTACATGTCTGCATTGTTCTGAATTGGTTTTGAAGCTGCTGCCAAAATAAATACGATTAAAATATAGAAATGTTTATTTAAAAAGAAATCGCATCATCTGTCTTTTCAAGTGCGAGGCTGGTATGGAGTTTTGTTTCTAGTTCTTCATGTAGCCTTAGGGTAATGCTCAATAAAGCATTAATTTTTTTCACATCAGTGCATGAAGGGATGTTATACTTTGGCATTGAATATCTTCAATAACAGCAACTTGCATTTATATAATGCCTTTAGGATAGTAGTATCCCATGGTGCTTCACGGCTAGGTTATCAATCAGAATTTAGCACCAAGACTGGTAAGGGATTAGGACAGGTAACCAAAAGCTTGGTCAAAGAGGAAAGCTTTAAGGAGCATCTTAAAAGAATAAAGAAGGGTAGAAAGGTTTAAGGAGGAAATTCCAAAGCCTAGAGCCCAGGCAGCTGAACGCACAGCCACCAATGGTGGAGCAACTTAAATCACAGATGTGCAAGAGGAAAGACTTGGAGGAACGCAGAGATTTTGGAGCACTGTAGGACTGGAGGAGGTTACAGGGAGACGGAGAACGAGAGGGAGACAGACGGGAGTGAAGGGTGGGGAACGTGGGTGAGCAAAGCCACGTTGGGATTTAAAATAATGACCGAAATTTTTAAGTTGTGATGTTGCCGGGCAAGGGGCTGGTGTAGGTCACAGAGCAGAGGGTTGATGGCTGAAAGGAATTTGTTGCTAGAAATAAGAACAAGAAATGATGTGTCATCGACCTAAAATGTAAACTCTTGTTTCTCTCCACAGATGCTGTGTGACCTGCTGAGTTTCTCCAGCACTTTTTGTTCTGATTTCAGGTCTCTAGAATCTGCAGAATTTTGCTTTTGGTACAAGCATTTTGAATGACAAGTTTACAGAAGATTAGAATAGTCGTGTCTAGAGGTGACAAAGGCATGAATGAGGGGTTTCAGCAGCAGAAGTTGACTGTCTCCCTGATGGAGTAGCACAGTTGTATTGCCACTGGACTGGTATTCCAGGGACCCAGGGTCATGGGTTCAAATCCCACCGCGGCAGATGGTGAAATTTGATTTCAATAAAAACCTGGAATTAAAAGTCTGATGATGACCATGAAGCCATTGCCGATTGTTATAAAAACCCATCACGTTCACTAATGCCCTTTTGGGAAGAAAATCTGCCACCCTTTGCTGCTGTTTGCTGCTGGTCTGACCTACATGTGACTCCAGACCCACAGTAATGTGGCTGATGCTTAAATGCCCTCTGAGCAAGGGCAATTAGGGATGGGCAATAAATGCTGACCTCGACAGCAATGCTCACATCCCATGAACAAATATTAAAAAAAGGAAAAAAGAGATGAAATAATAACTATGAGCTGATGTTTGTCTGATTAAGAAGAAACAACAGAATGTCTCATGCCTAGTCTCACCCCTTAGGACTTTTCCACCATTTTTCTATGGAAAGGATTTGGAAAACGTTACTTTTAATGTTGGGCTTTTAAAACTATGTGAATTCACACAAGCTTTGTGAAAATTAAGATGAATGAAAGATGGTTAATATTTCAACAAGTTGTTTTCCTCAGAGATGTGAACACATTGTTAGCATGTCTTGGCAATTGAAAAAAAAACACCTCATACTCATTGCTTATGAAGGTACAAAAAGACTGCCTTTCAAACCAAAGATTAATAATTGAGGCTCACCTTAAAGAATCTTACTTCTTCATGCTAGAGCAGTCCATATGCTGCAATGGTACTGCTGAGGGAGGAACAAAAAGAAGGCCCCAAAATGCAATGTGGGACCAATTAAAATCTATAAAAATCTATAGCGTGTCTTGTGCTGCCCATATGTACAGCTAACTAGCTCACCTCGCCCTCTTCCTCAAAAGCATTGCAGATCAGACACACTGGATGATGCCTTTGATTTTGTATTTTACCGACCTGAGACCTTGGCAAGTGTGGTCCCAGCCTTGTAAAATCAACCCTTCTAATTTATTTGTGAGTTTTACCTTTGCTCCAAACCTTGAAAATATCATACCAATGGCCGTTATGCAACCGGGTTAGTCTACAATCCTCGGTGAACATAAAGCAGGTGTTTAAAGAAGGGTTTTTAGACATTTTAATGGAAGTAGAATTGATGTCACAATATGGGCTGTGCATACCAGAAACTCCTGGACACTAACAATGACAGTTTGGATTATCAGAGAAAACTTTGAAGTTTGTCCAAATAACATGCTTGTTGTAGCACTTGCAACAGAGTTATGGGTCCGTAACACCTTTGATGTACCAGATGAGCCTAAACAGAGCCAAATTCTTTTTGTGGAAACAATGTTCTGAGCTCTTTTTTGTTTATTTTCTTTTCAAAAATTCAGCCTGTTGTAAATGTGATGCAGTTAGCGGATATGTCATGTGGAAGTGCAAATGATTGAGAAGATTCTATATGCAAACAGAAGTGTTTACGTTGGTATAAAAGACCGATCATGTTGGGAGAGTGGTTCCCGGGTGGGCCTGTAACAAAGAGGTTGATGTGGTCACCCGGGAAAGGAAGTGGGAAGGCCCAAGTGAAGCAGTTGTCCAGTCATTAAAGTTGTGCCAGTTGGAGGCAGTCAGGGAGATGGACCCAGCACTAAGGTAGCTGGGTAGATGGGGTGCTTGGAGGAGATCCCAAAGCAGAAGGGACCTATGTGGAGCCCTGGAGTAGGAATCCTGCTTCTCCTGGCCCACAGTTAATAAATCGATAATTTCCCTTCATGGGCCTCCTCTGGCCCTGTTTCTTGGCAGGTTTGACCAGGTGAGGAAACCATCACTACTCTCCTGTTCAGACCTCAGGCTGAAATCACATACTGAGCCTGATTTGCCCATTCAAAGAGGAACTTCCAGTTTTGGGCTGGTGACCTTGCCACATGCAATTTAAAATTGTGGCGGGAAAAGGGGTGGGTAAGCTCCCCGCACCACAAGCACTAAATCCCCCCCTCCACCAGGTCTCTCCACATAACCCCCTCCCTCGCCATGGCTAGATTTCTATCAAAGAGGTGGAGTTAAAATTAAAAACTTGAAATTAACTGTATAACTGTGCAATGGACATATATAACTCGTAAAAAAATCTATATTTTTGTGAAATGGTTGTAGTTTCTAAATGGAGATTAACTGGTTCTACACTAATCTGAAGTTAATTATGTAAAGGGGAACATTAACACTAGGTCCATTATGAAATAAATTGGCCTTCTGGAGCCTTGAATTACGCCATTATGAATAAAACAGAAGCTAATTAGTTCTGGTCAGATTGTAAATCAAACATTGGCACAGAGAGAGACAATATTAAATATTTACAAGGTCAAAAAGAAGAAGTGCTGGGAATGTGATGGGAATAATAGGCATTGAGGTCTCCATAGCCCACAATCCATTGCATAAATTGTTGCATGACAAGCCGCTGTTGCAAAATTGGGAAAGGCCCATAAACCACAAATGATACACAAGTGAACATGCTGTGTTGATCGTTTGCAAAAGCCAAGAAAATCCACAGGGAAGACATTTGTGCATAAGTGCCACTTTGTGCCTGGCAAGGACGCCTGGTGCTGACCTGCTGGAACACAGTGGGTCGGGAAGTGCCCCCAGTCAAATATGAAAAATGGGTAGAGGTTGCAGGGTGTGGTGGAGACTGCCCACTCTGGGGCTGTTAGGAAAACATACCCCCCGTGCCTCACTGGCTGCTTTAATAAGAAGATTTAAAAAAAGTGTTTGACCAATTATTTTGATGTATATTTAGTGCTAAATAGCATCTGTACAAAACAAAAAGCAAAAATATTCTAAAACTTCTCAGAACATAGCAGCTGTCATTAATATATGTGTATGTTTCTGTTTTGTGGACATCTTTCAATTCATTTCATTATCCCCTGATCTTTGTTATAACTCTTTTTCATATGGCATCTTATCAAAGACTTTCTGAAATCTCACGTTTGCTATATTCTCTGATGTTACTGTTATTTCTTCAAAGAATTAAGTAAGGTTGGTTAAACAACCTTCCTTTTAGAAATACATGACTTTTAACATTTTCTTCACCTCTTACATGTTTTGTCGTCTGCTCTTTTAGAAAAAGCTCTTTTCACTCTGTTCTCCTCTGTGTTGCTTTATCGTCTGACATTCTCTTGGTCTATCTCTCATTCCTCCTTTCCCTAGTCATAAATTAGCTGGGGCTTACTAGGTGATGATCGGAGTATAATGTCCTGATGCATAGGTGTCTCTCTCTAGAAATGCAGTCCTTCCTATTATTTTGGCATCTATTATTCATGGAGTGTCAACTTGTTATACCCAGATGCACCAAGCAAAAAACTGGGGAGTTCTAAATGTCTCAGCGTTTTGATACAGTCGAGTGAAAACCAGCATTCTTGGTCCTGGTGTTTACAATGATAAAGTGCACCAAAGGTTAGAATTTAAAATTTCAGCTGAAATGGCGCCCGATTCACTGCATGTTCTATGTACTATGTTATTGTTTCTTCTGATCATCTATCAGCATCATTTGGCTCCGAAACTCACAACTGTCGACCTGATTTATTATGCCGTAACCCAGAAGCCTAGTGGCGCGGTTCATTTGACGGCAATGGAACAACAAAAAATGGACAAAAATGTGGAAGGTATAAATCCAGACTTTTGAACTTTTAAACACAGCCTTTCCTGATAAAGACCATATTAGCTGTCAGTGTCTTTACTGTGCAACACCATGCTGAGGATTTACTTTGCAGCTCTGTCAGAATAACTTGATGCAAGAAGTATACCTTTTTATGTAAACTTAGTGCAGAGCAAATTAAGTGAATTACCAGTGACAGACCATTAGTTCAAGGGAATAATGAATAAATTAAGCATAAGGCTTATATCAAAATATATATTTCATAGAAAAGATATTGTAGCAGTAAACAAAGTGTATGGCAGTGATAAACAAGGCCATTATGATACCTCTAATTGGGATAAAGGAGTTATCTTTAATATTCCTCATTCCTCACGGTGTGCTATCGTATTGTCTTAGTGAAACATATAAGATCCTGAGGGAACTTGACAGGGGGGGATGTTTCCCCTTGTGGGGGAGTCTAGAACCAGGGGAGACAGTTTAAAAATCAGGGGTCTCCCATTTAAGACTGAGATGAGGAGACATTTTTTCTGTCGGAGGGTCGTTAGTCGGTGGAATTCTCTTCCCCAGAACAGTGGAGGCTGGGTCATTAAATAAATGCAAGGCTGAGTTAGATAGATGTTTGATCAGCAAGGGAGTCAAGGGTTATGGGGGGTAGACTGCAAAGTGGAATTGCGGCCACAGTCAGATCAGCCATGATCTTATTAAATGATGGAAAAGGCTCAAGGGGCCAAATGGCCTATTCCTGCTCCTAATTCTAGTGTCTTGTCTCTTGTGTCAGTGTACAGCCTTGCTGACACTGAATTCAGAATCATGGGGCTAGGAATTGCACCTCATTTTGCCTCTTTTTTGCGTGCAAAATAGTCATAATGAGGATCAATTTTAATGATTAACACCCTGTGCTGAAAGGATGCCTGAAAGACATTCAGACTCATGATGGGTTGGGCCATTCAGGGTTAACCCTGAAAAATATTCAATCTCCTACTTCTCAAAATCCACAATCAGCACTGTCCTGGCAGACGGATCATATCAGCCTGTTCCTGCCCCACGGAACTTATTTCTTCCTATCTTGACTCCATTCTCTCTCCCCTTGTCCAGTATCTTCCCACTTACACCTGCGATTCCTCTGATGCCCAGCCTCATATAAACAATTTCCAGTCCTCTGTCCCCAACCGCCTCCTCTTCACCAATCCCTCTACACGTCCATCCCCCACCGGGATGGCCTGAGGGCTCTCCGCTTCTTCCTTGAACAGAGGCCCGGACAATCCCCATCCGCCACCGCTCTCCTCTGTCTGGCTGAACTAGTTCTATCACTGAGCAATTTCTCCTTTAACTTGTCTCACTTTCTCCAAATAAAAGGTGTGGCTATGGGTACCCGCAAGGGCCCCAGTTATGTTTGTCTCTTTATGGGGTATGTGAAACATTCCTTATTCCAGTCCTACTCCGGCCCCCCTCCCACAACTCTTTTTTCGGTATACCGATGACTGTTTCGGTGACGCTTCATGCCCTTGCCTGGACCTGGAAATATTTATCAATTTTGCTTCCAATTTCCACCCCTCTATCATCTTCACATGGTCCATCTCCGACATTTCCCTCCTCTTCCTTCACCTGTCTGTCTCCATTTCTGGTGATAGACTGTCCACCAATATCCATTACAAGCCCACTGACTCTACCTCGACTACAGCTCCTCACACCCCGCTTCCTGTAAGGGCTCCATTCCATTCTCTCAGTTCCTTCGCCGCCATCGCATCTGTTCCGATGATGCCACTTTCCAAAACGATGCTTCTGACATGTCCTCCTTCTTCCTTAACCGAGGTTTCTCACCCACTGTGGTTGACAGAGCCCTCAACCAAGTCCGACCCATCTCCCTCGCCTCTGCCCTCACACCTTCCTCTACCACCCAGAACCATGATAGGGTCCTCCTTGTCCTCACTTTTCACCTCACCAGCCTCTGCATTCAAAGGATCATCTTCCTCCATTTCAGTCAACTCCATGGTGCCACCACCAAACACATCTTCCCCTCACCTCCCTTATCAGCATTCTGTAGGGACTGTTCACTCTGGGAGACCCTGGTCCACTCTTCCAACATCCCCACCAACTCATCCCTTTCCCACGGCACTTTCCCATGCAATCGCAGAAGGTGCAACACCTGCCCCTTTACATCCTCCCTCCTCACCGGCCAAGGGCCCAAACACTCCTTTCAGATGAAGCAGTGCTTCACTTGCACCTCCTTCAATTTGGTCTACTGCATTCGCTGCTCCCAATGCGGTCTCCTCTACATTTGAGAGACCAAACGCAGACTGGGTGACCGCTTTGCAGAACACCTTCGGTCTGTCCGCAAGCATGACCCAGACCTCCCTGTCGCTTGTCATTTCAACACTCCACCCTGCTCTCATACCCACATGCCCATCCTTGGCCTGCTGCAATGTTCCATTGAAGTTCAACGCAAACTGGAAGAACAGCACCTCATCTTCCAACTAGGCACTTTACAGCTTTCCGGACTTAACATCGAGTTCAGCAGCTTCAGGCCATGAGCTCTCTCCTCCATCCTCACCCCTTTTTTAAATCCCTTTTTCCAAAATTCATTTTTTTTTATCTGCTTATTTTTATTTTAATTCATTTTTACTTTTATTCATTTATTCATTGTTTTATCCCTGTTTTAATCCCATTTTCGATCCCTTTTTGTCCCCACCACCCTCCCCACCCTACTCCCACAAGGGCCACCTGGTCATTGCTCATGTTGTTTGCGCCCGACCTGATCGGACATAAAAATAGCACGATAAGACGGGCGAACGTCCCGACGTCATCCCGCAGACGCACAATCGTCAGGTCAGCGGCCGCGCGCAGGAGTCGGAGCTGCGCCCGCCATCAATTAAGAGACCACTTAAGACCATTAAAAAACCAATTGAAGCCGATTTTACGTTGCCCGTGCGATTTCTCGCTCGTCGCATGTGCCAAACGGGCAGGAGGGTGGCTCACATTTTGCAAAACCTCACCCAAAGGTGGGATAAGAAGGGTCAGCAGCATTGGTAGTGTGAGTAGTGAGGGGTTTAGGAGATCGTTTGCTGCTGGTTGCTTTTTTAAACTTCACAGCTTCATTTCAGTTCTGAGCTTAATTCTTAGCATTTCCAGGCTTTTTCAGGATTCCTTGGTGTCTCCAAGGCCCCCGGAGGATTTTGACCATGTTGACCCTCCCAGATATCAGACAGCCTTCTGTTATCTTGCTAATGGGGATTGTGGTCTCTACTGGTGGCACCTCCTCCTCTGAGGAAGGGAGGGGCAGAAGGGAGAGGAGGCCAAGTGTCCCAATGCAACTTCCAGGGGAGGGTCCTGTGGGAGGAGAGGTGCAGGCACAAGGGGCGCAGGGCCAGAAGGTAGACCAAGGCAGAAGGTGCCACAGAAGACACCGCTATCATGCTGCCAGGGTTTACAGGCGGCGATGCTGCTACCTCAATATGTCCGAGGTGCAATGCCAAAGGATGTTCCGATTGGGCCTGAGATCACCTCCAACTGTGTGGGTGGATACCCCATGCCAGTGGCTCTGAAGGTCACAGTGGCCCTCAACTTCTATGCCCCTGGCTCTTTCCAGTGGTCAGTGTGGGATCTGTGGGGAGTCTCCCAATCAGCTGTCCATAGTTGTGTCGAGCTGGTGACAGAAGCTCTGTTCAGGAGAGTACTGACCTTTTCTATTTACCGTATGGACGAGGCCAGCCAGAGTGAGCCAGAGGCTTTTCAGCACATCCATTGACTGCACACATGTCATTTGAAAATGTGAATCTGGGATCCTTAATTTCTCCTAAGAAACATTGTTGGGCTTCTCCTTGGTGTGGTTCATCTATCTCATGGACCCGTTTGGGATCCTCCGTATGCCTTGAGGTTTTGGACTTACACATTTTTCCAAAGTGTCCCAGGTGGTTGCAGTGAAAGCACGGCACAGTGACTGCTGGACGCAGCTCACGCCTGTGAGGCCTTTTGGTGCCACAGTGCTGATGTGGTCTGCCACCAGCTTGTGTTTTGCTTGGGTATTGCTTTCCTTGCCCTGGAGTCTCCTTGCCCTTTTTGTTGCTTTATGAGCTGTACCGTTGGGGTTACTCTGTACCATGGTTTAACTTCACCATGCAAAATAGATCCATTTTGCTGGCGGACCTCTGATTGTCTGACAGTTTAGATGGTTTTTCCCAAAGTCAGATCTTCTTTAGGTTAGAGTACATCCAAAAGAGTATCATCGGCCACTCCCACTACTATTCGATCTCTTATGAGCTCCAACTTAAAGCCACCATAGTCACTGCCTTCAGCCAATTTTGCATAACTCGTTTAGGAAAGAGTCCCTGGGGTCCCTGGGCTTTTGGACTCTCTTCCTAAATTTTGAATGCTCCAAAATTTTATTGCTTCTTAGGTTAAAGTAGGTGTCGAAGGACTTCATGGCCTCTTCAAAGTTATCGGAAGATTCATTCATCCCTTTTCTGGAAATTATGTCATTGGTTATTGGACCTATTGAATATAATAATGTATTCACTTGTTCAGCCCCTGTTTTCTTATTCAAGCCTGATGTTATCATACGTCTTAAAAATCCTCTTCTCCATAATGCCCAATGTTACAGCTGGCCTGGCCCTTTCATCTGGCAGAGTTGGCCTGACAGTGTTGATTTACCATTCATTGCTGTTTTCAGCACAGGGAAGTACAGCTTTAATTATTTTTTTTAATGGTGCCGCAGTGGTAGTTTTTTTTCCCTTCTTCCCGTGCTTGTGAGGATTTGGGGCACTCCCGTCATGGTTGCGGAGCTATTTTAAACCAGTGTTTCTGCAGAAAATCTTCTGAATGAATTGCTTTGGCCATCTAGTTGCTCCCCTGAGCTGGAGAATCAAATTGAAGCCGATTTTTTTGCGCTGACTTCTCTTTAAGTTTTTTTTTTTTCCGTTCGCGCGCAGGTGAACGCACCAACTCGGGACCCGGGCTGCAATGTTCTTTAAGCCGTGCTTGTTAAAACAATCAGTCTGCCCGTGCTGCCTGATAATTGCACCGAATTTGCCAGCCTATTTCAGTCTTTTTTTGGAATTTGCTCACGCTGTTGCAGTCCGGCGAGGTCCTTTGACTCTGCTTTCGATCGGGTCTCGCAGCGGGCCTCCACGCACTCAGATGGAGTCCTTTTACATTTCACAGTGGATCTTTCTTCTGCTCTTCAGCCTCCATGCCTGTAATGGAGCTTCTTAGTCGATCACGAGCTGTGTTCTCGAGGTCGTCAAGTTAGGCACACGTCTCTCAGCTCATTCTTCGGGATCCTGGAGTCCTTCACCTGCTGCCACCATGTTGTAAGGTTGTATGTTTTCTCATGCTGAGGTCTAGAGATTGTATGGTTGAACAATAACTGTTTATTCATGACGCATAACCATATACAGGATACAGTCCTGATTAGGTGCTATCTTTATGTCAACTTTTACCAGACTCACCACTACACTCTACTTCTCCCTATTACTCTCTCTACGTCAGAATGTGGTCGGTGCTGTTACCCCAGTCCCACATTAACCTTTACAGTCCCGAACATCTTAACACTACAGGCCAGGGGTCTGTCATTATAAAACCAACTGTCAACATGTCCCGTTCAGTTTTCTGATGTTTTAGAGTGTTCCCCCTGCCATGAGGGTTTTGAGCATTTCAATCCATCATGTCATTTTGAAAAGTGCGTTGCAGTGAGGAGGATGATGGAAAGAAAGGAACATTTTCACATTGGACATGGTACATGAGACATTTCTGAACAAATGTGGTTTAGATTGGATGTAGGGGAAAGCCACCATTGTACTGGGATAGACTTTCTTTTGAGCAGCTAAATAAGCCTAATAACTAACCATTTGATGCACTTTGCACAGAGGGCTAAAACTCTGACAACCTGGCAAGTTTCAGGTGACAAGAAGTGAAATATATTTCTCAGAAATCCAGCTGCGCCCAACTCTTGGGGGAAAGAAAATGTAATTTAGAATTATTCCTGTGTTGAGAATAGGACTGTAAACATGCCTAAGAGAAGAGGGAACAGAAGAATTCAGTAGTGAGTTATGTTCTCTTTATCATCACTGACACTGGGATACAATTTCAGAAGACTGTTGGATAGTTCTGGTGATTTGCCCCACTGGTTTAAAGCATTAGTCCCCATCTTAGTACTGTAGTAGTAGCAACATGATTTAACCGATACGTGCTTTTATCATCTGTTTCTTTTAGAAACGCTCAAATGTAAAGTAAAGTAATAACTGTTAAGAATAACTTTCTAATTTTCAACTTCAGAAAGATACACTTGTGTTTTTAGAGTTGCCATTTCTCCATGAGTGCTCTAGAGTCTCCAGGAATTCAAGATTAATTTCCTGAACTGGTGCGAGGAACCAAGAAGAAAGCCGGAGAGACACTGAAACAATTTTTAGTGCTTCCCCCTCCCCCTAATGCCCCCCTCCCTCCCCACCGCTTTCCTTTGAACACTTATTTATTCATTATAAAAGCATTGGAGACGTGGGGGAAGCATTGCCTGTTTGCCTGACAGTGAATTATTATCCAGTCATGCAAGGAGGAGTTTTTTCATTTCCGAGCTGACATGGGAGGGTGGGGGTACCGCGGGGATGGACGGATGTAAACAACATATAAAGATATATTTGGTTCTGTTGAAGGGTCACGAGGACTCGAAACGTCAACTGTGCTCTTCTCCGCCGATGCTGCCAGACCTGCTGAGTTTTTCCAGGTGTTTCTGTTTCTGTTTTTGTGATGGACGGATGTGTTGGGCGACCAATTGCCACTGCTTAGAGATGCAGTTAGTGGGGGGCAAAAGAAGCCTCAGGAGTACATCCAGTCAGAGCAAGCAGCCCAGTCCGTCACACAGGCCTATTTTCCATGTACTACAAGGTATGTCGGTATTCGGTTTGAAGGAGTATTGCAAAATTATGTTGAATTAAAAAGACACTGAGTGCCTTGGAATGATATCCACTGGAAACCGGGATGAGGTAAGAGGGGAAATATGTTGAACCTGTGTTCCTGTGAGGTGTCTTGCCCATTAGCAAATTGGAGCACACACTGCAAATTCTTTTCCTTCCATTATCTTAAATCATTTTTAAAAAGCGTGGGGAATAGACATGTGTTCTTGACAGGAAAAGCTGCTTGGAGGCTATGTCAAATTGAAAAATGATAGTTTAAGTGCCTTGCACAAAAGACAGTTACGGAAATGATTTTCTCCCTGAGTTGCACAGCAAAATTACATACATATTCTTTACAAACGTATCAACAAGTTTGCTACATGCAGCAAAAAGAGAAATCTTCTTCAAAAGCTGCTCATCATCAAAAGATACAAGAGGGGAAGAGACAGATGAACAAACTGGACTGTCCAGTCCTCTGGAGCAACTCTGTCCTTATATCTTAGCATTGACTTTCAAGTTAAGTTTCAGTCACAGTGATAGCACTATTGCGAAGGTTAAACCATTTGAATCTGCAACTTAGATTTGTAAAGTTTCTGAAGTTAATGGAGACTTTCTTTGTTTTGCGGTGAGATACATAATAAGATTAAATTTTGCAACAATTTTGACATTCAGTGCAATAGATTTCAAATCGAAGCACAATTCAGAACTGAAGACAGCGGGCCGGATTTTCGTGGAGTAGGGCTAATTTTGGAGACCTTTAAAAATGGTGGGCGGGAGCTGGATGCAGGAGTCCTGCCTCCATTCCCTACAGACCTCATTTTTTGCTTGCAGTGGAAAGGGAGCATGGTGTGAATCAGATGGGCAGGAAACCCAAGCTCAGCAGGGCCATTTGAAATTGGTGCTGAGCTCAAACAGGCCTCAGAATCACAGAATCACACAATGCAGAAGAGGCCCTTCAGCCCATTGAGTCTGCACCGACACGTGAGAAACACCTGACCTACCTACCTAATCCCATTTACCAGCCCTTGGCCCATAGCCTTGAATGTTATGACATGCCATGTGCTCATCCAGGTACTTTTTAAAGGATGTGAGGCAACCCGCCTCCACCACCCTCCCAGGCAGTGCATTCTAGACCGTCACCACCCTCTGGGTAAAAATGTTTTTCCTCACATCCTCCCTAAGCCTCCTGCCCCTCACCTTGAAATTGTGTCCCCTCGTGATTGACCCTTCAACTAATTTGCTGCTCCCTATCGACTCTGTCCATGCCCCTCATAATCTTGTACACCTCGATCAGGTCGCCCCTTCTCTGCTCCAACGAAAACAACCTAAGTCTATCCAACCTCTCTTCATAACTTGAATGTTTCATCCCAGGCAACATCCTGGTGAATCTCCTCTGCACACCCCTCCAGTGCAACCACATCCTTCCTGTAATGTGGTGACTAGAACTGCATATAGCACTCCAGCTGTGGCCTCACCAAGGTTCTATACAACTCCAACATGACCTCCCTACTTTTGTAATCTATGCCTCGATTGATAAAGGCAAGTGTCCCATATGCCTTTTTCACCACCCCACTAACATGCCCCTCCGCCTTCAGAGATCTATGGACACACACGCCAAGGTCCCTTTGTTCCTCAGAACTTCCTAGTGCCATGCCGTTCATTGAATACATCCTTGTCAAATTACGCCTTCCAAAGTGCATCACCTCACACTTTTCAGGGTTAAATTCCATCTGCCACTTATCTGCCTATTTGACCATCCCATCTATATCTTCCTGTAGCCCAAGACACTCAACCTCACTGTTAACCACCTGGCCAATCTTTGTGTCATCCTCAAACTTACTAATCTTACCCCCCACATAGTCGCCTATGTTGTTTATATAAATGACAAATAATAGGGGACCCAGCACAGATCCCTGTGGTACGCCATTGGACACGGGCTTCCAGTCACTAAAGCAGCCTTCTGTCATCACCCTCTGTCTCCTACAACTAAGCCAATTTTGAATCCACCTTATCAAATTTCCCTGTATCCCATGTGCCTTTGCCTTCTTTATAAGTCTCCCATGTAGGATCTTGTTAAAGGCTTTGCTGAAATCCATAGAAACTACATCAACTGCACTATCCTCATCTACACACCTGGTCACCTCCTCAAAAAATTCAATCAAATTTGTTAGGCATGACCTCCCTCTGACAAAGACATGCTGACTATGCCTGATCAAACCTTGCCTCTCCAAGTGGAGATAGATTCTCATCACTGATTGAAAGGTCTTAACACACAGTGCAGGAGTTACGAATTTATACAGTTAATGTCAATTCTCTTGAAGGATGGATAAGGTTTATTTAAGTGTCCAAGCCTTTAAACGTAAAAATAAAACAGGCTGAAGCTGTCAGATAGAGTTACAAAAAAAACATCTGTTGGATTATTTTGATTGACAAGCGACCTGCTGTAGGTTAAAAAAAAACATGACCATCTGTCCCTGCAGTTTCAATAGAGTTCATTGTTGACATTGGGGCTGATATTGCAGCTGAGGTCGTTACAAATGCTTGGCTGAGTTTCAAAATTTACAAAAGCATTTATCTCACTGGGAGAAGGCTTCACATTTTTATTGAGATTTTAAAAAGACTTATTAAAGGATTTGATGTGTAGGTGATTAGAAATTTGTTTTGTTATAACAAATTGCACATTTGAGGGAATTTAAAATCTTTTACTGCGTTTCATGAATGGAAGTTTTTTCAGTATCAAGTGTGTATGAGCTAGAGCCCTATGAGATTGTCTAAAGTATAATTTTCTTTCATTCCCACATGGCTCTTAATGTCTGCCCATTCCGGATACTGGATGAGTATTTATGGAGGTAACATGGATATATGAGATGGCATGGGTGGTATGAAGGGGCATGGGGGTGGGATGGAGAGTCTGACAGCTTCTAAAATAACTGGGACAAAGTCCAGTGAACTGAGGCAGGCCTTCTAACCAGGCCACCTCGGCATTTGCCTGCCCCATAGCCACGTATGCTTTGTTTCTGAGGTCGGTAGGCCTGACTGTATCCCATGCCTGTCTCACTGGAGCGAAAATTCTCCAGTGGTCAGAGTCATATCTAGCACAAAGGGAGATAGTTGTGGTTGTTGGAGGTCAGTCATCTCAGTCCCAGGACATCACTGCAGGAGTTCCTCAGGGTAGTGTCCTAGGCCCAACCATCTTCAGCTGCTTCATTAATGACCTTCCTTCCATCAGAAGGTCAGAAGTGGGGATGTTCGCTGATGATAGCATGATGTTCAGCACCATTCTCGACTCCCCAGATACCAAAGCAGTCCATGTCCATATGCAGCAAGACCCGGACAACATTCAAGCTTGGGTTGATATGTAGCAACTAACATCCCCATCACACAATGACCATCTCCAACTAGAGAGAATCTAACCATCACTCCTGAACATTCAATGGCATTACCTTTGCTGAATCCTCCACTATCATCATCCATAAGCTTTCCATTGACCAGAAACTGAATTGGACTAGCCAATATTGTGGTGACAAGAGCAGGTCAGATGCTGAGAATTCAGAGTAACTCCCCTCCTGACACCCAAAAGCCTGTCCATCTACAAGGATCATGTCAGGAGTGTGATGGAATTCTCTCCACTTGCCTGGATGAGTGCAGCTCCGACAACATTCAAGAAGCTCAACACCATCCAGGGCAAAGCAGCCCACTTGATTGGCATCCCATCCACCGCCTTAAACATTCACTCCCTCCACCATCGATGCACAGTGGCAGCAGTGTGCACGATCTACAAGATGAACTGCAGCAACTCACCAAGGCTCTTATGTCTGTACATTCCAAACCAGTGACTTCTACCAGCTAGAAAGACAAGGGCAGCAGATGGTTGGGAACACCACCACCTGCAAATTCCCTTTCAAGCCATATACAACCCTGACTTGGAACTATATCGCCATTTCTTCACTGTCACTGGGTCAAAACCTTGGAGCTCCTTTCCTAACAGTACTGTGGGCGTACCTACACCACATGGATTGCTACGGTTCAAGAAAGCGTCTCACCACCACCTTCCCAAGGTTAATTAGGGATGGGCAATAAAGGCTGGTATAGCTAGGAACTCCTGTTGTGTTATGATGACATGCACCTTTAAAGGCATGTATCTCAGACAGCTGTCCATCATTACCTATCTTGACAGGATGTGATACATTGCCCCCTGACCTGTAGTCAGTCTGCAAGCAGCAGGAGTAGACATCCTGCGTTATTGTTTCACCAATCCTTGTGTATGTGAATATTTGATTTTTACATCAAAGAGAAGAACCACATAATAACATCCACATCCCGTGAAAATAATAAATAAATGAAGCTCTTTGGACATACTCTTAAAGCTGTGGCATTGATGTCGTTGGGCTTATTTTGTTAATTCTGCTGTTGATTCTTCTTTTGTCTATTTTGGGACTTTCTAAGATTGGCTCTCATAGCATTGAGGTTTTATTTTCCCCCAAATGGGCAGCAGTGACCTAGGGATGTCATAGGCATTCTTCTGGCGAACTGGAAAATGGAGATGAGTCTTAGAGCTAAAAAGCAAAGGTAAGTGCAGCACCTCCAATCTGGTTTGGGAATATGGAATAGTGACCCTCCAGAGTCATTTCCTGATGGCATGTTGAGCGCATGAGGTCTGGTATGGTGCACCCTCTCTGGCTCTGCTTTGGTTGCCAGCATACTCCAGCGACAGCAAATTCTTCCCTCTGTTGTAGCCTTCCATTGCATGCAATCATGAAGACATTGCAGAAATGCTGTCTGTTTCCAGAGGCCTGCCATTGTGATCTAGTGGTGTAGTGGTAATGTTGCTGTCATCTAGAGGCCCAGGCTAATGCTCTGGGGTTCAAATGGGTTCAAATCCCACCATGGCAGCTGGTGGAATTTGAATTTATTTGATAAATCTGGAATATAAAGCTCGTCTCAGTAATGGTGACCATGAAACTATCATTGGTTGTCTTAAAAACCCACCTGATTCAGTAATGTCCTTTAGGGAAGGAAATCTGCCATCCTTACCTGGTCTGGCCTACATGTGACTCCAGATCCACAGCAATGTGGTTGACTCTTAATTGCCTTCTGAAATGGCTTAGCAAGCCACTCAATTCAAGGGCAATTCGGGATGGGCAGCAACTGCTGGCCTTGCCGGTGATGCCCACATTCCATGAAAGAGTGAAACAAAGGGCACTATGCTTCCCACTGCGAAAGTGCAGAGCCTTTAATGTGGCTATTGGGGATCACTGGCCCTACACAGCATCAGTGAAGGGGTTCCTATGGAGCTGAAGGATGTGTCATGCATGAAAATGTGTTGCCTTGTGTTGGTATTAAAGAAAACAGAGGGGTGTGAATAGATAAGAGAGTGAGTTTCCCCTTCACTGCTTTGGAATGAGTGCACTGCACTTGCAGCAAAGAGGGAAATGTACTGCATTGCTCCAGGGTTCCTGGAGCTCCCTCATGGTATATAATGTGCCTGTACCTTTTAGGTTTAATATACGGATGAGGCAAGTGAGGACGTTCTTGGTCTTCCACCTCGCTTCACACTTCCTATGCTGATTGGCAATCTGCAGTGGCAGCGCAGCTGAACAAGATTGACACGACCGCCTCCTGGCAGCTTTTCAGACAGCTAATAAGAACGCAGTTGAAGTTTCTGAAACCCGCCACTCTGATTCTCTTCCCTGTCCTGTTTTTACAGCACTGCAGGGCGGATCTGTACCAGGAGTGCACCGGGGTCTTGCAAGCAGCCCAGTGCAAGACAGGTGATTGATGGGACAGTCTGTGAGCATTGCAAAACCTGTGAAAAAAAAAAATCAATAGAAAACTCACTTACATAGTATCGTACAATGATGTAGCACAAAAGGAGAATCTTTGGCCCTTCACACCTGTGCTGGCTCTTTGAATGATCCTTCCAATTAGTTTCCTCTTCCTTTCTCATAGCCCTTCCGATTTTCTTCCCTTCAATTATCCAAATTTCCTTTTTGGAAATTACTACTGGATCTGCTTCTATCATTCCAGACCACAAGACATAAAAAAAGAACTGCTCGTCTCACTCTGGTCATTTTACCTTTAAACGGCAAGCCTTCTTGGGATCACCTTATTTTGCATGGCCTCCAAGGATATCTCAAAAGGGTGTCCCCCTCTCTCTCTCACCTGAGAATTTGAAGATGCCTGACTCCACTCAGCATATTGCACAGCAGAAGAAAGAGAAGCAAGCCATTACTTAGCAAAACTAGGAGCTAAGAATAACCTGACAGAAAACATGCAAGAGAACTTTTTTTTTAAAAAGAAAAGGAAGTAGAAGTTCCCACAGGAGCTGCATCAGCACAATGGTGGCTGTGACCACAAATCCTACCCGTATGAAAATGAGGGGCAGTATGGCCTATTTCCAGGATGCTTCTGCTTGGATACTAAGCACAAAAAGCACATCCAAAGTGTTCTGTCCAAGTCCAGCCCTGGATTCTCCCTTAGGTCCTGTTCTGGGCCATTTAAATAATCTGGAGGCTATTAGTCTGATGTAGGTCAACTTATCTGGCAAGGCCTACAACCAGTGGTAGTGCCTGCATGGGAAATCTCAGGCAGCTCAGAGGGGGAGGGATAATGTGGGCAAATGGACTTAGAACTTTGACCTACTTTCAGTTGTTTGGCCTGTCCCCACAGATCCTCCAGTCGGTGATGTTTTGAAGCAGGCAGATCACCAACCTTTGCCGGGAGACCCTGTGCAGAATTGCTAATTGATTTGCAAAAAGTAGGATGTTAGAATTGCTCCATGCTGCCTCATTAACATAGTACCACCTAGTCTCTGCCTTCTGTGGGCTAAGGTTTGACCTCTGGGAAATGTCAGAGCACCGATAAACGTGCAGAGATTTGCATCACTATAGGCCTGCATCCTTTTTTCCCTGACTCTTGCATGTGGGGAATACTGAGTTCATGGGTACAAGAATTGGAGAAAATGCATCAAAAGGGGTCTAACTATTTGACCTACGTTTGCAAGATCAGCTGCAGACATGTGGCTCTAGCACAGGGACGGCAGAGAGCTAGCGACTGGTTTAACAAGGAACACCTTAAGATTTCGGATTAAAAGTGAGGTGGACAAATTCATCTAGCCTTTGGAAAGGCTGAAAATAGCTTTGCAATATTTGTCGGCCTCTTCAAAGTAGTTCTGAGAGAAAGAAGTGGTACGTTAAAAATCAGGAAAGGTAAACCCCATGTAACGGCATGAAACAGAGTCTGTGGTCGAATTGGCTGGAAAAAATGGGCACGTTGGGATGAGGTGAGTGCTCTGTTCTGGGTTTGTTCTATTTGCCACTGCTGGGGATAGGCAGTGGGTATACTAGTGAGGGCTGTGGTAATCTAGCCAGCTACTGGTAGTGTCCCAATTTGCAAGTTGGCTACAGGTGCCTTTGTCTTAAGTCACTGGATTGGATTGGCCTCCCATTAGAAACCCTGTCCAACTGAAGACAACAGGAAAGAAAATTGGGACAACGTGTATATCAGGTGACGGAGGTGATTTTGATGTCTGTCCAGAGTGTGTTACTGTTACTGCATACACGAAAAATGGTGCTATTAATTCACTCAGCGCATACAGTAACACACTTGAGTGCACTAATTTTGCACTCTAGAAAATCATAAATTTTGACTTAAACTTTGCTAACGTTGTTATACAAACAGCAGTGCCCACTGCTTGATTATAGGTCTTTATCATGGTTAGTGAAGAAATAAAATCACTAACTGACAACCTGCCCCTGAGCACATTTGCATGATGGGTTGGGTTTGACAAAGTCAAAATGTCTTCATTTTGCTGTAAAATTGTCAATATTAACTTGCACCAAAAACAATAGACAGGCTTCTGTCCTTGAAGTTTGTTGGTGCGTTAAATGACCCTCTAGGCCCCCAATATAGCAGTCAGGAAGCGCATGCTCATTATGATCCAGAAGTGTGCTGTCCACCGTATTGATGATGGCCAAAAATATCAGCATGCAGAGACCACACCTGAAAGGGGACTCTTCCTCTGTTTGTTCTCCTTAATTTTCTTCGTACTTTTCCTTTCTGTCACTTTTCCCCTTTACTTAATCCACTACCTTTCTCTCTATTTCTCTTTCTTCGGCGTCATTTGCCCTATTTCTTTCCCTATCCTTTTGTTTAATTCTTTAACAAGATATGCCATAATATTCATGATGTCCCACATGTTCCATTGTCATTGCTGCGCCTTTATAAATTTGCATTTCTAGTCTCATTTGCAGCGCAAACATAGTGCAACCTGAGGGGCGCGGTTAGGTCCAATTCGCATCGCTCATTGTGAGATATACCATTCTAGCAATTTCTGGGCCATTATTGTGCTGATGGTGGGGCACATCTCCTTTAGCTTTGCTCCCTCCCCAAAGATCTAGAATCTTTTCATTAAGGAATACAGCATCCTTTTGAAAGGGCATAGGAGCATAACAGCAGAAGACTGCAGGGTTGTCGCAAACCCCAGCTATTGCGGCTAAAAATAGCAGTCATTTAGAAACATCTTTGTTTCTGACAATGCCTGGTTATAAACCCCATTCAGCTTAAGAGAGGCTAAACAACAGTTTTATAGAAGCACCTGTTAAAAGTTCACTCTCTGCAGGTTTATAACGTTTTATACGGGTAGGATTGGAGCAAGGTGATCGTCACTAAAACTGCCTTCCCAACATTTTCTGTAAAAGAAGCAGATTTCAAACAATTTCATGTGGTAGAAACCACTTGAATAAGCAATGCCTTTTTATTCAACTGTGCTCTGTTTAACTTTAAGCTGAATGATTGGAAACACCCTGTCCCTTAAGTATGTTTTTTTTCTGATAATGCTAGCAGTAAATGCAATTTTAAACAGGACATCCAATATATTTCCCTTCATGGCTGGATTATATGTACTGCTCAAGTGTGAAGTGGATGTATCTCAGTAATCTCCCACAGTGGCTGAATGTAGCAGACCCCTTCTCATTCAAACAGTGGCCATTAAACCATTCGAGGTAACTGTCCGCAGCACCTGGGATGAGCTTTGCTTCTATTTGAAACGTTTTATTCTCGACTTTCCCAACTGAGCTGAATATCTTATTTTAAATGGTATCAGTCATCTGTCTTCTCTTGTTTTGCAGAAAGTTGCTGAGTCTGGTCAGTGAATTTAGACTTTCCCATGCTCTACCATGCAGGTTGGGTTTGTGTTCCCACGGCCAGTTTTGTATCTTGCTGTGTGAATTTAAGTAATAGCAGAAATGATACACCAAGCTCATGCCATTAAGGGGAAGTAAGAAAGGACCGAATGCGACTGTTACTGAATCAAGTAGATATGCACAATCATGCATTAAAACGCATTACTTCCACATTCAAAGTTTTGGAAGGTTCCATAAAATTGCTGTCTGAGCTGATACAATTTCCCTTTTTACATTTGCGGTAACTATTTTTACCTGTTGGCTGATTTAAACCCATTGCAAGGGTTTTATATTTACAAGTGTGCTTTAGTAATCTTTTTTTGGACTGGCTGTTATGAACAAGAATATTAGTTTCTCTCTCATTCATAATTGCATCCACCACCTGGTTGCAACTTTGGTGTCAGCGTTATGGTCATGGGTTCCGATCGGCTCCAGTATAAAGATAAAATGGATATAAGTATTATACTGAAATTGAAGCATATTTATGTCTTGCACTTCACTTCATGCTGCTGTCATTCAATTTATTGTATTAGCAAATTTTTAATTCATGTCTATAGAGAGGGTATTTGCTTTTCTGGAATGCGTACAGCCTTATTTATTTCTAAAGCTGAATATTGTTTTTCTGTTTCCTATAGTATGACTGTCTGACTTTCTGCCAGTCATTACATTTGAGATTCCCCTGGACCCCTTTGGTTTACTCTTTCACTCACTTGGTTTTTGAATGGGGTCGGGGGGCCTAATTTAGAACTACTGTTCATCAGCACCTTTTGGACAAGTCATTTATTCTTTTACTGTGTCCTCTAAGCCGAGGAGCAAATTTAATCCAACACTTTCGACGTGAAAGATGTGGATGGGCTCTGAATATAATATGCAAGTGACTGACCATCTGGTTTGAGCCAGGCAATGGTCATTTTAATTTAGGAGCTGCATTTGGTATGCCAATGCACCCCCTGGGAACAGGGGTACATCATTAATAAGTGCAAATGAACGTGGCGTATCCAAGGAGGAAGGAAGCTCAATTACTATTTTCAATGATCAGTTTGTTGAACTAATTTTATTTACTTGCAGAATGCGGAAGCACAGCGTGTGCTTTAGTAATCTTTTTTGGACTGGCTGTTATTAACAAGAACGTTAGTTTTTCTCTTTCATTCATAAATGCGTACATCATCTTAATGCTGTTTGCAACTTTGGTGTCGGTATTATGTTCATGGGCTCTGATCAGCTCCAATATAAAGGTAAAATGGACATACGTGCAAAGGGCCATCTTAGACAGGTGAGGAGAAGCACAGGCTATAAAAAGTGTAAAACAAAAACAGAATGACCTGGAAAAACTCAGCAGGTCTGGCAGCATCGGCGGAGAAGAACAAAGTTGACGTTTTGACCCTTCAACCAGACCTGCTGAGTTTTTCCAGGTCATTCTGTTTTTGTTTTGGATTTCCAGCATCCGCAGTTTTTTGTTTTTATCTCTATAAAAAGTGTACTTCACCAATTTGGAGCTAAGTGCTGAAACTCAAGAATAGTTGAGTTCCTTTTAAGTTGCTGCTTATCTCTTTGCTAGCATTTGTCTCTAGGCCCACGATGAGAATCTTCAGCAGCCATTTGGAAGCTGGGCCAGTTGAAATTTTCAAGACTAGGTTGATAGATACTTGTTAGCTATTGGTATAAAGGATATGGAATAAAGGCAAGTAGATACAGTTGAGATATGGAAGTGCCACAATCTAACTAAAAGGATAAGGAACAGGCTGAAGGGGATCTTGTAACTATGTTCCCTGTATTTGAAGTAGGGCTGGCTATTTTTGTTTGTAGGCTGGATCATCCCTGTCAGGTCAAGAAGGATGGGCAATGGGTGGTTGCTTTGCAGAATCTCTTACAGTAGCACCTCATGCTAATGATGGTCACATAACTCAATTCCTCTCTCTCACTGAAATAAAGACATTGGGCTGAATTTTCTACACTCATTGAGGAGTGGGAGGGCTGGAAAAGTGACAGGGGAATGCATCAGGAATGGAGCCCATGACTTTCCGCTGCCATGCCAAAAGATGGCGATTCAGACACATGTCACGAGATCAATTGAACCACATATGTGGCAAATAAAGGGGCCACTTCATGCCACTGTGGGCACTTTGCTCACACCGCGTGGGGCCACTGCCGTGTGGGGAGGCCGTCTGGTGATATGTGGTGGCCTCTCAGTTGGCTCTGGGGTGGGGGGGGAGTGGGCAAAATGCCTCTTTCCTGGACAGTCCCTGGCCTTTGGAGAGAGATCCTGGTGCCAAAGGCCATCCTCCTGGCAACGGCACCTCTAGCACATAATGAGCACGCACCCCCTTAACCCAATCACCAGGGCTGGCTAGGTTGCCTGGCCCCACCATCCCCCAACCAACCTGGATAATCTTCAAGGGCGCCAAGCCCTACTCCTGGAGGCATAGCCTGCAGCAATGGCCATCGCAATGCAGGTTAGGCTGGCAGTTCTTGGGGGCACTATGCTGTCCCGGGTCCCATCGCCTTCCAAAGCGGAGTGATCTCCCGCTTTCAGCATCAATGCTGGAATTCCACCCACCTCAGGAAGATTCAGCCCATTGGCCCAGATTTTGCGCTGAGTGATGAAGGAACAGTTTTCACCCTTTTCTAGCGCACATTGCCCAGAGAATTTTCACAGGCGTAGATTTCTACTAGTCTGATGTTTGATTTAGCATGGCTCCCTCTACAGGGGATCCGTGGCCTGAGCAGGTCTCGTGTCAGGGAGGGTCTTGGACTCATCAGGTTGAAGAATCCTCACTGAAACATAGACTGCAGACTGGGAATTAAAAAAACAGGAGATGTAAATTATATTTCGATCATTGTACAGCAAGCAAAATAACAATTGAGATATGTCCTTGGGATTGAAGAAGAGACAGGAAAGAGAACAGAATATCAGAAAATAATAAAAATTCGGCAACATCAATTTTCTTTTGAGGGAATGAGACTCCACATTTGTAAAATTACCTTTTTCAGCACCTGAGAGGCCATTCAGCAATAATTTTCAAATTTTATTACAAGCTCACCTACTCTTGATTGCACTAACCCTAGATCTTTCAATTGCCTTTAGTGCATGACTAGTGGGTAATTACAACTAGTGAGCATTTTACAATAGTGTAGCATTTTATAATAATGTTACACTACTTCAGTGATTTTTTTTGTGCCGAATACATTGGCAAAGCTTGCAACAGTGCAACCTATGGTGCGGCAGGATATTTGACAACAACTTTTGGATTTCCATGTTTAACTGTGCATTTGCGGATGCCAGACGTTTCTGTCAGTTTTACCCAGTAATAACGATCACCACTTGCAGTCTCCCTGTTATTGGTACAGCAAAATTGAGGCAATTATGAATACAGAACCTATAACTTGTTAGATTTATGGACCTTTTTCTGAGAGGTACAGGGGTAGCGCAAGAATGTCAACAGTTAACTTTTGAGCAGGAATTCCATTTTGCAAGGAGCCTTACCATGCAATCAGCTTTCCTTCTTGAGTAATTGATCACCTCAAGTTATCTGCATTGTGAATACAGCACAAAGAACAAAATTTACATGTTATTTTGTGCCAGTGCTCGTCTATCCTCAGTATGTTTAAGAAAGCAGTCATCTTTCCTATTGTTGCAAGTGAGGGCATTATTGTAAAATGCGTGAATAGCAAGATGGATGCAATCAATACTGTCTTGTATTCTATAAGTGCCATGCATCTGATTAGCCAACTGAATGGCACTGAGGAGCTACATATATCCAGAAATGTGCTGAAAGGATATTTGTTACTTCTGTAGTGCCAAGTTGCATATCGGATTCAGTCTGGTCATGCGTTCAGCTCGTGCGTGGTTCATATTGACCAGAGGTTTGAATAGAATGAAAGACTTGCCCTCATATAGAGCCTTTCAAGACCTCAGGCTCACTTTACAGCCTATGAAGTACTTTTGAAGTGTAGTCATTTCTGTAATGTAAGAAATGTGGCAACCAATTTGCACACAGCAAGCACCCACAAACAGCAGTGCAATAATGACCAGATAATTTATTTTTTGTGGGCTGGGTTTAACGCTGTGAGCGGGCTCCCTGCACCCCAGCGTAAATGTCAAGTTGGCCGTCTCGCCCCATTTGCATTTTTCGGCTGACACATCTCTCCTTGTTATGAGGTGAGGTCTCCGCGCCCCCCCCCCCCCACCCCCTCCAGGAGGAAGTCCCACCTAATGGAACTGCTGGCCAATCGGAGGCCAGCAGCTCTGCAGTACCAGCAGGGCCACCGGGAGTGGTGAAAAACAAGTTTGTGCACTCCATTAATTTACCCCAGGAGAAATTTTTGAGGTGGCGGAATAGTGGTAATGTCACTGGACTGGTAATCCAGAGACCCAGGATAATGCTCTGGGGAGCAGGGTTCGAATCCCATGATGGCAAATGGCGGAAGTTGAATTCAATAAAAATCTGGAATTAAGTCTAATGCTGACCACGAGACCATTGTCAATTGTCGTAAAAACCCATCTGGTTCACTTATGTCCTTTAGGGAAGGAAATCTGCTGTCCTTACCTATGTCTTACATGCCTGACCTACATGCGACTCCAGATCTGCAATAATGTGGCTGACTCTTAAATGCCCTCTGAACAAGGGCAATTAGGGATGGGCAATAAATACTGAACTAGCCTGCAACGTCCACATCCCATGAATGAATTAAAAAAAGGGCATGCATTAAAACTGGCGCGTGACTTATAATTAAAACTCACAAATTTTCTCCCGAATGCTCATTCAGTCTAACTTTGAACTTAGACTTGTTTGCAGCTAACTGTAGCAAATTATAACCTTTTTGTGTGGAAATATGTAGACAGGCGATGTGGCAATCATACAGTTAATTCCTTGACTTAGATGGTGAAAATGCAAAAGTACTTTGCAGATGGTAATGTTGTTGGCCTCTTCTCAAATAAATGGTTACGTTCCATTAAATTATTATTGGATATTATCATTGCTTTTTTTGGAGCATAATTTAAACTGGTGAGACATTTTATTTAAACTGAGTTGCAAAGTTAAAGATTGTCCCAGAACCTCTTCCATCCTTTGGGCAGAATTTTATGGCCCCACCTGTCGAGGGGATTATCTTATCTCGCTGAAGTCAATGGACAACTTGCTGCATTTTACAGGTCCTTTCTCGACTGCAAATGGGCCATAAAATTCCGCCCTTGATGTTTAAAATTCCCCTTTGTTAACTTATCAAGTCAACATTTAAACAGTTATGGATTTCTAAAGTAAATCTCTTCTTTAGTGTCGCAACAATGATCTTTGAAACAGCAAGAGGTATTTGTAAATGGGAATGTTTGATTTGAATGGTCCGTAGGAATCATCTTTGATGTCCATTGACATGGCTGGGTGAGCAATTTGGTCAAATAAGCTTTACTGATCTGACGGAAACATAATCCATTCAGTTATTGATCTCACAATCACTAATCATCTAACGATGTGGCAAGGGGTTGACAGAAGGTAATGGGTTTTGTCTTGTTTACCATTTGACTGTCACATGTGTTTTAGTGAAATGAGGGAACGACACAGACAGCTTGTGCCAGCAGCGATTGGTTTCTAGGCCAGGATTTCCCGGTTGGCGAGCGGGTGGGGGTGGGACCCGCTTGTTGACGCGTGAAATGACGCGGGATGATGTCGGGCGGAGCTCCTGACGTCACCCCCGCCTCATTTCAATTTTCAGATGGGCAGGGGCTCAGCCGAATCAGCTGTGCGCCCGCCGACCTGTCAATAGCCAACTGAGGCCATTGACAAAGTAATTAAAGTACGTAATGTCCAACCTTAAGGTTGGCGGGCAGGCCAGGAACCCTGGGCATTGGAAAAAACATAAAACCTCATGCACAGACACGATGAGGTTTCATGTAGGTTTTTAAATTTTTAATAAAAGTGTTAATGAGAGTGATGGACATGTCCCAACTCATGTGACAGTGTCACATGAGGGGACATGTCAGGGGATTTTTTTTTTCTTTATTGTTAACATTTTTAAATTTGGCGCCGATCTCCCTGAGGCAGCACTTAGCCTCAGGGAGATGAGTGCGCTCTTTTGTGGATGTCACGCTGGGCGGGCCTTAATTGGCCCGCCCACGTAAAATGGCAGCACACCCGCTCCTAAACTTCCTCCCCAACGGGAGGGACATTCTGCCCCTAAATTAGTTTGTATTTTTAATGGATTCTTAAGTTCAAATGGTGGTATTTAATTTATTATAAATGTTACTAATTAAGTGGGAAAACTGAAATCCACTTTGTTTGGGCAAAATGGCAGAGTTCCTTCTAGTATCACATCTACTACATAATATTATGAACATCTGATTTGTTAAAATAGAATTGCTTTTGTCTTACTGGAGCTTTTACCTCTGACATAAGGAAATATTGGCTCTACTTAACTTCCCACTTTGTCTACATTACGTGTAAAATTCATCTCAGCTTTGTCAGTTTAAATAATTGAATCTAATGTACATAGTTGGATGAGAAGCTCCGTTGGGTAGTGATGCTTCTAGCAGCCCTACAGATGCCTACCTTTGTTTCCCGGGGGCAGGATGCACCGTGAGTCACTTCTTGCACGGCCCATGTGGCGTCCTCTGAGGATATGGGTGCAGGCGGGGGCATCCCCTACATTCACCAAAAAATGGTGGTGTGGCACTATTCTGATTCGACACAGCCCAGCTGACTGACGTGAACAGGCTAATGTAAGGCCAGGATTCCTAATTTGGGCAATGAATGTGCAGGCAGTGTTTGCAGTGTCTACTTCTCAAAGCAAGGTAGGCCCTGCTGTCGTGCTATTTAAAGGGCCAGGCATACTGATTGCAAATGGACTACTTCATTGGAACTTATCTATTGCCAAGTACGTCAAAGTACTAGGGAGTGATTTTGATGTTTTAGTGAGCCCCTGGGTTTGTCAGAGTTGCAGCATCTTCACAGAGACAGTTGGCAAGTCAGAAGATTGGAAAGAATATAAAGAACAGCAAAGAATGACAAAAAGATTAAAAAAGAGGGAAAAATTGGAATATGAGGGAAAGCTAGCTAGCATTATAAAGACAGATAGTAAGGGATTCTATAGATATTTAAATAATTAAAGAGTTAACAAAGTGAGCATTGGTCCTATAGAAAGTGCATCTGGAGAATTGATAATGGAAAGTAGGGAGATGGTGGATGAATTTAACGGGTATTTTGCTTCAGTCTACACTACAGAGGACACAAGTAACATCCCGGAAATAGCTGTAAATCAGGAAATGGAAGGGAGGGAGGAGCTCAGGAAAATTACAATCACCAGGGAAGTGGTATTGAGCAAGTTTTTGGGGCTGCAGGCTGACAGATCCCCAGGTCCAGATGGATTTCATCCTAAGGTCTTGAAAGTAGTGGCTAGTGAGATAATTGATGCACTGGTTTTAATTTTCCAAATTCCCGAGATTCAGGGAAGGCTCCATTAGATTGGAAATAGCAAATATAACTCCTTTATTCAAAAAGGGAGGGAGACAGAAAGCAGGAAACCTTTGGCCAGTTAGCTTAACATATTGAAAATGTTAGAAGCTATTATTAAAAATGTTATAGCAGGGCACTTAGAAAAATTCAAGGCAGTCAGGCAGAGTCAACGTGGTTTTGTAAAAGGGAAATCATGTTTAACCAATTTATTGGAGTTCTTTGAAAGAGTCACATGTGCTGTGGATAAAGGGGAACTGGTGGAGGTACTGTACATAGATTTCCAGAAGGCATTTGATAAAGTGCCACATCAAAGGTCATTGCAGAAAATAAAAGCTCCTGGTGTAGGGAGTAACATATTGGCATGGATAGAAGATTGGCTAACTGACAGGAAGCAGGGAGTTGGCATAAATGCATCTTTTTCTGGTTGGCATGTGACAACCGGTGTGCAACAGGAATTAGTGCTGGAGCCTCAACTTTTTACAATTTATATAAATGACTTGGATGAAGGGGTCGAGGGAATGGTGGCTAAATTTGCTGATGACACAAAGATAGGTAGGAAAGTAAATTGTGAAGAAGACGTAAGGAGGCTACAAATTGCCATAGATAGGTTAAGTGAGTGGGCAAAGTTCTGACAAATGGAGTATAATGTGGGCAAATGTGAAATCATTCATTTTGGCAGGAAGAATAAAAAAGAAGCTTATTATCCAAATGGTGAGAGATTGCAAAGCTCTAAGATTCAGAAGGATCTGGGTGTCCTAGTGCATGAACAACAAAAGGCTAGTATGCAGATACAGCAAGTAATTAGGAAAGGTAATAGAACATTATAATTTATTGTGAGGGGAATTGAATACAAAAATAGGGAGGTTATGCTTCAGTTGTATAGGGCATTGGTGAGACCACATCTGGAGTGTTGCATACAGCACTGGTCTCCTTTTTTAAAGAAAGATGTAAATGTGTTAGAAGCAGTTCAGAGAAGGTTTACTAGACTAATACCAGGAATGGGCGGGTTGTCTTATGAGGAAAGGCTGGACAAGTTATGGTTGTATCCACTGGAGTTTAGAAGAGTAAGAGGCGACTTAATTGGAACCTTTAAGATCCTGAGGGGTCTTGACAGGGTGGATGTGAAGAGAATGTTTCCTCTCTGGGAGAATCTAGAACTAGGGATCACTGTTTAAAAATAATGGGCTGCTCATTTAAAACAGAGATGTGGAGAATTTTTTTCTCTCAGTGGGTCGCGAGTCATTGGAACTCTCTTCCTCAAAAGGCGGTGGAGGCAGAGTCTTTGAATATTTTTAAGGCAGAGCTAGATAGATTCTTGATTATTAAGGGGGTGAGAGGTTATTGGGTTGGGCAGGAATGTGGGGTTGGGGTTACAATCAGATCAGCCATGATCTTATTGAATGGCGGAGCAGGCTTGAGGGGCTGAGTGGCCTACTTCTGCTCCTAATTGGCATGTTCGAATGTAGAGATCACAGTGGAGTACCCACACAAAGGTTGCAGCAAGTAACTGAATGGCTGAAGGTATATGTGAAGGCAGTGAGAGGTGAGTGTGAAGCTGGCAGCATTGGTAGGCGTGTGAGGGTCATATGGAATATCTGGCTAGTAGACGTGAGTCCTAAGTGTTGGAGAGTGTTGCTGGGTGAGTGATGGAGGTGTGGCACATTGAGCAGAATAAGAGCTGGAACAGTGAGTAGGAGTTAAAAGATGATGTTAACTGTTCTGTGATGTCATTGGACTTCATGTGGAACTGCTGCCAGAACTTCATGCCCAGACTAGGGGAGTTTTTGGCCATCTGCTCCCACTCCCTTCTGAGATTGCCTTTGAGATCCATCTCATCCACCGTGGAAACATGGTGTATCTCCTTTACCCCATCTCCACCTCAAATCCCTCCCGTGCAGTGCCATATCGATCCCTGTGGATCCCCCTGTTTGCTCCTAGTGTTTTAAGAATTTACATTACATCAATCTTTTTGTACAGCTTTCCTTTAAAGGACAGCCTGCCTTTATGAAGAGCAGATTGCCTGTACCCTGCGATCAGCAAACAATGTTGCTGGGCCCTCCTGCTGTGTGTTTCTGAATGAGCTCTGCAGAAAGTAGCACGAGAAGCATATGAGCTAGCACCGCAATCATTCAAGATGAGGTGGGCACATGAACTTTGTATGTTGCTCACCTCAATCTGAATGACATGGGCTCATTGGGAATCATGAACCCCCAGCACCGGAAGATCAGGATAGCCCAATTTCTGGTCCATAACACTTGGGAAATGGCTGTTGAAACTGTCACAGGTCCAAAGCGTATGTTCCATTGCATCTAAATGCATCATAAACAAAGGATGAAATCGTTGTTCGCTGAATAACACTGATTGCCTAAAATGTCACTGAACAAATTGCAAGAAGTCTACAAGCGAACAAGTAGGTAGGAAAATAACTGAGTATTAGGTGGCCAACTAATCATAGGCCTTTAGCAAGTTGGTTTAGCAGACTGCCAATCATGCAAAAGAAAAGAGGTTTCCATTAACGAAGCATAGAACCCCAAAACTGTACAATCAAACATGAAGCTGCATGATACTAAGTGTGCGGCAATCTGGTTGTTCCCTATCACGTACCATAAACATTTTGAATAGATCAGATGGTCTTGAATGATAGTCTTGACGTAACTTAATTTTTGGATTTATAGTTGGAAACATCAATGCTAGGAAACCTGTACCAAATACTCGTTTATACTCGGGACATGAATCAGGTATGGCCCACGGCGTCCCCAGGTCTTAGGTCAGCCCTTTCCTTATAGCATTTTCTTGCAGAAGCTTGGTTTAAAAATAAAATACTAAATGTCCAAATAGTTTGGGACGTTTCCTTTGAAAGATGTTTTATTTAACATGCTTATACTGTTTGAGGGTCTGAGTTTAAAGAGCATGGAGAAAGAGACGAGGGATCATTAAAGAGCATGGAGAGTGAGGCAAGAGTCCATTAAAGAACACGGAGAGAGAGGTGAGAGACCATTAAAGAGCACAGAGAGAGAGGAAAGAGTACATTAAAGAAGGCGGAGAGAGAGACGAGAGTCCATTACAGAGCGCGAGAGGGAAAAGAGTGCATAGGGTAGCTGATTGGTGAGTAGGATTAGTGAGTATTTTGCAGTCTTTAAAGTAAAAGTAAGGTCTTTAGTTTGTGGTTAGGCCTCTAGTCTTTTTGTTCTCTTTTTCTTAAAAATAACCTGTTAGGTATAAGATCGATACTGGTGTGTATAAAAAATAATCACAATAAAGTATAGAGTGGGGGATTCCTCAAGTGTAAAGAGCAGGGATATTAGAGTAATTAATTAATAAATTAAATAAAATATGATAGTGATGGCAGGATGGGTGATGTGTTGCTGCTGCAGCATGTGGGTTATGCTGGATACCAAGCTGATCCAGAGCGAATACATCTGTAGCAAGTGTTTGTAGCTCGAGGAACTTCGGATCTGAGTTGAAGAACTGGAGTCCAAGCTACAGACATTGCGTCACATCAGGGAGGGGGAACGTTACCTGGACACTTTGCTCCAGGAGGTGGTCATGCCCCTCAGATTAGGTAATTCAAAATTGGTCCGTGATCAGGGACAGGAGGGTGTGACTACAGATGAAGCAGGTACAGGGACCCAGGGGGTAGCATTTGAGGAGCCTCAGCCCCTGCAATTGCCCAACAGTTACGAGGTTCTTGCAAGTTGTGCGGGCAACAGCAGGGACTGCAGGGAGGATGATCAAACTGACCACGGCACCATGGTACAGGGAGCCATTCAACTGGAGGGAGGAAATAGGAACATAGTAGTGGTAGTGGACAGTATAATTAGGAGGATAGATACTGTTCACTGCAGCCATGAGCATGAGTCCTGAAGGCTGCGTTGCCTGCCCGGTGCCAGGGCTAAGGACATCTCCTCAGGGCTGGCGAGGCACTTGGAGTGGGAGGGGAGGAATCCAGTTGTCATCGTCCACGTTGGTAGCAACGACATTGATAGGACTAGAAAGGAGGTTCTGCTGAAAGATTTTGAACAGTTAGGAGCAGAATTAAAAAACTGAACTGCCAAGGTAATAATCTTGGGATTACTACCTGAGCCACAGGCATACTGGCATAGGGTAAAAAAAAGTCATGGAGTTAAATGCGTGGCTCAAAGGTTGGTGTGGGAGGAATGGGTTCATGGGGCACTGGCACCAGTACTGGGGTAGAAGAGAGCTGTTCCGGTGGGACGGGCTTCACTTGAACCGTGTTGGCGAATGGAATAACTATGGCTGTAAAATAAATAGGGCGGGGGTGGGTGGGGGTGGGGGAATGTTTCTGGGGAGGGGATACATAGGCCAACAAAGCAAAAGGATATGGCAGCATTGCAGGGCAGCTATTTTGGTATTGATACCCAGAGTGTGACAGGAAGAGACAGGGGGAAAAAATGGTAAAAAGGCAAAATTAATGGCTCTTTATTTAAATGCACAGAGTGTTTAGACAATATAAATGAATTAACGGCACAAATAATGGTTTATGGGTATGACCTTACAGCTATTACGGAGATGTGGTTACAAGGAGGTCAAAGCTGGGAACTAAATATTCAGGAGTATGTGACTTCTCGAAAGGACAGGCAGGATGGAAAGGGTGGTGGGGTAGCTTTGTTAGTATGAGCTGGAATAAGTACGATAGCATTGGATTGGAAGATGTAAAATCCATATGGGTTGAGGTAAGAAATAACAAGGGGAAGAAGACACTCATGGGAGTAGTCAGTAGGCGCCCTAACAGTAGCTATACTGCAGGAGAGAGTATAAATCAGGAGACAATGATTATAATGAGGAGACACTAATAGCATTCCAAAAATACTAAATAATCAAGGGCCAAAAATGGCAGCACATTAATCATGGGTGACTTTAATCTTCATGTAGATTGGGAAAATCAAATTGGGAGAGGTAACCACGAGCAAGAATTCATAGAGTGTATTTGGGACAGTTTCCTAGAAAATTTGTTGTGGATCCAACCAGAGTTAAGGCTATTTCGGATCTGGTAATATGTAATGAGGCAGGTTTAAGAAATGATCTCAGAGTAAAAGATCCCCTAGGAAACAGTGACCATAACATAGTAGAATTTAGCATTCACTTTGAGAGTGAGAAACTTGGGTTGGGAACAACTGTGCTAAACTTAAATAAGGGTAATTACAAAGGAATGAGGGGAGAGTTGGCTGGAGTGGACTGGGAAAGGAGTTTAGCAGAAAAGACAGTTGATTAACAATGGCAGATGTTTAAGAAAATAATTCAAGACTCACAACAAAGGTATATCCCAGTGAGAAAGATGGATTCTAGGAAGAGGATACACCAACCATGGTTAACCAAGGAAGCTAAGGATAATATCAAATTGAAAGAAAAAACATACAATGTGGCAAAGATTAGTGGTAAGCCAGAGGATTGGGAAAGTTTTTAAAGCCAACAAAATATAACCCAAAAAAATAATGAAGGAGAAAATAAACTTTGAGGGTAAAATTTAGCTATGAGGAGAGGTTGGAGAAACTCAGATTGTTCTCACTAGAGCAACGGAGATTGAGGGGCGACTTGATAGAAGTTTACAAAATTTTGAGTGGCATGGACAGGGTAGATAGTCAGAAGCTTTTTCCCAGGGTGGAAGAGTCAATTACTAGGGGGACATAGATTTAAGGTGAGCGGAGAAAACTATAGAGGAGATGTGCGGGACAAGTTTTTTATGCAGAGGGTAGTGAGTGTGTGGAATTCGCTGCCTGAGGAGGTGGTGGAAGCAGGTACGATAGTGGTGTTTAAGAGGCAGCTTGACAACTACATGAATAGGATGGGAATAGAGGGATACGGACCCCGGAAGTGCAAAATGTTTTAGTTGACGGGCAATATGATCGGCGCAGGCTTGGAGGGCTGAAGGGCCTGTTCCTGTGCTGTACTTTTCTTTGTTCTCTTTGTTAAACTAGGAAGTAATATAAAAACAGAGAGTAGGAGCTTTTTAAAATATATAAAAAGGAAGAGAGAGACCAAAGTGAATATAAGCCTCTTAGAGAACGAGGCTAGGGAAGTAATAATGGGGAAACATGGGCAACATTGTCCCCCCGTCGGGACGGGATGTGTGGAAGTGGGCGCGGGCAGGTGGGTCCCTGATTGGCGCCCGCGGTCAGGGGCACGCCGCAATTTTACGTGGGTGGGCCAATTAAGGCCCACCCAGCGTGACGTCTGCCAGGGAGTGTTATGCACTCCCTGTGCGGGGGCGGGGTGGGGTGGTAGCATGCAAAGTGCTGCCTCTGGGAAATAGACTCAGGTTTGAAACATTGAATAAAGATTAGAAAAAAAAATTATTGACATGTCCCCTCATGTGGCACTGTCGTGCATGTCAATTTCTTTTATTTAGACATTTAATACAAATTTTAAACCCTCATGAAATCTCATCCCGCCCGTGGATGAGGTTTCATGTTTTTTCGGAAGCCCGCCTGGTTGGACAAGCAGGTCAATTGCTTGATTCAATTACTTTACTAATGGCCTTATGTGGCCGTTGACAGGTCGGCGGGCACACAGGCGAGTCGGCTGTGTGCCCACTGACCTGAAAATCTAAATGACGCGGGGTGACGTCGGGACGCCCACCTGACGTCACCCGGTGTGATTTTCTGCGTTGGCGAGCGGGCCCCGCCCCTCGCTCGCCAACCAGAAGATGCAGCCCCAGGAAATGGCAGAGGAGTTGAATAAATACCTTGCTTCAGTCCTTATGGTAGAAGACACTAATAGCATTCCAAAAACACTAAATAATCAAGGGGCAAAAGTGGGGAGGAAATAAATACGGCAACTATCACTAGAGAAAAAATACTAGGGAAACTAATGGGCTAAAGGCTGACATGTCCTCAATTGTTATGAACGATACAGTTGGTAAAGCTGAGTTGTTTAAAAATCCCAGAGGGAAACTTTAAATAACTGTCATAACCTATAATTTTAAGTGTTATGTTTGAGATGCGACTCTAAATTCAGGAATCAGACCACCAGTTCTTGAGGTTCTACATTAAAGTAAATGAAACATTTTATTAATTTACACAGGTTAAATATATATACACATGGCTACAAATTACTACTATCATAACTTTTAACAGATTCCCAAACTAATCTCCATTAAGGCAACAGCAACTCATAGGGCAGAATTTTCTACCTGTCAGGCGGGTGGGCCCGACCCAATCTCCGGCGGGCGGGGAGCCGGTTCCCGCCAGTGAAGTGGGCCCCGCTGCCATTTTACATGGGCGGGCCAATTAAGGCCCGCCCAGCGTGACGTCCGCCGGGAAATGCTATGCGCTCACTGTGCGGGTAGGGGGTATTCCCCAAGCGAGACTGCGCTCTTTCACGCATGCGCACGATAAAGCACACATCTCCCTGAGGCTAAGTGCTGCCTCAGGGAGATCGCTGACAGTTTTAAAAATATTAAAAATAGAAAAAAAAATCCTTAACATTCCCCCCTTATGTGACAATGCCACATGAGATGGGACATGTTCATAATTTACACTAAAACTTTATTAAACTTTTTAAATCCCTACATGCAACCTCATCCCACTGGTAGATGAGATTTCATGTTTTTTATATTCCCCGCCAGGGCTCCTGGCCTGCCCACCAACCTTAAGGTTGGACGGGCAGGTCCTTTAATTGTTTTAATGATCCTGTCAATGGCCTCAATTGGCCAATGACAGGTCGGCGGGCCCGCAGCTGATCTTGCTGTGGGCCCGTCTTCCTGAAAATTTAAATGGGGCGGGATGACGTTGGGGGTTCCGCCTGATGTCATCCCGCATCATTTTGCGTGTCGGCGAGTGGGCCCCGCCCCCCTGCTCACCAACGGCAAAATTCAGCCCATAGGCTTAACCAGACACCAGACAAAGCGTTTTCACCTTACAAATTCAAAATGAGGTTCTTTTCACTTTGGTCCCTGTGGAGCCAGTTGGAGGCTGACAGCTGCCTTTTGATCTCACGTTGCCTCTGCCCTGCACACTCGAAAACTACTGAAGTTATACCTAGCACCACTGATTGAATGTAAATTCTCATTGTATCACAAGCCTCTTTGAACTCAATCTTTTAATAATTGAACCCCTTTCATAGTACCTATGTTATTAGTAATATAAACATATTGCTTGGTAGCTGTTAGATAGGTGTCATTTTTTATCCCACTTCTTGAATGCTGTATTCAAAAAATGCTAATGCACTCTATCTCTCTGTTTACATCTCAAAACTAGTACATGTCAAAGCACCCAGACTAGCTGGCTTTAATCCAATTAAGACACATCCACGGACTAAACCTCTATTTTAAAATAAAAATATTTTTCCAATAATATTATGTACATGAGTAGCTTCATGCCATCCCCCTCCTTATCAGTAAAGGAACTGTGATAATTCTAAAACACGGCTTCATTTTAATAACCCATCTCACATTATCTCCTATACTTATTACACTATTACAAAATCCTTGATATCAGCAGAAATCACTCCAGTTCAGCGTCCAGGTTTTTTTTAAATGTCCCATTTTCGTTTAAGCTTCAAACTGTTGATAACGCATCTGCGAACAGATTTTCTCTTCCAGCAATATGTATGATACATGGATTAAATGGTTGTAACAATAGACTCCATCTGAAAAGCTTGCACTTTTGTCTTGAAATTCGTCCAAAATCTTCAAAGGATTATGGTCTGCGTAAACGATTGTTACTGATGAATTGTTTGTAACATAAATTTCAAAATGCTGTAATGCTAACAACAAGCTCAAAGTCTCTTTTTCAATCATTGAACATCTTCTCTGTTGTACGTTCAGCTTCGATGATGGCTTGGGGGCTGTAAAATTGGGTGCCATGCCAACTGCACTATTCCCAGCATCTACCCATCCACCCCTGCTGTAATTTTACCATATGTGGGGGAGGCATTGGGAGGTCTGCCCACAGTCCAGTTCACGGCCTTAAGTGGCCAATTAATAGATGTTTAAGGACTTCCTCCTGTCACCACTAGGATTTTACCAGCGTAAAGCCTGGTGGCCTAGTGACCAGTCAAGGGGTGGAGTGCCTCCTTTTTCATCCTGCTATGCCAATCGGAGCACCCGCATCCCCCCCCACCCCCCCCGCCAAAAACCAAGTTATTCCACCTCTGCAATTCCCCTTTGCCCTATCGTGTCCACCCTGCTTCTCCATCCCTCTTGCCCCCTTCATGGGGGCCTGCCAGCCTGGCCCTGGAGAGACCCTGGACTTACCTCAAAGTCTGGCTCCATCAGAGCACACTTCCTTCAGGGAGCCGCTGCAGTCCCAGCAGTGGCCACTGCACCTGGTGGTGTTGCTGGGACCAGAGAGCTGCAGGCCATTTAATTGGCTAGCAGGTCTTGTCGGTGGGATTTCCTCCTCAATGGGGGCTGCAGTCTCAAGCCAATTAACAGCCCGACGGCTGTTAAATGGCTGCAGGACAAGCTGGCTAAGTGGGGGCAGGATTGCCCCTGACTTTTAAGTTGGGGGTGGTGGGGATCCTGCTCCCAGCGTGAAATTCATCCCATAAAATCTACAGCACACAAATGGTCCATTCCACCCAGCTGGTCTATGCCAGCATTATACCACACACAAACCTCCTTCCACCCTAGTTCATCTAACCCTTCAAGGGTGGGGGAAGCAGGGGTGGGGGTGGCGAGGTGAGGGTGTGGGGAACCAAAGTGGACAGGGTAGGAGGACGGGGAAACATAGCTTTGGAATAACTTGGGGTTGAGGGAGGGGCTAGGCTCCCATTGGCACAGCAGGCTGAAAAAGGAGGCATCCCACCCCTTGCCTGGCCATGAGCCCGCTAGGTTTTACGCAGATAAAATCCCAGGTGGAGGGCCTTAAGTGTCCATTCATTGGCATATCCTCCTACCTCTTTCTGCCTTTAGCTTATCTAGTTCCCCTTAAATGCATCTATACTATTCACCTCAATTAAACCTTGGGGTAGAACGTTCCACATTCTTAGCCAGTCTCGAGGTCAAGAAGTTTCTCTGAATTTTCTATTGGATTTATTAGTGACTATCTTATATTTCTGAACTCCAGTTTTAGACCCCATACAAGTGGAAATATTTTCTCCCTGTCTACCCTTTTATAATCTTGAAGACCTCTATTACCACATGGACTGCAGCGGTTCAAGAAGGCAGCTCATCATCACTTCCTCAAGGGCAACTAGGGATGGGCAATAAATGCTGGCCCCTGCAAATTCCACCCCTGCAGCTCCATGGCTTAATCCTCATAGAGATCAGCTCCTGAATTCTCCCTCCAGTGTCCGGGATTCCACTGACATTGTACAGAAATTTGAACTAATTAAGTGGTGAAGCATTTGAAGTTTATCAGCCTTGTTAAATTGCAGGAAGATGTTTCAAGGTTCCATTTAAGTTGGGCAAGTTGACAACAAATATTTTAAGATCCTGATTTAGCTGCCGCGCTAAAGCACAATCCAGTGTAAAGGTTGAAACAAAAATAAAAATAGCTGGAAAAACTCAGCAGGTCTGACAGCATCTGTGGAGAGGAACACAGTTAACGTTTCGAGTCCGTATGATTCTTCATCAGAACTGAAGAAATATAGAAATGAGGTGAAATATGAGCTGGTTGAGGGGGTTGGGACAGGTGGAGCTCGATAGGGGGCCAGTGATAGGTGGAGGCAAAGAGGAGATTGCCAAAGATGTCATAGACAAAAGGACAAAGGGGTATTGATGGTGGTGATATTAGTTAAGGAATGTGTTAATGGTGACATTAAGGGTAGAAAGCAGGACAAGCAAGTAACAGATAGCCCTAGTGGGGGGTGGGGTGGGGTGGTGTGAAGGGATTGAAAACTTGTGTAGTTAACCATTCTAGAGGGTGAGTAGTATTGGTGCCCACGGAAGTAAAATTAGAGCGGCCTGTTTGTTACCTCGTCCGTCCTTGTTAAACATTATCCTGCACTGACCTGTAGTTCTGGTGCTGAGAGAGTTGATATCCTGTGCCCTGACCACCTCGTTCCATATAGTGAGTAAGACACTTTTGCAGTTCCTTCTCGCGGACACCCAACAGCTATTTTCCTTCATTGTCACATCTCATCCAGTAAAGTTCATTAAAATTTTGTTTGCTTCTTTTCTGCTTGTGTCCAGTATCCCACTTGATCATTCGATTCCCATAGCCAGGTCCTTCACTTTCCGGGCATGCTTCACAACCGCCCACAAGATATCCAGGAATTGCACTAGTCTCCGGGAACATACTGGCAAAATGTTTGCTGCTTTTTGTAGTATAAAGGGTTAATAGATGGGATATGCTAATGTATGACATAGATGATGATAAACCACTGACACTAGTCATTCGTGGACTAGGCTCTTGGGAGTGAGGCTGAAATCGAGCCTATATAGAAGTAGTGCTAATAAACAAGTGTTAAGCAGATACCAGAGTATGTCTACAGACTGTCTAAGAACCATGTCTCAAAGCTAGATTCCAAGACAGAAGAACCCAATCTAAGAACATGGTGGCAGCTCAGAACATGATGGCAGTGATGGAGACATCGATGTAAAAGACACATCAGTGCTATCGAAGGAACCACAGAGTGAAGAAACCTTTGGAAGCAGCTCAAGAAATTTGGGTGGTAGAAAGAGGCACACTGAAGAGAGGAAATGATGACCGTACCTAGTGAGCAGTCCCTGCCCTTGCTCTGCCCGTTTGACTGCTTTGAGGGTCCGCAGAGAGGCCAGCAGTGGGAGATATGGGAACGCCATTTTCTCTGGTACCAAGCAGTGTCAGCTCTTCATGAAAAAGAGTCAAAGCTCCAGGTTAGTTCCTTTCTTTATGCAGTGGGTCTAGTAGCAGATGACGTTCTCCTAAGGCAAGGTGTGCAGGAGTCCACCATGGACTTTAATTCCATTATTAAAGCCTTTGACACCTTTAGCCCGAAGTAAAATTTAGTAATTGAAAGAACACCTTTTAACCACGGCCCTTCCAACGACCTGGGGAATCAATTGAATTATTCCTATCCGATCTCCATCGTCTAGCTAGTTCTTGTAGAGATGGGGCGCTAAAGGATGAGCTAATCCATGATTGCATAATCATGGGTGTGCAGGATGAGAATCTCTATGACTTTCTGCGGACCAAAGTTGATCTTACATTGGATTAAGTGGCCCAGTATGTGAAACAGGCTGAGCTTACAGCATTTAACTGGGCTCTAATTCCTGGCTACACCGAGGCTTCGTAGGCTGGGTAGGCCCACAGGCAGTGTCCCCACCCTTGCAAAAGACCACCAGACAAAGCAAAAGGGTGGGAAACTCCATGCCGGCAACCATTTTGAGATGCTTGTGCTATGGTGCGAAAACTAAGCATAGACACCAAGACTGCCCAGCAGGGGACACAGAATGCTTCCAGTGAGGCTAAACTGGTCATTTCCAGCGTTTCTGCAAATCCAGCAATTTTGATTGAAGTCGCAGATCAGTGAACATTTATGAAATACATTCCTTCCAAAAAATGGAAAGGGCAGAAAATGACAACCTTCCCCAGTTCCTAGGGGAGGTAGATAGTCTTAATCCAGATTATTGGTCAGTTACAGTACGAGTTCAAGGCTTCAATACTTCTTTTAGAATTGATACTAGAGCTGCTGTTAACATATTAGCAGATGGCCTAGATTGGCTTCAGCAAATGGCCCTTCATCCATCAGACATCACATTACAAGGTCCAACCGGCATAGACCTTCCAATTAAAGGCCGGACTATTGATCCTCTTAGCTACAAGGGGCGACAGATCTTTGATTCTGTCTGTGTTCTTCACAATCAACGTACACCCTTGTTGAGTTAGGATGTTGGAATACTTTTAGGAATCCTAGAAGGAACAGATTATGCTCATCATTTGAATGACACGCTGTCCTTCATGCAACAATCTTCAACCTTTTAGTTAGAAGTCATGAAAATTCAGGCTCCAGAAGCTGAGGAAGTTTGTACACTCAGCAGAAAGTTCCTTTCTTTCATGAAAACATCATACAGTAGACCAGGGCAGACAAGGGAGTTGTGAACCTTTCAGATCTTTATGAAGTAAGGCCAGAGGTGGAGGATACAGAAGGCATTGTGGATGATGGTGACCATCTCCATGAGGACCTGCTGGACCTGGATTGGCCCTTCCTTGAGGGTGATGAGGAAGAATTACTTGCAGCACTGAGTTATCTCTTGGAGGCTGAGGCCCTGGAGAATGGTTCATCTTTCCCGTTGATGGATGCACCTTATGAAGTCTCTGTTGTCTTTTTAGAGGAGTCAGCTGTGCTTTAAGTGGCTAAGCAGCGTTCAGATCTGAGCTCCACTGAATCTGCTGATCTATTTCCTACTTTATCTCCTATTGTTCATGAGGAGTCTTCCACAGAGAATGCTTTGTCTGAGTTCAAGTTAGAGTCCAGAGAGGATCACACAGCTCAAGAGCTGGTACCTTCCCAGGGTGAAAGTCAGTTAGGACCCATACTCCATTCCCAGCTGAAAGCCTTTTTCTCTTCAGAGCTGGAGGATCTGCACAGAAGTTGCGGCAGAATCTTTAGCACTTCTGAAACTGCACTATCCCGCACAGCAATCTTGTCCCAGAGTTGATTGTCTACAAGAAATTCCTCTCATTAGGAAAGATGAGGTTGTCTTGCTCCATATTCTCAGCAGTTCTTCCCATTGCCCATAGTGGATTAACCTCGCACAGAGAGAAGTGTGGCTCTCTTACCATTGCCTACAGAAAGTAAACGGTCTCCTGGAAAATCAATGGGGAATTATCTCTTCTTCTTCTTTTCCTGGCAGTCTTACAGGAAGCTGGTTCATTTTGCTCTACCAAGAGGTCCAGAAATGGGTCAACCATTGTTTGTCTTTTTTCTTAAGTTTTATCTTTTTTTTAACAGAAACACAGGCTTTTAAGTGTAATAAACCCATACTTGTTTGATAAAGGTAAAATACTGCGGATGCTGGAAATCTGAAACAAAAACAAAAAATTCTGGAAAAACTCAGCAGGTCTGACAGCATTTGTGGAGAGAAAGACAGAGTTAACGTTTCAAGTCCGTATGACTCTTCTTCAGAGCAGCTGAAGAAGAGTCTTGCTTAAACCATACTATTCTTAATTGTATTTACGTCAGAGTTATTACCATTTTCTCAATCGGGATTTTCCACTTATTTTACATTTAACTCTCTATTTCCTAAAACTAAAATATATAAACCATGAGTCAGATTTTTGTAACAGTGTGTTTGGCCGGAGATTATTTTATGTAAACAGTGTTACTTGTTATTTGCCATGCGGTGTTAGTGTCCAAAAGGCATTTGTCGCTTTGAAGAAATGGTCGCTGTCATTTTCAAAATGATAATGGGCTATTGTATTTAATTAAAGCAATTTATTGTTACCTTTAGCAAATTTACATGCAAATTTTAATGAAAACGGAGGTCTTCATCTTCGTCTACGAGCGATTATCTGACAAATATTTATAGAATGTGCCTGAATTACAGTCCATTGAAATCAATACCCCATCCCTGCCAGAATACCTCCAAAACGTTGAATAAAATATACCCCGATTTAAATAATCAGCTTCCATCAAAACACATGGCTGAATTTCCTTATTCAGATATAACACTTTCTTTCAGATAACTTGAGGGATTTTAAATTGCTCGCATCAACTGATATCTCTATAGGTTTATTTTTATTTTTCTTCCTGGGTCTGCCAGTCTTGAATAAAGTTATCAACAAGCTAGGTAAATATTATTAACATAGATGGCAAGACAGAATTAGATTGGGCGCAGGACAAAATTAATAGCACGCTGAAGTGCATGATCACTGATATAGATATTTCAAAGCATCAAATGAATTTTAAGCAAATGCTTCTCAAGCATATTTTTGAAGATCATAGCAATCAGATTTATAAGCAAATCAGACTTCGCCATCAGTGGATAAAATGACAATAGTTAATGGTAATTAGGTTTTCTTCCTGAATCGTCATATTTGAAGTCGTAGAAAATCTCTACTGGAATCTTATTCATTACGCTTCCTCTTATTACCTCTTTTGTGATTGTGGTGTGAATCACATCTGGAAAATTTGATTGGTGCCTTGGATTTACTAATGCCACCAACACATTAATTATAGCTGTATAGGTATAGAAAATGTAGCATGGATAGTTTTGTCAGACAATATTTTATAAGTTGGCTGTTACTTAATAAGCACCATTGAATGGGGAGAACATTATGTGACATTAATCCATACTTGAAGCTTGAGTGGTTTTATAGTGTTAAGTGATCCTGGCTGATAGCCTTTTAACTTCTTCCTACATGTTTCTTGCACATAATGTATACTTTTAAGGATTCTCTTCTTTTTCCTTACTGGTTCATGCATGGATGCACTGAATGCAGTTGTCAGGTTATATGATGGTGCAGGGGAAGGGACATAACTGATCATAGCAACTAGTATGCGACTCTGAATCCATAGGCAGGTTTCAGCATTTATCTGCAGCAAAAACAGAAATATTCAATGTGGAGCATTAAATATTAATTTTACTTGGTTTTGGTTTTGATATTTATGGCTTTGATGCATGTATTTTCACATTATCAGCTGAACACTACCTTAACCCCCTGATGGGAGTATGTACAGCAGAACAGTAACACTGCTCTTGTATAACTGTTAGGAAATAGAGATAGTTTAAGTAAGTTATATTTGTATTTGTGGCTGTTAGGAATGAGTTTTAGCTTTAAAGTTTAAGTTTGATTTGTATTTCTGTATCTGTGTATTAAGAAAGGTCAAATGGCATTTTAGTTTCGCTTTAAAAGGCTGCTTGCGTGTCTGATGAGAAGTTTACGATCCCTATTAAGTAAAAGTAAACACACAAGAGTACAAAGAATAGTGCTGTTGCCTAGCAAAAGGGGCCAGGTTCCTCCCGCAGATATACACACAGAGCTAAAGAAACAACAGTCTTAAGTTCAGTTGAAGCCAGGACTCAGAGACACTGGACACTGGGAGAGGGAACTGCAGATTTCCCAAAAGAACAAAAAGGCCCCAAGCAAAGAAAACCCCCCAAAATCTAGGAGCGTGAAAGAGGGGAAAGTCCAAAGCAGAGCTTGTAGCCAAAGGAAGGACAGGAAGCTGGGAAAAGGTTCTGTTAAGAGTGAGGGGCAGAGGGAAAGGCTCCAAGTTTCAGATTTAAATTGAGAATAGCTTGCAAGAAGCAAGAAGGTTCAAAGAGACAACTGAAGGTCTGTAACTCTTTGCTATAGGCATGTGAAGCAGTGGTGTACTGTTGATGGCTGAGTCAGAGAGACAGAGTGTGTGGAAGACAGCTTGAATGCATGTGGAGACCCAGGGAAGTGGAACATTGGAAGGAGAGTTCAAAACCCTGGAGGTGAACCCTTGTGGAAGACGTCTGAGAGAAAACGTCAGTTTGGGACAAGATTCCAAGGCAAGGTTTTGGAGAGTGGAGTGGAGAGTGGAGACTGGAAACCCTTGTGTGAAGGACGGAATTCAGTGGTTGGCTCACAGTGTGACAAATATCTAGGGAGAGTTGAGGAGAGATCCATAGCATCTGGTTGAGGTGGCATCTGTCACTTGAGTGTGGTGTGTCTGACCACAGGGTGCCATAGGTTTACATGGACTGTGTACTTGTGTACAATAAAGTATAAGATAGCTTTTGTAACTTGTGTCATCTTTACAAATCTGTACATATTGGTAAAAGTATAGCTGTAGGTGAAGGAGTATTGTAATATGGTTCATCTTTTCTTGTTGAATAAATGTTTTATCCTTTTGTTAAAAGTTCATCAGCTGACCCCTGTGCCTCTGTTCAGTAGCTACTCTCCACACATCTACACAAACAAATAAAAGTTAGGATCTATCAAGCTGGGTTCCACTCTGGGATCAGGCTTGTCCAGGGGTAACCTCAGCTGGGGATCATAACAATAACTTTAATTATTCTTTGACAGAAATGAGTTGGAGGGAATGGAAATAAAAACAACCTTTGAGCTAACAGCAAACCTGACTGTGTTTTTCTGAAATGACAGTGTTGGAATTCATTTTTCTGAAGCCATACCCTTAATAAATGTCATAGCTCTCAAGTTGAAATTGGAAATTACAAGTGGAAATGACAATTGACTACATTTCTTGCTGAGTTTGTTCCGTGCACCACAGGCTATGTGATAGTATATACTGCGCTTTGATAGTGTCATTGGGTTACAGTTCAAAACATATCGGGCTGGATTTTATGTGCCCCCGCTGGGTGTATTTTTGGTGGGGCACATGTGAAATAGGGAAGGTGCCCATCCTACCACCTTCCCACCCACCCCTCAGCTCATCTCCATAACACGGTAAGTGGGCCGGCACCATAATTGGCAGACTGCCCACCATATTTAAATGAATAATCAAGGGTCAATTGAGCTTGTTAACAAGACAATTGTCCCTAATAATGTGGAGCCCATAATATGGCTGGCATGGGCAGTATGGCAGGAATGGGCATGCTGTTTTCTTAAACAAGGTTTTAAAAGGACAGGAAGGATGGGAGGGGGAGTACTCTCTTCGGGGTGGGATGCCCTTTGGGCATCGGGGAGGTGGGGGGGGAGAAGCCCCCTTAAGATTGTAGCCCTCCTTTCTTCCTACCCACCTACTCACCAAAACTCACCACTTCCCCGCCCCCCAACCCTCCCGCGCACAGGCCGACAACATTGTAGTTGAGCTTTTTTTATTCATTCATGGGATGTGGACTTCATCTCAGCAATTATTGCCCATCCCTAGTTGCCCTTGAGAAGGTGGTGGTGAACTGCCTCTTGAACCGCTGCGGTCCATGTGGTGTAGACACACCCACAGTGCTGTTAGTTCCAGGATTTTGACCCAGCGACAGTGAAGGAACGGTGATATATTTCCAAGTCAGGATGGTGAGTGACTTGTAGGGGAACTTCCAGGTGGCGGTGTTCCAATGTACCTGCTGCCCTTGTCCTTCTAAATGGTAGTGGTTGTGGGTTTGGAAGACGCTGTCTGAGGAGCCTTGCTGAATTCCTGCAGTGCATCTTGTAGATGGTACACACTGCTGCTACTGTGCGTCAGTGGTGGAAGGAGTGAATATTTGTGGATGTGGTGCCAATCAAGCAGACTGCTTTGTCATAGATGGTGTTCAGCTTCTTAAGTGTTGGAGCTGCACTCATTCAGGCAAGTGGGGAGTATTCCATCATACTCCTGACTTGTGCCTTGTAGATGGTGGACAGGCTGTGAGAAGTCAGGATGTGAGTTACTCATCACAGGATTCTTAGTCTCTGACCTGCTCTTGTAGCCACAGTATTTATATGGCTAGTCCAGTTCAGGTTTCTGGTCAATGGTAACCCGCAGGATATTGATAGTGGGGGATTTAGTGATGGTAATGCCATTGAACACCAAGGGGCGATGGTTAGATTCTCTCTTGCTAGAGATGGTCATTGCCTGGCACTTGTGTGGTGCAAATGTTACTTCAGGAGTTGAGAACAGTGCTGAACATTGTGCAATCATCAGCGAACATCCCCTCTTCTGACCTCATGATAGAAGGGAGGTCATAGATGAAGCAGCTGAAGATGGTTGGGCCGAGGACACTACCCTGAGGAACTCCTGCAGTGATGTCCTGGAGCTGAAGTGACTGATCTCCAACAACCACAACCATCTTCCTTTGTGTTGCATATGACTTTATTGACATTTTCCTAACATGAACAGATATCTGCAGCAACTGAATTCTATCAAGATAGGCTCCAACATGTGCTGCCTGACCTCCAACTCCCAGGTCAGGTGACCCTGTATAAAGTACAGAGTACGGTATGGTACCTAATACTGGTGTCCACTACCACAATTAACTATTATCATGACATTTACCTTTTTGAAAAAAAAAACTTTTATACAACTCAAATACACAAAGTCTCTTATCTATTCTTTATCACTCTGTTTTGATCAGTCTGTTTTGTCTTTTAGCCATCTCTGCATCTCTGTGGTTTTTTTTCCACAACTCTTACACTGGATGTTCTGAATGGTGACAGAGGTGATTTTGAAGGACAAGGGACCTTCTCCAGCTCTGTGTCGCTATCACCCCTTGGATAGTTTTCAGGACTCTCAGGGTTTGTCTGGTTATCTGTTGCTTCACTGGTGCATTCTGGTTTTTGATCTTCAGCTACACTTGCTGGTTCAGAGCAGGGTTTTGTTTCATTTGTTTTCCGTAGGAATTTCAGGTTTCTCCTGTAATGTTGTCCGTTTGGAGTCGGCACGATGTAAGACCTTGGTTCCCCTGTGATTCCTGTGACAACAGCAGGATTCCAGACTCCTTCATGTTGAATCCCCTGTCTTTAATTGTCTTTAACATGTTCAGGTCAGACAGAGGTCGGGCACACTGATCAAAGTACTGTTTCTGTTTTGGCTGTCTCAGTTTGAGAAGGTCCTGCATGCTGTAGCTCTCTGGCTGTAGGAATTACAGTAGGGATGCAGTTGGGAAGCTTAGTTCTTAGTCTTCTCCCCATTCGGAGCTGTGCTGGAAATGGAGTATTCCTGAAATCCAGCAGAGCCGGGGAGGGGTCTCTTCCGTGCGCCTTTGCCTTCTTCAACAGGTGCTTTAAGGCAAGTTCCACCATTCCGTTGGATTGTGGATATTTGGGACTTGATGTAGTGTGGCAAAACTCCCAGTACTGTGTAAATTTGTGAAACTCAGTGCCTGAGGATTGTGGACCGTTATTTGAGATGAGCACTTCAGGTATACCGTGGCGAGGAAAAAAATGGATTTTAAATGATTTATTACAGTGATGCTCTTACTATCATTCCTTAGCAACACAGGCTCAAAAAACTTTGAGTAATAATCTGCTGCTAGTAGGTACTCACGGTTATCAAATGTGAACAAGTCCTCCCCAATTTTCTGCCAGGGCCTCTCTGGGACACTGCGTGGTTGAAATGGTTCTTTATGTTGTGATTTACTGTACTTTTTGCACACTGCATACACATTCATCATTTCCCCAATTTGTGCTCCCATTCCAGGCCAATACATTACATCTCGAGCTCTTCTCCTGCATGTTTCTATGCCAAGGTGACTTTCATGTATGCCCTACAGCATTCTTTCCTCAGTGTTGCAGGAATTGTGATTCCCTTCTCCCTTGAAATGTGTTCCATCTACTACATGAAGTTCCTCACCAAAGTTCCAGCACTCCTGTACAGCAGAAGGGGCTCCGTTCCGATGTGTGGGCCAGCCAGTTTGCACAATCTGCTGCAGCTTTCTCAGGGTGGGGTCATTCTTGGGCATTTCCCTGATCTCATCCAGTTTGATTGCAGCCATAGGTAAGTTCTTTGTCAGCATGTGAACCTGTGCTTCTGTTTCTTTATCCTCTTCCTCCATGATGGGTAGGTATGCACGTGACAGAGTGCCTGTGATGTACATTTCCTTGCCCGGTTTGTATTTAGCTCTGACCTGGTACTTCTGCAGATGCATTAGTAATCTTTGGATTCTTGGTAGTGCACAATCCAGGGCCTTTTTAAGTTTAGCTTCCAAAGGCTTATGATCAGACTCTACCTCTACGTCTTTGCCATAAACAAGCTGATGGAAGCGTTCTAGGCCAAATACAATTGCTCGCATTTCTTTCTACATATGTGCATGACGCTGCTGTGTTTCAGTCATTGCCTTTGACGGAATGCCAAGGGTGCCTCATTTTGCAATAGGACAGCTCCCAGGCTAGCCTTTGAAGCATCCACTGAAATCTTGACCGGTTGACTGACATCGTAATACTTTAACACTGGTGCCTGGGTCAGTGTTTTCAGACTGGTCAAAGCTTCCTGGTGACTTTGTCCCCAGTGCCATTCCACCCCTCATTTTCTAGAAGTTCCCTGAGATGTGCTGTCAGGTCTGACATGTCACCATTCCCAAAAACCTCTGGCTTCAGTCCCTCACTTGTTAGCACATGTCCCAAGTACTTGATTTCATGAAGACCTAGTTTGCACTTTTCCTTCTCCAACTTGAGGTTCCTTTCTCTAGCTCTGGTCAGCACCTGCCTCAGTCTTTGGTTGTGTTCTTCTCATGAGGCTCCCCAGACCAGCACATCATTGATATAGGTTTCCATGCCCTCTAACCCTAAAAACAGCTGCTTCACTGTTCTGTGGAACACCTCCGTAGCTCAATAAATAGCAAAAGGTAGGCGTAAAAACCTGTATTGCTCGTATGGTGTGATGAAGGTACAGAGATAGGAGCCTCATTCATCCAGCTTGACTTGCCAGAAGCCTGAACTCGCATCCAGGACTGAATAGTATTTCGCATCGGCTAGCTTACATGTGATCTCTTCTACTGTGGGCAGCTGGTAATGCTGTCTTTGTACTGCCTGGTTTAGCTCTCTGGGATCCAGACAGACTCGCAGATTCCCATCTGATTTCTCTACAATTACAATTGGGTTAACCCGCTCTGTCAGTTCTTCAATTTTCTTGATGATGTGAAGTTTCTCCATTCTATCCAACTCTGCTTTCAGTCGGTCTCTCAGCATTACTGGTACTTTTCTGGGCAGGTCTATTTTGGGTATCACAGTTTCATCAATCTTGATGGTGTATTCTTTTAGGCAATAAATCCCCTGGAACACATCTTTATACTCGCTCAGGATGTCATCAGCGGTGACATTCATTATTCTCTTGATTAGCTTCAGATTTTCACAAGCTTTGATTCCAAGAATGGGTTTTGCATCAGTTTTCACCACTATGAATGGAAGTGCTTGAGAATGCTTTTTGAAGTTCATTTTAAGTGTGCATATGCCTCCTACTGCAATGTTTTCACTCATATAAGTAGACAGCTTCACTTTTGTTTTAGTTAGCTGTTTTTCTTTGCATATCTTACTATATAGGCTTATGGAAATAACATTTGCTTGTGTACCTGTGTCAAGCTTGAAATTCGCCATCATTTTGGCAATTTTTAAATCAACTGTCCATTCTTCTTTGGAATTTGTTGTTACTGCACCAACAAAGAGTTCAGCTTCAGTGTCTGTGTCAATCGTGTGCACTTTCTTCAATTTACACATTTTAGCGAAGTGAGTTAGTTTATCACAGTTATTACACTGCTTTCCGTAGGTTGGACAATGACATGGTAAATGCTCTGTTCCACATTTGCTGAATGTAAATGTTTTAATAGGAGTTTTGTTCTTTTCACGTTCAGAATGTCCATTTGTTCTTTCCCGGGGCTGTTTCTATTTAACTGTATCTAACTGGTGGACCATGCACGGCTTCTGTCATCTGTTTAATCTGGCATTTCATTGTCTCTGCCGCTCTGCAGATATCTATTGTTTTCTCCAGCGTGAGATCAACTTCTCTCAAAAGCCGTTCTCTCAAAAAGTCATTCGCAAATCCGCAAATTATTCTATCTCGGATGAGGGATTCTTCAGGGTCTCCAAATTCACACGATTCAGCTCATTTTCTCAGCTCAGTTACATATTGAACCATGATGTCACTGTCTTGTGTGTACATAAAAAATCGGTATGTTTTTCTTAGGGCTGCAGTAGGCCTCGAATTTTTCCATTATTTCTTTCAAGTCATTTCATTTCTCATCACTTTCAAAGGTGATGCGTTATAGACTTCGAGGGCTTCTTCCTTTGCTACGTGAAGAGAGATGGAAGACTGTATCTGAGGGTCTTTTTTATCACTGCCCGTCGCTGTGAGGTACAGCTCCAATCGCTGCCGGAACCACCTCCAGTTTTCAGCGAGATTTCCCTCCAAACTGAGCTCTGTTGGTGGTTTCGGAACCACCATTGTTGTATTGAGTTTACTTCTGGCGCCATGACCTGAATTGTTCAATCGTCGGGCACATGCAGTCGGCGGGGCCCAGGAGCGGACAGGAAATGGGCCACCAGCCACGATCGGCCCTTGACCGTGATTTTACGCCAATTAACGGCCAGCCAACATGAAACGCGCGCTGAAATGCTCAATGCTGCTGGGCTGGGAGCGGGAAGAGGGCGGGTGGCGGTGTAACCGAGGGTACGGGCAAGCACTTCGAGAGAGCTCCCTGAAGGCAGACAGCTGCCTCAGGGAGCTGCAGATCGCCACAGGCTAAAAGACACAGCAAAAATGCAGCGAAATATGTCCATGCAGCACAATCAAGCACCTGAAAGCACTCCGATATCTCCTTTTATTTTATTTCCCGACAGAGATTTCATCCCGCCCTGGATCGACGTTTGACCGAAAATGGGAATGCCGCATGGAAGAATGGCCCCTCCGCCAGCCGTGAATGTGGGCGGGCCACGTAAAATCGCTGTTGATGGCATCGTCAGTGGGCTTAATTGTCCACTTAATTGTCAGTGGGTGCGCTTCTGACTGCCGCACCGTGCCTGCTGAGGGAAATATCGCGCGAGTGCGCATCGACGTGGGGACGCCCGCCTGACATCATCTCGCGCTATTTCACGTCTATTCGGGTCAAGCGCGCACCCACCCACGGGATGTAAAATTCTGGCCCATGTCTTGTTTTTTTTTTCAATGATGCACACAGGCCGTTGACACTGTAGCTGAGCTAACTTTATTGATAACACATTTTCCTAACATGAACAGATATTTGAAATAATCAAATTCTATCAAGACAGGTTCCAACATGTGCTATCTGACCTTCAACTCCCAGGTCAGATGACACCCTATCTTTGTCCAGAGTACCGTATAGTATCTAATACTGGAGTCCACAACCACAATCAACTATTATCATGACACGGCCTTCTCCCTAAACAGGCTGCACCGTGCCAGCATAATACCCCGACCTACCTTACTCTGGCATCCTTTGGGCTTTCTTCTTGGGACTGGTTGCACACCCGGCAGTGCCCCCTCTACATAGCTCTCGGAGCTGCTTGGACTGCTGGAGCTGCCGGCCAATCTGATTGGCTGGCAGCTCTGAGGGCGGGACTCCCGCCCCCCAGTGAAGGGTGGAAGTCCCACTGGCAGGCCATGTAGCCTGCCCACAGTGTGTTATGACTGCGGGGTGGGCTGGCGTGGAGCGAGTTGGCTTCCTGCCACCGCTGTAATATGTAGCCCATCATTTGGCTTACTAAGCCAAATTAACAAAAAGCTCGCAAACAAGGCAATGAGTGGCCTAAATTATTTGCTAGAAGAAAGCAAATGTTCAGACTTCTCTGTATATAGGAATATAATCACGTAAAGTCTCATTTCTGAGCATTGAACATAGGCTATGCCAGTAGGCAGTCAGAATAAGTAAAAATGAATCACTATAATTTGTTTAGACTTGCCTATAAATTAGGGAGTTGAGAGAAATGATGAAAATGTCAAATGATAAATCTGCTAATGAAGCCATTTGAGTTTTGATCTATAATAGCCTATAATTATAAATTTTCTGGTAAATCAGTTTGTGAGTGTGATGCAGATATATAAAGGTTAAAGTTCTGGCCCATAGCACAAGTTGGCATTTCTAACACTGTGGAACTGCAATGACTCCAGAAGCCATGTGGGATTGCACTGGTGTAAAATCCCTATATCAGCATAGAACAAAGTGCATGAACCTTCATTAACATTTCCTTTGCTGACTTTATAAAATAGTAAAAGACATTTGTTTTCTTTTTAATGTTCACTGTTACAGTTCAGTGTCCTTCTCTCAATTTTCACATAAAAAGGCATTTTCCATAACCAGTCCAATGATCTGAGACTTATCCTTTTGTGTGTGTCATGAATGTGAATAGGGTACCATAAAATGAATTACCCCTCTATAGTATTTCAGATTATAGATTGTGTGGTCTGCACACCATGCACTCCTACCCATTTGAAAGGCACAAGGCATCATCCTATCACACTTCACCATTCATTCTAAAACTAGTAATTGAATTTATTCACAGGAATTGCAATTACACAGAAGTAAATTAATGCAGCAAAAAACTAGCAATGGAAATAATTTTGAGAGCATCAGAGATTGAATAGGTTCATCAGGCTTTAAATAATTTTTCTAGAATGCGTTCCTTTGAGCCCGTTAAGTCTTCAGGAATTTTGTAGAGTTTCTGATGTATGCCTAATCGTTTGTGACAGAAGCAAAAACAGAAAATGCTGGAAAAACTCAGCAGGTCTGGCAGCATCTGTGGAGACAGAAACAGAGTTAATGTTTTGAGTCCACATGACTCTTCTACAGAGCCTTCTCATGACCCTTCTTCAGGATCATGCGGGCTCGAAACATTAACTCTGTTTCTCTCTCCACAGATGCTGCCAGACCTGCTGAGTTTTTCCAGCATTTTCTGTTTTTGTTTCAGATTTCTAGCATTTGCAGGATTTTGCTTTTACGTTTGTGACAGATGTTAAGTGTGGCATGTAGTGGACCATTTTCTGGTGGGACCATATTCTGGTTGTGAAACAGGGCTTGCTAATGGAGAGGCTTAGCTATGGCTCTTTAATGCAACCACAGCATTAGCATCCCACCCAGCATTAGCATCCTGCCTCTGGGCTCCCCAGGCAATTAGGGGGGGGGCTGACATTTATTCTGTCAAAGGAAGGATTTCTAATTGAAGGGGCCATGGTGTAGGTTAAAAGGGCTCTCCAGCAATTGGGATTTTTGAGGCTGCAGTAACCATAGGAATGGAGAGGAGACCTGGGAAAGCTGCTCCCTCCCGCCTCTCACTCTTACCTGGAGGTCCTGCTAAGGGGCTGCAGTGAGGTGAGTCCCAAGGTTGAGAGGAACAAGACAACCTCTCCAGCCAAGCAAGCATGGATGGAAGTAGCCGAGGAAGTCAGCAGCATAACTGTGGTCCCTCCAACCTGGAGACAATCCACTAAGAGGATCCAGGACCTCAGGAGGACAGGCAAAGTGAGTGGCATAGCATGTTCAGATAGCAAGCCCCATACTCTGACTCTCCAACACTCCCCAGGGCAAGATACCTTGCCGCCTCACCCATTCCTTTCTCTTCCGGCACTTCTTATCCCATCTGAACAGCCAACACTAACACCCACAGTCATCCTGTTGCCCTCTCGCACTCATGCCTCCCTCCACGGTCAATCTCCACACATGTTGTCCTTCCCTCCTCTCCACATATGCCATTAGGAACACTTATACCTCCCTGCTTTCTCCCTTGCAAGAGGAGAGAGCACACAACATAGGGGAGAGGCAGAGACCTGGAGGTGGATGAATGAGGTGCCCTCTGATGAGTGGTACCTTATTCGGCCATGCCAACCTGCTCCATTGGGAAGGAGGTCTTGTTCCTAGAAACTGCCAATGCCAGCAGCAACATGCCATGAAAACATGAGCTTCCTGAGGCATTGGTGCTCAGACATGTCAAGAAATCTGATCTTCAGCCGCTAGATCCTGTGTTGGGGTCTCATCTCCTTCCAGTTGGATCTCAGTGTTCATCTCTGTTCCCTATGGAGTGACATGTGGCTGAGGGGAAGGTAGTGCAGCTAGTGATACTCCTGCTGCTGCTGCTCTTGGCAGTTATATGGCTTGTGATCTGGCCTCCTACCAGAGGTCAACACGGAACTGCATCAGCTGCCCCCACGTTGTGGTGAATGCTGGGAGCTGCAGCAAAAGGTAAGTGAAGTGCCATCAAACAAATTGGGAATCACCTGTCAGGCAGTGAAAGCAGTGTCTGAGAGAACTGTTTTGAACAGCAGTCTCTCAATGGCCACGGCTAGAGTTCTTCAGAATAACTAATCAAAGCCTTTCCAGGTTGCCAACTTCACTGAAGAAACCCCTCCCATTGTGCACTTCCTTTGATGACCCTGGCAAGTTGCTGATAGGTCAGGAAACAGGCAGGGAATGACGGTAAAACAGTCTTAATTGCTTTTTAATGACCTCAACAACTTACCTTAAAAATCCAAGGGGGTCCCTTCTTGCCTTCCATCCGACCCTGCCAAAACCCAGAATGATGTTAGGACCCTGACCCAAAATCAATTTCAGGGGATTTAATTCTACACACACCTCCATGCAAACTCACCTTTTTAAAAATTCATTTATAGGATGTGGGCATCACTGGCTAGGCCAGCATTTATTGCCCATCCCTAATTGTCATTGAGAAGGTGGTGGTGAGCTGCTTTCTTGAACCACTGCAGTCCATTTGGTGTAGATACACCCACAGTGCTGTTAGGAAGAGAGTTCCAGGATTTTGACCCAGTGAAGCAACAGCGATATATTTCCAAGTCAGGATGGTGAGTGACTTGGAGGGGAAATCCCAGGTGGTGGTGTTCCCATGTATCTGCTGCTCTTGTCCTTCTAGATGGTACTAGTTTGGAAGGTGCTGCTGAAGGAGCCTTGGTGAGTTTCTGCAGTGCATCTTGTAGATGGTACACATTGCTGCTACTGTGCATCGGTGGTGGAGGGAGTGAATTTTTACGAAAGGGGTGCCAATCAAGCAGGCTACTTTGTCCTGGACGGTGTCAAGCTTCTTGAGTGTAGTGGGAGCTGCACTCAACCAGGCAAATGTGGAGTATTCCATCACACTCCTGACTTGTGCCTTGTAGATGGTGGATAGGCTTTGAGGTGTCAGGAGGTGAGTTACTCGTTGCAGGATTCCTAGCTTCTGACTTGCCCTTGCACGGCTAGTCCAGTTCAGTTTCTGGTCAATGGTAACTCCAGGATGTTGATAGTGGGGCATTCAGTGATGGTAATGCCATTGAATGTCAAGGGACGGTGGTTAGATTCTTGTTGAAGATGGTCATTGCCTGGCACTTGTGTGGCACAAATCTTGCCACTTGTCAGCCCAAGCCTGGATATTATCCAGGTCTCGCTGCAGTTGGACATTGACTCCTCCCCCTTGCCTGGAATAATTCCCCCTCTGTTTCCAAAGCCTTCCACCTTGCCTGATGCCTTGGTCTGTTTAGACTAATTGTTAGTGATTGGTTGTTGTAAATGGTCAGGAACTACATTATCACATCCTGTGACTACCAGGTTTGGTAGGAGGTGAGCCGGATTGGCCTTGGTCTTTTTCTGTTTTGCAATTACTATATTCCAGTGTAACGCTTATGTATCGGTGTGGTGATATTGCAGTTCTAGGTATATGGAGGCGTGAATTAACCCCAACCACTCCACCGAGAGCAGGGAGCCCCCAACACTGCGCCCACTGCTCCCCACAGCACTGTTTGTGGACCAGGAGGAGCAGGGCCGCTCTCATGTGCCTCTCAAGCAAACCTTTCACCACTATTGGCCTCTCTCCCCCTCCAAAGAAACATTCCCGAATGAGTTGCCATCCAATAACCCCCGACTTTTGCTCTGTCATCTCTCTCTGTCTCCCACCCTTCATGATTGCCGGTCCGACTCTACCCCACCCCCTCCACCCACCCCAACCACGACAGCCCCCCACACCTGTCCCCACGCTTGTCCCCATGACTGTTTGCTGTTGCCGGGAGTGCCTTTTGCCACTAGCTTTTCTGCCTGGCAACCAGAAATCTTAACAATCTGACCAGCTACCAGGCGGAAAACGGAGCAAAAAAAAATTGTGAGCCCTGTTGTTAAATTTAACAGGATTTTTGCCTTCCTGGAATTTTCAGTTTTCCCCCTGCCATGCTCCCTCCTTGTAAATATCGTGGCCATCAAGTCAAGCTGTAAATAAAAGGTGGAAATTCAACAGCTATTAGACTGTTCATTTTGGATCCGCTAGGTGAAATATAAGCCACAGTGCCAAAGAAATTCACTCATGCTCAACAGGCAGCTGAGGGGAGGTGATGGCGTAGTGGTATTGTTGCTAGACTAGTAATTAAGAGATACGAGGTGACTCTCTGGGGAGCTGGATTCAAATTCCACCGTGGCAGATGGTGAAATTTGAATTCTATATTTAAAAAAAAATCTGGAATTAAAAAGTCTGATGATGACCATGAAACCATTGCTGATTGTTATAAAAACCCATCTAGTTCACTAATGTCCTTTATGGAAGGAAGGAAATCTGCTGTCCTTACCTGGTCTGGCCTACGTGTGACACTAGACCCACAGCAATGTGGTTGACTCTTAAATGCCCTCTCAACAAGGGCATGGGCAATAAATGCTGGTCTAGTCAGTGATGCCCACATCCCACAAACAAATAAAAAAAAGGCAGGTTATTAATCAAGTTCACTAATCACTGAAAACGTATGAATCCAATGGCTGAATGTTGTCTTCGATTCCTTAGTACACTTGAGTTTCCTTTGAAAATGCTTGGTCTTGAGAACAACTGTTAGAAATATATTTTTGTAAGAAGATAGACAAAGGTAGCAGATGCATGTCTATGTATCAGAGGTAAGAGTCTGAGATGCAGGAGTCAAGCACTTGCAATTTATTAATGGTTAACTGTTGCACACTCATAGCCTGCACATGGCGATATTATGCTCTAGAGGATTGCACAGCTTTCCAGAGCTCTTCCTTCTGTTTCACCTTCTAACTTCCTTGAAATGGTCCCACTTTTTCAACTCAACTAAAAGACCATTACATCAGCTCACTGATGAGCTTCATTTTTGGCTTTACATTTATGCTTTACATTATTAGCTTGACATATCAAAGACTCAATGAAACAGCTTCCTTTTGTTTCATTGGCAGGCCTAAAAATATATTGGTGTTGGAACAATACCTGCCTGAAGCGGTACATATTTACAGAAATCTCATTCATAAATAAACTCTATAACATACTGCACATGCAAGGTCTGATTATTTAGCCCCATTTTGCTCTTGTTTAAAACTGGATCACTGTTACTTTAGAAATGCTTATGGTTCCGGAGAAAAACCGAACTTCAGTCTGGTCACATGTTGTTGACATGTCAAAAAACAAATGTTGAAATAAATGGTGCCTCAGAATATGTTTCTTTTTATGGATAACAGCACATGGCATGGATCATCAAACAGAATGAGAGAAGCTTTACCTCATAACTTGAAAGGAGCAACAACTTGAGGATTATCAAATGACATTGTTAAATGAACAATCACGTTATGAAATATTTGAACTTGCAACCTAATTCCGAATTTCAAAATGTAGAATGTTCGGCTGACCATATATGCACCCAATATCTCAAATTTCCACTTAAGTTGGCAGATCATTAAGACCTAGGAATGCACAGCCTGTAAGGATGCTGGAAGCAGATTCAATAGTAACTTTCAAAAAGGAGTTGGACTTTTTGCTTAGAAGGGAGAAAATTGCAGTGATATGGAAAAAGAAAATGAGAGTGGAACAGACTGGTAGTTCTCTGAAAGAGCTAGCACAGACATGATGGGTCAAATGACCTCCTTCCTCACTGTAAGATTCTATGATTCTATGTTCAGGGGACTGAGATGGGCCACAATTTTATGCTCCCCCAACCCCCTTGCTGGCGGATTTTTAGGCGGGGAAGGGGAACATGAAATTGAAAGGATGGGATTCCCTCAGGGTTCCCGCCCACCCGGGATTCCCTCAGGGTTTCTGCCCGCCCGGGATTCCCTCACGGTTCCCGCCCGCCTGGGATTCTCTCAGGGTTCCCGCCCACCTGGGATTCCCTCAGGGTTTCCCGCCCGCCAGGGATTTCCTCAGGGTTCCCGCCCGCCCTGACCGCACGGCAATTTTATGCTGGACGGGCAAGGATTTGGGCGAGAAACCCACCGTCGCCCCAGTTGAGGTCCTTAAGTGGTTAATTATTGGCCACTTAAGGGCCGTTTCCCACCCATTCTCAATTTTAAGGCTGGCAGGAGGGTTAAACTTGCATGGGGTAAGGCCAAAAATCAAAAGAGTTACATTTTGGGCAGGGCGGTGGGGGTTTGGGGGATAGGGCGCCTCCATTAGAAGCTCCCTTTTGAAGTTAGGCACTCACCTCTTAAGGTCTAGTGGCCTTCGGACCTCCCTCCCCCTCCAGCCTCTTCTCCAAAATCCCTATTGCCTCTGTCGCAGTTCCTGCAGGCCTTCCCTACCCTCCCTGCCCTGCGACCCCTTGAATGTACCCGGGCCTCTGGTGCCTGGACTTCGGCTCCGATGACCTCCTGCATTTCTTCTTCTGTCCACTGCAGCGCTGTCGCTGCGGGAACTAGGGAGCTGCCGGCCAATCAGATTGGTCAGCGGCTCTCTAAGGTGGGACTGCATCCCGAGTGACGGACAGAAGTCCCGCCTGCAACCACTTAACGCTCATTCGAGCGTGAAATGGCTGCAGGGCACTCCGCCACCTGAAAAATTCAGGCCGTGGGCTCCATGTGGATGTACATTTATTCAATATAGTTAGAATCATATCTCTCAAGACTGAAGATTTCTTCCCCCTTGAAGGGGAAAGGTAGGACAAATAAATCCAGAGCACCCTGGACGATGAGAGAGATAGAGGTGAAGGTGAAAAGGAAGAAGTGCGCGTATGACAGATGTCAGGTAGAAAATACGATGGAAAATCAGGCTCAATATAGAAGGACCAGAGGAGAAGCGCAGAAACTAATAAGAAAAGCAAGGAGTGAGAGAGAGCATGAAAAGAGGCTGGCAGCAAATATAAAAGGGAATCCCAAGGTCTTCTACAAGCATGTAAACAATAAAAGGGTGGTAAAAGAAAGTGTAGGGCCGATTATGGACAAAAAAGGGGACTTGCATGTGGAGGCTGGAGAACTAGCGAAGGTGCTGAATGAGTTATTTGCATCTGTCTTTACAAAGGAAGAACTTGCTACCCAGTCCAAAGTGGGTAAGAGGAGGTAACTGGTACACTAGAAGAACTTACAATTGAGAGGAAGATGGTTTTGGAAAGGCTATCTTCACTTAAAATAGATAAGGTATCAGGACTTGGTGAGATGCATCCAAGGATACTGGGGGAAGTGAGAGTGGAAATTGCAGAGACATTAGTGATAATCTTCCAGTCTTCCTTAGACACAGGGGAGATGCCAGAGGACTGGAGAACTGCGAATGTTACACCCTTGTTCAAAAAGGGGTGCAAGGATAAAGCTGACAACTACAGGCCAGTCAGTTTGACCTCAGTGGTAGGAAAACTTCTGGAAACTATATATTGGATAAAATCAGTAATCACTTAGATCAGTGCAGGATAATTAAAGAAAACCTGCAAGGATTCATCAAGGGAAAATCATGTTTGACTAACTTGCAGGAGTTTTTTGAGGAGGTTACAGAGAAGGTTGATAAAGGAAACACTGTTGATATGGTGTATATGGATTTTCAAAAGGCATTTAATACAGTGCCACACAACAGATTGGTGAGCAAAATTCTAGCTCATGGAATAAAAGGGAAAATAGGCACTTGGATAAGAAGCTTACTGAGTGACAGGAAACCGAGAGTGGTGATAAATGGTTGATTTTTGGATTGGAGGAAGATTTGTAGTGGAGTTCCCCAGGGGTCAGTGCTGGGACCCTTGCTCTTCCTGATATATATTAATGACCTAGACTGTGGTGTGCAGGGCATGATTTCAAAATTTGCAGATGATACGAAGATTGGAAATGTATTGGGGATAGTCTTGAACTTCAAAGGACATGTTGGCAGATTGGGCAGATAACTGGCAGGTGAAGTTCAATGCAAGAAAGTGTGAGGTGATTTGTTTTGAGAGGAAAGATACGATGAGACAGTATAAAATAAAGGGAAAGCCTCTAAAAGAGGTGCAGGAATAGAGGGACCTTGGTGTATACATATACGTACATAGGTCATTGAAGATGGCAGGTCATGTTGAGAGAGCAGTTAATAAAGCATATTGTATCTTAGGCTTTTTCAATAGGGACATTGTGTACAAGAGTGGGGAGGTCATGTTGAACTTGTATAAGTTAGGCATCATCTGGAGTACTGCATCCAGTTCTGGCCATACTTGAAGGATATGAAGGCATTGGAAAGAGTACAAAGGAGATTCACAAGAGTGATTCCCGGGATGAAGAACTGTAGTTATGAGGATAGATTGGAGAGGTTGGAACTGTTTTCCTTGGAGAAAAAAAGGCTGAGAGGAGACTTGATAGAGGTATTCAAGATCCTGAGGGGTATGGACAGGGTAAATAGTGAGAAACTGTTCCCATTGAAGAGAACATCAAGAACTAGAGGGCACAGATTCAAAAAAATTGGCAAAAGGAGTAAATGTGATGTGAGGAAAATTACTTTCACCCAGAGGGTGGTTGGAGTCTGGAACAAACTTCCTGAAGAGGTGGTGGAGGCAAGTTCGATCGAGGTATTCCAAAGGGAATTGGATTGCTACCTGAAGAGAGAGAATGTGCAAGGTTACAGGGATAAGGCAAGGGAGTGGGACTAGATGGAATGCTCTTTCAGAGAGCCAGTGCAGACTCGATGGGCTGAATGGCCTCCTTCTGCACTTAAAGATTCTGTGATTCTGTGATACTATGGCATGATCTGGACATGTGGATGCTAACCTGGGATTTTTAAAAATCGGTCATAAGTTCCCCTTGGAACTGTAAACAAGCAGGCCTCTTCCTAGAAATCACCTCACTTTTATGGTATTTGACGGAGATCTGGTTGTTCATTTTAAACTGCAATCATTTTAATTGGTGAGGGTAGGGGTGGGGTGGGGGGAGGGAGGTAACTTAAGATGTGAACCTGCTTATTTTGGAAGGCAATTTGATTGTAGACTAAGCTAAGGAAGGAAAGGAAGGTTCCCTCTCTCTGCCTAAAATTGTGTGTGACTATCAACCTGTAGCCAGAGAACCATCATCTGAGTGTAAATAGTTTGCATTTGGATCTGCAAAGCTGAGAGTTGGAGAGAATTTCCAGGCATCCACTGGGGCCAGCAGCCCGTCTACGCACAAGGGAACTCCAGATTGACAGCATGGACACCCTGCAGACTTTATCCTTTATTTTATAACGCCCATCCTCCAGAGGGACTTTATCTGTTTGTCCTTTGCTTGTCTGTGTGTGTGCTGGGGAAGTGCTTTAGGAAGAGATAGGTAGCTATACTTCCGATTACAATTGAGTGTTAACCAGTCCTTGCGATTTGTTAAAACAAGTTATGTTTTAAAATTAATTAATAGTTCTGAGTTTTTGGAAGAAGCCTGGTCATAGTCTCTTTTCTTCTGGGTTCTAGAGGTGTGGGTACACAACTGGCCATTTCGGTGGGAAAATTAAATATTTAAATTAATAGTGTGGCCTGTGGAGTTGTGGGGCTTGATAATTCGAGCACTCCTCCCCTACCTGTTGTAACAATACAGCTTAGACCATAGGATAAATAGCTTTTAAAATGTGTGCAACTTGCAAACATAATGCATAAAGCTCCAGTTATTCTAGTTAGTCAAGGAAAGTTGATGAAGCTGGTACCATGATGCTTTTGACATTGGGTTGTTTGTCACTTGTGTTGAATAGACAATCTAATGTTTGCATTAATGGCCGGAATGTTCCAGCCCCTTCCGCCCTCCCATGGCGGGTTCCCCTGCGGCGGACGACGTGAGGGGCTGGCAAAATCCGGCTAATATGTCCATCATTGCTTATCATCTTTAGTACATTGTGCTTATATCAACCCACAGAATCATATCCTTTGTGCACCATTTTTCACCCATATTATCTCCTAATGGATTGACTGGTGACACTTAATTTTCTTTCAGGTCCATTTCTTTCCTCTAATTTTCCTCTATTTCTGCCTCTACCAGAGGGACCGACCATCCAGGTGGCTCTTCCAGATAGTGACCGTCAGCAAGTTATTTGCAATAGAGGTCCTCATAACTGAGCCTCACCTTGTTCACACCTTAGGCCCGTTGGGGGGGTTGTGTGAGGGTGGGAGGGGGCGGGCATGAACCCGATCGGTGCCCCCGATTGGGTCTGCACCGCCATTTTATGTGGGTGGGCCAATTAAGACCCGCCCAGCGTGACGCGTGCCCAGAAGCGCTGGGCGTTCCCTGTGCAGGGGTGGGGAGGGGGGGGTGGGATTCCCTGAGTGGTTCCCTGCGCTCTTTCACGCATGTGCGCGAAACAACACAGAGATGTCCCTGAGGCAGATTTGTTTCAGTTATGGGAATTTGAATAAAGGTGGGAAAAAAATTTAAGGACATGTCCCCTCATGTGAAACTGTCACATGAGCTGGGATACGTCCACTATTTATTTAAAAATTTTTTATTTTAAATAATAAACCCTTCATGAAACCTCATCCCGGCCGTGGATGAGGTTTCATGAAAAATGCAAAGGCCGCCTGGGCTCTTCGCCTGCCCCCCACCGCCAACCTTAAGGTTGGACGGGCAGCTCCGTTAATTACTTTAATTACCTTTTAACAGGCCTTAATAGGTCTTTGACAGTTCGGCGGGCGTGCAGCCGAGTTGGCCACTCACCGGCCAAACCGAATACCTAAATGATGTGCGGTGACGTCGGGACACCTGCCCGACATCACCGGGCGTCATTTTACGCATTGGCAAGTGGGCCCCGCCCCCCCCTCCCTGCTCACCGACGGGAAAATGCTGCCCCTAGTGTCCACATCCACAGATGTGCTTTTTCCGATTGTTGGATGGCGATTGGGAACAAAAACCCAATTGATTATTTTTTTTATCTATCTAACATTGAGACCTGCTAGCTCAGTGCAGACTGGGGATGAAATCTGGGATCTTCTGCTTCGGTATGCCTTGTGATCACACCAGGATATGGGGGAAGCATTTCGAACAAGTATATTTCAAAGCTTTGTCTAAATTGTGAGGCATTTCAGTTTCATAAGCAATGAATCCTATGCCATATCTTTTAAGTGTTTAGCTACATAAAGGTTACTGGTTACTCATTTGACTTATAAATTCCATTAGCTAGAAACATTTCATTGACTTTTTTTTTGGATTTTGTCTCCAGTTTGTTTTAGAAAATAATTATTTTACCTCTGTCCATGTTTATCCCTCAACACATTTTTTAATATTTGTTCGAAGTCCAACATTACACATGCTATAACATTCCAAAATGTATTTTAAAGATATCTGATTGTCCTTTTCCTCTACACTTTTGAGCACTGTTTTCAACTTGTAGGTAAAGCTTGCCTGGAGTATACTATGAAGCCGTGTGCAAAAAATTACATATACACAAACAGGTTGTTAATCTGTTCCAAAACCAATTGGTCAAGTATGAATTAGACACTATTATTTTTCTTGCTAATTGGTTTATTCACAGAACATAGCATCACATATGTCTGCTTCCTACCTATCAGCCCAGTGTCCCAACAGTCTCCCTTTATAAGTGCATTAAGTACTTCATTCAGAAATGGCCTTCACCTATGTATCTTGACAATATAATTAGCATATCACTAACACAGGATATCTTAAAATTTGTGCTTTTCTAGCATTCGCCTCACCAGGAAAGTAATTTCAGTTTACCTGTTAACATGCCCTATTTAGATTATGTTTGAATATTTTCTCCATGATTCTCTGCCATCTAAAAATGTTGAGTGTGTGTGGTTTGTGAAATGATGCCTATGGGCAGAATCTTCAGTTTGGCGACGCGTAAGATGATGTCGGGCATGCGTCCTGACATCACCGCGCGTCACACCGATTTTCCCGTTTGGCGAGCGCCCACCGGAGTCGGCTGCGCGCCCACCAAACTGTCAAAGGCCTATTAAAGCCATTCATTAACTAATTAAAGTTGTTAAGAATGCTGCCCGTCCAACCTTAAGGTTGACGGGCAGGCGAAGAGCCCAGGCGGCCTTTGCATTTATCATGAAGCCTCATCCACGGGTGGGATGAGATTTCATGAGGGTTTTTAAACTTTAATAAAATTTTTCAAAAAAAATTCATTGACATGTCCCAGCTCGTGCGACACTGTCACATGAGGGGACATCTTAAAAAAAAAATATTTTCTTTATTAAAAATTTTAAAAATCAAGCTAAATTCCCTGAGGCAGCTCTGTGCCTCAGGGAGATTTCTGCGCTCTTTCGCACGTATGCGCGGCAAGTAGTTCACTTTCTCACTCACAAAGTCTGTCTACCATCTACAAGTGAGGAGTGTGATGGAATATTTTCCACTTGCCTGAATGAATGCAGCTCCAACAACATTCAAGAAACTTGATGCCATCCAGGGCAAAGCAGCCTATTTGATCGGCACATCCTCCACTACCTCAAGCATGTTCACTCCCTCCACCGCCACACACAGTTGCGATAGTGAATTCCAAATGCAGGTTGCACTGCAGCAACTTACCAAGCCGCCTTTAACAGCACCTTTCATCTACCACCTACAAGAGTAAAGACAGCAGACGCAGGGGAACACCACCGCCTGCAAGTTCCTCTCCGAGCTACACACCACTCTGACTTGGAACTATCGCAGCCCCATCACTGTTGCTGGGTCAAAAACCTCAAACTCCCTTCCTCACAGCGCTGTGCGTGCACCTACATAAGATGGACTGTAGAAGTTCAAGAAGATGGCTCACCACCAACTTCTCGAGGTTAATTAGGAATGAGCAACATTCCTAGCCAGTGATGCCCACATCCCATGAAAGAATGAAAAAAAAACACACTACTGGCCAAGTTTCAAAAGATCAGAATGGTTATTCTTTATATCAGTTCCACTTTGATGTTCTTAGCAACTAGATATGAAATAATTCTGCATCCTTGGCTTCTGTTTCTGTTTGTCACAGCGATTGCAGTTATGAATCAGTGTAGAATCTGATAACTCACCGCAGCTTGAGAATGTCAGTTCTGAAACTGATCTCTGGGGATTTAATTTGCTGCATTACTTTTAAGATTTTTAAGATCCATGATGTGGAAAATGCTTTCCTGGTTACTTAATTGAGAACCACTTCCTTGATGTCTGCTATTTCGGGGAATTATTTAACTGCTGGTCACAAGTAATGCATTAGTGCTACTTTATACAGCAATCTTGTTTTGTTTGGAAGGAAGCATGTGTCAATCTTCTAATGTACAGAAACAGTAATTTTATTATAAGCCTTTTTCATTGTTTTTGCAATGCTGTCTCCAAGGCCAGGATTATACAGCCCCTCTCGCCCGGTGGGATATTACGGTCCTGCCGAACTGAATGGAGATTTAAGTGGCTCGCCGCGTCCACTGGAGGGAGACACACCGAGACATGGCCCAAAGTTTTAGTTTAGGACAGATAAACAATGAAGCGTAAAACAAAAGCGAAACATTTGAGATGCTGGAGATCTGAAATACAAATTGTAAATGCTGGAAATACTCAACTGGTCAGGCAGCCTCAGTGGAGAGAGAAACAGAGTTAATGAGCTGAACCTTACCTATGTTGGGCGGGCTGGGCGGGAGCGGGTGCGGTGCCGATCGTCGCCCGCAATCGGCTGCTTGCCGCCATTTTACCCGTGCGTGCCAATTAAGGCTCAGCGCTACCTGTGCAGGCGGGGTGGGGGTGGAGGAGGGAGAGTCAGGGCCTGCACTCTTCAGCGCTACAATCTCCCTGAGGCAGCTCCGTGCCTCAGGGAGATTAAGTTGATAATAAAACTTTTTAATGAAGGAAGTAAAAAATTATTTAAACATCATCTGACAGTGCCGCGTGAGCTGGGACATGTTTGTGTGAATTTTGCAAAATTTAATTAATTATTTTATAAAAGCTTCAGGAAACCTCATCCCGCCCGTGGATGCATTCTTAACTACTTTAATTGCTTTTTTAATGGCCTTAATAGGCCGTTGACAGTTTGACGGGCGTGCAGCCGCCTCCCATCCTACCACAGACTCCCATCCCCTTTTGCTGTTCTTCCACTCTCCCTCTTTCAATTGCTTAAAACCTATTGTATTTTTAAGTTGCGTAACATCTTTATTCAAGAAAGAACGGAGACAGAAAGCAGGAAAGTCCGCACGCCCAACGTCATTATGCATCATTTTATACGTTGGCATGTCAGGCCCACCCCCGCACGCCAATGGCAATATTCTGCCCAATATTTCAGGTCAACCATCTTTCATCAGGAGTGGGAAAACAAAGGAACATAGGACTTAGGAGCAGGAGTAGGCCATTCAGCCCTTCAACCCATTCAGCCCTTCAATCCTGCTTCACTGTTCTATAAGATCATGCTGATCTGGTTGTGTCTCAACTCCACTTTCCTGTCTGCCTCCCCCATAACCCTTGACTGCCTCGTCTATCAAAAATCTATCTAACTCTGCCTCGAATAAATTCAATGCCCGAGCATCCACTGCTTTCTGGGGAAGAGAATTCCACATACTAACCACCCTTTGAGAGAAATTATTTTTTCCCTCATCTCCATCTTAAAGGGTAGATCCCTTGTTCTTAAACTGTGTCCCCTGGTTCTAGTCTCTCCCACAAGTGGAAACATCCTCCTGGTATCTGCCCTATCAAATCCCCTCAGGATATTTTATGTTTCAATAGGACCACCTCTTATTTTTCTAAACTCCGATGGATATAGTCACAACCTGTGCAACCTTTCTTCATATGATAATCCACTCATCCCAGGAATGAGTCAAGTGAACCTTCTCTGAACTGCTTCTAACGCAGTTCTATCTTTTTTCAAATGAGACCAAAACTGTACTCAGTTTTCCAGATGTGGTCTCACCAAAAAGTTCTGTACAGTTACAGCAAAACTTTCTTATTTTTATATTCCATTTCTCTTACAATAAATGCCAGCATTTCATTTGCCTTCCTAATCACTTGCTGAAGCTGCATACTAACATTTTGTGATTCATATACCAGGATGCCCAGAAACCTCTGTCTCACCGTGTTCTGCAGTTTCTATCCATTTAAATAGTATACTGCTTTACTTATTCTTCCTGCCAAAGTGGACAAGCTCCCATTTTCCAACATTATACTCCATTTACCAGTTTTTTTCCCAGTCACTTAACCTGTCTCTATCCCTTTGCAGACTTGTGACCTCCTCTTGATAACTTACTTCCCTACCTATCTTGGTGTCATCAGCAAATTTAGCTACCGTGCACTTGGCCCCTTCATCCAAGTCATTGATATAGATCATAAACAACTGAGGCCCCAGCACTGATTCCCATGGCAATCCACTTGTCACAGCTTGCCAACCTGAAAACGGCCCATTTATCCCTACTCTCTGCTTCCTGTTAGGCAACCAGTCCTTTATCCATGCCATATGTTACCCCTTTTTCCATGTAATCTTATTTTATGTAGTAACCTTTGATGTGACACCTTATCAAATGCCTCCTGGGAAACCAAGAATACCACATCTATAGGTTTACCTTTATCCACCTTGCTTGTTACTTCTTCAAAAATCTCTAATAAATTAGTTAAACATGATTTCCCTTTCAAACTCCTGATCAAATTACGATTTCCTAAGTTTCCTGCTATGACTCCTAATAATGGACTCTAGCAATTTCCCAATGACAAATATTAGGCTAACTGGCCTGTACTTCCCTGCTTTCTGCCTCTGTCCTTTCTTGAATAAAGGCATTACGCCAGTTAAAAATACAATAGGTTTTAAGCAATTGGAAGAGGGAGAGTGGGACAAGAGCAAAAGGGGGTGGGGTCTGCGGTAGGATGGAAGGATGGAGAGATTAAATGACAAAATTTGATGGGACAGAGCCAAAGGGAGTGGTAATGGGCAAGTAAAGAAACAAACCATGTTTAGAAGAGGTGTGAATGTACCAGTTGCTGTCTGAAGGTGAAAAAAAGAGAAAGACAAGAGTAAAGCGTAAACCTGAAAAGTAAAAGGAAACAAAATGGAGGCAGGGATTATGGTGTAAAATTGTTGAACACAATGTTGATTCTGAAAGGCTGCAAAAAGGTGACATGCGGTTCCTCAAGCTTACTTTGAGCTCAGGACAAGGAAGGACATTGAGGTCAAGGAAGCCAGAGTTCTTTTTTTAATAAATTAACCTGCTGGCCTTCTCATGGCCCCTAGCAATTCCTTTTCTGAGGGTTCAGCTTAAAATAGCAGGTCGGGTTCTGATGGCCTGTTTGGAGACGGTGACATACTTAAAGAGGACACTGCCAGCTTGAAGAGGGTGTGCTTGCTGCCTGCAATTTAAAATTGGGAGTGGAGTGCATCTATTCCAACACTCCGGGGAGAACTTTCTCCCCGTTGGGGGAGTTGGGGAGGAGCGGGCGCCGGCATGCACGCAGCCAATCGCCGCCCGCGTGGGCGGGTCAATTAAGGCCCGCTCAGCGTGACGCGCTCCCGGAAGTGCTGATCGCTCCTTGTGCTGGCGGTGGAGGGGAGTAGGCCGAGTCGGGGCCTGCGCTCTTTCGCGCATGCATGCGAAAGTGCGCAGAAATCTCCCTGAGGCACAGAGCTGCCTCAGGGAAAGAGTTTAAGTTCAAACAAATTTAATAAAGGAAAAAAAAAATTTTAGACATGTCCCCTCATGTGGAACTGTCACACAAACTGGGACAAGTCTATTAATTTTATTAAAAATTTTTACAAGACTTTAAAACCCTTCATGAACCCTCATCCCGCCTGTGGATGAGGTTTCATGATAAATGCGAAGGCCGCCTGGGCTCTTCACCTGCCCCCCGCCAACCTTAAGGTTGGACGGGCAGCTCAGTTTATCGTTTCAATTGATAGTTAACTGGTCTTAAAAGGCCTTTTGACCTTTTGGCGGGCGTCCATCTGAGTCGGCTGCGCGTGTCAATTTACGCCTCAGTGAGTAGGCCCCACCTCCCCTTGCTGGCCCGAAAATTCTGCCCTCCATTTTAAATGTCTCATCACCTGGTTTCCACTTGGCAGGGGAATTACAGTTCCCTCCTCTGCCCTTAATTGAATTGAAGCGCCAAGTCCATGATTCGCCCATGGTCCCTGAATCATTCTTCACCTTCTACCTCGTATCATACCTGTCTTGTTTTTTGTTTCAATGATTCACACAGTCGACATTGTAGCTGAGCTAACTTTATTGAATATACATTATCCTAACATGAACACAAATCTGCAGTAACTGAATTCTATCAAGACAGCTTTCAACATGTGCGATCTGACCTGCAGCCCTAGGTCAGGTGACCCCATATTTAGTGCAGAGTACCATCTAGTATCTAATATTGGACTCCACAACCACAATTAATTATTATCATGACAGTACCCAGCTTTTAAGTGTCCTTTTGAAAGAGGGCACTGGTTTTTATTCCACTCAATTTAAATGGTCACTTAAACCAAATTATTTTTCATTTCCACCTTTTGAATGTCATTGCACCTTGTCCCAGTTGCATTAAGGTTGCATCCAATGTGTGTAGCCTTGATGTTCAGATTAGTGTTTAAACACAGTTACTTGATGTGCAACAAATTATTCTAGCTGCCATAATTACCTGGAATGAGCAGGACTTATCGATGAGAACCAGTAATTGCAAGAAAAAGGTTCTCTGCCAGCAAGCAAGGTTTAATTTTTCAATGATTAATGTAACTTAAAAGGTAGTCAATCCTCACAAAACTACTGGAAATATATATATATTTTTTTCTGAATCCTGTATGTTTGCTAGCTACTTGGTCAATGAAACAACACCGTCTCTCAACCACCCCCTCTCCCCACCCATACGCAATATGGTATCCACATGCCTTTTGGGGATATGGTTATTAAAATTCGTGGCCCTCAAAATGACAGGTGGGAGAAATGGATGGAAAATCGTATTAGGATTATTATACAGAGAATGCCACATGGACTGATATAACGGAAAACCTACAGTGAGTTACACGGGATAAGGAGTGACGTTAGTTAATTTTTGGTCCATTTGTGTTGGTTTGATTTCATTGGTTAACTAAAACTTCTTTCAAATAGAAGTGCGAAATATGATTTCTTACCTTTTTTTATGGGTCCAAACAGCTGCTGTGTCAACATAGTGGGGACAACTTTTAGCCTGGTGGGCGGTCACGCGTCCGACTCAACCGAGTGTAAAATGACGCACGATATTTTGGTTGGCGAGCAGGCGCCAGAGTCGGTAGTGCGCCCGCCGACAATTAAAAAGGCCCTATTCAGACCATTAAAAAGTTAATTGAAAGAAATTCTTTGCTGTCCATCTGGGCAGGTAGAAAGGCCAAGCGGCCTTTGCATTTTTTTTAGGAAACCTCATTCACGGCCGGGATGGGGTTTCTAACAGCGGTTAAAAATAAAATAAAAATGTTAAAATTTAATTGATAACGCATCTCTGCTTATGGTCGTGAGGGGACGTGTTTTATAATATTTATAAAATCTCTAATTTTTCGTTTGAAAAACCCTTCATCTCCCTGAGACAGCGCTGTGCCACAGGGAGCTTTTCCAGCGCGCGTCTACGCGCACGCGCCAAGTTCATGCTTCCCCGCCCGCACAGGCAGCGCTAAGCGCTGCAGCACGCTTTTCATCCTGGGTGGGCCTTAAATTGGCCAGACATTGTGAAATCATGGTCCAGCCCTGATGGTAGGTGGCGGTTGACTTCCCGAACGCCCTCACCCGCTGGGCGAGCCTGCCAAGGAAAAGCCGCAGGAATCCATGAACTGACAGTACGTCCGCGGAAAACCGATGGTGTGAAAATTGTTGAGCGGGGAAGCACTAAACGGACAGGCTGAATTGTGGACTCAATTTTGCAATCAGGGGAAAGGGAACGAATATCATTCACAGGCTAAGTCGGAACTAAAATGAAAAAAAAAATTCCAGGATGCAGCTGACAGAGTTGGGCAGTAGTGATTTATGTTTTTGGATTTTACCCTTGCTTTCTGCTCAAGCAAAACCTAATGTGTTCAGTAAATGGTATTGTAGTGTTTCCCAGAGATCAATAAATACCTTACAGTAAAGAGCGTTTAGCACACACGGTATGTCACAAGTCTTCATCACAAAGCAGTGGAATGAATACCGCATCAGATGATGGCACAGGCCATAAACTGTAGAAAACAGAGTGAAAATAACAAATTAGTAGCAAGAGACAATACCGTTGATTATAGAACAAGACCTAGACTTCACTGATACAAAAACAATCAATTCAGAACTATTTGCTGATTGTCTGTACTACTAGGTTGGGGCAGTATTTGTAACCTAACTTGAGATTTTGTTGGATGTAAGGAATCTCTTGACTCTATTTTGATAGCCACAGAAGAACTGCTGAGTGCCAGAAAGGTCATCTTGAGTCATTTCTATTGTTCTTGGAACAGATTCATACAATATTAAACTATTGCTTTCAAGAGGATGATGAAATTGCAATTTAATTTCTCACTTTAGATCATGACATAAATCACTGGAACTTTACAAAGCTGAATTGGGAACATTATCAAAACTCTGTGGTTCAACTCTTCACTCACAAAAATATCCGTCATAATGAATATTCATAAAATTGAATTATGGTAATGAGACACAAAGCAGTGCTTGAAGTAAATTGAGTGAAGATTCAGCCATATTGCAGAATAGTACTGCCACATGAGACTCTTTTTTTCAGCCCTGCTAAAATTCAGTCTGGAATGGCTTGAAAGAAGAGTAAGCTTGGCAGAACATTATGTTAATTACATGTGCTGTTCATTAACATAATTAGTTACATCTCAATTTGCAGCTTTGGCCTTGTGCACGGAGGTAGACCAATGGAGTGACCAGGAAAATTGTACTATAGGTAAAATGTAGGGAGCTGCATTTACTTAAGTAAGCGGCAGCTAGCATCAAGGTAAAAGCCTTTGAAGACAGAAGCAGGGAAAATATGGACAAGGTGAAAATAAAGGAAAACCAAAGTAGAGGCAGATGCAGAGTTGACAGGTACGACAAACATCAACTGCAGCTGGAGGATCATCAACTCGGTGAAAGACGCTCTTTGGTCTGCCCGAAACTTGTTGGTTTTCCAGCGCAAAGAGTTGTCCCCGACTGAGTGTTGCGGACTGGCACATTCCAAAGTCCAGGACTACATGCTGAGGGACGCACTAAAGCTTGGGGCAGCCGCTGCAAAGGCGCAATGGGGAAAGGTCGCTGTCTAAGACCTTTCTGCCACAGTGCACCGAGGGACTGGGAACTGTTTAAATCCCCTCGGGCTGTACAGCTCAAAATGAATGTCTGCAAATGATTGTAATATTCATTTATTGTATCGATGCATTTCGTGATACACGTTGTAAAAGTTGAACCTGATTGTATTTTTGTGTTGGTGATTTTGAAATGGTTTGAAATGTTGTTGAAGATATTTTGTGAATAAAGTATATTTTTGCAAAAAAAAAGTAAATAAGAAAAAGGAAAGGATTTACATTTATGCAATGTCTTTCAAATGGCCCAAAGCATTTGAAAGCCAGTTAAGTACTTCCTAAGTGTAGTCACTGTGGTAATATTGGAAATATGGCAGCCCAATTGCACACAAGGATCCCCAAAACTTCAATGGTACAACAATCAGGTAATCACAGTGACGCTAGTTGAGGGATAAATGTTGGCCAGGACACCAAGGATAACTCCCCTGCTTTTCTTCAAAATAGTGCCATGGGACCTTTCACTTCTACTTGGGAGGACAGATGAAACCTAGGTTTTAACATCTCCGCTGAAAGACAGCACCTCCATAAGAAATAAATAATTGCATTTATGTAGCACCTTTCACAACCTCAGGATGTTTGAAAGCATTTTTCAGCCAATAAAATGCATTTCAAATGTGGTCGCTAGGCAGCCAATTTGCACACAGCAAGCTCCCACAAACAGCAATTCGATAGTTTTACGAAAGTATAATCATTTTCATAATATTTTTCTGGTTTATTGGAAAGTAGGTTTATAGGGGTTGTGTTGTTCAGCCTGTGTGTGTGATTTAATTACATTTTGTAGCCAAGCAGACTGCAAGTTGAAGTTATCAAAAGAAGTAAGGTGTAGAAGAGGTGGCATAGTGGTATTGTCACTGGACTAGTATTCCAGACGCTTAGGGGTAATACTCTGTGGACCTGAATCCTGCCAAGACAGATGGGGTGAAATTTGAATCCAATAAAAATCTTAATTAAAAATCTAATGATGACCATGAAACCTTTGTTGATTGTTGTATAAACCCATCTGGTTCACTAATGTCCTTTAAGGGAAGGGAATCCTCACCTGGCTGGGCCTACATGTGACTCCGGACCCACAGCAACTCTCCAGCAAGTACCTAATTAATTACAGCCATTTGTGGAATTCACACATCTGATTAGTTAATGGCCCATCCTTAAACAAAGACGAAGGCCCAGATTTTCACCAAGATGGGGAGGTTCTCTGTCATGGCGAAAACCCTGGAAATAGACGAAAATTCTAAGTCCTACCCCCAAACACGGCACATTTCCTATTTTTGTGGGGTTGGGAGTGGAGTCAGGCTGTGGTTCATGGAGGTAGCTGGCCATTTAAATTACCAGCTGCCTACACTGAAGAGGAATTTTGGAAGGCCAGGAGTGAAACCTGAAGTGTGCAGGTTAGACCAGGTAAAAGGAGGTCTGAACTTGGTGGATTCATTTGGATAGCCAGGGTACCCCTGGAGAGGTAAGGTACCCTTTTGGATATGATCCTGGGGCACCTTTGGGAGAGGTAAGGCACCCAATGTGATTTCTAAAAGTAAATATGATTGTGTGTAAAAAGCACATAAACTCATTGGGCAGAATTTTCCCCCCCACCCGCGTCGGAGGAACTTGAAGAGCGGGCGCGCGGAGGAGCACCTCCGATTGGCGCCCCCAATTTACATGGACGGGCCAATTAAGGCCCGCCCAGCGTGACATCTGCACAGAAGCGCTATGTGCTCCCTATCTGGGTGGGGGGGGGAGGGGGGCGGAATCCCTAAACCGACAGTGCGCTCTTGCGCGCATGCACACGAAAGAGCGCACTCATCCCCCTGAGGCTAAGTGCTGCCTCAGGGAGATCGGCTCCACAATAAAAAATCTGAAAAATAGAGAAAAAATATTCCCTGACATGTCCCCACATGTGACACTGTCACATGAGTTGGGACATTTCCATAATTTTTACAAACACTTTAAATACATTTTTTAAAAGCTACATGAAACCTCATCCCGCCCGTGGATGAGGTTTCATGCTTTTTCTAATGCCTTCTAGAGCTCCAGGCCTGCCCGCCAACCTTAAGGTTGGACGGGCAGGTCCGTTAATCAGTTTCATGACTCCGTCAATGGCCTCAATTGACCATTGAGAGGTCAGCGGGCGCACAGCTGATTTTGCTGAGCCCCCACCTACCTGAAAATTTAAATGGGGCGTAGTGACATCGGAAGTTCCACCCGGCGTCACTATGCATCATTTTATGCATTGGCGAGTGGGCCCCATCCTCTACTCGCCAACCGGGAAATCCTGGCCATTGGAACTGTCAAGCAGCCCAAGAATTGTCAACCTGTCAAGGAACTGTCAAAGATCTGTCCAGCTGGCAAAGAACTGTCAAAAAACTATACAAGTTGGCAAAGAACTGTCAAAAAACTGTCCATCTGTCAAATAACTCTCAAAGCTGTCAAAGTACTGTCAGAGCTGCCAAGGAACCATCAAAGGATACTAGGTGAGTTTGCATGGAGGGGGGTAAGTGGATGAGGGGGGTTGGGGCATGGGTTGGCATGAGTTGGCACCAAGTTGGCATAGGGGTTATCAAGGGCCATGGGGATGTGGGGGCATCAGGGAATGTGGGTGGGTAGACGGGCATGGGTTGGTATCAGTGTCATGAGAAGCCAATGGAGTTGGATGTAGGGGCACAAGTTGGCATAGGACATATGAGCAACCATGGGGGTTGGTAGAGAGGCATGAATTGTGTAGGGGATATGAAGGGCCATGGGGAGTGGGTAGAGGAGCATGTACTGGCATAGGTTGGCATAGATGGGGCATGGGGAGTGTGTTTGGTGGGGGTAAGGGGTGAGGATTGTTTCTGTTTTATTTTAAAAAATTAATTCAACACAGTGCCTTCTGCCTAGCCTGCCTCTGCACCCAGCAGCCTCTCCACTCATTCTGGGGGCAGTGGGCGTGACATCATTCAAACCCACTCCCCCCCCACCCCCCCCCCCCCCCCCCACACTCCCCGCCGGGGATGAAAATCCGAGCTGCGGGCAGCCACTTTTAAAGGTTGGGTTCTCCAGCCTCTGCGCACCCAACACAGGAGCAAAAATCTGGGCCTCAGAGTGTCCAGACTGCCTGATGGCATGGTTTGCTGCATATGGACACGGACTGCTTCAGTATCTGAACATTTTCACTTGGCTAAGGTTATTTTATTTAGAAATTGCTGAATCTACTGTAGTTATTCTTTGTAAGAATCTGGACTTGGATCTAGGCAGTGTGTATGAATAGCTCAGGTGCACGAGGTTTCAGGCCAGATTCTCTTCAGCTTGCGATGACACATATCCTTATCGTTTTATCCCTCTTACCTTCATCCCCTCGCCGTCCTCCATTCAGTTCAGGTGTTGTTGAAATGTCAGTTAATCTGCAGTGGCTTGTCTCTGAAAATTGAAGGCTCAATCTTCACCTTGCAAAATCACTATTCAGTCGATCTGATAGCTGGTGAAACATGCTGGTTCACAGAATACTGACACTCAAACTGCACAATAAGAAACAGAAAATCTACTTTTGAAGTGTCAACTTGACTCAATGGCAGCACTTTAGCTCCTGAGTCAAGTCTCACTGTGGATGTGAGCAAATAACTGAAGTGGACACTTCTGCACAGCACTGAATGGTTGCTGTAGTGATGGAAATGCCGTCTTTTGGGTGGCACATTAAACCTTCTTCTCGCTCGGTTATAAATAATTACGTCACTGTACTTAAGGAAGAGCAGAGGATTGTCCTGTCTTCCTGATGAACATTCTTCCCTCAACCGGCATCACCAAGAGTATGTTATCTGCCGATGTGAGGCTTCGCTCTGCAAAAACTGACCACCATATTTCCCTACAGAGCAGCAGCAGTGACAACGTGTATTATTCATTCACGTGAATGGCTCTGGCAAGCAGTACTCCCCCGAAGCTGAATGGCCACGCAAAAAGGGGTCACGCACTTAAATAAATGGCCTGCGCGCTTCAAATAAAGAATGAAAGGGTACCTTGTGCGCAATTAAGGCAACCTCCATACAACTAAGTGGTTTGCTAGGCTACTTCAGAAGAAGCTAAGAGTTAACCCGATCACTAGGCCAGGCTCCTGGATTACTAGGCCCCACCCCCACCCCCTCCCACCACCCCCCAGTCCTTTTCAAAAGTAATCCACTGAGGCGTGAACAGCTCAAAATTGCAGAAGGCGTGTGACTTGTCATTGCTTAGCATCAGTAGGTGTACTGTAGCTGAGCTAGTTATCCGGGAATGACAGGGAAGCAGTACTCGAGGAAGATCAAGTTCACTAGGGAGACTGTAACAAATTGCTGGCCCATGCTGATCTTTTTGGGACATCCAAACTATTTACAGAACACTAAACTGCTGTGCCATTAGAAACTTTCCGGTTTCCCATTGAGGAATATCAGAGGAATTGACTGTTTTGTCCCGTGCCACCCATTAAAGGAGTGCGTGAAGAACTTTGTTTCCACAGATCCTGCTACATTTGCCTTTGGAGGAACTTAACAGCTGACCAGTCAGCGCTTGCAGAAAGACAAGTGTGTGAAAGACTGCTAAAGTCTTTCCGAAAGATCTAAAGTTGACCCATTGATACATAAACCTTAGATGCAGTCACAGAACTGCTTATTTATTTTTTGCTGCATATTCTGCATATGTTTGTTTGGCTTGTGTTTGACAACAGATGCATTTTTTCCTCATAGTAAGAATGCCAAACTCCAACACAGGAAAAAGGTACAGTCATTTTTAGCAGCCTGCGGAGTGTTAGCGGTACAAGTGTTCAATGTGTTTTGCTGTATCACTTGTCACTTGTATGTTGTGTAATTCTCTATTGCTTGCAGAGGTGCCTGCTGAGTTCTTCACTGTTTAAAAGAGTATCAGATTGTTACACAGCCAATTTGCTAAGTTGCAAGGGAACAGAAGGCCCAGTATGTGTATGCGAACTCAACCTAATTTACCACCATCAGTGGCAGACATCCTTGTAATTCCTGCAGTTACTATGGGCTCAGTACTTTCACAGACAGGTACACAGATACTTAATTATGCAAAAATTGATGCTGACATGAGTTCCAGTTCACTCCTTTTGTACTAACCTGTTGCTTTTGCACTACTCCACAATGCTCGCTTGGCAAAAGAAGCAAAGGTTACATGAGGAAGAACCTTTTTCACGCAGCGTGTGGTTAAGATCTGGAATGCACTGCCTGAGAGTTTGGTGGAGGCAGATTTGATTGTGGCTTTCAAAAGGGAATTGGATAAGCACCTGAAGTGAAACAAATTGCAGGGCTACAGGAAAATGATGGGTGAGTGGGACTAACTGAGTTGCAGTCGGCATGTACATGATGGACTGAATGTCCTCCTTCTGCACAAACCATTCTATGATTCTATGAAATTCCAGGCCAATATATTTTGAGCTGATAAACTGGTAAGAAAGTGTATGGGATACTTGGGTTTGTAAATAGGAAGGCTGAATTTAAAAAAAAACACACACACACTAAGGAAGTCACAGTAAATCTTTACAAAGGTTAGGCCTCAGCCGGAGTATTTTGTTCAATTCTGGGCAGCACACTTTAGGGAGGACATTAAGACCTTGGAGAAGGTGCAGAGGAGGTTTACCAGGATGATGCCAGGAGACTTCAGCTATGCAGTGAGATTGGAGAAACTGGGACTGCTCTCCTTGAGCAGAGAAGGTTAAGGGGAGATCTAATAGGGGTATTCGATTGTGGAGCTGGGGAGGCAGCAGAAAGCATCTATTCTGCTAAGTCCTCCAAAAATTCAATGGGTGGGAAACTCGATAGACCCAAAAATGGGTGTGGGAGTTTAATTGTCCGATTAACCTGCACCCGTAGCTTCTGATGCAGGCAGCATGCAAACCTTGTGCTGTCTGCTTATTTAAAGTGTTGTAGCATTCAGCCAGCACTAAGCAAGCTGTTGAGTGACTGCATGTTGCCCAAGCAGGGGGCTCATAATCATGAGAGGCTAGTACAAGTTTCAGCTAGCCTGCGACACTTAAAGCCAACCCACACCTTTTCAAGTGGAGGTGCCTTTCAGCATGGAGGTAGTGCTGGAGGTCAGTCCTCGACTGATACTGACCTGGAAAAGACCAGAGAATGACACAACATAGCAGAGAGCATGTTCCTACAATTTCTGACGATGCACTGGAGGTATTGGGTGCACAAAGTGGGGAGTGGGAGAGATGCTTCGCATGTGACAAGGACGTCCTTCAGGCACTGGGACTAGATAGGCCTGGCATTCAATACCAGCGTTCTAGCCCTGATGACTTGGATGCAGTGCTGCAAGAAATTCAGTGACCTTGCATGAGCTGTCAATCCACCAGAACAGCTTATTTTAGCCAATGGAATGATCTGAGAATACAATTCTTTACTTTATCACTTAAGATAAATTGTTTGGCCTTTCGAATTATTTTTTAACTGGGGAAAGTAAGCGACACAACTTTTGAAAGGAGCAAATGTTTTTTTGTTGACTGTTCTTTCACATTTGTCATGCAGACGGTAGTTTAGGATGATTTAAAAAGGTAGGTTCTGCTTGTAAATTAAATGCTTGAAGGGAATGTTATTATTCGGGTAAGCAACGTCACGGAGAAATATGAGCATGCAGACTTCCTTTATTACGTTAGCCTTCCCCAAGTCAAAGTCAGAATTCAGTTTGAAGACCCTGCCCACAAAACTAGCCAGGCACGTAGGCCGAATAAATCCCCATTGGGCGTTTTCACTAATTCCTCCTATTTGCAGATATTCGAGGAAGGTCCAAAAATTAAGCTGGATTGTTTGGGTGCAAGGACACTAAAAAGTACATTATAAAAGGTTTTGAATGTTATTAATTTTAAATTTTAAATGTATTTGTTTATTTTAAATTTACCAAGGAACTGACCAACGTTCCTTCTAAGGTGCGGCCGCCCAGCTGTCCAGAACTTATTTCTCAGGAGATGAACAAACTGACAAACAAAGCAATTTTTTTAACGTGTGCACTTTTGAGGCCATGCCCACAATCTTAAAGGGACCACACAAAATCCATCCAAAGCTTTTAATCTCCTCAAATGGTTAATCTGTTATAAAAAAAACAAATTTCTATTCAGTAGCCACTTCAAAGACTTTAATAGCCTCTTTAAGTTGTCAGTAAAACTGTGAACTCAGAACCGCCGGCTAAGATAATCTGTAGCTTTTGAAACTCAGTCAAGTATTCATAATGACGTAATGATAACCAGTGAAGCTACAATACTGGCATCTACCCAGCAATGTGGAAAACTGCCCAGGTATGTACTGTCCACAAAAAGCAGGACAAATCCAACCCAGCCAATTACTGCCCCATCGGTCTATTCTCGATCATCACCAAAGGGATGGAAGGGGTCGTCAACATTGCTATCAAGTAGCACTTGTTCATAAACAGCCTGCTCACTGATGCTCAGTTTGAGTTCCGCCAAAGCCACTCCACTCACAGCCTCATTATAGCTTTAATCCAAATATGGACAAAAGAACTGAACTCAGGAGGTGAAGTGAGAGTGACTGCCCTTGATATCAAGGCTGCATTTGACTGAGTGTGGCATCAAAGAGCCCTGGCAAACTGGAGTCAATGGGAATCGGGGGAAAGCTTTCCACTGGTTGGAGTCATAACCAGCACAAAGGAAGATGGTTATGGTTGTTGGAGGTCAGTCATCTCAGTTCCAGGACGTCACTGCAGGGGTTCCTCAGGGTAGTGTCCTAGGCCCAACCATCTTCAGCTGCTTCATCAATGACCTTCCTTCCATCATAAGGTCAGAAGTGGGGATATTCGTTGATATTGCATAACGTTCAGCACCATTTATGACGCTTCAAATACTGAAGCAGTCTGTGCCCATTTGCAGCTAGACCTGGATAACATTCAGGTTTGGGCTGATCAGTAGCAAGTAACAATCACGTCACACAAGTGTCAGGTAATGACCATCTCCAACAAGGGAGAATCTAACTATACCCCTTTACATTCAATGGCATTACCATCACTGAATCCCCCACTACCAACATCCTGGGGGTTTCCATTGAACAGACACTGAACTGGATCAGTCATATAAATACTGTGGCTACAAAAGCAGGTAAGGGAATGCTGTGCAGAGGAACTTACCTCCTGACTCCCCAAAGCCTGTCCACCATCTCCCAGGCACAAGTCAGGAGTGTGATGGAATACCCTCCACGTGCCTGGATGAGTAGAGCTCCAACAACACTCAAGAATCTTGATATCATCCAGGATAAAGCAGCCCACTTGATTGGCACCCCAACCACAAACATTCACTCCCTCCATCACAGACGCACAGTGACAGCAGTGTGTACCATCTACAAGATGCACTGCAACAACTCACCAAGGCTCCTACTACGACAGCACCTTCCAAACCCATGACCGCTACCATCTGGAGGGACAAGGTCATCAGATGCATGGGAACAACACCATCTACAAGTTCCGCTCCAAGCCACACACCATCCTGACTTGGAAATATATCACTGTCGCTGGGTCAAAATCATGGAACTCTCTCCTTCACATCACTCTGGGTGTACCTACACCACATGGACTGCAGCAGTTCAAGGAGGTGGCTCACCACCACCTTCTCAAGGGAAAGTAGGGATGGGCAATATAAATGCTGGCCTAGCCAGTGACCCTCAAGTCCTATGAAAGAATAAAAAAAGTCAACAAGACCTCTATTTAAACTGCGTGACCAGATGCTATTTTTTTTTTCTAACCTTGCCTGTCATTCAATGCTGTCCAGCAAAGGGTTTTGTTTTCAAGTCTCACTGATTGATAGCTTTTTTTTAAATTTAGAGATCGTGGCATTCAAAAAAATTTCAGGTCATGATAGTTATACAAACCTCAGTACTGGGTTCAAATGGCCCTGCTGAGTTCAGGTTTCTACCTGGTGTGAAACGCACCCCAGCTCCATTCCCCTCTTGACAAAATTGGACCTGCCAGAAATGGAGTTGGGACTTCTGCCTCGCCCACCCTTTTTAAAGGTGCTTACTGACTCTCCACAAAATTCCGGCCCATAGTCAACCGAGGGTCACCGACCTGAACCATTAGCTCAATTCCTTCTGCAAGGCCAGCTGAGCATTTCCTGCAATTTTGGTATCATCACCTTAGTCTTTTCTTCTTTCAGAAACGAGGGCTGGGATTTTCCGGCCCCATCTTGGCGGAAAACGCCGGAGGAGAATCGGCGGCCCAGCCAAAATTCCATTGACTTCCGATAGGATCGGACAATCCCAATGGCAGGCGGGGCTGGAAAACCCCACACAAGAGCCCAAGCTTACTCAGTCTGTTTTGACAGTTACAGCATCTTAACCCTGGTAATATCCTTGTAACCTTCATTGCACTTTCTCCTGTTCTTACCTATCCTTTTGGTGGTATGGACACCAGAACTGCACACAATACCCCAAGTGTGGTCTAACTAATATCCAATATAAATTTACCATCGCCTCTCTACTTTTGTAGCTATCCCTCTAAAAATGAAGCCCAGTTAATTGTTTGCACACTTAAATCCTTATCAACGTGAGTAGCTACTCCTGGTGAGTTACGTCTATTTATTCCCATTTCTTCCCCATTTGGTTTCTTCCCTTACATGAAATAAGTGACCTCCCATTCCTTTGATCAAAATACATTGAATTTAATTTGCCATTTATCTGCCCTCTCTGTAGGCCTGTTTATGTTCACTATTTTTGTGCTGCACTTTATGACTCACAACCCTGTAAATCTACATATTTCAACACGACGGTGTCAGGTTAGCAGCCACCATGGTGCTGCGGAGAGGATTGCGGTTGGTCCAAGGGGTATGGGGTTCAAAATCCAAATGTATGGAACCCATCACCAGAATGGCCGGCATGTGCCTGCCGCCTTCCATATGGCAGCAGGTTATAAGGGTGTCCTAGTGCCCGGCCACAGAGAGGCGGAGCATTCAGTTAACATATTTAAGTTGAGCTGTCACAGTGCAAACGCGAGTCTGCTTTAAAACTCACTGCTGCTGCGTGTGTTTCCGAGGGGTTTGGGAAACTCGGCAGTCAATGGAAATTGGGAGCTGCCAGCTCCACAAAGTAAGTCGCTTCTGCAACACTCCATGTGAGCTAGGAGGAGCAGGAAGTGTTTTCCCTGACCCCCCTCAATAAAGCCTTCGCCTTCCTCCTTCCCACCAGCTAAGAACTCTTCCCTGTTCCCGATCGTTGATTTCTCCTGCCCCATGACCTCTCTCCTCCACAGCATGACCTCTCCCTTCACGCCCAGCTCCATCCAATTGTTGACTCTCCTGATTGCTGGGGATCATCGCTAGGAGTCCTCCTGCTGTTGGTGTTTCCCTTCCCCCCCGCCCCAAGGCTACAAACAGACTGTCAATTTGCTTGGCTAGGGAGCAGAAAACGGAATTTAAAAAAGAGATAATGAGAACTTGCAATTAACTTCGGCAGGATCTCTGTACTCCAGCCTAGCAGGTTTGGCAACCCCTGCACGTCCCTTACCTCCCCATAAATTTTGGGAACTATAAAACATCAATAATCCCAATGACGCCACTTTCTGCCAGTCTGAGCAAGTTTCTTAAATTCCCAACAGTCTGCTTTCTGTTTTGGTAGTCATTAATTAGTGTATTATTGGCCCCCAACTTCATACTCCCCGACATCTGTCAAGAGTGTCTTCTGTAACACCTTATAAAGTGTCTTCCACGTACACCACACAAGCACCACATTGCCCTTGCCTACTCTTTCTGGTTAAATCCAGCCTTACTTTTGGAAATCCAGGCTGACTATTTTGTATTATAATCTATATCATTGAAAAGTGCTTCTCTATCTCCTCCCTCGTTTCTTTGTGTATCTGTGTGCACAGTCCATTGAAATCTGTGTCTTACCCTCAATAAGTGGGTATAGTTTGTCTAGTTTCTTTCCAGATGGTCTGTATTTGCTTCTTCATCACTGAATTCTTGTCTGATTTGCACCACTTGATGAATACGATGCAACAAATCACACTCTACAAGCTGACCTGTTTTGGCATTATGTTATTCATACATTGTGTTGTGCAACGATTCTCATGCTGCAGTTACATGAGAGATGGAGTGAAATTGGTATGAAAAGCAGTCAATTCTAACTTTGATTTCAGTGGCTACAGCTCTAGTGACTCCAGCTCATTGTGTGGCTTTATGATAAATAGGCCTATTTCTGTGGAATAATCCCATTTGATCGATTTGAAATAGTCTCCTATGTGATAGCTTGTGAAATACTCTGGGAATCAAGGTATATAACATCAGCAAGAGTACCACTGTGTATTATACAGCTCTGCAGCTGATTGTATTGGTTCCATTACAGCAGCTGGAGAGTGTGCAGCACCCAGAAATCAATGGTCAGCAAGAAATCCATTGCGACACTGCATCAACTACTTAACAGCTCGAGAGCAGCCTAGCCCCAAGCTGGTAAAACGGGAAAGCTTGCATTTATGTAGCTCTTTTCACGGCCATTGGATATCTCATTGGGTCTTTACAGCCAATGAACTACCTGTGTGAGCTTTCTGTGCACAAGTTGGCTGCTGTGCTTCATACACTACAACAGTGACTACACTTCAGAAGTAGACAGAACCAGCGCTTTGCGAGAGCAATCTTAAACTTGACCCACTACACCATTCTCCCCGTAGTCTTGCATCTCATCTACTTCAAATGTTTGTCCAATTTTCCCTTAAGGATGCAATTGTTTCCATTCCAACTACACTCTTTGTCAAAGTATTCTATCTTTCAATGCCCTTTATGAAAATACATTTTTAAATAATCTTTCTAATAATAATAATGAATAGGCCTATTTCTGTTACATATCCCATTTGATCTATCTGAAATAGTCTTCTATGTGATATCTTATGAAATACTCTGGAAATCAAGATAGATAATATCAACAGGAGTACCATCGTTCACTATACAGGTCCTGGCCCAAAGAACTTGACTGAATGAGTGAGTCAGGAGCTTGTTTTTGAATCTGAATGTTCCAAGGGATGACAAATCACATCAACAGTAATGTTTTCCAACAGTTTCTGTACAAGTGATGTAAACCTCATGAGCCTTTAATTCCCAGGGTCTGAATTCTTCCTCTTCTTAAATAATGGGACCCCACGAGACTCCCCTCAATCCATGGGAACCAGCCCAAGCTAATTCAGTTATTAAATGCCTGTATGTAGTGACTCAATAGCTCCCACTGAGGTTTGGCTGGCTCCCAAGGGTTGAGTGGAGGCTCCTCCATTTCCTTTCGCATCTTGGGTTAAATAGGATTGCATCCAGCTGCAGAGATGGTTTTAAGTGCCTTTGCCTCAGTTGAGACTATAGCAATACTTCTGTTGAAGCAATTTTAACCGCACACCTATCCTGTATTATTAGGAACATAGAGTTGCCTTCAGTTATGAAAACTGATGCATTGCAGAACATATATAATATTGCATCAATATAAATTCCATACAATAATATTTTTGCACAAATATCCCATTTATTGGCCTTAAGTTTGATCCATTTTGCCCACTGCGCTGTGGCACTGTTACCTCTAAGTTAGAACAGTTGTGGTTTCAAGTCCGACTTCAGGGCTTGAGCACAAATGTCAAAGCTGACACTCCAGTGCAGTACTGAGGGTGTGCTGCACTGTCTGAGGAGCTGTCTTTCGGATGAGATGTTAACTGCCCTTTCAAATGCAGCTAAAAAATCTCATAGCGCTATTTTGAAAACGGGAAGGGGAGTTATGCCCAGTATCCCAACAGAAAATACAGGCAGCACCTGTGGAGAAAGTAACAGAGCTAACATAGAAACTAGGAGCAGGAGTAGGTCATTCGGCCCTTCGAGCCTGCTCCGCTATTCTATGTAATCACTGCTGATCCTCTATCTCAATGCCATATTCCTGCACTCTCCCATACCCCTTAATACCTTTAGAGCCCAGAAATCTATCAATTTCCTTCTTAAATATATTCAGTGAATTGGCCTCCACAGCCTCTGTGGTAGAGAATTCCATAGGTTCACCAACCTCTGAGTGAAGAAGTTTCTCCTCAGCTGAGTCCTAAATGGTTTACCCCATACCCTGAGACTGTGACCCCTTGTTCCAGACCCCCCCAGCCAGAGGAAATATCATCCCCGCATCCAATCTGCCTACCCATGTCAGAATTTTATATGTTTCAATGAGAATCTCCTCTCATTCTTCTAAACTCCAGTGAATACAGGCCTAGTTGGCCCAATCTCTCCTCATACAACAATCCTGCCATCCCAGTAATTAGTCTGGTGAACGTTTGCTGCACTCCCTCTATGGCAAGTATATCCTTTCTTGAGGAAGGAGACCAAAATTGCACAAAATACTCAGGTGTGGTCTCATCAAGGCCCTGTATAGCTGCAGTAAGACATCCTTGCTCCTGTACTCAAGCCCTCCCGCAATGAAGGCCAACATACCATTTGCCTTCTTAACTGCTTGCTGTACCTGCATGCTTGCTTTCAGCCATTGGTGTGCAAGGACACCCAGGTCCCTTTGTACATCAACATTTCCCAATCTATCACCATTTATATAATACCCTGCCATCCTGTTTTTCCTACCGAAGTAGATAACTTCACACTTAACCACGTTATACTGTGTCTGCCATGTATTTGCCCATTCACTCAACCTGTTTAAATCACCTTGAAGCCTCTTAACAGCCTCCTCATCATTCACATTCCACCAAGTTTTGTATTGTCAGAAAACTTGGAAATATTACATTTGGTTCCGTCATCCAAATCATTGATATATATTGTGAATGGCTGGGGCCCAAGCGCTGATCCCTGCGGTACCTCACTAGCCTGCCATTTTGAAAAAGACCCATTTATTCTGTTTCCTGTCTGCTAACCAATTCTCAATCCATGCCAATATATTACCCTCAATCCCATGTGCTTTAATTTTACACACTCACCTCTTATGTTGGACTTTATCAAAAGCTTTCTGAAAATCCAAATACACCACATCCACTGGTTCTCCTTTATGTATTTTGCTAGTTATGTCCTCAAAAAAATCCAGTAGGTTTATCAAACATGATTTCGCTTTCATAAATCCATGTTGACTTTGTCTAATCCCGTCGACATTTTCTAAGTGTCCGGTTATCACATCCTTTATAATAGACACTAGCATTTTCCCTACCACTGATGTTAGGCTAACCGGTCTGTAATTTGCTGTTTTCTCCCTCCCTCCTTTTTTAAATAGTAGGGTTACATTTGCCACCCTCCAATCAGCTGGGACTGTTCCAGAATCTATAGAATTTTGAAGATGACAACCAACGCATCCACTATTTCCATGGGCGCCTCCTTTAGTACCCTGGGAATGTAGGCTATCGGGCCCTGGGGAATTATTGGCTTTCAGTCTCATTTATTTCTCCAGCACTATTGTTTTAGTAATACTAATTTCCTTCAATTCCTCCTTTTCACTGGACCCTCGGTTCCCTAACATTTCTGGGAAGTTATTTGTGTCTTCCTCCGTGAAGACAGGACTAAAGTAGTTGTTTAATTGCTCTGCCATTTCCTTGTTCTCTATTATAAATTCTCCCATTTCAGACTGTAAGGGACCTACATTTGTCTTCACTAATCCTTTTCTTTTTATATACTTTTAGAAGCCTTTACAGTCCACTTTTATGTTCGCTGCAAGTTCACTTTCATACTCTATTTTTCCCCTCTGAATCAATCTATTAGTCCTCCTTTGCTGAATTCTAAACTGCTCCCAATTCTCAGGCTTGCTACCTTTTCTAGCAACTTTATATGACTCCTCTTTGGGTCTAATACTATCCTTAATTTATTTTGTTAGCCATGGTTGGGCTGGTTTTCCTCTTGTGTTTTCATGCAGAAAGGAATGTATAATTGTTGCATTGCATACATTTGTTCCTTAAGTATTAGCCATTCTCTATCCACCATCATGCCTTTTAATGAAGTTCCCCAATCTACCCTAGCCAACAAGTGCCTCATACCTTTGTAGCTTCCTTTGTTAAGATTTAGGAGCCTAGTTTCTCTACTGATGAAAGGTCACAGACCTGAAATGTTAACTCTGTTTCTCGCTTCGCAGATGCTGCCAGACTGGCAATTTCTGTTTTTCTTTCCGATTTCCGGCATCTGCGGTTTTTTGCTTTTGTATTTGAGTTATGCCCGGTGTCCTGATGAACATTTATTCCTCAGTCAACCTCACAACAGATGATCTGCTCATTACCATATCGCTGATGTGGGAGCTTACTGAGTCTAAGTTAGCTGCTGTGTTCCCCATGTTACAACACTGAGTGCACTCTAAACAAGCTTTGTTGGCTGTAAAACACTTTGAGGCATCCTGTTCTTTGCGAAAGGCACTGGATAAATGCAAATCTTTCTTCCTTAGAGATGAGAGGAACACAACAAAGATGCTGTTTTACTGTATCATAATAATGAAAATGCCTTTTGAAAAAAAATACTGCACTAAGTTGTTGTGGAGATTGTTAGAAATGTGCCTGGGGAAGGTGGAATATACCAGGCGGAAGGTGTCGGTAGAAAAGGAATTGAATGAAAAGGAATTTAAGTGCCTTCACCTGCAACTCAGCAACTAAGTTACAGCTAGACTATCTCAGCTATGGATACTGGACATGTAAATTTTAAATGTAGACAGTGATTGTTGTAGGAATCCCTTTAAGTTATGACTTATGCATTGTTTTAGCATGTTTTCCTTATCTTATACTTTCAGGAAACTTACAGTGCTATGGACTGGGGACTGAGTTTGCTAGGCACAATTGTTAGGCAGGTATGAAAGATAACATTTGGCTTTGTTGAAGCCTTCTGCCTTTACTTTGACAGTTTATTACTGGACGCTGTTTAAGAGTCAGTGAACTGACCTTCTTCACCACAAGACTAACTTGCATTTATATGGAGCCTCTAATGTAGTAAAACATACCTTGTGCTTCCCAAGGGGGTGTCTATCAAATAAAATTTGACACCGAGCCACATAAGATATTATAACAGGTGACCAAAGGCTTGCCCAGAAAGAAAAGAACAGTAAAAGCTGGGAAATAAGGATACTGGTCCAAATCGGTCTTGTATACCTTAAAATGGAACACCAGAAAAAACTGGGAAATAAGAGTACTGGTCCAAACTGTTTTTTCCTCTTGGGTGGTCAAAGAGGTAGGTTTTAAAGAGCATCTGAAATGAGGAGGAGTGAGGTAGTGAGGCAAGGAGTTTTAGGGAGGGAATTTCAGAGGTTGGGGCCCTTCAGACAGCTGAAGGTATGGCCACCAGTGGAGGAGTTATGAAAATCAGGGTTGCGCCAGAGGCTAGAATTAGAAAAATGCAGGTATCTTGAATGGTTGTAGGGTTGGAGGTGGTAATAGAGAAACTGCGAGTCAAGACCACACAGGAGTCTGAAAACAAAGAGGAGAATTTTAAAATTGAGGTGTTGTTGAAATGGGAAAACACCTGCCTTGAAATGCTTGGATTTATTTTTATGCAAGTGTATTTTTACTTAATGTTCTGCAACCTGACAGAAATTACATTCAGCAGACTTCCTTTCAAATACTATGGATTATATTTGGAAAAGCTGGAACATTGTCAAATCCTGACAGGCTATTTATTTTCAACTTTCTAATGGACATACAAGGAATGTTGCAGGGAAACCTTTAGATTCCTTTTCACAACATGCATATGACTGTTGCTAGCAACAATCTATAATTGCAACCATTGTAAATTGAAACACATATTGGAATTTTTGACAAATGTGTACTGTGGAAAGTGTATTTTTTTAGGATAACATTCAATGTGAAAAACAAATTTGAAGGGAGGAGGGACAAATAAAAATGAATGAACGAGAACTCAAGTATTATTTACTATAATACTTTATGAAACTGTTTAATATGCCTTTGAGGGACAGCAGCATGACATCACTAGAAGGGAAATGTGTCATGTGATCCAGCTTTAGTTTCACCTTTGCTTTGAGCAGAGCCCACACACACAGCTCTGATGCATTCAAGCTTTATTTTTTTCTATTCATTCTTGGGATGTGGGCTTCACTGGCTGGGCCAGCATTTATTGCCCATCCCTAGTTGCCCTTGAGAAGGTGATGGTGAGCTGCCTTCTTGAACCACTGCAGTCCATGTGGTGTGGGTACACCCGCAGTGCTGCTAGGAATGGAGTTCCAGGATTTTGACCCAGCGACAGTGAAGGAATGGCTATATATTTCCAAGAGAGGATGATGAGTGACTTGGAGGGGAACTTCTAGGTGGTGGTGTTCCCATCTACCTGCTGCCCTTGTCCTTCTAGATGGTAGCGGTCGTGGGTTTGGAAGGTGCTGTCTAAGGAGCCTTGGCGAATTCCTGCAGTGCATCTTGTAGATGGTACACACTGCTGCTACTGTGTGTCGGTGGTGGAGGGAGTGACTGTTTGTGGATGTGGTGCCAATCAAGCTGACTGCTTTGTCCTGGATGGTGTCAAACTTCTTGAATGTTGTGGGAGCTGTGCTCATCTAGACAAGTGGAGAGTATTCCTATGTGTAACTGTTCTCGCGTGCCTAGTCTTAATAAAAGAACCCGCACATGTTTACCCAATCCGTTATGAGCGATGTGTCTTGTACAATAAACAACCCCAAGATATTAATTATATCATTATAATAACACAGCATGGTGATCAGCAGTGGTAAGGCAGGTAGCAGCAAGATTAAGTACAGCTAAGAATGGTGAACAGCCTTAAATCATGCTGCATGGCCTGAGAAGACTCTTGATGTTTTGGTCACACCACAATGAAGTTGCAGGATCGCAGAGTGTTGAAAACGTAGAGTGGTGACTGCAAAGAAAAGCTTTGGAGACACCATGCCGAGCCAGTGCTCAAGAAAACAGCTGGCAAGCAGCTGGATCCCTCATGGTGAGATTGCAGTGCATAGCCTGTCAGTTCCGTAAGAGGGAGCGCATCGAGAGGACCAGAACCGGGTTAGCTCAGTCGGGACAGGTGAGTGACCAGGGTGTGGGCATGACTGATAATGAGCAAGGGAGAGTCAACCAAAGAAAAAACCCTCATTAAAAAAATCAGCCCGGAGAACATTGCGATTATGATGGGCGGCTTCGGGAGTCATCATTCTAAGCTCACACATTCACAAGGCCATCACACATTTACTGCCACCTCACTCACGGCCAGTTCAAGGGACATCACCTCTCACTTTCTCATCCACGCTCTCACATATCAATCTGGCCTCATCTCTTCTGGAGATCACCTTCTCATCCCATCCACAGCTCCACTCCGCACACGCACATGTCTGGCATTCTTCTCATCTGCCATGGCATGCTCCTTGCTCACATTCTCTCCATCTGTCTTTGTGCAGGACAAGATTGTGCGGAATAAAAGGAGAGGTCCCAGACTGAGGGTGGAGTGCCAGACAGCAAGGTCCTCACTGCCTTTGAAAATTGTGCTGTTGAGCTGGGGGGAGAGGACGTGGACTGTTCCTGCAGCATTGGTGCGATTGGCTGCAGAAACCTACATGAGGGACCTGTACCAGATCATTCCACACTCAACGCTACTGTGAGTGCTCTCTCCTGTTTTTTTACCCAGCTGCCATGCACTAATTATCTCTACTTTCTTTCATAGGCAGCTCTGCCAAGCACCCAAAGTCCTGAGCAAGCCAGGCCCTCAGCTTCAGCCAAGAGAATACCTTGTATGAGGAATTAGAAATAAGCAGCCTTGAAGACTAGTCACAGCAGTCACCCACACCTTCCACCAGCGCAGAGACACACACCTCGGTGGGACCTATACCTAGAGCAGGATTGGGGTCACAATCTGGTGAGCACATCATACAATCTGGTCCACAGCAGGTGGAAGTAGGGATACCCAAGGTCGCCAGGACAGGTGGAGACAAGGAATTTGTTGAGTTCGAGTCAAATGACAGGCGTCTGGACTCAGTCCTAAATCAGTTGGTGGAGCTGCAGCGACAATCACGGGAACATCAGGAAAGGATGTCCACAGAGCTCCTCAGATTGCAAGGGACAATAGAGGAGTCTGTCCGCCTTTAGTCCGAGGCGATAGCGCTGTCATGCGAACTCACCAAGGTCAATGTGGTGGGATGGCGGCTGCCATGGAGGCTTGGCTCAGGACATCAGTCCTGCACTGCTACGGAAGCTGAACTCCATTGTTGTAGTCATTGGTGGCCTCCAGCAGTGTCAATGCAAGAGAGATGTGGGGCAGCTCGATCTCACTCCAGCTGTCCCTTCTCCTCAAGGAGTCACCCAGGGGCCCTGGAGCACGCATAGGGAGAGGGACCAGCAGCTGGGCACCCAGGAACCATCCACCCAGGTGACACCAGGAGTGTCCGGCTGATCCAAATCCCCTCTTCCTTTGATCCCATCAGACTGAGGAGGGTGCACCTGCCCCACAGCAGGACATCCAAACCAGGCTGGGGCCTTCCAGGTCTCAGCCCTCCAAAAGACGCCTACCAATGTCATTACAGACAACAGGGGCATTGCAGTCAGCAGGCTACCTCCACAACCATTGTGGATATTGGAGATGCACCCAACATAAAGTTAGACTTAGGAAAGCTAAATACTATTCAGAACACAATGGTAACACGGGTGTTCACAACATGAATAAAATATGCACAATTATAAATACAATATCTCCCATTCCACGTCTTTTATGTACGCCTCCTTTTCATGATGAGATGTGTTGCAGTCAATCAGGTGACACACCATGGTCCCTTCCCCCACTTAATGCAGCTGCCGCTATCATGTGCATCTCATCTATGTAGTCTGCTTCCATTTCACCACAGTGTCTGGCTGTTTTCAGATCATTTCCGACATCAGTCGAGTCTCATCCTTAATTTTAAGTGTGTGCTTATCCAAGGCACATTCTTCACATGCCATGCAAGGTCATGTCATGTTCACTCTTGGCTGTGTAACCCAGAGGCAGAAGTGTTCTCCCATCTTGTCTGCATGATTGAAAGGTGAAGGTGTCGTGTTGAAGGACAGATGTGTTAACACATGGAGAAGGGTCATATACCCTGGAACTCAGTGAGCTTTGTCATCTGCCAGGGCTTTCACGCTATGAGTCCATACTCAAAGCTCGTGTGCTCATGTATGACCATTGCATTTCCGACTTTCCCACTGTACATCAAATTAGCTGACCGATAAGTAAGAGCTCATTACCGCCTCAAGTTGATGAAACTCTGTCATACCTGGCGGGCAATGGAGCCTTTGAGCATGCTCTGGACATGCATCCTGTTGCTTCACACAATGCTGAGGGGAACAATGGGGTAGCAGTGAAGATGTAGTGAAGCGGAAGTGTCCTCTTCATCAGAAATGATTTGTGACCTAGAGGTCGTCATCGTCTCTGAGCATTTTTCAGTTCATCAGAGCCAGAGATGGCCATGAGGGCACAATGTTAAAGAAGAGGCATTATAATGTCTGGCAGGCAATTGGCTGAACGTCGTCATCCTCAGCTGGTCCACATCCATAGTAAGGTGAGGATAAATGCACTCTGAGAGTGCCAGATGTCAATGGGATTGAGAAGAAGGTGATGCAGAGGACTGACTGATCACTAAATGGATTGAGACTTGCGGAATGTCCTTGGCCCAAGTGTCACCTATCAGTTTCACCATCAGCTGGAGACGGATATGCTTGAGGAGTGTTGTTCCATTGAAGGCTAGCACCTATGAGACCACTCAGGATAGTGGAACAGCTCCTGCCTCTTGTAGGCTGCCGTCGCAACTAGGATGCTGGAGAGATAGAGTAAAGAGTCATAGAGTTATACAGCACAGAAACACACCCTTCGGCCCATTGTGTCCATGGCGGCCATCAAGCACCTATCTATTCTAATCCCATTTTCCAGCAATTGGCCTGTAGCTCTGTTTGCTATGGCATTTCAAGTGCTCATGTAAATACTTTTTAAATGTTGTGAGGGTTCCTGCCTCTACCACTCACTCAGGCAATGAGTTCCAGATTCTAACCACCCTCTGGGTCAAAAAATCTTTCCTCAAATCCCCTCTAAGCCTCTTGCCCCTTGCCTTAAATCTATGCCCCTTGGTTATTGACATCTCCGCTAAGGGAAAAAGTTTCTTCCTATCTACCCTTTCTATGCCCCTCATAATTTTGTATACCTCTCACACGTCCCCCTCAGCCTTCTCTGCTCTAAGGAAAACAACGCTAGCCTGTCCAGTCTCTCTTCATAGCTGAAACCCTCCAGCCCAGGCAACATCCAAGTGAATCTCCTCTGCACCCTCTCCAGTGCAATCACACCCTGTAGTGCAGCGACCAGAGCTGCACACAGTACCCCAGTTTTGGCCTAACTAGCATTTTATACAGCTCCAACATAACCTCCCTGCTCTTATATTCTATGCCTCAGCTAATAAAATCAAGTATCCATATGCCTTCTCAACCACCTTATCTACCTGTGCTGCTGCCTTCAAGGATCTATGGACATGTATACCAAGGTCCCTCTGATCCTCTGTACTTCCTAGGGTCCTATTGTATTCCCTTGCCGTGTTAGTCCTCCCAAAATGCATCATCTCACACTTCTCAGGATTAAATTCCATTTTCCACTGCTCTGCCCATCTTACCAGCCTACCGATAGCGTCCCTGCAATCTAAGGCTTTCCTCCTCACTATTTTCCAATTTTCACGTCATCTGCGAACTTACTGATCATACCTCCTATATTCACGTCTTAATCATTAATGTACACTACAAACAGCAAGGGTCCCAGCACTGATCCCTGTGGTACACCACTCATCACAGCTTCCAATCTCGAAAACAACCTTCGACCATCCTCTGCCTCCTGCCGCTAAGCTAATTTTGGATCCAATTTGCCAAATTGCCCTGGATCCCATGGGCACTTACCTTCTTGACCAGTATCCCATGCGGGACCTTGTCAAAAGCCTTACTGAAGGGCATGTAGACTACATCAACTGCACTACCCTCATCTACACGACTAGTCACCTCCTCGAAAAATTCAATCAAATTTGTTAGACATGATCTCCCCCTGACAAAGCCATGCTGACTATCCCTAAGTAATCCTTGCCTCTCCAAGTGGAGATTAATCCTGTCCCTCAGAATTTTTTCCAATAGTTTCCCTACCACCGATGTTAGACTCACTGGCCTGTAATTACATGGTTTAACCCTACTACCCTTTTTGAATAATGGTACCACATTCGCTGTCCTCCAGTCCTCTGGCACCTCTCCTGTGGCCAGAAAGGATTTGAAGATTAGTGTCAGAGCCCCTACAATCTCCTCCCTTACCTCACATAGCAGCCTGGGATACATCTCACCTGGACCTGGGGATTTATCCACTTTTAAGCCTGCTAAAACCGCTAATACCTCCTCCCTCTCAATGCTAATTTGTCCCAAGTATATCGCAGCCCTGATTTCTACACCTACATCGTCCTTCTCCAAAGTGAACACAGATGAAAAATAATCATTTAAAACCTCACCTACATCCTCCGGCTCCACGCACAGATTGCCACTTTGGTCCCTAATGGGCCCTACTCTTTCCCTGGTTATCCTCTTGTCCTTAATATATTTACAAAATGACATGGGATTTTTCTTTATCTTGCCAGTCAGTGTTTTTTCATGCCCCCTCTTCATTCTCCTAATTACTTGTTTAAGTACCCCACTACACTTTCTATACTCCTCTAGTGCTTCTGCTATTTTCAGCCCTCTTTATCTGCCATAAGCCTCCTTTTTTTCCCTTATCTAATCCTTTACATCCCTTGACATCCAGCGTTCCCTGAACTTGTTGGTCCTACCCTTCACCTTTACAGGAACATGTTGGCCCTGAATTCTCACTATTTCCTTTTTGAATGACTCCCACTGCTCTGATGTAGACTTTCCTACAAGTAGCTGCTCCCAGTCCACTGTGGCCAGATCCTGTCTTATCATCTTGAAATCCCAACTCAGGGCCTTTATTTCCGGTCCATCTTTGACCTTTCCGTAACTATCTTAAATCTTACAGAGTTATGGTCACCATCCCTGAATTGCTCCCCCACTGGCAATTCTACCACCTGCCCGGCTTCATTCCCTAAGGTTAGATCCAGTACCACCCCTTCTCTTGTAGGACTTTCTACAGGCTGGCTCAAAAAGCTCTCCTGGATGTACTTTAAGGATTCCATCTCCTCTAATCCTTTCAAACTAAGACTATCCCAGTTAATATTGGGGAAGTTGAAATCCCCTACTATTATTACCCTACTATTTTTACACTTCTCTGAGATTTGCCTACATATTTGCTCCTCTATCTCCCCCTGACTGTTTGGAGGCTTAAAGAGTCAGCACCTGCAGAGGCCTGATGTCGGGACTCCCTCCTCCAGTCACCGCCTCGTCTCAGCAAGGACATGTGCTCCCGAGGTTTCATCATCTTCCAAAGGATCAGGACAATGTGAGCCTGATGTGGAATTACTCGCTCTCAGATTGAAGTGCATTGTTGAAATGAGAGGAATAGCAACGCTGGTGTTAATGTTGGCCCATTATGGAGGCCACATGTCCAAGAGGGTACTCACTGCAACTCATCATCCTCCTGCAATCTGGTGACTAAGAGGCCCTCACGTGTACGCCTGCCTCATCTGGCCAGTGCTATGGCCTCTTCATCTGCAGCCTCGACTTCCTTGACCTCATCGCCCTTAACCCCTTCAAGGTCCTCCTCATCGGAGAAGATGCGCAGCTCCTCCATGTCAGCATCTGACAAGTCCTTCCCCCTTTGCAGCGCCAGGTTGTGCAGCAGACAGCAAGGCACAATAATCCATGAGACCCTCTGGGGACTGCACCGCCAGACCTGTCCAGGCTACGGAATCGCATCTTTAGGATCCCTATGGTTGCTTCTATGAGGAAGTCACTCAAGGCAAGGAATAGCAAAGTATTGGAAGAGTAAACATCGAAGTGGAATTCTTCATTGCTCCAGAGAGTTCTCCATTGAGCAGTCATTGGACTAATTGGCCACTGTACTAGCGTGCCCTGGTGGTCATTTGTATATGTGTGTGTATAAGCCAAACCAGAATAAACTATTCTTACTTTGTACCAGACTCCATGCCGTAGACATCAGTGCTTTTGTCCTGCAAAGATCTCACAGTCTGCTGACCTTTGTATGGGATTATGGGCTCCCTGGCTGAAAAAAAAATTAAGTTGGAGAAGCTTCCAATAAGCCAGCAGAGAAATATGTGAGTGTTCGGTGAGAAATAGGCTTACAAGTCTGGTTTTGAACACACGAATGGACCAATCTTCAAAGATGGCTGTGTCAACAGGAACTATCGGACAACTGGAAGAGTATAATCATGACCCAAGAGCCTTTCGTGTGCGTATGTGGAGTAGATAGAAGTGTTTTTCACTGCTAATAATATCCTTGAAAATCCCAATAACCCAGCTGTTAACTAGGCATTGAGAGAAAGGAAAAGGCAGTATTTTTGATGGAAACAGGCCCAGAAGTGTATGAACCTCTCAAGAATTTGCTCACCCCAGCAAAGGCAAAGGGCACACTGCTCTCAAACATTCTCATTAAGCTTGAGCGGCACTACAACCCCAGGCCATTAGAGACTGCAGTAAGGTCTCATTTTGGAACAAGGAATCAGTTGCCTGGTGAGGATGTTGGAGAGTTTATTGTGGCCTTAACAAAAACTGTCCATTCATTGTAATTCTGGAGAATTTAAAGTGCCCGCATTACAATGGGGGCACCTATTGCCTTTTTAATTGATAATAACACTTGTTGGTCATTAACACATAAGGTTCAGAAAAGGTTCCCTTGGAAACTATCCTCACAGAAACCACCCATTGAGCAGAATTTTGCCATCGGATGGTGTGCGGGCCCCACCGGCTCAGCGGTGGGCGGACAGCCGACCCCCGCCGCTGAAACGGGGCCGGCCGCCATTTTGAGTGGGCGGGCCAATTAAGGCCCGCCCAGCGGCCTGCCTGACAGGAAGTGCTATGCGCTTCCTGTGTGGGGGGTGGAGGGAATCCCCATCTGTCAAAGTGCGGTCTTTCGCACATGCGCATGAAAGAGCGCACTGCTCCCTGAGACTAAGTGCTGTCTCAGGGAGTTCAGTGAAAGGTTTATAAACATCAAAAATAGAAAAATAAAAAAAACATTAACATGTCCCCCTCATGTGACAATGTCACACGAAATGGGACATGTTAATAAAAACGACATAAACTTTATTAAACTTTTTAAAAACGGACATGAAACCTCATCCCGCCAGTGGATGAGGTTTCATGTATTATCAGAAGCCCGCTGGGGCTCCTGGCCTGCCCACCAGCCTTAAGGTTGGACGGGCAGGTCTTTAATGATCTTAATTAGCCTGTCAATGGCCTCAATTGGCCATTGACAGGTCGGCGGGTGGACAGCTGATTTCCCTGTCCGCCCACTTTCCTAAAAATTTAAAGGGACCGGGATGATGTCAGGGGATTCCTCCCAACATCATCCCGCGTCATTTTCCCGTCGGCGAGCGGGCCCCACCCCCAAATCGCCAACGGGAAAATTCTGACCATTGTTTGTTTGTAACATTTTGCAAAGTTGCAGCATATTAGTGGTGTCCCTTTTAAGAAGAACTCCTTATCTGTTTTAATTGATTATAACACCTGCCAGTTGCTAATAGGGAAGAGTTAGAAAACAAATCAGATCTGTACCAGACGGATTCTGCAAACTAGTCATGGGGCAGAATATTACACTCGGCGTGCGGGCACACGACTGACACGCCCAAGCGTAAAATGATGCACGATGATGTCCGGCGAGCGTTCCGACGTCATCGCGCTGTCTCACGATATTTCATTTGGCGGGGTGCGCGCCCGAGTCGGCCGGGCAATTTAACCTGCTGACAATTTAAAGGCCTCTTAAGGCCATTAAAAAGCTCATTAAATTCAAATTTACGCTGCCCGTCCAACCTAATGGCTGGCGAGCAGCCGAAAAGGCCAAGCGGCCTTTACATTTTTAAGGAAGTCGCGACCACAGGCAGGATGAGGTTTCCTAAAGCAAATAAAAATCAAATAAAAACTTTATTTTTGGATTAAAAACATGTCCCAGCTCATGTGACAGAGTCACATGAGGGGACATGTTTTATGACATTCTTATTTCATTTGCTGTTTTTTTTTAAACAGCGCTTCATCACCCTGAGACATCTCCGTGCCTCAGGGAGACTGAAACGCTCTTTCGCGTGCCTGCGTGAACTGCGCGCCAGGCCCGCTCACTCTCCTCCCCCCCCCCGCCCGCACAGGCAGCGCTTAGCCGATTGCGGGAAGTGGTCGGCTTCCTGCCCGTCCCCGCAAAGCACCCCCGCCGAGGGCAAAATCCTGCTCGTGGATATACAAGCCAAATCCACAAAATTACCGTGACACTTGCCGTGTTTACATGTGACTGTGTGTTGACTCATGTGAACTGTGAAATGTCATTCTGGTAATGTCTTCCGTTGCTTGGAAGGACATTTATATCTCCTTTGCTGTGGCGACATTTCACTTCAGAGCTCAAGTCTGACTCCCTAGACCTTTTCCCACTTAAGACCTTTAACAGCTGTCAAAAAAACAAACAACCTGTATCCAAATTGCCCAGACTTGATTCCAGCTTGAGTTCTGATAATGAACTTGGTATACGACCACTGGATATCCTGTGTAACAGATTTGCTGCTTCCTTTTAATAGCCTTGGACCTTTAAACAAAACCTTATTCGTGACAAAAAAAAAACTGGCTATTCAGTAATTACTTTGAACAACAAATCCATCCATCTATCCAAAAAGGGTTATTTATAGAATAATAGACACATGAGAAGTCTGAAAGGTTCGCGTGACCTAACTATCCAGTAGAGAGCTTCAAACCATCATCTGGCTCTCAGGAATAGACTGCAGCCTTGAATTCACTCCCTCCTTGCTGTATGTAACATGTCCAATTTAATTTATCTGGAGATTTTGTTTTCTTCTTCTTATGGACATTTTTATGCCAATTGATTGTGGGCTTTGTCCTTGATCCAGGGTGATGTTCAGTCGTAAAGAATACATGTCAAGGATGGTGAATTACAAAACTAAATCCTTAAAGAGACAGGACCTGTATGAATTCATAAAGTTGAGTATAGTGACAAGTGGTTGATTTAATTTCCTGCCATATTCCTTTTCTCACCCACAGTGTCTTTGTTTAGTCTCGTGTTTTTTGATCGAGGCTGCTTTTATTGTTTCCTTCCCGATTCTAATGTGGTGATCTACAATAAAAGCTCAAACCAGGAAATAATCTGAATACTAGTTCTGAGTGTTCTTATAGTTGTTTTTTTTAGTTTAGGCTGATACAAAATGATGGCATTGATGTTTCGAAATAAAAGCTTTAGTCACCTTGATCCAAATGTCTTTGCATCTGTGGGGATTTACATTGCAAATGTTTACTATGGAAATGTTTTTATTATTTTAGTTTCTTTGTGCAAAGATCAGGCAGGCCCAGTTCACTAATTATGCTTTTGCCGTATAAGGAAGGTAGTGAGTTAATTCATGCTATGCCAAATAATGCAGTTTGCGACCCAGTAACAGCCTATATTCATTGCAGTTTAGAAGAATGAGAGGTGACGTTATTGAAACATATAATATTCTGAGGGGGCTTGACAGGGTGGATGCTGAGAGGTTGTTTCCCCTCAGTGGGAAATCTGGAACGAGGGGGCACAGTTTAAAAATAAGGGGTCTCCCTTTTTAAGATTGGGATGAGGAGGAATTTCTTCTCTCAAAGGGACATTAGTCTTTGGAGTTCTCTTCCACAGAGAGCAGTGGAGGCTGGGTCATTGAATATGTTCAAGGGTGAGTTAGATCGATCTACAAGGGCATCAAGGGTTAGGGCAGGCAGGCAGACAGGAAAGTTAAGATCAGCCATAATCTTATTGAACAGTGGAGCAGACTTGATGGGCCGAATGGCCTACTCCTGCTACTATTTCTGCTCATATCTCATCTGCAGTGAGTTGATCTCTTGTGGCATTACTCATGGATAAGTGAAGATTGTTCTTCTTCAGTTTATCTGCTTCTTTTTCATACTCTAGTTCGCTCTCTGTTTTTGTTGGCGTTCTATGCTCTCATTGCTTTTTCTGTTTCTCACTTCCTTATTTGTGACGTCTATATTCTTCTATTCCTGCCTGATTTTTTTCCTCACTTTTTCTCTTATGCCTTCCTGCTATTTCTTCTCTTCTCTCCCTCTAACGCACACAGGTGAGAGGAAATTGCAGCATTATAGAGATTCGGGTCTGGGGTTCGGCAGAACTTGACAGACAGGCAGGTGAATCCTGGCACCATTTGAGGTGGAAGCATGCTGAGGATAGCCACCCTCATTTGACCTGCTTGCGGTGAATGGAAAGGCTTTGGTAGCTTTCGGGGTGAGATCTGAGCCTGTCAGCTCTGGGGCAAGGCTGGAGTTTGGTATCAGTGCAGTACGAGGAGAGGGACTGGAGTACAGTAGCACTGTGTGAGAACCGAGGTCTGGCAGTACTGGGCAAGCATATGGGTGTTCGCAGCACTAAGATGTTAGGTTGCCACTTGCCTCCTCTTAGCTGAGTGCGTACAGACACAGGTAGAGACCATGGAACTCGGTAAGGCCCGAACACAAGGATCGCCATTCACCCATACCCATTGCTTCTGAGGCAGGCAGCTGGCAAACGTCAGCTCCCTGCTGATTGCAGTGTGCCGTTAGTGATAAATGCACTGTTGAGAGGCTGCATGCCTGAGTCAGGGGTGCAAACTGGTAAGAGGTTAGCATGAGTTTAAGCTAGCCTGCACTACTTAAGCAGGAGGTGTATTTTGACCTCTGCAGATGCTAGAAGTTATATGGAAATATATTACCAAATATTTTAACTCCTGCGCTTAACAGCACTGTGGGTATATCTATACCATGGACTGCAGCGGTTCGAGAAGGCTGCTTACCACCACCTTCACAAGGGCAATTAGGGATGAGCAACAAATGTTGGCCTTGTCAACGACATCCACATCACGTGAACAAGTACGTTTTTAAAGAAGTTGTTTCTCATGTAATATTTTGATTAATTAAAGTCGCGTATTAAGCTAATGGGTCAACTGCAGTCTTAGAAGCATGCTAAACATCAGAAACCAAGTGCCTGGGATAGAATATTATGTTTCTCCACTGGCAGGTTTGTAGGTCGGGGGGTTTGTGGGTGGGGGGGGGGGGGCATGGTGGTGAGTGTAAAATTCCTCCTTGGGCTTGCCGCCGGGTTTGTGCCCGCCCCAACCTCTCTGTAATTTTACGCTGGGATGGTCGAGGCTTCGGACGGGCCACACGCCCTTGCACCAGTTGAGGCCCTTAAGTGGCAATTATTGACCACTGAAGGGCCGTTTCCCACCCAGACTCAATTTTTAGGTGACCGGGAGGAGTTCCTAGGTATGGGGGAAGCCCGAAGCTAATCGGGTTCGGGCCTTGGGCGGGAAGGGGTGGTGGTGGGGTGGGGGGGGCGGGGGGGCACCTCCAGCAGCAGCAGCCCCCTTTTAACATGGGGGTGCTGTTCCCTTTAAGGTCCGGTAACTGCAGGACCTCCTTCCCCCCCCTGAACCTCTCCATTGGTACCCCAACTCCCCACTGTACGCCTCCCCAGGCCTCCCTTACCCTCCCCCTGCCCTGAAAGACCCAAAACCTACCCATCCTGGAATCCCAGGACTTATGCTGTGGGGGCTGCACGCAGTCCCAGTCCCAGTCTCAGTCCTGTCCACTGCAGCCTCTGACATTGCGGGGACGAGAGAGCTGCTGGCCAATCCGTTTGGCCGGCAGCCCTCTAAGGCGGGACTTCCTCCCTCGTGAGGAGTGTAAGTCCAGCCTCCAGCCGATAAACACTCGTCGGAGTGGGAAATCACAGGAGGGCAGGCAGTGTGGTCAGGTGTCAGCTGTGGCTCAGTTCATAGCACCCTCGCCTTTGAATCAGAGGGTTGTGGGTTCATGTCCCACTCCCGGAAAACCAAGAACTGTGATTGTACTCGAAAGAGTTGCAATCTGTGACTGTTGATAACTCGAAAGAGTTTCCCCGCAGACTCTTCAGATGGTGGAAAGGAAAATCCCACCATCCTAAAAATCCAGGCCCTGATTTCGGATTAATCGCGAGCCAGACCGTAGGAGATCCACGAGGTTTAATACTAAAAACACGATGGTTGAAATAGTTGAGAATGATTGTTTTCAATATAGCATCAATTTGTTTATCTGCTCTCAACTGCATGTTCCTGGCTCAGTTTCTCACTTGAACTCGCTTAGATGGCAGGAGACATCTGAAATGCATAACCTGCACTTAGTTTGATAAAAAAACCAATAATGATGATGCTAATCACTGATGTACAATGTAATCTTTGCCCACATAACATCTGGCGCTGTGTGTCAGGAAGTAATTAATGGTCTCAAGTACCTTAAAACCTATCAGCTTGAAAGGTGTTATATAATGGTGGGTGTTTTTAATCATTGCTGTGAATTGGATGAAGAGCAACACAAAAGACATCCATCTCGTTCAGTTCATTTACAAAAAATGCCCATTTTATTGAGCGGAGAATTAAACTTCTGTAGCCCTGTTTGATTTCTTGACTTCAGACACGTAGGGCAATTATCAGAAAGCATTTGTGAAATTATTACTGAATCCAACACTAAATATAGACCTGGAAGCTTGCTTAATGATACAACTTATTATTTCATTATATATGACTCCCAACAGACAGTAAGAAACACCATTGTATTGACACCTTCATAAGATAAGTGGAATCATGGAAAGCATGCAATATTGATTCATTTGTGCATAACCAGGTATGTGTGTGTGGAGGGTGGGGCAGTGGGGGTGGCGGAGGGAGTTGTTGATGGGCGGAGGGATTGTGCTGATACTGGAAGGTCCAGGACTAGAAAAGTCATTCTTTTAATCCACTTCCAGTGAAACCAAGGGCAGAATTTTTCAGTCAACGTGCGCGGGCGGGCCCGACACACCGACACGTAAAATGACGCGTGATGACCTTACGGTTGTCGGGCAGGCGAAAAGGCCAAGGAGCCTTCGCGTTTTTTAGGAAACCTTATCCATGAGCGGGATGAGGTTTCCCAAAGCTTTTATTAAATAAATTTTAAGATTTTCATAAAAGCAAAAAGAAAATGTCCCATCTCATGTGGCACAGTCACAAGAGGGGACATGTTTAAATACATTCGTCAACATTTTATTCGATGATTTCAGAAGCCCTTCAATCTCCTGGAGGCAGCTCTGTGCCTGAGGGAGATTGAAGTGCGCTTTCGCCCGTACAGGTAGCACTGAGCGCGACTGGTCGTGTCTTACGCGGGGCGGACCTTAATCGGCCCACCCATGTAAAATGGCTGAGCGGAGCTGGACGCGGGCGGCGATCGGCTCTGCGACTGTCCCCGCCCACTCCCGCCAAGCCCGCCCACCCGTCCGCCGCCACAAAAATTCAGGCCCATATTTGCATATTTCAAAAAGATGCATTCTTCCCTGACATTTTGGCATCGCTGGCCAGGCCGGCATTTGTTGCCCATCCCTAATTGCCCTTGAACCGAGTGGCTTGCTGGGCCATTGCAGAGGGCAGTTAAGAGTCAACCACATTTCTGTGCATCTGGGGAGTCACGTGTAATCCAGACGAGGTAAGGATGGCAGATTTCCCTCCCTAAAGGATATTAGTGGACCAGATTGGGTTTTTATGATAATCGGTGATAGTTTCGTGGCCACAATTATTGAGATTAGCTTTTCAATTCCAGATTTTGTTAATTGAATTTTAATCCCACCAAGCTGCCATCCTGGTGGGATTTAAACTTGTTTGTCACAGCATTAGCCTGGACCTCGACTAGGGGCATGAACCACATCAAACACATGCGAGACTTGATAACATAGACGTTTTTTCACAGAAATGGTCAAAATTGTGAAAACGTTTGAGAGGATAAATCTGAAAGGTTATTTGCCCTGGTGGATGAATAAACAATAAGCCACAATCTCAGGAATAATGGAGGAAACTAAAAGGGAGGTTAAAGAGACTTTTCATGCCTAGGATTATCAGAATATGGATTGCATTTACCACTATCTGCTATTGCCTGCTACTGCAAAGTCTGTATTGATACAAATGTGAGTTCTTTCTTCATTTCTCTTTTAAAATCTATCGTTTGACTCTGCCATTATTTAACAGTCCATTTCTGCAGTAAATCCACTTGATAGATTCCAGCCGAAATCATAGGGCAGAATCTTCTGGCTGGCGTGGGGGTGACAGAGTCCGCACACCAGCACTTAAAAATGTCGCGCGAGCGTCCCGACGTCAGCGCGCGGCATCGCGATATTTCGGTCGGCGGGCGCGCTAGGCAGCAGGACACGTGCCCCCCCCATTAATTAAAGGCCTTGTTAAGGCCCTTAACTCTCCAATCGACCAGGATTTTGAGGGGCCCGTGCGAACTTCGGGTCGGCACACGGGCCCAACGGGCGGGCGGGGAGGAGATTTTTTTTACAAACCTCATCCAGTGACGGGATGAGGTTTGACATCGGAATTTTAAAATTTTAATAAAGCGTTTGTGTTCTTCACTAACATGTCCCATCTCGTGTGACATTTTCACATGAGGGGGACATGTTAATGATTTTTTAATTTTCCTATTTTTAGAGTTTTATAGAGTTCCAACGATCCCCCTGAGGCAGCACTTTGCCTCAGGGAGATGTGCGCATGCGCGAAAGAGCGCACTCTGGCAGTTGGGGAATCCCAGCCCCCCCGCCCGCACAGGGAGCACATAGCACTTCCTGTCGGGCGACACTCTGGGTGGGCCTTAATTGGCCCGCCCACTTAAAATGGCGGCGTGGCCCGTTTAGGCGGCGGCAATCAGTTGCCCGCCCACCGCCACGTTGGTCGGGCCCACCTGCTCATCAAGGGTAAAATTCTGCCCATAGTCTGATAGTGTTCCCATTACCATTTTCCAAGAGCAGGGAGATCAGGTGGGCTGGGGAACATGACGCACTCTGTCAAGAAAATACAGTGACGTGAAAAGCCCTGTTCAAAGGAAATGAGGGGCACTGGAGGGTGAGAGGATGGGCAGGGGATGTGGTGGGAATATTTACATAGGACAGTCCCTTCAGCACCTGTTCCAAACATAAAGTTTAGCATCTCAGTGAGCCTTACACGCACTTAATCTGCGGCCTCCCAACACGCTATGTCCGAGTGGTACATTTTGAGACGCTTTAGATCTCTGATGACTCCAATGCTTCTGTCCTCTACGTTTGATAATGTCAGTCAAGTGCCATTCATTGAATTAGTGGCCCTTGCGTATCTGAGTCCAGAAAGAGATACCAGAAACTTGCAGGAAACATCACGAGTCACTCTTTTGCTTTCTCTCTTCCTCACAAGGATTCAAGGTGCTGGCTCAGGAGCTTTCAAGGACAGATGAGCATCCGGAAGGTGTGTCATCATTACCATGGCCAGAGCGAACGCAGCTTAATGACAAGCCTCTTCTGCATCCCACTGAGATATCGTCTTCCACAACCTGGACATCATCCCTATCGAGCAATCCAAAAACATCCGACGCAGAGGATCTGGATGCAGGTAGAAGAAAAGTGAAATAAATTTGAAATCTAGTGGAGTTGACATGAGAACCTGCTTTTGTTTTTTTTTAAACGGGACAATACGTTTGATTTTAGAAGGCAAATTGGGACAGGTACATTTGTTCCATTTGAAATTGTTGGGGATACCAATTGGAATTTACTTTTTCTCTGTTTTCATGTTATACCTTGGGTTTATTCACCAGTTGGCGCAGCATTATGCACATCGATCCTCTAGAGCTGTCGGAATAGCAAACCAGGGAAGATTTACCACATCCACTGGTAACCTGCTCGAGAGGATAATTAACCTCTGAAAAATGAGTTCTGGCATCCATGCTCACTCTTTCCCGATGTATTTTGTTGACAAGTCTTGTTGTATTACAACCATAATCTATTTCAAAGAAATTATCCAACTCCCATATGTACAACTGGTTCATCATTTTAAAAATCTTAACCACACCCATCCTGAGCCTGTAATTCTCCAAAGTGATTAAACCTTAACTCTCTAAGCTTATCCTTGAAGCTCAGAAAGTTGAGTTTAGATATTATCTTGGTGGCCCCTTTTGTACACATCAAAATCCTCAATATCCATCAGATGTGGGAAACAAAACAAGACACACACTCAAAGTGCAAAGATCAAAACCGTGATGTCAGATGTACATAGGAAAAAAACACACGAACTAGGAGCCATTAGGCCCCTAGAGCTTGCTCTGTCGAACAGGATTAGGGTCAGTTGCGCCTGTAATTGAATATCCTGTTAACATTTCGTAGCCAGGGTCACAAGTGTAGAATGGCCACTTGGATGAAATAATGTAGGTTTGCCAAGCTCTATCAAACTCCACTCGGAGACGAATTGCTGCTTTCTGACAAAGAAAGAGTGAACGGATAAAATGAGGAGGAGGAGGAGGAGTATCTAGGTACTGTTAAAGCCTTAAAAGTGAAGGGAGCATCATTGCATATGGACAAGAGCTAAGTAAACTGGTGGTGCATGTGGGTTTTTCAGCTTCCAAATTCTTGGTTGCCAGTCTCATTAGTGATGGAAATTCCATATTCAATCCATTCGGTTTGAATTTTTTATGGTCAATGAATATTGCAAATCTGGTTCAAAATTGAAAATGAAAACTAATTCATAAATTTATTTCTGCAAATTAAGTTAATAGGATTTGTATAAATGCTCTACCCGCCCCCAATAAAAATGTAGTTGTGAATGCAACTTATTGCATTCTCTTTTGAGAATGTCAATGTTACATTTGTTCAAATACTGTATTTGAGATACTGTAGGATCCTGAAATACGCATTTCTTGTAACCATTTAATGTTTTCACAAAACAAAATGTATCTGAGCGATTTTCATTGAAACATATCAAAATTGCTTCAAAGGATTTTATTTTATATCCACCTTCTTTCCCATTTCTCAACTCCTCACCCAACAGTGATGTTATTTTGTAATTTTAGGCAGAAAAAAAAGGAAGAGCTGCAATTATATAACACTTTTCACAACCACTGGAAGTCTTAAAGCGCTTTACAGCCAATAAATTGCCTTTTGGAAGTATAGTTACTGTTATAATGTAGGAGCCAATATGCATGCAGCAAACTCCCACAAACAGCAGCGTGATAATAACCAGAATATCTGTTTTTTGTGATGTTGATTGAGGGATAAGTATTGGTCAGAACATATGGAATAACTCCCCTGCTTTTCTTTGAAATTTTGCCATGGGATCTTTTATATCCACCCAAGCAGGCAGATGGGGCCTCGGTTTTAACGTCCCATCTTAAAAACAGCACCTCCGACAGCTTTGGATTGTCAGCTTTGATTTTTGTGCTCAATCCCTAGAATTGGGACTTAGAACTGTAGGTATGTGAAGCTACACTTCCCCCTCTTACACTCTAATTCCAGAGTCCGCCCTGGATGGGGTAAAATGGTGAAGACTCGGTACAACTCAGTATTTTTAAAAATTATTTATTGTACCACCAATAATTTATAAATGACAGTACCCTGCTCTCTTCAATTTCAATCGATACCCACAATATTGATTGTGACAAGCACTGTTCCTTTTTATTCTCCTCAATTTCAAACAGTCCTCACCTTGATGATCACTCAAGGAAATATGTTCCCATCTGTGCCAGTGATCAATCTTGTCCACGATTATCCTTGCAAGTAGCACTCTTGTCCCTAAACACATGCTTCTTATAGCACAAAGAAATTATCCCTTGTACAATTATTGACACAACCCCCCCCCGCCCTCCCCCTTTTTGATTGTAACATCTTAAATCTTGGATCAATTCCACATCCTAGGTTCATGAATAGTCCATTAACATATAAAAGTATTTCGACCCAGAGTATTCTGGGTTTATCAGCATCATCAATTTGGTGAATGAGTTTTTAGCCTCTGAAGCAGTTTTGGAATTAGCATTATGTGGGTACCAACCTAGACATAATGGAACCACAGCTGTTAGTTTGTAAGTGCTGTTTGCAGCTTGGCCACCAGAGTTCAGTGGTCAAGACAGTCACTTAAATCTGGACAAACACATACCACTGTGTGGTCTGACTGCATCAGCTATCTCTTGGTAAACATATTCATGGAAGTCACTTCATTGTGCCTGTGTCTGTTTGAATAATTTCATTTCAGCTCCCAGTTTGTTTTTTTTAAGTCCAAAGTCTCGTTGGCTCCTGGAATACAAAATTTGGCCCATTTCCGACAATTGTCCATTTTACAAACTGTCTGGCTCCCTTTAAGTTAAATGCGTTCCTGCTGAAGGACTCGCTACAGAGCCTGGAATGTTGCAATTCAGAGGCGAGTGAGCTACCAACTGAGCCACGGCTGACACACAAGAATGAGATACTTGAGCTCCAAGGCTTTGTTCATCATCCCAAGATTTTGGTTCAATCCCCTGCCTACATTTAGAAAAAAATAAGCCAAGAAGGTTGCGTTAGTGCCATTGCTGCGTCTGTGACACTTATGGATGCCACTGAATTGATGCATTTGCAACAATTGCATTTTAGTTCAATTATTTTTATTCTGCAAGTAATAGCGAGCCACCTGCAAATTGTAAAACTCACCGCCCTTTCCATGCCAATAAAGTCCAAATCCACACATCAACAGAAAACATGTTTTATCAATGGTATTTTACAAGGCAGCATTAAGCTTTATCTCTATAGAGATGTGCCATGTGAAACCAATCTGGCTCTTTTGGAAGTAATGCATTTACAACATAGCGGAGCTATAGGAGTTATCTCTTAATTGTTCCTAAGTAAATCAAGTCGCTTCTAAAAATAATTGCACGCCAAATAAAGAGATGCAGTGTTCTTAAACCACTTCTCATTTTTTCCTATTGTGCATTACTCCCTGTTTCAAACCCCATAATTAAAATCAAAATCCCAATACAAGTGGAAATGTTTTCTTAGTTCTCTGATTTCCTTTTTAATATCCACTTCACAGTAATCAATCTACTGCCAGATTACATCTAAAGGCAAAGAGCTAATCAAGTAAAAATGTTTAACCTGTGGTTCAACTTTAGTTTAAGCTTCTTTGTTAACTGTTCAACCGGGGGAGCAGCTTGTTCCAACAGGAGGTATCTCATTACAGAGCTTGTCATAATTTGGCTCAATTGTCTGTGGCGATTTGAGGTATCAAGACATTTTTTTTTAATCTGTGGCTATACAGAGTATTAATTCACGCAAAAGTAGATGCAAAAATCCTCGCAACCTACTTATGCAATCGTGCAGAAGTCAGCCTCATTCAGTGCAATATTTTAAAAAAAAACACAAATGCATAATTTGTAAATTTTGGATATGTCATTTGGATCTCTGAAGAGAAGCAGTAAAGAAAATCATACAGCAGGCTAAACATTAAATTCTGTTCCTTTTATTTTAAGGGTTTAAATGAGAACTTTATGATAGCAGGAATTTAACTAACTTTCCTTAGCTGCTTATGAAAAGTACTTATTGATATTATAAATATTGATGAAAGTGTAAAAGCTGCTAAGTGACTCTGCTAGGAATTCTGTTGTGATTGGAGCCATTGTGTGAATGCAACTTGTAAAAGCCCTTGATGACTTTGCCTTGATGCTCTTGTTAGTTGAATATGCTTGTGACCACCACATGGATCAGACAAAATATAAGGAAAGTGAATTAATTATACCATCTTTGTCCAAGTGTCGCTTAGCGTTCAATACAGTCAAAGAAAGTTATGGCTTTGGAATTATTGTCAGTTAATGCCGTTTAGGAATGAACTATAAAGGCTTTCACAGTGAGAAGTCTGCCCTCATGTGGACATATTTGTAGTTGAACAAGATCCTCGTTCTGGGAGGAATGTGAAAGTCTCATTATAGTGTATGATGTCCAGTAGAGGGAGCGATTTGAAGGCTTCTCTGTTGCAGAGTTTGTGGTAATTCCAGGAGTATTAAACCAAAATGCAAGACAATCTGTTTTCAAGTAGATTAAAAGCCATGACCTCTATTTTTACATTTACTGAACTGAAGCATGAAGAGTGATTTCCATTTTCCCTGTGCACTGGGGCAAGCCTTTAACAAATCAGTACCATTTACATTATCCAGCACAACCTCAGTCTCGGAATGTGGATAGTACTCCAAAGAGTTTAAAGTAAAAAAATATGAAATAAAAAGAGAGTTTACAGATGGTAAATCACCTACTGTGAAAAGGAAAGGACGTGTTTAGTTTCAGGGAGAGATCCTTCGTCAAACTGAAAATTAAAAGTTAAAAAGAGTATACACCCAACTTAGTAGTGTTTTCTCTCTGTAGATGATAACTGAGCTGATGCACATTTTCAGAAGTTATTGCATTTATTAAGATTTCCTTTATTTTCAAGTTTTCTTTATCCAATGTAAGTATTTCCTATTTGTAGTGGCTTAATTGTTTGACCTGAGTGAGCAATTATTAACGCAGAAGACATGGAAATCAAACAGTTTTTCCATGGAAAAGCTATAAGGGAGAAAGCATTTTGGAACAAACGATGAAATGTAGTGTCACTTAGAACTATTAATGTATAAAACTGTACCCATCCTAACGTCTTGGGCTGAAATTGGATAGCTCCCATTCTCAGACATGGAGCTCACGATTTGCAATTAGCCCATGCCCGGTCCTGTAGAGGCAACAATGAAGTTTCATGCTGATGCCTACTCATTGGAACGGTGGTTGTGTTCAGCAAAGCACGATCAGCACTGCTGATTGGCTGAACACTCAACACGGGGCCCAGCATTGTGTGCGTGTGTGGCTAGCACATGTTTCAGCCAGCCTGCACCTTTTAAAGGCACACTTTCCCTCCTAAAGAGGAGCTTTAATCTTTACGCTTAGCTTCTTATGGCTAGGTGTAACATCTTACCATTTCTTTGAAATTCAAACTAACCTAATTTATCTAAAAATGCAAATGTTCCGCACACCTCACATTTTAAATCTTGAGCCATGTTTACATATTTAGCATTTCAAACTTAGCTTCCCTTTTGATAACTCAAAAGCTTCAGACCAACTGCCTCCAATTCAATTAAATCCCCCACATATACATCCACATAGAGAAATTAACCCAAACCCCACTATTAACCTACCTTTACAATAAATCACAATAATATTATGAAAATTATTATATTTTCATGACACCAGGCCAGGGCGATAAGATAGCGATGTGCCAACTCCCCAGAGGACAAGGTCACAGATGGGTTTTGACACAAGGGTTCAGATGAGGCCATTGATGGGGTGGCCTGTAGGCGAATGTTGATGAGGATGCACATCAAAATGCTTGATGCATTAGCAGGCCTGCTAGACAGCCTGTGTCACTGCCAATGTGCATGGAAGAGGCTGTCTCCCACTTGGTACAGAGCATTGTGCAGCGCTCGGAGCCCGTCTTTTCTGATGTGGCCGATTTAACGTGACAGACCCTATGAAACCAGCTCCAATGTAGCTACTGGTGGCCAAGGTCTTATTTTCCTTTGCAGTACAGGTGGAAGCCGCCGAATGTCTGAGTGCTACACTGGAAGCTAAGGTTGAGGTAATGAGATCCATGCTTGGTCCCATGAATGCTCAGACCACAATGGCTGCAGGCCCCCTTGCTTTAAGAGGACTGCAAGCTCTCAAAGCAGTCCAGAAATCTATATCGTCCAACAGATTACTAGGATTGCTCAGGCACCAGACTGCTGGAGTGCCAATGGCTCTGTGGAACAGAAACCTTGCTCAGAATGACAGCATTCATGCTCCCGCCACTGCCACTCCACCAGTGCCACTCCGCTAGCACCTCTCAACCAACCAGCCTGGACTCCTTTTTTGAGATGTTGTAGTCTGAAGCCAGACCCTCAAGGCCCAAAATCCCTCAAGGGAATCCTGTAAGACCACCTGCATTCTCCCCTACTGAAAGTCAGCAGTCTTCCACCAGCCATCTGCTGACACTGGGGTAGCACTGTCTAGGAGAACTAGACCAGGCAAAGGCACCTTCAAGACAAGCACTAAGGGAGTGCACAAGGTTGAATGTTTATTTTTTTATGTGTAATATTGGATGTGTTGTGGGATAAAGTTGTTATGGAAAGTTTTTTTTGTTGGTGCACTTTATTGGAGAATTTTGGCCCTGATGCTGTGATGGGATAGTGCAGATCGATAGAAAGGTGGAGAATCATGGGTCAACGGTGGCGAAGGGAAGACACTCCAAGGGAAGTGGAATCTCAGTGGATGCTCACTGACAGCCCACCCCAAGCAAAGGGGTCCCGGACGCTTTCTTCCTGCCTCCTCCTATTCCTCCCGACAGAGCCATGTGCTCCCTGCACCATTGGAAACCTGCTCTCCTCACTCAGAATGACCACCAACCAGCTGGACTCCTCCTGCCTTTGTTGAGGTGCTGTAAGTCTGAAGCCAGACCCTCAAGACCCGGAGTCCTGCAAGGGAATTCTGAGGGAAAGCCACAGGCCTGCTCATCTCTCTGCTTAGAGAGAAAATGGTGAAGTCTGCTTTCTTGGTGTAAAGGGCCCCTGACATCTCTTGGAGGCAGTAATGAACAACAAGCAGTGTGGTAAAGTGGAGCACCATGTACCTTTAAGAAAATGCAAGTGGACCAATCATATGATAGTACTGACCAATCAGTACACAGTGTGGGCTACTGGTTAACTGTAAGTCTAGAGGTGGGGGTGTTTCTGGGAGCACGCAAGGATTTAGTACTCTGCCTTCTGTTGCAATAAACAATCACAGTTTGTTCTTATATCAGTGTCTCTCCATTATTGAGAGCGAGCATCAACTAACAAGTTTTTATGGAGGCGTGCAATTCGGGTTTACTCAACTAGCGAACTCCTAGACTCAAGGCATAAAACTGGCGACGAGGACGAAAAGGGCAAAATTGCAAGACCCCTGAGTGAGAATCCACAAGACAGGTGAGCAGAACTTTGGAAAGAGAATCTGTACTTGCATTATAAAACAGACAGCAGCCAGAGCAGAAAGCAGTGCTGCAGTTTTAACTGTTTTTTTTTAAAAAGAGGAAAGCCAAAAACCCCTGCAGGACCGTGGTCATGGGGATCCTGCCAAAACACAATAAGAGTACGAAACACAAGCACAGAGGAACCAACAGCTGCAGAGGCAGAGCTGAAAGAAAATGGTGTCGGTGTTTAAAGCGGCAATACACTTAAAGAGGTACAGGCAAGAAAAATGGCCACGGACAGAAAATGATAAGAAACCCCAGAGAGAGAGGGCGACTCTTCAGAAGGCAAAACACGAATCAACTGACGGCAGTCAAGAAAGTCGCGGTAAGCCAAACGCCTGAATTTGTCATTAATTGAGAAGCCATTGGAAGTGAAATCCCCTTGCGGTCGTTCACGATGCCGCAGTTCCGGCGTGTCGATCCACTTGACCCTATTTCTGATGACTGGTCTCAGTATGTCGAACGCCTAGCCTTTTTTAGCACTAACGATATCACGGGGAGGAAGAGGGTGACTCTTTTGTCCACATGAAGGAACAAAATGTATGGGTTGATCCGCAGCCTCACATCACCTAGCAACCCCGACTCAAAGACTTTCAACGAGTTAATGAAAATTGTACAAAACCACCTGAGAGCAAAGTCCTCAGTTACTATGCAGCGCTTCAAGTTCAATTCAAGGAATAGGCTTCCGGGGTAGACAATAGCTGACCATGTGGCCATTTTAAAGGCATTGACTGAACATTGCGAATACCGAACGTACATTAGTGATATGTTGAGAGACCAGCTGGTATGTGGGATTGGAGATGATACTATTCAAAGGCGTTTGCTAGCCGAAGCTAATCTAGACTTCAATAAGGCATTAGATTTAGCCACAGTCATGGAGAGCATTGTTAGAAATTCGGTAGCTATAAGAGATGCACAAAATGGTGCCTTCCATCTTGTAGGGTGGGACAGACTGGAAACAAAAGGGTGAAAACATCAGACCCACAGAAAGGTGGGAAATGCCCCCTATGTACAGATCAGTAAAAAAAGAAAACAGCAGTACTACAGTGAAAACCCACAAACTGAATGAGAGAAATGCATCCAGGCATCCATGGGCAATCAATAATTCAAACAAGCCGAACGCTTTTCTGCCACCTCTATGGTCACATAAGGCAGAGAAAGGCTGAGGCAGCATTTTAAAGACAAAGGGAGAAATCGTGTGAAATATGTCTCATGGAAGAACCTGAAGAAATAGAATCAGACATCCATTCGTTATACAACCTAAGCCAATCCAAGTAGCCATTATAGTCAACGGACAACCATTAAGATGGAAGTTGATACTGGTGCTTTGATGTCCATCATTGGAGAACATACATTCAGATACTTGAATGAAGGAACTAATCCTTTAAGATTTGAAGTTTCAGACACTAAACTGAAAATATACACGGGTGAAGAAATAAGACCGAAAGGGATATGTCACGTCAAGGTGCAGTGTGAGAAACAGTCTGCAAAATTATCCCTATTTGTAATGTCAGGCAGGGGACCGCGTCTCCGTGGAAGGAACTGGCTGGGAGAGATAAACTTTGCTAAGTTCCCAGTTCGAAACTAGAAGTGTTGCTGCAAGAAAAAAATGAGGGTGCGAAGACCAAACAGGAGAAGTCCCTAGAAGTGTTGCGCCGGGACAATGTTCAAGCTGAAGCCAGTGTCCTTCAAAAAGAAAGGGAAAACCCTATTAAAGGATTTTCATGTCTACACAATTCAATCAGTCCCCAATCTGTGCCACTGAAAATACATGAAGAAGAAAAGGAAGAGTTAAACCCTGTCTCTGGCCGAGTTAAGGAGTGAAATAGCTGAGATGGGGCAACGATACGAAATTCTCCTGGGAACTATTAATGAGAATAGGAAAGATTTGTAAGAACTGAAGCAGCAGCTGCATAAAAAACCCTGAAGTTTTAAAACTAGAAGGCCCTGAGTTCTCAGAAGAGCTGCCGGAACACCCAGCTATTGAGCTCACTCACGTTCAGCTCGCGCCTGAGTCCAGTCCAGCCAATAATGAAATTAAAGAGAAGGCTGAGATATATCTGAGTGCTACCAAGAAAAGGACACACAGCAAGAAAGAAGAATTACTGACAATCCTCGAAAAGAAAAACTATTTTCTTTTTCTCTGCGTTGCTTTGTGCTTGTTGCCCTTTATCTGTCTCAGCTTGGAGAGTAGGGGTAGAGGGGTAGCAGGAGGGAATGTGACCGCACCCGGAAAGTGGTGAAATCATCCACGGAGGAACCTAGTGGAAAACTGTCCCCCCCTGAGAAGAATTTCCCGGTAAACCAGCCGAGGTTGTTGAACTGCGACGCTCAAAATGTCTGAGAAAACATCCTAAGAGAGTTTATTTGTAAATAGTCATCAGTGTAAATAGTTCACATGTTATTAAATTTGTCAACTGTATATTTTTTAAGTGAAGGGGGAGGGTGTGGTAAAATGGAGTACCATGTACCTTTAAGAGAATGCAAGTGGACTAACCATGTGACAGTGCTGACCAATCAATATACAGCACGGGCTACTGGTTAACTGTAAGGGCAGGATTTTGCCCTCGGATGGCGGGCGGGCCCCACCGGCTCGGCAGCGGGTGGGCAGCCGACCCCCGCCACTGAAACGGGGCCCCGTCGCCATTTTAAGTGGGCGGGCCAATTAAGGCCCGCCCAGCGGCATCCCCAACTTGTTCCTGTGGGGGGGGCGGGATTCCCCAGCTGTCAAGGTGCGCTCTTTCACGCACGCGCATGAAACAGCGCACTGCTCCCTGAGGCAAAGTGCTGTCTCAGGGAGATTACTGACAGTGGCAAAAACTTTAAAAATAGAAACATTACAAAATTATTACCATGTCCCCCTCATGTGACAATGTCACACGAGATGGGACATGTTAATAAAGAACACATAAACTTTATTATTTTTGTTCAAAACGGACATGAAACTTCATCCCACCAGTGCAATGAAGTTTCATGAATAATCTGGAGCCTGCTTGGGCTCCTGGCCTGCCCGCCAGCCTTAACCTTGGACGGGCAGGCCTTTAAGTACTTTAACTAGCCTATCAATGGCTTCAATTGGCCATTGACAGGTCGGTGGGCCCGCAGCTGATTTCGCTGTCAGCCCGCCTTCCTAAAAATTTAAATGGCCCGGGATGACGTCGGGGATTCCTCCCAACATCATCCTGCGTCATTTTCCCCTCGGCGAGTGGGCCCCGCCCCCAAATCGCCGAGGGGAAAACCCTGGCCTAGGTCTAGAGCTGGAGGTGGTTGTGGGAGATGCAAGGATTTAGTGCTCTGCCTTCTGTTACGATAAACAATCACAGTTTGTTCTTATGTCAGCCTCCCTCCATTATTGATAGCGAGCATCAACTAACAAGTGTTTATGAAGGCGTGCAATCCGAGTTTACTCAACTAGCGAACTCATAGACCCAGGACATAAAAAGCAAGAAAACATTGGCATGGCTGCCTGCTTCCACCTTGGAGGATCTGGTTGTGTGGAAGTTGAGAGCGACGGTGACTTTGATGGCCACTGGCAGCACCATCCCCACCCTCGTATGAGGCTGCACATCCTATTGAAGGAGGTGGCACAGTTCTGTGACCGCCTTCTTGGTGAATCCCAAGCATTACTGCTGGGTGAGGTGAAAACACTTGTTGGGGAAGGGCCTTCTGCAGCGAACCCTACTAATCCTGACCCTCTTCCCTCTGCGCATAGCTTGTTTTCTCTGCACCCTCCGCTCCATCTCCCTGTTGTGCTGCAGACCCAGGGGGACTGCAAGCACAGCCCCCTTAATTGTAAAAGCCTTTCTGTGGACAGGTCACACCGCTTCTCTGAAATCCCTCTCAGGGTTTGGCAACGCTGCCTTGGTAAATGCACATCTCATCAAAACTCCTCCAAGGGAGGCTGCTTGATCTCACGATCTGCATACTTCCAGTGTATGCACGAGTACCCCCTTGCTAACACCCTTCCAAGCATGGACCACTACATGGGCTGTTTCAGGTGTGGCTGTAAGTGCTACAGCAGGGAGTCTCTGGCTGCAGCTGCACCAGCTCCAGCTGAACTTTTCAGCCTTTACATCTTTCTTAGTGTTTCATGGGAGTGAAATTTATAAGCAGAATGAGTAGCCTGTGTGACATATATATATAAATAAACTATAAGTGACAATGAAATTTGCAAATACAGATTTGGAGGAGTTCCGTGCTATTATCTTGAGGGAAAACAAACAACAAAGCATTCCTGTGAGTCACTACAAATAATTTTGAAATAGAAAAATGGTTATGGATTTAGCATGTTTTCCTGTGCAGTGGTACAGCAGTTTGTGGCTATAATTACCACGCATTGGCATAACAGCTATTGTGGCTCTGAGTCTAGTGTAATAAATCTACTATCTCAGCAGCACTACAAAGCATTGAAGGGAACACAGTCACCTTTTAAAAAGATAAAAACAAAAAACTACTGCGGATGCTGGAAATCCAAAACAAAAACAAAATTACCTGGAAAAACTCAGCAGGTCTGGCAGCATCGGCGGAGAAGAAAAGAGTTGACGTTTCGAGTCCTCACGACCCTCAGTTCTGTTGAAGGGTCGTGAGGACTCAAAACGTCAACTCTTTTCTTCTCCGCCGATGCTGCCAGACCTGCTGAGTTTTTCCAGGTAATTTTGTTTTACCTTTTAAAAAGGTTGGGGGAGGAAAACAAGAGGAAAATTCACCATGTACGCCTCTTGACAGCTTGTTACAAAAGTTTATTACAGGTCAAGTATCCTTTATCCAAAACCCCCGGGATCATTTGTGTTTAGATCATTTCAGTTTTCGGATACTGTATACAGGCCTAGGCCTACTTACATTACAATGGCTGAAGCCTAGAATAGCTATCGTTTAAAATAAACAAAATGGCTAGAAAAGGAAGAGGTACCATTGAATAAAAATACAGGATACCTGTCATAAGTTCCCACCCGTGGCGCCATCTGCGATTCTGCTTGGAGGAGAGGGTTCACAAGGTAAACGGCGCAGACAAAAATCTCAGGCTAAACAGTGCAGCCAGACAAATAGACTTCCCACGCCAGAGGTCGAGTGTGGTCAACGAGGTTTGTGTCAGCTCAGGTCACTTCCTGTGCCAAAGGTCGATGAGGTTCACAAGAGTTGTGTCTTTGGATGTGTTCGATTTTGGAATTTACGGATAATCGATGCTCAACCCGTAACAGAATTCTGGCACCCAATGGCTTGCCAACGCATTATTGGCCGAACAATGGCATGAGAAAAGGGGCAGTGAGAATCCCCAAAAAATGGGAGGGAATTGCTTTAAATAATGCAAAGTAAATTGTGATAATTTGTAATATTTCTCCCCGTTCGTCAGCTTCTTAAAACAGTAGCATATTCATTGCTGGGGGATAGTGGCTTAAGCTAACTTCCTCCTCAAAAGTTGAAGGAGAGCAAAGCTGAATTACAAGGGACTAGTGCCTGGGAAGAAAAAATACGTTACTGCCTTGTGCTTGTTTCCTTTAAGTAGATGGACTTTGGACATTGTTGCCTGTTGTTGCTAATTCACGTCCTTGGGTCCAACTGCTGAAATAGCACAAAGTTAGCACCTCTGTTTAGAACCCTTCAGTGCATCGACAGGCAGAGGGATCTGGGTGTACAGGTCCATAGGCCACTGAAAGTGGCAACGCAGGTGGATAAGGTAGTCAGGAAGGCATATGGCATGCTTGCCTTCATTGGCAGGGGTATTGAGTATAAAAGCTGGGAAGTCATGCTGCAGCTGTATAGAACCTTGGTTAGGCCACACTTGGAATATTGTGTGCAATCCTGGTCACCACATTATCAGAAGGTTATGGAGGCGTTGGAGAGGGTGCAGAGGAGGTTTACCAGGATGCTGCCTGGTCTGGAGGTTATTAGCTATGAGCAGAGGTTGGAGAAACTCGGATTGTTCTCACTAGAGCGACAGAGATTGAGGGGCGACTTGATAGAAGTTTACAAAATTATGAGTGGCATGGACAGAGTAGATAGTCAGAAGCTTTTTCCCAGGGTGGAAGAGTCAGTTACTAGGGGACATAGATTTAAGGTGAGAGGAGAAAACTATAGAGGAGATGTGCGGGGCAAGTTTTTTACGCAAAGGGTAGTGAGTGTGTGGAATTCGCTGCCAGAGGAGGTGGTGGAAGCAGGTACGATATTGATGTTTAAGAGGCAGCTTGACAACTACATGAATAGGATGGGAATAGAGGGATACGGACCCCGGAAGTACAAAATGTTTTAGTTGACGGGCAATATGATCGGCGCAGGCTTGGAGGGCCGAAGGGCCTGTTCCTGTGCTGTACTTTTCTTTGTTCTTTGTTCTTTGTTACCTTCACTAGCAGGATGATTAAATTCTGTGTGGATGTTGCCAGAGACAACATTGGAAGCATTTTGGTGATAATCCTGCAAATAAATTAAGGCACTGCACGGTTCATAGAAAAGGAAATTTATTCAGCCTCCAAATCATCCACCTCCTGTTTACAAAAAAAACTATTTTGAGGCTTTTATTTAAACAAAATGTACTGATAATCACATCACTTTTATCCAGAAATTGCTCCAGCGCTTTGCAGCAACTTTTCCAATTGTTCTCACACTGAAATGAGCTTTGTCATTCTCCTTTAGGCTTAAATAGCATGTCACAGTTTGAGATTTTTGACTGTTTCACCTCGAAGAGATTTTTGGTTTCAGTTGTAAAATAGTTTTGATATAAAGTTTAAATTCAAACTCTTATTTAAAAAAAAAACTGGAGCAAAGGGAGCTAGGTATCCTGAAAGATGTTGGAGTAGCCAATTAATTTACTATCGGTTTGAGACAACGGGGAGACAATTAGCTGGTGAATGCTGCCAGGTAGGAAGCAGACCGTTTGGTCACTCAATGGGCTAATTGATGGACATGGATGTACGGAGGAGGTCCGAGGTCACTGCTCTGACATGAAAAACTCATAGGCCTGGATTTTTCCTATGGCAGGCTGAGCGGGAATGGGTGGGGGCGGGGGCGGGGGTGGCCCCAATCGGCGCCTGCGATCGACTGCGCGCCACCATTTTACACGGGCGGGCCAATTCAGGTTGGACGGGCAGCATTCTGAACTACTTTAATAACTTCCTTAATGGCCTTAATAGGCCATTGACATTTTGGCAGGCGCGCAGCCACCTCCGACGCGCCAAATGAAATATCGAGATGATGTGCGATGACGTTGGGACGCATGCCTGATGTCATTGCGCGTCATTTTATGCGGCGTGTTGGACCTACCTCCGCAAGCCGCCTGGAAGACTCAGCCCGTAGAATCATAGAATGGTTACATTCTAATTCTAATGGAGGCCATTTGGCCCATCATGTCCATGCAGGCTCTCAACAAGAGCAACTCACCCAGTCCCACTAGCCCGTCCTTTCCCCGTGGGAACACCACCACCCGGAAGCTCCCCTCCAAGCCACTGACCAACTGAGTTGGAAATGTATTGCTGTTCCTTTAATACCGCTGGGTCAAAATCACAGAATCTTGAAGGCACAGAAGGAAGCCAATCGGCCCATCGTGTCTGCACTGGCTCTCCAAATGAGCATTATGATCTAGTGCCATTGCCCTGCCTTTTCCCTGTACCCCTGCATCTTGTTTCTATTCAAATAACCATCTAATGCCCTCTTGAATGCCTCGATTGAACCTGCCTCCACCACACTTCCAGACAGTGCATTCCAGACCCAAACCACCAGTTGTGTGAAAAAGTTTTTCCCTCACATCACATTTGCTTCTTTTGCAAATCACTTTAAATCTCTGCCCTCTCGTTCTTGATCCTTTTATGAGCGGGAACGGTTTCTCCCTATCTACTCTGTCCAGCCCCCTCATGATTTTGAAAACTTCTATCAAATCTCCTCTCAGCCTTCTTCTTTCCAAGGGAAACAGTCCCAACTTCTCCAATCCATCCTCATAACCGAAGTTTCTCACCCTTGGAGCCATTCTTGTAAACCTCTTCTGCGCTCTCTCCAATGTGTTCACATTCTTCCTATAGTGTGGTGCCCAGAACTGTACACAATACTCCAGCTGAGGTCTAAGAAGAGTCTTATATAAATTCAGCATAACCTCCCTGCTCTAGTACTCTATGCCCCTATTAATAAAGCCCAGGGTACTATGTGGTTTATTCACTGCTCTCTCCACCTGTCCTGCCACCTTCAATGATCTATGCACATACATACTCAGGTCTTTCTGCTCCTGCACCCCCCTTCAAAATTCCGCCCCTTATTTTATATTGTTTATCCATGTTCTTCCTAGCAAAATGCATCACCTCACACTTCTCCACAGTGAACTTTATCTGCCACCTATATGCCCACTCCACCATCTTGCCTATGTCCTCTTGAAGTTCCACACCGTCCTCCTCACAGTTCACAATACTTACAAGTTTTGTGTCATCTGCAAACTTTGAAATTTTTCCCTGTACACCAAGATCTACACCTTTAATATATATCAGGAACAACAAGTGTCCCAATACCAATCCCTGGGGAACTCCACTACAAACCTTCCTCCAGCCCAAAAAAATATCCATTGACCATTACTCTCTGCTTCCTATTTTTCAGCCAAATCCTGGAACTCCCTCCCATCAGCACTTTGGGTGTACCTACACCACAGGGACTGCAGCGACTCAAGAAAGCAGCTACCGCTACCTTCTCTAGGGCAATTAGGATTGAGCAATAAATGCTGGCCTAGCCAGCAAAACCCACATCCTGTAGATGAATAATTTAAAAATGCTCTTCAGGAGCTTATCCAATTCCATTTTGAAAGCCATATTTGAATCTGCCTCCATCACTCTCTCAGGCAATTTATTCCAAATCCTAACCATCCACTATTTGAAAAGGTTTTCTCTCATGTCACCATTGGTTCTTTTACCATCCACCTTATAGCAGTGTTCTCTGGCTCTCAACCCTTCTGCCAATGCGATCAGTTTCTCTCCCTCTACTCTGTCTCGACCCCTCATGATTTTGAACACTTCCATCAAATCTCTTCTCTTCTCCAACCTAATGGCGCAACCGAGTTGGTCATCCCTGGAACTATTTTCGTAAATCTTTTCTCCACCGTCTGCAATGTTTTCACATCCTTCCCAAAGTATGGTGCCCAGGATTAGACACAGTACTCCAGTTGAGGCTGAACCAGTGTTTCATAAAGATTCATCGTAACCCTCTATGCCTCTATTTATAAACTCCAGGACCCCATTGCCCGAACTTGACGAACAGAAAGCTTTAGTCCCGTGGAAACGTAGCGTCTGGCGTCATATTGTTGGGTCGTGAACCAATGTCATTGCACTGGTGCGCAAGAATACAGTGAGCTCTGAAATCAGCCCACCATTTTGAAATTGGTGATTAGTGGCTGATTAAACTTATTTGCAGCCCAATTGACTGCAAAAGTAAGTTCCCGATGTGACAATGCACATGAAACACACCACATGGGAAGCTCGGTTTTCTTTTCATGGTCTCTGGAAAGGACGGATATAAAGGCTGGGTCTAAGCCTGACTTTAGCAGGAGAGGCTGCTGACAGTCATTTCATTAGAACATCTTTGCTGTGCATGAACGTAATCAGGGCTATACGTCATTACAATGTCTGCAAACTTGCTCTTATTGTAATCTTTCATGACTGCACCATTTATGCTGGGAAACGGTGTTCCTTATGGGCATCGAGTATTCTTTGGGATTTATCTCCTTCAGTGAGGAGGAGAGGAGGATCAAGGAGGAGGAGAAGGAGAGGGAGGAGGCCAGCTGACCAGGGGCAGGAGCCACATGATGTAGAGGAAGGAGGACAGCCTGCGGAGGAGTGAGGGGCTGTTGAGGGCAGGCTGCAGCAGGCACACAATTGTAGAAAGAGGCCATACCTGCCAGTCGCGTTTATAAGGTGCCAATGTCATATCTTCCAATGACAGAGTGACAGTGTTTCCACAGACCTCACCTTTCACGAGAGACTGTCACTTCCCTACATGACATGCTTGCTCCTCAGATGGCCTCCAATTGTGTGGGTGGCCAGCCAATGCCTGTGGCATTAAAAATGACAGTGGTGTTGAACTTCTTTGTCTCTGGTTCATTTCACACTGCCAGTGGGGGCCTGAGTGCGATTATCCAGCCTGCAGAACTTTACTGTATAAAGCTTTTCACAGATGCCATGTCCATCAGTTCATTGCCTTCACTACTGACCGGTAGTCAATTGGAAAGAGCCAGAGACAATGGCGTCCATAGATGGTTTCCCAAGGGTGCAAGGGGTCATTGATTGCACCAGGGGTCACCATCAGCCAGAGGTGTTTATAAAGCGAAAAGGGTACCACTCCAGCGATTGTACGGAGAGTGTGTGACGTATCATGCAGGTGTGCACAAAGTACGCGGGGAGCAGCCACGACTCATATTGTCAGGTGCTCCCAAGGATGTGTTTTTGGAGCCAGAGGCATTGGAAGGATGTTTGCTTGACGGTGAAGATCACCCTGTGACAAAGTGGCTGAGGACACCGGTTAGAGGCGCTAGGACGGAACCTGAGCACCATTTTAACTACCAGGCACTACCAGGTCATAATGACCAGTGCTATTTCTTCCACGGCAAAGGTCCTGAAAACTTCCCGTCTATGAGGGTAGTCATTCACATTTAACATGATTCGCTTACTTATTGCAACGGTTCAAATAAAATCAAAATCATCAACAGAACATTCAGGTTCGACAAAACAACGAGCAGAATTTGGAGTTCGGTGTGCAGGCACAGAAATCGTGTGAGATGCCATCAGGAGAGCGTCTGGACGTCACTCACGCGGTGTTTCGGTTGGAAGGCGCGGGCGAGTGTCGGAAGCGTGCCCGCCGACAATTAAGAAGACAGTTACAATTGTTCCAATTGTCCCTGATTTTTCGTCGCCCGTCCAACCTTACGGGTGAATCTATTAGGTGGACATTGCATTTTCGATGAAATCTCATCCAGGGACAGAACGAGGTTTCTGTCATTAATTGAAAGAGAAATAAAAATCTACGGACAGAATTTCTAACATTCTTATGTTCAGGTAACTGATGGTGGTGCTTGGACATTTTGTCCGTGATTTTAAAACCTTTATTTAATTGTTTTGAAGTCTTCAGCTCCCTGAGGCAGCTCACTGCCTTCAGGGAGCTTTCAATCAGCGCTCATCCTGCACCCGCACTTACGTCAGCACCCGCCCTCCTCCTGCCCGCCCCACCCCCCCAACCCCACCAACCCCAGCAGCGCTGCGCATTTAGTGGCCGTTAATTGTCCAGCCAGTGTGAAATCGCGGTTGGGGGCTGAGCGTGGGTGGCGTCTGTTCCCCAGCCGCTCCCTGGCCCACCAATCACGCCCGCACGCCAACCTAAAAATCCTGCCCACTGCTCCCTGGTGCAGCTGATGCCGTCCTGTGCCAGGAGTCCCTTTAAATGAGTGGCCCATGAGCTCCTTCCAGGTCACAGCCTGCCACCTGTGCGCCTAGAGGTGCTGCCTTCATTGTCCAATTGGGCACATAGCCCACCATCCCCAGAAGCTGTTGGCTGCCGCCCCCCCACCAGCAGCCACCCTTTAAGACCCTTTTGCGTATTATGCACCATGTCTCAAAGGTGGAGGCGAGCTCCCAACTTCCAGAACGACTCCCGCCCACCGCTGGGATGTGTAAAACTCAGCCCCATACGTCTCTTTAACCACTTTCTCAGCCTTGTGTTACCAATGCACTTTTCTGGCCTCATTCTGCCTCCTTAGAGTCCTTATAAAGCGCCCCTCAGTGGTAGATGTCAAAATTACTGCTCCATGGCCTCCATGCGTACCCATAATTTGCTTCATGAAGTTTGATGATACAGAAGTATAAAAGCTCTTTTTATTTTTGAATGGTCTGTGATTTCAGTCAGGAAAATGAAATGTTTTCACCAATTGAGGGATCATTGAGCAGCCCCTGCCCAAAAATCACATCAAATTCTCATGGACAGTTTATATTTTCAAATCCTCAAACACCCTTTACGGTAAAAAAAAAAGCACGAGTGCCAGCTGAGCAAATTCCCATGAATGGATTTTGTGTCACCAGCCCTTACGTTGGCTGAAGTTTACATTAAAACATTTTGATTCCGGTCCATTAATAGTTTGAGTGCACAATTCATGCCCAAGGTTATCATTGACCATGTAATGTGATCGGTGTCTTTTAAGTCTGTGCTGAGGTGAGCTTGCTAGTAATGGATTTTGTAGCTCCAGTCTTTAAAATTTGCTGAACTTTACACATTAAAGCATTAATTCAAAATGCAATAGCTTAGATCACAAAGTGCATTTGAAGAACAATTGACTGTGTGACAGGATTTATGTATCTAGGCTTGCACTTATAATATAAAATGCTTTGGCATAAATGCGCCCTCAATCTGGAGCCAACCACTGCCCTGACACGACATTGCACTAAGTGAGATTTCCTGGAGGGGGGAACCTCACTCCATTTCCATCTGGAGTCAGACTGAACTACACAACAACAACAACTACACCATTTGATTTACATAATTTTAGTCTCCACCTCGTAGCTTCCACACCACTGATTCTAAACTCGGAGAGGGCGCAGGGCCACGGAATGCACTGACTCATTGTTTGTTTAGTCAGTTTGTGAGAGTGAACCTAATGGGATGGAATTTCCTGGGGCCTCTCCCGATATCCTGTCGTAACTTTAGTATTAGATTGGCAGACACCCTGGACGGACAGGAGTCATAGGGACTCGAAACGTTAACTCTGTTTCTCCCTCCCCAGACGCTGCAGACCTGCTGAGCTTTTCGGGCATTTTCTGTTCTTATTTCAGATTTCCGGCATCCGCAGTATTTTGCTTTTAGCTTCCGGGAGGATTCTGTTAATCATCAGCAGGAGATTTAGAGTGCGCGTGTGGGAAGTCCATCCCAATTCTTTAACTCACCGCGTTAGTTCTGAGCAGTAAGCCCAGGAGAATTGCATTAGGTTCACACAGTAGCCAATAAGAGTTGGTGACTAATTAAATAAACACCATAGATATTGGGACAGGAGGAGCTATTATTCTGTTGACTGAGAAAGTAATTACATAAAAACAAAAATACTGCGGATGCTGGAAATCTGAATTGAGCTTACATGTGAATATACATGTGTACACATTCATACTGCCAAAGTTCTGATTCTTACAATGCAATATGAGCGCATGGCTTGCCTTGTAGGCATTTTCATTTAAATTGTGTATCTGACTCAGAAATGTTTTGTGGAAAACTTGGAGCAATTTTCACTTGGAGTATGAATAAGGCAATTGGGCAGGGCAAGCTCAGAGGAGTCGATTTTGGTTCAGGCTTTTCATTACAAAAAACTTGGGCGAGCTGAACTCTACAGTGGGCAGCTCATCAACCTAGAGTTAACAAATCAGGCAGGTTGGCTAACTTTAAAGGGGTTGTTGCAGCACCTTTCTGAGGAAGGGAGTGAAAGGGAGGACAGAGCCAGCTCTGGACCATCGGATCAATGCTTTTCCAAAACATACAGTAGCAAGGACAATATATGTGTGTAGAGAAAGGGTTAACATCAGAAGTATACAGGGATGCTGATGTAATAATGATGTCAGATCACATGACTGAGAAGTAAGAAAGATGTGGAAGCTCCAACCTCGTTTAGAGGTCCAAATGTGTAAATACTTGTTGTAAATAAAGAGTAGTGGTTTTGAGAAACTACAGACTCCAGCAACAGACTTTGGGTGAATAAACAATCTCCAAAAAAAAACCATTGCGACCCCGACCACACAACGAAGCAATGTGGAAGCCCACATGTGACTACAATAAAACATTTGCCAAACCTGCATCCCACTCTCCATTATTGCAACTCCAACAACACTCAAGAAACTCAACAACATCCAGGACGAAGCAGCCCACTTGATTGGCACCCCTTCCAACACCTTAAACAGGCACTCCCTGAGCCACTGACGCACAGTGGCAACAGTACGGACCATACGCCATATGTATCATATGCAGCAGTTCACTAAGGCTCCCTTGATAGCCCTTTCCAAACCATCAACCTCTACCAACGAGAAGGACAATGGTCACAGATGAATGGGAACAGCACCCCCATCCAAGCCTTACTGACAGTAGATTAAAATGTTGCTTTCAGCAGAATGTAGGTGGTTAAGCTTTAGGGACAAACTAAAAAGGACAAAGACACACTAAAGAGGTATTTTATGATGATTACCAAATTAAGATGAAAAGGGAATAATAGGCCTCCCACTGTACTCTTCCAGGGTTTGAGTTTGAATAGAATAATTTTACAACTCAATTTTTCAAAATGACTCATTTGGCAATAAATGTGCTGTAGCGTGGGCCATGAAATGTAATTTTCTGATGAGTTTTCTTCACATGCATCTTGTTTGCTAAGGGATTTCATGCATCAGTTTGCCATCAAAATGTATAATATGTAATGTTTCTTTATTCAGGTAACAATGCGAGTGAAGAAATGTGTTATGATTATACGTTTAACTATTCCCATCATTGGAAATGTACAGCAAATCCAGGATGACAATATTAGATGATAAAGCTATGAATGTGCAAAATGTGAAAGTGGATGAGAACATTAATTTCTCAAAAGATTTTGGATGTTTATATTGATGAACAAGGAAAGTCAGGAAAGTGTTTCCTTTCAGAATTACAACCACGAGCAGGTTGTTAAAGCTGAGAGTTCAGGTGATCAAAATTATGAGGCCAGGTTAGCTCAGTTGGCTAGATGGTTAGTGAAGAATCCTGCTTTGGACACTGTGAAATAGACTTTGTTGATATAGTCTAGAGTGTGTTAACAGCAAGTCTTTATCAACATCTGAAAACTATGTACATATGTACACTGGAGGGTACAGGTAGAGAGCTGACACCAGTCTAGATTTTTATTCATCCCTAGACTGACGCTGGCCCTTGGTCATGTGTCTTCTTACATCACTGTGTGGGGGGTACTACACTCAGTCCTACATTTAACCCTTTATGTACAAGATCCCACTACTTTACCTCCCCTCAAGACTTTATCCCATGGACATAGAGTTACAGTTTACTCCCAAGTCTTTCATTGTTATAACTCTTGTGCATTAACCTTATTGTTACAACCTTAATGCCATTCTAACCATTTTGCTATTACAGTATTAACATTAACAACATCCTCACTACCCCATCTTCCCCCTTCAAGTCCTTGAAGCTAAAGGTTCTGGCAGTCTGGAGGCCTTATAACCCTTCGACATCTCATTCACCATTCTGTTGGGAGAGTGGTAGACTCTGGTGTTGCTTAGTCCTGTTGTTGGCTTGGAGGTTGGATCGGTGTTTGGGTACGGTTTCATCCATTTCTTCTAATGCTTGATGTTAAACCACACATGATTGGTTTGGTTGGCTTGGCAGTGTATGGTTGTTGTTACTCTTGATCATTTCTTGCAGGGTGGACAAAAGTGGTATTGTTGAAAAGAGACATTTTGTTGAAGCTTTTCGTCTTGCACTCATCAGGACAATCATAAGAAAACCAATGTCAGGGGAAACAACAACTTTATACTGTATGGGAAGAGAGTGCTGATTGGTTGGCAAGTGGACTCTGAATGGTAGCGGTGTTGCCATGGGTAATGCATGGAGAATGTAGCTGCATATATTAATACACAGGGCCCTGTTCTTTGCACACTGAAAGAACATGTGCACAAGTTGTGCGTGTTTCAGCTAAACAAAATGAGTGATAGCCATTCACTGGTTCATTCCTCAGGGTAATGCCTTGACCAATTGGAGTCAAACTACCTGGTTTAATTTTCAAACAATGCTTGGCAGTTAACTGACAGTCACCATTAACTGGTGCATTCTCCATGGCAATGCCTCTACCAATCAGAGTCCACTTGCCAACCAATTAGCACTCTCTTCCCATTCAGTATAAAGTTGTTGCTTCCCCTAACATTGGTATTCTTGCGATTGTCCTGATGAGTGCAAGATGAAAAGCTTCAACAAATTGTCTTTTTTCGGCAATACTCAAGCTCTGTAGACTATAAGACCATAAGACATAGGAGCAGAAATTAGGCCCTTCGGCACATCGAGTCTGCTCCACCATTCAATCATGGCTGAAAAGTTTCTCAACCCCATTCTCCTGCCTTCTCCCCATAACCTTTGACCCCCTTACCAATCAAGAACCTATCTATTTCAATCGTAAATACACTCAATGACCTGGCCTCCACAGCCTTCTGTGGCAATGAATTCCATAGGTTCACCACTCTCTGGCTAAAGAAGTTTCTCCTCTTCTCTGTTCTAAAAGGTCTTCCCTTTACTCTGAGGCTGTGCCATTGGGTCCAAGTCTCTCCTACTAATGGAAACATCTTCCCCATGTCCACTCTATCCAGGCATTTCAGTATTCTGTAAGTTTCAATCAGATCCCCCCTCATCCTTCTAAACTCCATCGAGTATAGACCCAGAGTCCTCAAACGTTCCTCATATGTTAAGCCTTTCATTCCTGGGATCATTCTCGTGAACCTCCTCTGGACCCTCTCCAGGGCCAGCACATCCTTCCTGAGATACGGGGCCCAAAATTGCTCACAATATTCTAAATGTGGTCTGACCAGAGCCTTATAAAGCCTCAGCAGCACATCCCTGCTTTTATATTCTGGTCCTTTCGAAATAAATGCCAACATTGCATTTGCCTTCCTAACTACCGACTCAACCTGCAAGTTAACCTTAAGCGAATCCTGGACTAGGACTCCCAAGTCCCTTTGTACTCGAGATTTCTGAATTCTCTCCCCATTTAGAAAATAGTCTATGCCTCTATTCTTCTTACCAAAGTGCATGACCTCACACTTCCCCACGTTGTATTCCATCTGCCACTTCTTTGCCCATTCTCCTAACCTGTCCAAATCCTTCTGCAGCCTCCCCGCCTCCTCAATACTACCTGTCCCTCCACCTATCTTTGTATCATCTGCAAACTTAGCCAGGATGCCCTCAGTTCATTCATCTAGATCATTAATTTATAAAGTGAAAATTGTGGTCCCAACACTGACCCCTGCAGAACTCCACTAGTCACTGGCCGCCATCCTGAGAAGGAGCCCCTTATCCCCATTCTCTGCCTCCTGCCAGACAGCCAATCTTCTATCCGTGCTAGTACCTTGCCTCTAGCACCATGGGCTCTTATCTTACTGAGCAGCATCCTGTGCGGCACCTTGTCAAAGGCCTTCTGGAAGTCCAAGTAGATAACATCCATTGGCTCTCCTTTGTCTAACCTACTCGTTACCTCCTCAGAGAATTCTAACAGATTTGTCAGGCATGACTCCCCTTGATGAAACCATGCTGACTTTGCCCTATTTTACCATGCACTTCCAAGTATTCTGAAATCTCATCCTTAATAATGGACTCTAAAATCTTACCAACGACCGAGGTCAAGCTAATCGGCCTGTAATTTCCCGTCTTTTACCTCATCCCCTTCTTAAACAGGGGGTGTTACATTAGCGATTTTCCAGTTCTCTGGGACCCTCCCTGACTCGAGTGATTCCTGAAAGATCACCACTAATGCCTCCACTATCTCTTCAGCTATCTCCTTCAGAACTCTGGGGTGTAATCCATCTGGTCCAGGTGATTTATCCACCTTCAGACCTTTCAGTTTTCCTAGCACCTTCTCCTTGGTAATGGCCACCATACGCATCTCTGCCCCCCGACTCTCTTGAACTTTGGGGATGTTACTCGTGTCTTCCACCGTGAAGACTGACGCAAAGTACCTATTCAGTTCCTCCGCCATTTCTTTGTTCCCCACTACTTCTTCTCCAGCGTCATTTTCCAGCGGCCCAATGTCCACTTTTGCCTCTCACTTACCCTTTATATATCTAAAAAAACTCTTGCAATCTTCTTTTATATTACTGGCTAGTTTACCCTCATATTTAATCTTCTCCCTCCTTATTTCTTTTTTAGTTGTCCTCTGTTGGTCTTTGTAGGCTTCCCAATCCCCTGGTTTCCCACTGCTCTTCGTCGCATATTATGCTTTCTCTTTAGCTTTTATGCTGTCCCTGGCTTCCCTTGTCAGCCATGGTTGCCTTGTCCTCCCTTTAGTATGCTACTTCTTCCTAGGGATGACTTTTTGCTGTGTCTCCCAAATTACTCCCAGAAACTCCTGCCATTGCTGTTCCACTGTCTTTCCTGCTAGGCTTATCTCCCAATCAATTCTGGCCAGCTCCTCCCTCATGCCTCTGTAGTTGCCTTTATTCAACTGTAATACCATTACATCTGATTCCAGCTTTTACCTCTCAAATTGCAGAGTAAATTCTATCATATCATGGTCACTTCCTCCTAAAGGTTCCTTCACCTTAAGCTCCCTTATCAAATCTGCCTCATTACACATCACTAAATCTAGAATTGCCTGTTCCCTAGTGGACTCCACTACAAGCTGCTCCAAAAAGCCATCTTGTAGACATTCCACAAATTCCTTTTCTTGGGATCCACTACCAACCTGATTTTCCCAGTCTACCTGCATATTGAAATCTCCCATGATCACTGTAACCTTGCCTTTCTTACATGTCTTTTCTATCTCCTGGTGTATCTTGTGCCCCACATCCTGACTACTGTTCTGATGCCTGTACATAACTCCCATTATGGTTTTTATACCTTTGCGGTGAAAGCATTGGGCAGTGCTCGCCGGACACTGGCCTTTCCAGTAGAATCGCTTCGCACCGCAGCGCTGGCAAGGCCGCTCTGTTGGGCGTTTCAGGGGTTGCTTTCCCTGACTTGGTGACCCCTGCATTTTTGTGACTTGTTATGGTGGACCGAGGGTTGGTTTCTGCCTCATGAAGTGTTCTCTCCCCTTAGCGTGGTCCTGTTACTTCATGTAGCTCAGGCAGTCTAACTAGCTGAAAAGCCTTGTCGAGGGCAAGATCAGCTTTCGCTTGTCGGAGGTCAGAGGATGAATCATCTGCAACACCCACCATGATTCTGTCTCAGATGAACTCAGACTTTAAATCTCCATATTCACATCCCTCTGCCAGCCTATTGAGATCGTTAATGTAGGAATCGACTGGTTTCCAGGGAGCTGGATTCTCTTATTAACTTTAGCTCTCTCCGGTATTTTGTTGGATCTCAAGTTGAAACAGATGTCAAAAGATTTCAAAACATCCTCAAATTTGGCACATGATTCATCGATACCTTGTGTTGCAATGATATTGTCTGCTATTGGCCCAATCGAGTAAAGAGGTACATCACTGTGTGAGTGGCACTGTACTCAGTCCCACATTAACCATTTATGTACCGGACCATAGTACTACAGTTAACATGTAGATCGGACTCATGCCAACAGCGTGGGGTTCAATTCCCCCTTTTGACTGAGGTAGACTTGGGGCCTCCGAACCCATTGTCAAAAAAAAGTCATAGCCTTTGGGCAGAGAACTCAAGAACAGAAAGAAGCATAACTGCAATATATGGGTTCTTTCAAAAAATGCTTTTTGACTCTATTCGGAGGACTCGTGTTTAATTCCCACCATGTGGTAACAAATTAATGGCCGGAACTTTCATCCTCGAGGTGGGTAATGGGAGTCGGGAAAACTCCCGCCTTGGGAGAAAGTACCTGCAAAGGCGGAATCTTCATTGCCGGGGGATGGCTGTGGACTGGAGCTGAGCAGCTGACCGGGAGAAAGTTCAGAGGCAGCCTCGGGCTGCTGGGTGCAGAGTCGGGCTATTTAAAAGGACCGCCTCTGTGCTGTGGAGCTTGGTCCCAGTTAAAATAAAAACACAAAGACCCATCAACCCTCACAGCCCTTCACCATCCCCCACACTCTCCATGTCCCATCCTGCCCCACCCACCCACTATGTATCCTCATGCCCCCTGTGCCAAGCTGTGCCCCTCAAACCATTCCCTATGGCACCTCAGTATGCACACTCTTTGTAACTTTCTAAACTGTTTTTAAAAAAGCCATTTCATTAGAAGTGAAGTTGCTGTTTCAGCAAGGGTAACGGTTTTCTGGGCTGTGAACTATACATAAGCATACATAATGAGGCTTAGCTGAGAGCCCAGAAATCCATTACTCTTGTTGAAACATCTGCACCCCAGAAAAATCATTGCTTGATTGACAGCTCAGGCCGTTTGAGTCTTGCGGTCAATTTCACCGGCCAGGATTTTCCAGTCGTTAGGTGGTGGTCAGCTGGCATGAAAAGCACTTTGAGGAGCTCAGTGCTACTGGGGTGGGGGTTGGAGGAATGTGAGCACTAAAGTCTGAGCATGTGTGGGGGAGCGCGCACTAAAAGCTCCCTGAAGGCACAGAGCTGCCTCAGAGAGCCGAAGAATTGTGGAAACAAAAATAAAGAATTCAAAAATGAGAGAAACATGTCCCCACGTGTGACTCAGTCACATGAACAGGGACATATTAAGAATTATGTGCAAAAGTTTTTTTTTTAATTACTGCTGGAAACCTCATCCCGCCTGTGGATGCAATTTCATAAAAAATCTAAAGGGCGCTTGGCCGATTTGTCCACCCGCCAACTGTAAGGTTGGACAGGCAGTGAAAATTTGCTTTTAATGAATTGATTAAGAGCCTGAATAGGCCTCTTAATTGGCCTCTTAATGGACCGAAATATCACCCGAGTACGCGATGATGTTGGGATGCTCCCCCGATGTCATTGCGTGCTATTTCACACTCGGGTGTGTTGGGCGCGTGCCCGCATGCCGAGCTGAAAATCCTGCCCACAATGTTTATTTACACATGGTTAAGTGGTTTCAAGGGTACATGGTTTCCATTATTAATACTTTAAAGGGCCTGGATGATTGACACTTTTATTACCTTCTAGTGCAATTATGTTTTTAACATAGTAGAAAGTTATGAATGCGGTACTTTTTTAAAAGTATTTTCTTTACACATCCTACTGTCACTACAAGGTTCATTGGTTCTATACAGTGCCTAATGTGTCTTTGGGCATGAAAATGGGAAAAAAAAACTTTTTGACTGCTATTCATAGGACTCGTGTTGAAATCCCACTTTAATGGATGCCATAATGGATCCAAACCTGAAGGCGGGCTGTAGTAGTGAAGAATTTGTGAAAACTAAGACTACAAGGAGCATGTGTTGCCATGTGGGCTTGAAATAGTTTTTTCATAATCAATGAATCTGGACCTGGATTCTTCTTTCCTGTTTTCTCCCCCAAAAAGTACTTTGGCACTTATTTCCTGACATCCATTCAAACTTCTCAAGTTCACCATTGGTACAAAGCCCATAACTAGCTTGAAGGGAAGTGGAATCAGTCTAACTCCTTCAGCAAGCCTTTGTTTCCATGCCAACCGAGTTCTGGCACTGGATTCAGGCTGCATTTGCACTATAACTGCAAAGTCCTTTTGAAGTGAAAGCGCTTTGTATGAAGAGGACTATCATGTGAATGCATCCTTAAGAGCACAAGCGTCTTGTTTATTAATATGGAATAAGACTTAACCGTAAGTGAGCATGACTACATTTGTGTTGTTCCCACTACCAGCTGAAAATGAGGCACTGAACAGGCTGCAGTTCACTGGCAGGACAGGGGAGGTAGAGCTCAGAAACATTTCGGTTCCCAGAGCCACTGACTGCATAGTTAGGCCTAAAATATGATCAGTTTTCCTTGTGCTCTTGCACCTTACACCATACGAAAGGCTCATAAATCCAGATATTATTTCCTGTATTGTTTCAAATCTGCCAAAAGAGAAAACAATAAACCATACATTTAAATTCAAAAGTGAGCCAACTAGGGAGCAGGCTATTTTACATCTAGCATTGTATAATGAAACAGGGTTAATTAATAATCTTATAGTAAAGGATCCTCTAGGAAAGAGTGATCATAATATGAGAGAATGTTACGGTTAAGCCCAAAACTAGGGCCGTAAATTTAAACAAAGGAGGTATAAGTGGTAAATTGGGAAATAAAAGTGAAGAAAAGTATTTTTTTTAAAAATCATAATTCCCCTGAGAAATGAAATCTTCACTGGAAAGGAGATACAGCCATGCTTAACGAGAAAAGATAAAGATAATATTAGATTAAGAAAGAGGTTTTCAATATTGCTGGAAAGAGTAGTAAGCAACAGAGGATGACCAAGAAGGTGATTGGAAGTGAGAAAATGGAATTTGAGTAAAGGAGCAAGAAATCTATTATAAAAGCTTTCAGAAGAGGAAGAGGTTAATAAAAGCAAATGTGGGTCCTTTGGAGTCAGAGATGGGAGAAATTATAATGGACAAAAAGGAAAAGAAAGAGACAATCAATATTTTTGGTGCAAAGTTTGGAACTTAACTGCCCTTTCTTTGGGTGGTATTATGAGTGCCCAGAGAGGTCCAAAATAGCATCTGTGGCATTCGCGTATGCTTTCCTTGTGCGTTGTGTGGATGCCATATTGGTGAGGGCAGTGATTGTTCACCAGAAGTATACAGACTAGGCAGATCATGATGTCAGTCAGCGTGTAATGTTCATTTGACTCCGGCCCTTCCATTTTGGAGCTCAATGCTTCAGACTCATCTTAATCACGCACTGCTGAACACGTACTCCGCAGCAGGAGGGACACTCCCCAGCCCCACACCAGCAATATTTAAAGGGAACATCAATTACATGCAGATTACTTGCTGAGTGATATCAAATGGCTGTTACAGTGATCGTTCAACTATTGGGGGATTATTAGACACCCCACATGCCTCTTTGTACACAATAATCTACACCACCGTGATAGCTGCAATCGGAGGGGGAAAATAGAATACAAGAGTAAAATAGCAAGAAATATAAAAACAGTTTGTAAGAGCTTCTACGAGTATGTTAACAGGAAGAAAGCTGTGAAAGTAAGTGTGGGTCCCTTAAAGGCTAAGACAAGTAAAATTATAGGGAATAAGAAATGACAGACGTGAAATAATTATTTTATCTCTGTCTTTAGCAGAAGGTACAAAAAACATTCCAAAATAAAGGGGTGATCAGGGCATACTAAGAGAAAGGAACTTAGAGTAATTAATATTAGTAAAGAATTAATGGTACTAAAAAGTGACAAATGCCCTGGAGCTGATAGCTGATATCTGAGGATTTTAAAAGAAGTGGCTGCAGGAATAGTGGATGCATTGGTTTTGACCTTCCGCAATTTCCTAAATCTCCTAAAATAAACCTAAAATGACCATTTCCTGAACTCTAAGAATAAACAGGCCTCTTTCAGGATGACAAGGTGTACCTAGTGGGGTGCTGCATGGACCTCAGCTATTACCAATCTATAATTAATGACTTTGATGAGGGGATCAAGTGTAATGTATCCAAGTTTGCTGACCATATAAAGCAAGGTAGGAAAGCAGTTGTGAGCGAGGCACTAAGAGCCTGCAAAGGAATGCAGACGCATTAAGTGAGTGGGCAAGATGGTGACAGATGGAGTATAATGTAGGGAAATCAAGTTAATAGCTTTGACAGGAGGAATAGAAAAGTATATATTTTTTTCAATAGGTGACAGGCAAAATGTTGGCATTCAGAGGAACGTGGGTGTCCTTGTGCACGAATCATAGAAAGTTAACATGCAAGTATTGCAAGTATTTAGGAAGGCAAATGGTATGTTGGTCTTTATTGCAAGGGCTTGAGGTGTAAGAACAAGGAAACCCTGCTTTGGTGAGACCACACCTGGAATACTGTGTAGAATTTTGGTCTTCTTTCTAAGGAAGGATATACTTGCCTTTGAGGGTGCAACAAAGGGTCACTAGATTAATTCCTGGGATGAGAGGCATATTCTGTGAAGAGAGAATAATTAGAATGGGACCATGTTCTCTGGAGTTTAGACGGATGAGAAATTATTTCCTTGAACCACATAAAATTCTCAGAGGGTTTATCAGTGTACATGCTGACAGGCTGTTTCTCCAGGCTGAAGAGTCTAGAACTAGACATCGTAGTATTAGGATAAACGTTTGCCCACTTTGAGATGAAGAGAAATTTCTTCACTCAGAGGTTGTAAGTGTTTGGAGTTCTCTACGCCAGAGGGCTGTGGATGTTCAGTTATTGAGTATGTTCAAGACAGGGATTGATAGGTTTTTGGACACGAAGGAAATTGGGGGATATGGGGATAGGGTGGAAAAATGGAGCTATGGTAAACATTCAGCCATGATCTTATTGAATAGTGGAGCAAATCTGAGGGACCATGTAGCCTCCCGCTCCTATTTCTTATGTTCTTATGTAGAAGTCAGTCATTGGAACTTTAAGCTTGGGGTCGCAATGTAAAACAGACCATATCTGATCAACCACTAATTATTTCCCCTGTCTGATTTTCCTTTTTATCAGTTGGGGTGGGTGTATAACAAATGATTGATACAATATTTCCTGCTTTTTATCCCTGCTGAGGTAGTAAGTAGCAAGTTCTGCTCAATATTTTATATTTACAGCTGAATTGGAGTAATTTTAAATGAGTCAATGGGTCACAAAATGGTCAAACATTTTGTGTTAAGTACAAACGTTTCAGCGAGGACTACAGAATCTGTATTTTTATGGAATTAGCTACATGCCCAGATAAGAGCATGAGAAATAACCTTAATAGGCCCTGTTAAATTTGCACCTGTCAGGGAACGTTTATTGCTAAATTAAATATAAATCACTATTACATGGACTTGGCAAATTTCTTTTGGAACAATTAACTAAGGTTCATTGGTTTGAAATTCTATGCAACTTTTATACATCTATTCAAAACACAGTTAAGTTCTGTTGAAGAGTCATACGGACTCGAAACGTTAACTGTGTTCCTCTCCGCAGATGCTGTCAGACCTGCTGAGTTTTCCAGGTATTTTTATTTTTGTTTTGGATTTCCAGCGTCCGCAGTTTTTTTGCTTTTATATTACAGTTAAGCTTTGTTTTGTCATCGTCAACTAGATTCACAGTAAACTAATTTTATTTTCACCTTATGTATAATGTTTGCTGTGGCATAATTCATGACTTAATTAATGTAAGAAAATCATTATTGATTACAGGAAGACAGATTTGTGTATATAATAGTATTGGGACTGGATAATAGGCTGTAATTTTGAGAGGATGTTGACGTGTGAATGGGAAGATTAAGTTCTGAACTGCAGCTCTTTCTCCTCTCTATCAATATCATGATCTCAGTGATGGCAATTAAAACTGGTAAAGACAGATTTTTCAAGGTCAGCAACACTTCTGCTAAAACCCTGACAAAATGATTTGCACGTGGACAGGCTTTTTGGATAGTCTGGGCTGGCACATAATTTAACATGTCTGATAAGCTCCTGATCTGAAATAGGCTTCCTGTTGGCAGGTAATAAAAGGGAAACAGCTGAATATTTGGATGTTTCCTTCCTGGCTGTCAAAGACAAAGCCAGTGACGGGCAAAAAAAAAAACAACCCCAGTAACCGGCAACATAAAGACATGGATTTGGATGGCTGGTTAAGTGGAGGTGCAGCTCTGCAGGATGGGTTCGAGGGGGCTTGCACTGTTTGGCAACCTGGGGCACCTTCTCTCGAGAGCAACAATGCAATATGTCTACCAGCACCTGATAGTGAGGGTCAACTCTACAGCGACCGTAGGATTTGGGAAGAGATGCAGAAGAGGATTGATGACCCTAAATCAAGTTAGATAAACCAAGTAACCTTGTTCATTAATGACCATGCATGTTCATACTTTATCAGCCTCCTTATCTAAGCTGCAATATACAACTATCATGCTTGGTTCACTACAGACATACAAACATATGAAGTCGGAGTAGAAGTAGGCCATTCGGCCCCTCGAGCCTGCTCCACCATTCAATAAGATCATGGCTAATCTGTTTGTGTTTCAAATTCCACATTCCCAGCTAACCCCAATAACCTTTGATTCCCTTGCCTAACAAGAATCTATCCACCTTCGCCTTGAATGGCCCCGCCTCCACCACCTTCCGAGGCTGGGAGTTCCAAAGTCGCAAGACCCTCTGAGAGAAAAAAATTCTCCTCATCTCTGTCCTAAAGGGGTGACCAGTAATTTTAAAACACACTCACCCACAAGGGCAAACATCTTTTCCACGTCCACCTTGTCAATACCATTCAGGATCTTGTATAGTTCAATCAAGTCACCCCTCACTCTTATAAACTCCAGTGGAAACAAGCCCAATCTGTCCAAATTTTCCTCATAAGACAACCCGCTCATTCCAGGTATCAATCTAGTAAACCTGCTCTGAACCGCCTCCAGCGAATTTGCGCCCTTCCTTAAATAAGGAGACCAAAACTACACAGGGTATTGGAGATGTGGTCTCACCAATGTCCTGTACAACTGAGTCATAACATCCTTACTTTTATGTTCAATTCCTTTTGTAATAAAGGATAGCATTCCATTAAAATTCTTAATTACTTGCTCCACCTGTATATTAGTTTTTTTGTGACTCATGCACTAACATCTTATAAGATTTCCATAACAGAGCAATTGGATCTCACAGTCAACACTGTGCAAATGGGGTAATTTGAAGTGTGACCTCCCAGTTTGGCAGTGCCTTCAAAATAGCATTGGTACACAGGCTGGCTGCCACCATCATTACGGGCTCCTTTCGATGAGTGGCTGCAACATTTGACTCTTTCTGGTCAGAGACCACTTTTATTATGGGAATCAGGATCTTGTGACGTGCGTGGGTTTTTGAAGTACAAAAGAGCAGGGCTTTGAGCAATCTAACTGGTGGCCTCACAGAGGCTAGAGGCCAGCCAAAAATGGCCTGAAATCTTTTTTCACCCTTTCATTTATTTTTGTGGGCTCAGGAGGAACTGGATTGCTTCTCATGGCTCGTGGTCCGATAATAATAACGCAGCCAGGAGCACGTCCCCTGACGGTCTGTGCGTCGTTCCTTCAGGATCACCTCTTTCAAGGTTGGGATTGTCGCTGGCTCTGCTTGGGAGTAGCAGTGTTCAGTACCATGCAAGTAGTCCTGTGTTGTAGCTTCACCACATTGGCACCTCATTTTTAAATGTGCCTGGTGCTGCTCCTGGCATGCCCTCCTGCACTCTTTGTGCCATTGTAGACTGGAGAAACGACCTATCAGCACTAACTTAGTCCAGATCAAAACAATGGCTAAATCAAAATTAACAGAGCAGGTTCTCACTGTGAGGGAAACTGTATTCCTACATGGCTGTCAGTGGCATCTAGGAATGGGAAAACACTGCCATGTAGCACAATTGGAGTGTCATTCTCCTGCTGCTATTCATTGGGGCGTGGGGTGAGGGTGCATCCCCACCCCACACCCACCCCACCCCCCAATGAATAGCAGCATGAGAATGACACTCCAATTGTGCATGGATAAAGTAAGCTTGTATCCCAGAAATAGCGGCAGGCAGAAATGTTGATGTGGAAATCTGACGTGTAATATACCTTTAAGAAGAATGTTATAATGGAAGATCACATGATCTTAGTATCCTAACAAGAGTAGTGCGGGCTACCTCAGTAGTCCATAGTTAGAGTCTACAATGTAGAGACAGGATGGGAGTTGAAAGCACACAAGTGTAGCTGCTAAATACCTTTGTAAATGAACAGAATGTGTTCCACCAAAGAACTGTCCGCTGACCTACTCTGTCTATTGTACCAACTCAGCCATCCCAAAACAAGCGGGCAACCCGGATCCATAAGTCCCAACAAACTGTTGGCCAGGATCCAACAGTTGAAGATGGCATTGACCTTGAGGTCTAACAATCCTTATTATGGAGGCCGACTACAGGCATCCTTTCAGTGAACGATAGGGATCTGCCATCCCCTTCACGCTGATCTGAAACTCACACAAGCAGTTGTCAGACTCTGGTGCCAGCTGATCGCCTTCAGCTCTGAAACACTGCAGCTGACTCTCATGTGAACCTACTGCCCACCTGATCACATTCCCTGGAGGAATGAGCCACTTGCAAGGTTCAAACCTACTGCTGTCTTTGACCAAGCTTTTGGTCCTCAATCTTAGTATCTCCTTATATGGCACCGTATCATATTTTGTTTGGTGAACACTCCTGTGAAACACCTTGGGATGTTTGATTATGTTAAAGGCGGTACATTAATACCTGTTGCTGTGAAGAATTGCCTCTCGTGGTTTGGCCATTTCAGCCACAGGTCCTCTGGGCAGAGCACCCTACAACATAAATGTGATCAGTTTAGACCAAATGGAAGATCCCATGTGGTACATATTGCCCTGGTCTTTGCATGTGCGTTTGGTGGCAGTAGTGGCAACCGGAAAATGTACCCTCTAAGGGCTTTACTTTAATGATTAGAAGCAGTTCACCTTATCTGGTCTGATCTACTTGACTCAATTCTTAATTAATTGCTGTAAAGGAAGGAGGTGAGCCAGCGCCTTCTCAGGGTAATCAGTACTGGGAAAGGAACTGCATGGCCAGCAGATGAGTGAGAATGGGATCAACAAAGCAGGACATGGGTCCAATGGACAAAATTATTCCAGAAAGGGAATGAGGGCTAATAAGGCAGCCATTGAACATTTCATTTCCCTGACACTATGCGTTCTCAGGATCTCCGTTTAACTTTTCCCACACAGCGTGCGGAATCTTCTGCCTTCTCTCTCATGGCGTGTTTGGTGGCGGGGGTGGGGGGCATTTAATCAGGCGGGTTAGTGGCAGGCGGGTCCCTGCCACATTCCCACCTCCACTCCGATTAAGTCCACGGTGGGAAGGCCCGTGGATGACCTTCCCGCCCAGCTGCCATTTGAGGCCCTGAAGTGGACAATTAATGACCATTTAAGGGCCTCATCCCACTGACGCTTATATTATCCCAGCGGCAGGTGGACCTGTCACCATGCAGGGTGCATGTTAAAGAAATCCATGCAGGCCCCTTGTGGTCTCCAGTGCATGGAGGAAGGGGGGGAGGTGGGGGGTGAGATAACTTTGCAAAAGAAAAGTTAAATTATATTTATGTATTTATGTAAAAAATATTTATGTATTAGAATGCTATAATAGCTATATATTGTGTCTTTCATGTCAGTAATTTGTTCCTCCTGCATTAAAATAATGCATATTGAAATGCAGAATAAACATGTGCATTAAGTTCACCAGCAGGAATCCTACTCAGATATCGGCTGTCTTGATTTGAAACATTTAATCTGTATGAAGTGGTTGAAGCAGAATGTGTGAGATGGCAGTTGCTGGTGACCAACTGTGAATATTCTATGTCAGCAATAATTATTTCCACTGTGTTCATAACTGACATACCATCTACGTTCAGCAAGTAAATATTTGGTTGAAATACATAGAAAGAAGATAGGAGCTTGTTTTAAACATGTTTGGCTTTAAACCAATGCACCTTAAAAGTTTTTGGATGGTGTGAACTTCCTGCAAAACTTTCTCCACCCTGTTCCCTGTTAAACGCGATTGATTTGAGCAACTTGTTATTATGAATCAGTGCATCCTCAGGCCGACTATGGCAACCCCACGGGAGATCAACCAGTCTAAAGTAACCCTAAAAGAATTGTATTCCATATGTTTGAGTATTCAAAAAGTTAGTGACTAGCTTCACGGTAATTGTGATGTTTTGGAAGAAATGGAAAGATGAATCATGCCTTAAAAACTGTTCAGAATCACGAGCCACTTTGTGGATTTGACTACCCACGTTTACTCCTGAATTGTTATGTGAAATGTTTTCATTGGTGAGGTATTTTTCATGACTGTGTGTTAGCCCTGCCGACAGTTTGATCACTAGTGATATCATGTATCTATTGACGACACTGGGCGATTGTCTCTTGGTTTTGGCGTGTTGTATGAATGTGGGCCACAGGGGGGCAGAGTGGAACTTCAGCTTGCTTGTTAGCCACTAAACAACCGCACAGAAATCCTAACCAAGTGGAACTTCTGTGTTCCCCAAATTTACATCTGTTATACACTGAATTATTTAAGGCATGGTGATTGATGCAAAAATTCCTATTAGTATATTAAGAAGCATTTTTCCAAGTCCTCGCTGTCAATTTTTTTCTGATCATGCTCCTGTGAAGTGCCTTGGGACATTTTTATGGGACATACTGATCGCAGCCGGTCTAGGTGATGTTGTTTATCATGCACCGATAAAACTAAAACCTTTCATCGTAAAGCACATACAGCAAATGAAAACGTGGAACCGACTGTCATTTTTCCTTCACATGGATCACAGAACTGATTTCACGTGCGCGTAATCATTTTCTGAAGATAACTATTTCTTGACCAATAAATAGCTGCCCCTGAGATTTGGGCTTCAATCTGACTGTCATTTTAAAATTGATGCCGATTATAATTCACAGGGTTATTCTCAACTTAAAGCAGAAAGTGTCTCAGCAAAAAGTCACAAGAGCCAGAAGCTTTAGCTTGACATAAATATAAAAGTTTCTCTTTCACTGAAAAGTTACTTGGAACTTAGTGATTGTAACATAGAAGCAGAAATGTGACATTTTAATTCCCCGCATAAACTGACCTCTAATCTTGGTAGAATATTGATTTGCATTTATATAGGCTGGCAGAAATGGCAGATGGAATTTAATACATACAAGTGTCAGGCGATGAATTTCGCAGAAGGGACAGGGGGAGGCAATATAGACTCAATGGACTGAATTGTCCGAGGGCTGGCAATCACGGTCAGATTGGTGTTCCGCTCCTATTTTTTCACACAGCGCCAGAAGCCTGCATTTCTTGCCCGGACTTGCGAAATGGCCCTTTTCAGAAATAACTGTTCTCAGAGTCCTTCCTCATAGGGCAGGAACATCGGGGGAAGCCAAGCCACCCTCCCTTCTTACAGCACTAGCTGGCATATTTTGATGAGGCTTCATTCACTAACACACTGAAAAGCTTTGGGACATTTAAATAGCCTTTCACTGTGCCTAACTGAAAATGATTGAGGTAAGTGGGTAGGGTGGCAGGGTGGTGGTGTCTGAGAACCAGTGTCGCCAAAGACTGTCAATGTCTGGGGAACTGGTCAGTCAGATGTGCCACCTGCTGCAGGGTTTGGTGCCATGGGGACATGGAGGGCATCCACTGCCAGTGGCCGTGAAAATGACCACAAGTATATCCAGGAGGTCATGGATGCCATCTTTGCGAAGGCAAAGAACTTTGTGCATTTCACCCGGGGTCAGGAAAGCCAGTGTAAGACCCTCCCCCTGGTCCAAAGGTTCTTGTCTTGGATATCAACACAGCACTCAACAACTTGGAAATTTCACCAAAGATGATACACCTTTATCAATTCACTAAGCAATAGTACATACTCACGATAATAACGGCTGCTTAGCTTCCCTGTGAGTCGGAGTCCGTCTGGGTGGTCAATCCAATAACGCAACCTCCATGCGCGTCTTCTGATCAGCTGATCAAATTGCTCCACCACTGCAGACCAGATGGTTCCGTGAACTCTTTCTTTATACATTTCTTCGCTATGGCCTTGTGCCACCATAAGGTAAAGCCTGCTTTTAGTGCATTTAATTGGTTTTCAATTATATCATTGTACATCTCCCTGCCTTCTCCAGGTGCACCCAGGTTAGGCCCCTTTTGAAGGTCACACTAGAGGTACCATAGCCAGCTTGACTCTGCGTTGTTACCTCCAACACCATTATCAATCTCCAGAGCTGGGAGAAGGTGGCACATTTACTGCCCCTTAACGAAGCCCGGTCTGCTTATCTTCCCTGGTAGGATCCCTCCGACAGTTTAAGTCATTTTACAGTTTGAAATTTTAAATGCAGTTGATCCTTTGTCAGCCTTCAGCACCAGTCCCCTTAAGGAACACAGTGTCATGGGTCACAGATGCTGAAGAGACGGGGCACAGCCTCACCTCAAAGGTAGAGGACTTCACTGCAGGCCTCCACTGTGTCCAGTGGGCACTCGAGGGAAGCATTGCTAAATTTGGGGCAGCATGTTTCCTCTGATTTGCAGCCATCAGTTCCCAGTAGCTTCCTTTCCCTGAGAGAGTGCTAGCTCTGTGCAGGGGTATTCTTTAAATATGGCGCATCGGATAACTGAAGGCCTGAGGTGACAGCGGGGCAGGTGAATCAGAGTCCTTGTTCACGAGTCACTGAACGTTAACATGCAGGTACAGCAAACAATCAAGGCAAATGGTATGTTAGCCTTTATTGCAAGATGATTTGAGTATAGGAGTAAAGATGTCTTACTGCAATTATATGGAGCCTTGGTGAGACCTCACCTGGAGTACTGTGTACAGTTTTGGTCTCCTTACCTAAGGAAAGATATACTTGCCATGGAGGGAGCACAATGAAGGCTCACTAAATTAATTCCTGGGATGGAGGGATTGTCCTGTGCGGAATGATTAAATAGACTGGGCCTTTATTCCCTGGAGTTTAGAAGAATAACAGGTGATCACAGTCAAGTATACAAAATTCTTACTGGGCTCCACAGGGCAGATGCTGGAAGGATGTTTGCCCTGGCTGACAGGGTCTAGAACCAGGGGACACAGCCTCACAATAAGGGGTAGGCCATTTAGGACTGAGATGAAGAGGAATTTCTTCACTCAGAGGGTGGTAAATCTTTGGGGTTCTCTGCCCAGAGGGTTGTGGAGGCTCAACCATTGAGTATGTTTAAGACTGAGATTCATAGAATTCTACATATTAAAAACATTAAGAGCTACAGGGATAGTGCAGGGAAATTGTGTTGAAGTAGAAGATCAGCCATGATCTCATTGAATGGTGGAGCGGGCACAAAGGGCTGAATGACCTACTCCTGCTCCTATTTGTTATGTTCTTATCAAATTTGTACTTATATATAATAGTATGCTAGCATTAATGAGCCACAGTATGAGCTTGACTAATTATCTTAGACTGGTTGTTAGTGTAGCTATTAGCACAGTCAAGATTGTTCAGCAAGTGCTGCCTGTTGTGATATCACTTGAAGAGAGGATATACTAATGAGTAAGTAGCAAAGATGGAAACCATGTGACCAGCAGACATTCTTCAGATGAACTTACAGTTTAGCTAGCAGCATGTGGTGAGAAGGAGTTGAAGCTGTACTCTCCTGTTAACAATAGCTGTTGAATCTTTATAGTATATCTCTCGGCTGAGCAATCCTGTACTACATCTTCAAATAAACTGAATGTGCATTTAGTTTACCAGCCCTGTGTAAGATTGGAAAGTCTGCATTAAGCAAACATAGAAGTACAACAGTCGCAGAATCACATCTAACAGCGGATGTTTTGTTTTGGGTTACGCAAGTGCGGGATGATTGAGTACAGTTTGTACTCTGCCTATTATGACCAACTGAACGACCATGGATTCAATCAGCCAGTCACTGGGATGTGAAAAAGTTGATTCTGGCCTTGAGGATGCTTTCCTTAATACCTAGACAAGACTCATTTCCAACGCTCATTTCCTAGAGAGTCAGTAAGTCGTCTCGCTGCCCCTTTTAACTTTGTCACGTGATTTCTGTGACCTTCATAGATGGGTAGATCAAGGTCTCTTACCTCTGCTTGCATTAACTACAGGTTCTGTGTTGGTCTGGTAATGACTCAGGTGGATGTGGGAGTTGTGAATACACGACCTAAGCTGCAGAGGGTTCGCTCATCTCCCTTTCTCCGTAAAGCTCTCGTTCATCTGCCCCTAGGGTGCTCATTAATATTTGTGCCCCAAAAACTGGCAATGAGCCTAACATCAGGGCCCCTTTAAAACCGAAGAGTCTGAGGAGGCCTAATAGCTTATGGAAAAGGGTTGAGCATGTTAGTGCTTTTCTGTTGAAAGTAGAACACTGTCACTTCTGACGCCTGATTGTCTTATGCTGTTGCTTCCTAACAACTAACAGATATATGTCATGACCACCAGCAGCAGCCAAAAGGCTTTCAGGCACAAAAATAAGTGTGGAGGAGCCAAGTGATAAGGAGGTACAATTTCCAGCTCTGAAGATGGGTCCAGCGATGATGTGTTTGTTTAGCACTCTTAGATTCTCATGTTATTAATATAACAGAATATGCATTGCCATCCTTGAGCTTCAGTTAAGCAGGATCATACACAGATCCGTTGTTTTTTTTATAATTGATAGCCTTCAAAGCCAGTCATTGGCACCTGCAGCAAAGCACAGTTAGAAAGCTATTAAATAAATGCAATAACATTTGTAACTGCAGTGAAAGTCATATAACCAGTCTACCAGGAAGAGACCCAATCAGAGTTGAAATCCCTAACTCTATCTAGCTGTACTACTGGGAGCCTACTCCATTCTGCATATATTTTAGTTAAGTGTGTTATACATATAAATTTTGAGCCCTGAACTCCCATCCAGAAATAATAATAATAATAATAATAAATTGTGAATGTATTAAAACATCAGGATCGGATCAGTGGCAAAAACTGAAACAGTTAAATTATAATCTATCATTGGGGTATAAAATGATTTACAAGGAAGAGAGATTAATTAGAGTTAAACAAGAATTGAGTTTAAACAGCCATATCTGATTCATTTACTTGAATAACAGGGGCACATGTATCATATTTCCAAATAATGTAAATCATTTTGTATAATTGCTCATGGTACATGGATCATGCTGATTGACTGAAATTGCACTTCCAGTTGCATAACAATGAATAAAGAATACTTACAAGCTACTTCACTACAATATTTCTTTCAAATTTGAATTCACAACAAAAAGAAACCAATAATATTTCTGAGCCTGGTTTTCAAAGCTATTGGCTTGGATTATGCAAAGTAATAGTGGTGAGACTATGAGTTAACATTCAGACATGCATTTAAATGTGGAAATCAGGAAGTTGCTGTGCATGTGCCCCTGCTCCCCTGCAAGCTTTGCTGCACTGGCAAATAAATCTTAATCACTCCCAAACAACCTCTCAGGTACTGAAAATATAATTTTACAAATGTGCAGTGTCATTCCTTCAGATTTTAATTATTTTTAGTGATTTGAATAAAGCTATTTTTACACGTTTTCTTTCTGTCCCTTCTAATCCAATCTTGCTTTTCCTTCCGTATCCAATTTTACATTTAATTAAATACTCTAATTTACACTTCTTGGTCTCCACAATCATTTCTCAATCCGGATTCTTCAATTTCATAGGTCAAATAGGCGTTCCGTTCTTTGTCTTGCTCACACATGCAACAGATCCCCTGCCTTTAAGTGATATCAGCATGTCATTGTAGAATAAAAGTCTTTGGCGGAGCAAAGGTTAATGTGGGACTGGAGAGCAGTACTGCCCACAGCACGATGTAGAGAGCACATGATAGTGGACTGTGGAGTAGAGTCTGGAAGGAGCCAGCATGGAGGCAGCACTCAAGCAGGGCAGTACCTGGGATATGTATGTAGTTATTGGTTAACAATAAGTGGTTAATGTTTAAACATACAAGTCTCCAGGCCTCTTAGTGAGACACCAAACAAACCTTTACAACACCCCCTGTAGAGGGCGGCACACTGGAAAGGATCCCCCAGTCACTGTAGATTGCTGCTCAAAAGCTGAGTTTATGGGTAGCTGTAATAATGAACAGTGAGCTCAGTTCCTTCCAGGCCAATGAGTGGCTGGTTTCCTATCCACGCTACTAACAATGGAAAAGAATTATTTAATGGTGATGGTATATTCAGATTAACAATGCTATACTTGCTTTGTGGAAGAAAAATATTTCAGAATTCTGATTCTTTAGACGCACTTGTTAATGGTGCTGATGGAATTATCACTGGCAGTAGGGAGATGATTTTTTTTAACTGATTTTCCCTTTATTAATGTCCGTGAGATAAACACTCCAAATAATTAATAATTTATAACCTCTTAGCGTAATGTGATTTCTTCTTGTGTTTAAAATTCAGTTAGATGTCAATAAAAGCTTATTGTTTCATCCGTAGGATTAGAATGCTGTAAACCTTTTATGAATTAGCCGATTGACTTGATAATCTTTGGGTAGGTCAAATCAGGCCAGAGCTTTGGCCCAATTTTGGCACGCCCCCGCCTTCACCCGTCCTACCCCCCCCCCCCTCCCAACGGGGAGAAAATCCTCCCCCATTAGTCTAATGAGACCGGCAGCAAGCAATGCTTTCTGCGTGGGCACAGTTAAAGACGGAAATCCAGAAGTTTCTGTCTGTGATTAGCTGCTGCACCCACAGGATGCCCTGTAGAAGGCCTCACAGATGGAGATCAACGAGAAATCAGTGAACTGATTACTTTTTTTATGCTATTAGCCTCACTGTGAAAACTTTCGAAAAAGTTACACCTTGTTCTGTGTGCTAAGTGGATTTTTAATGGCATACTAAACCTTAATTATTGATTAACAACTTCTCTGTCCCTGCGTCTTTGCTCAGTCTCAGGAAGGCTCTGGAGTTCGTTCTAAAGAAAAAATAATTCAGCTTTTCAGGCTCAGCTTTCAGGAATTATCACATATGAGTTGTCAGATATCTTTCTGGAAGGTTGGTTGACTATTTTTGACTCCCTAAACCACCTTTTAATGAATCCCTCCTCAGGCAATGTATTAATTGACTTAGTCTAGTGATATATTGGGATACCACAACAGCCCTTATGCTTCCTTCATCAAAATTACTGCTTTTGCTGCCCACATTAATCCATCAGCGAACTAATTTGTGGCTTGCTCTAGGACACAAGAACATAGCATTTGCCAGATGAGGAGAGACTAAGGTCCAAATAGTTCACCTTGTACCATCTTAGTCACATGATACAACAATAATATCATTATTGACCAACCATGGCATGTCATTTTTTGTATGTTTGCATATTCAGATGAGGAAGACCCTAGTGATGGCATGCTTTGGGGACAGTAGGTTCAAAGTCACCTGCTCGCCAAAGAATGTCATATAGCCAGAGTGTCATTACAGAAAGCGGTCATTTGGTCCATCAAGTCGGTGCTGGTTCTCTGTGGATCAATGCAGTGAATCCCATCGCCTGCTCTATCCCCATAGCTCTACAAGTTTATTTCCCTCAAGTTCCTATCCAGCTTCCTTTTGAAATCATTGATCACCTCTGCCTTCACCATCCCCTGTAGACATCGAGTTCCAGATTATTACCACTCGCTGTGTATAAAGGTTACATACGCACACTCAAAGAAATGAAATGGCAACCGTATTAGGCCATTTGGACCTTTGAGCCTGCTCCACCATTTAATAAGATCATGGCTGATCTGATTGAGGCCTCAACGCCACTATCCTGTCTACCCCAATAACCTTTGGCTCCCTTGTCAGTCAAGAATCCATTTACTTCTGCTTTAAAAATATTTAACGAGCTGTCTCCACCGCTTTCTGGGTAAGAGAATTCCACAGACTCCTGACCTTTTGAGAGAAAGAATTTCTCCTCATGTCCGTCTTAAGTTGGAGACCCATTATTTTTAAACTGCGTCCCCTAGTTCTGGTCTCTCCCACAAGGTGAAACATCCTCTCAATATCCACTCTTTGAAAACTCCTCAGGATCTTATATGTTTCAAAAAGATCACCACACATTCTTCTAAACCTCAATAGATACAGGCCCAACCTGTCCAACCTTTCCTCATAAGATAACCTCCTCATCCCAAGAATCGGTCGCGTGAATCCTCTCTGAACTGCTTCTAATGCAATTACATCCTTTCTGAAATAGGGAGACCAAAACTGTCCGCAATACTCCAGATATGGGGCGGAATCATCCCAGGGTAGAAAGGATAGTGGCTGTCATCCCAGGTTTACATTAAGGGCAGGAGTGGGCGAGTAAAACAACACCGGCCGCGATGGCAGGTTTTCAGGCCGTATCGTCCCAAAGCTGCCACATTACTTATGCGTTCCTGGGAAACATGCCGTTTCCATGGCGGGCAGGCTTTCATTCGCCTGCCACGCCATCACCTCGTCGCTTCATCAAGCCAGGCACTACATTTAAAGTACAGCCGCACTCAGTGCTTCCAGCCCAGGACTGCAGCATAGAACAATGACCCTCAAGAGCCTTTTGGAAGCCCACAGTGAAGTTCTATACCCCCACTCTGGCTGCAGGAGGTGCAGCTATGTTACCACTCCTCCTTGGTGTGCCATGGCAGCGGTGATCAGTGCCAATTTTGCACAGGAGAGGTTGACCATCCAATGACCTCATCCGGGCCGCCAGGGTAAGGCAACCATCTCATCACTCCAAACTCACACACACTCAAGCCTATCACACATTCACTGGCATTTCACTCACTGCCAGCTCAAGGGACATCACCACCCATCCTCACACACATACTGGCCTCATCTCCTCTGGCGACTGCCTCCTCAGCCCTCACCACCTTGAGGCCATTTGCACAGATCAACATGTGCCCCCACGCACACACCCTGGGATACCCTCCTTCCCCAGTACAGCTCTTGCCCTGCAGCCCCTTCCCTTGCCTGAGGCCACTTCTCCCCCTTCCCCAAGCAAGACCTTGCCCTGCAGCCATTGAAAAGCCCCCCACATACGGCTGATCTGGTAGGATAGAGACCCCTACCGTGAGCCCCCTAGAAGTGATGTGGTGTTGTCTGTGAGTCCTGGCGCTAGTGCTGACCGAAGCAAGGTAGGCAAATAAACCTTGAAGTCCTGAGCAAAGTGCAGCCCGCAGTTCACGCCTTATATATGCTGTTGTGAAACACAAAGGTGTGTTTTCCGCTGACATGGGTAGGCAATCCGGCGGGAGGGGATGAGTCTGGCGGGCTGGCCTTATAATGATATGACATGAGGTTCCCGACGTCCGATGGCAGGAAACACAGCCCGCCATTGGCAGGCGGAGTGGACGATCGCAAACTGATTTCACAACATCATGAAACCGATTTTTGACCTTCTTGCCATATTGTCCACTCATGCCACCGAACACGCCCGACGTCGGCGGGCACAGAAAACCCCGCCCAGGGACTCACCAATGCCCTGTTCAACTGTAGCAAAGTATCCCTACTTTTATATTCCATTCTCCTTGTAATAAACCACATTCCGTTTGCCTTCCTAATCACCTGCTGTACCTGCATACTATCTTTTTGTGATTCATGTACCAGGACACCCAGATCCCTCTGTACCTCGCAGTTCTTCAATCTCTCTCCATTTAGATAATAGGCTGCTTTTCTATTCTTCCTGCCAAAGTGGACAAGTTCACATTTTCCCACATCTCCTTAGGTGTCTGCCATTGAATCTCTACTGATCTATCCCTTAACTTTATTCCCCAGTTCACTTTAGCAAGTTTCTTCCTCTTATCTCCCCGTTACCTTTTGTCCAAATCCTTAAATCTGAGTCCTGTAATCCATGTTCCATTAGTTAATGGGAACAGCTTTTCTTTGTCTACCTGCCCTCATCTTGTACATCTCTATCAGGTCTTCCCTCAACCTCCTTTGCTCTGAGGAGAATAACTCCAGCTTCTCGAGACTAAACTTGCAGCTAAATTCCCCCATCCCTTGATCCATTCTGGTAACTCTCATCTGTACCCTCTCATGGACCCTCACGTCCTCCCTAAAACGTGATGGCCAGAACGGGACTCAGCCCCTATTTGTGGCCTAATCAAACCTTTATAAAGATTCAACATTTTTTTTTATTGCTTTTGTAGTCATTGCCACTATTTATAAAGTCCAAGTTTACATATGGTTTGTTAACTACTCTCTCAATATATCCTGCCACCTTCAAATCTTAACACACACGAACCCCCAGGTCCCTCTGTCCCCAGTCACTCTATAGAACTATGTTGTTGGCCTGGATTTTCATCCTCAAGGTGGATAGCGGGAGTCAGGAAAATTCCTGGCTCGCTCTGCCCATCTTGGGAGAAAATGCCCACAAAGACGGGATATTCATTCCCGGGTGCGAGTGTGGGCTGGAGTCAGGCCAGCTGACCCAGGAGAAAGTCCAGAGGCAGCCACAGGGGCTGTTGGGTGCTGAGGTAGGCTGTTAATAAGGCCCGCCACAGTGCCATGGAACTTTGTCCCTGTTAAAATAAAAACACAAAGGCCCTCCAGCCTTCACCCCTTACCCTCTGAACACTCGCAATGCCTCATCTATGCCCTCTCATACAATCCCATCCACCCACTGTGGCTTCTCATGCCCCTATTGCCAAACTCTGCCCTTTGACCCACCCCTATGGCTCCTCATGCCCACTATGCCTAGCTCTGCCCTTCCACTCACCATGTATGGCCCCTCATGCCCCCATTGCCCAGCTCTGCCCTTCCATCTACCCCCTATGTTTCCTCGGTCCCCTATGTCAAGCTCTACCCTTCCATCTACACTGTATGGCTCCTCATGCATTCTATACCTAGCTATGGCACTTCCATGCCCACTGCTACTTTATACACTGTCTAGAACCAATGGACCCTATAGTATATAGTGGAATGTGTAAAAAAAAGGTTTGAGAAAAACAATTCATTCATAACTTTCTCCTATGTGAGAAAAGTATTTTCACTAAAAACAATGAGTGCCAATCATCCAGACCATTAACAGTATCAACAAGAAGGACCACAAACCCTTGAAACCACTTAATGTTTAAACAAACATTGTGAAATTAACAGCTGGGATCAGAGAGCTGAGCTGTCAGTCAAACAATGTTTTCTCTGGGACGCAGGTGATTTAGTACTCTAATGGTTGTCTGGGCTCTCAGCAAATTTATTCACCACAGTTTATGTGTCTAGAGACACATATTCTAAATCTTTCTTTGTATTTCTCGTAGTCTTTCTAAGTCTCATCCTCTCTAATATGGTACTACCTCCCTCTCTCATTACGTCCAACACAGTCACTACTTTATGCATCTTGATCCTCATTTCTATTTTTATATGCTGCTGCCCATACACTTCCAATGTAGTTTAAACCCTCCCCAAACATACTAGTGAACCTCCTCAAAAAGATGCTGGTCCTAGTCCCCATGTCGTACTACCGATCCCTTTTGAATATGGGAAAATGTTAGCACCTATTTTAAAGGATGTAATAGCAGAAAGTTTAGAAATATATAATATAATCAAGCAGAGTCAGCATAGCTTCATGGAGGGGAAATCATGCCTGACAAAATTATTAGAATTCTTTGAGGAGATAACAAGCAGGATAGATAAAGTGGAACCAGTAGATGTAATATATTTGGATTTCCAAAAGGTGTTCAATAAGGTACCACACATAAGGCTATTAATAAGCTAAGAGCCCCTGGTGTTGGGGGTAGTATATTAGTATGAATAGAGGATTGGCTAACTAATAGAAGGAAGAGAGCTGGGGTTAGGGGGACATTTTCAGGATGGCAACCTGTAACTAGTGGAGTTCCACAGGGATCAGTTCTGGGGCCTCAATTATTTACAATATATATTAATGACTTGGATGAGAGAATGAATGTACTATTGCCAAGTTTGTGGATGACACAAAAATAGGTGGGAAGGCAAGTGGTGAGGATGACAGAAAGAGTCTACAGAGGGATATAGACAGGTTAAGTGGGTGGGAAAAAACTTGGCAGATGGAATATAACATGGGAAAATGTGAAGTTATGCACTTCTGAGGAACAATAGAGGAGCTGAATATTATTTAAATAGAGAAATACTGCGGAAAGCTGCAACACAGAGGGACTTGGCAGACCTCATGCATGAGTCATTAAAAGCTAAAATACAAGTTCAGCAGGTAATAGGGAAGGCAAATGAAATGTTTGCCCTTATTTCAAAGGGAATGGAATATAAAAATAGGGAAGTCTTGCTAAAACTATACAAGGCATTAGTTAGACCACACCTAGAATACTGAGACAGTTTTGGTCCCCTTATCTAAGGAAAGATATAGTGGCATTGGAGACAGTCCAGAGAAGGTTCACTAGGTTGATCCCGGGTATGGAGGGATTTTCTCATGAGGAGATGTTGAGTAGGTTGGGCCTGTACTCGTTGGAGTTTACAAGAATGAGAGGCAACCTTATTGAAACATATGAGATTTTTATGGGTATTGACACGATTGACAGGGTAGATGCTGAGAGGTTATTTCCCCTTGTGGGAGAGTCTAGGACCAGAAGGCATAATCTCAGAGTAAGGGGTCACCCATTTAAGACAGAAATGAGGAGGAATTTCTTCTCTCATAGGGTAGTGAATCTGTGGAATTCTTTACTGCAGAGAGCTGTAGAGGTTGGGTCACTAAGTATATTTAAGGCTGAGATAGACAGATTTTTAATCAGTAAGGAAATCGAGGGTTATGGGGAAAAGACAGGAAAGTGGAATTGAGGATTTTCAGATCAGCCATGATCTGATTGAATGGCGGAGCAGACTTGATGGGCTGAATGGCCTACTCCCTCTCCCACGACTTATGGTCTTAGGTGCCTCCAGCCCCAGAACTGGTCCCATTGCTGCAAGATTCTGAAGCCCTCCTTCCTACAACTTGCCTCAAATCACACATTGATCCGCCCTGTCTTTCTGTTTCGATTCTCACTGGTTCATGGCATTGAGAGTTTTTTTAAAAATGTATTCATTCAAGAGTTGTGGGTATTGCAGGCAATGCCAACATTTGTTGGCCATCCCTAATTTTCCTCTGAGGACAGTTAAGAGTCAATCACATTGCTGTGGGTCTGGAGTTACACATTGGTCAGACCAGGTAAGGATAGCAGTTTTCCAGATGATTTTAATAACAATCGCTGATGCTTTCATGGCACCATTGTAGAGGCTAGCTTTCATTCCAGATTAGTGAACAAAGGCTAAGAGCCCTGACAATATTCCGGCAATTGTAATGAAGATATGTGGTCCAGAACTTGTCGCGCCCCTAGCCAAATTGTTCCAGTACAGCTACAGCACTGGCATCTACCCGGCTATGTGGAAAATTGCCCAGGTATTCCTGTACACAAAAAGCAGGACAAATCCAAGCCGGGCAATTACCACCCCATCAGTCTACTCTCAATCATCAGTAGAGTAATGGAAGGGGCCATCAACAGTGCTATCAAGTGGCACTCGCTTAGCAATAACCTGCTCATTGATGCCGAGTTTGGGTTCCACCGGGGCCACTCAGCTCCTGACCTCATTACAGCCTTTGTTCAAACATGGACAAGAGAGCTGAACTCCCAAGGTGAGGTGAGAGTGACTGCCCTTGACATCAGGGCCGCATTTGACTGTGTGTGGCATCAAGGAGCCCTAGGAAAACTCAAGTGAATGGGAATCAGGGGGAAAACTCTCCACTGGTTGGGGTCACATTTAGCACAAAGGGAGATGGTTGTGGCTGTTGGAGGTCAGTCATCTCAGCTCCAGGACATCACTGCAGGAGTTCCTCAGGGGAGTGTCCTCGGCCCAACCATCTTCAGCTGCTTCATCAATGACCTTCCTTCCATCATAAGGTCAGAAGTGGGGATGTGCGCTGATGATTGCACAATGCTCAACACCATTCGTGACTCCTCAGATACTGAAGCAGTCCATGTCCAAATGTAGCAAGACTGGACAATATCCAGACTTGGGCTGACAAATGGCAAGTAACATTCGTGCCATACAAGTGCCAGGCAATGACCATCTCCAACAAGAGAGAATCTAACCATCGCCCCTTGTCATTCATTACTGAATCCCCCACTATCAACATCCTGGGAGTTACCATTGATGAGAAACTGAACTGGACTAGCCATATAAATACTGTGGCTATAAGAGCAGGTCAGGGGCTAGGAATCGTGAAACAAGCAACTCACCTCCTAACTCTCCAAAGCTTTGTCCACCATCTACAAGGAACAAGTCAGGGGTGTGATGGGATACTCCCCACTTGCCTGGATGAGCACAGCTCCCATAACACTCAAGAAGCTTGACGCCATCCAGGACAAAGCAGCCCACTTGATTGGCACCACATCCACAAACATTCACTCCATCCACCACTGACGCACAGTAGCAGCAATGTGTACCATATACAAGGTGCACTACAGGAATTCACCAAGGTTCCTTCGACAGCAACTTCCAAGCCTATGACCACTACCATCTAGAAGGACAAGGGCAGCAGATAGATGGGAACACCAGCACCTGGAAGTTCCCCTCCAAGCCACTCACCATCCTGACTTGGAAATATATTGCCGTTTCTTCACTGTTGCTGGGTCAAAACCCTAGAACTCCTTTCCTAACAGCACTCTGGGTGTACATACATCACATGGACTACAGCAGTTCAAGAAGGCAGCTCACCATCACTTTCTCAAGGGCAATTAGGGATGGGCAATACATGCTAGCCCAGCCAGCAAAGCCCACATCCTGTGAATGATTTTTTTTTTCACAATTGATTAATTAATTGAATTTTAAAAATTTCATCAGCTGCCATTGTGGGATTTGAACCCATGTCTACAGAGCGTTAGCCTGGGCCTTTGAATTACTACTCCAATGATATTACCACTAAGCCACCAAATCCCAGTTTCTTCCCTAGCGCTTACTACTGTTCAGACATGTTATGTTTCAATTCCTCTTTTACGCTATCCCAAAATGTTATTTTCTGCAAGAAATCTAGCTAACTTTTGTTTGGACTAATCAATATTAGTCGTTTCCATCATCTCCCCAGGGATTCAGTTACTAGCTCATAGCTCATACTAGCTCACTTTAATAATGTTTCTGAAGATCACTTTTGATTTTATGCCACTTCAAACACAGGCTATTTCCTCTGGTAATACCATTCTGGACAAAATGAAATGGCCTATGATGATCCACATTATCTCGTCCCTTTAGAATCCTAAAAAAAAAACTAACTGTTCAACCTCTCAACCTTTTTTCCTTTCCAGTGAGAGCATGCCCATTTTACAGAAATGCTCAACACAATCTGATCTTTGCATCCTCTCAATCATTGGTTATTCCTTTCTGTGTCCTTTCAATAGTTACAGTATGATGTCTGGGATGAACGAAGCCAAGGGCAGGATTGTCAGCTCAACATTCCTGGTTATAGGGTATTCAGACGAGATAGAGAGGGGGATAGAAGAGGGTGGGGGGTGGGGTTGCAATAATGATCAAGGAATCAATTACAACAGTGAGGAGGGATGATATCTTGGAAGGATCATCAAATAAAGCCATATGAGTAGAAGTAAAAAACACAAAAGGGGAAAACACACTGTTGGGTGTGTTCTATAGGCCCACAAACAGTCAGGGAGAGATAGAGGATCAAATATATAAGCAAATTTCAGGGAAGTGTAAGGATAATAGGGCAGTAATAGTAGGGGATTTTAACTACCCAAATATTATCTGGGATAATTTTAGTGTGCAAGGTAGGGAGGGAGCAAAATTCTTAAATTGCGTCCAGGAGAACTTTTTTAGCCAGTACGTAGAAAGCCCAACAAGGGAGAGGGCAGATGGAAGGCATATCAGTAGGGGAGCATATTGGAGATAGTAACCATTACTCAGTTAGATTTAGGGTAGTTATGGAAAAGGGTAAGGTTGGACCGGGAATAAAAGTTCTAAACTGGGAAAAGGCTAATTTTAATAAGATGAGATACAATTTGGCCCAACTGGATTGGGAGCAGCTACTTGCAGATAAAACTGTGTCAGAGCAGTGGGAGGCATTCAAGGAGGAAATAGCGAGAGTACAGGGCAAATATGTTCCCGTAAAGACAAAGGGGGGGGTCCAAGTCCGGAGAACCCTGGATGTCAAGGGACATAAATGTTAGGATTAAGGGAAAAAGAGAAGCTTATGGCAGATACCAAGGGCTCAATACGGCAGAGTCGCTAGAGGAGTATAAAAAGTGCAGAGGGGAACTTAAAAAGGAAATTAGGAAAGCTAAGAGAGTGCATGAGAAAGTATTGGTGGGTAGAATAAAGGAAAACCCAAATGGGTTTTTTTAAATATATAAAGAGCAAGAGAATAACTAGGGAAAGAGTAGGGCCAATTAGGGACCATAGAGGGAATCTGTGCGTGGACCCGGGTGCAATCCTCAATGAATACTTTGCATCGGTCTTCACAATGGAAAAGGACAATGCAGATATAGGTATCCAGGTGGAGGACTGTGAAATATTAGAGGAAATTAACATAGAGTGAGAGGAGGTACTTGAGGGTTTAGCAGCCTTAAAAGTGGGTAATTCCGCAGGCCCGGATGAGATGTATCCCAGGCTGTTGAGGGGGCGAGGGAAGAGTTATCAGAGGCCCTGGCAGTAATTTTCAAATCCTCTCTAGCCACAGGTGAGGTGCCAGAGGACTAGAGGACTGCTAATGTTGTCCCATTATTAAAAAAGGGAAGGAGTGATAGATAGACCAGGAAATTATGGGCCAGTCAGTCTAACCTCAGTGGTGGGGAAGTTACTAGAAAGAATTCTGAGGGACAGAATATATCTGCATTTGGAGAAACACAGATTAATCAGGGATAGCCAGCATGGATTTGTTAAGGGAAGGTCGTGTTTGACAAATTTGATCAAATTTTTTGAGGAGGTAACCAGGAGTGTTGATGCGGGTAATGCATTTGATGTGGTCTACATGGACTTTAGCAAGGCTTTTGATATGGTCCCTTGTGGCAGACTGTTCAAGAAAGTAAGAGCCCAAGGGATCCAAGGCAAAGTGGCACGTTGGATCCAAAATTGGCTGAGGCGCGGGAAGCAGAGGGTGATGGTGGAAGGATGTTTCTGTGACTGAAAGTCTGTTTCCAGTGGGGTTCCGCAGGGCTCAGTGCTGGGGCTCTTGCTGTTTGTGGTGTACATAAATGATTTGGACTTAAATGTAGGGGGTATGATCAAGGAGTTCGCCGATGACACGAAAATCGGTAGGGTCGTAAATAGCGAGTAGGAAAGCCATAAACTGCAGGAGGATATCAGGTGGGCAGAGCAGTGGCAAATGAAATTCAACCTGGAAAAGTGTGAGGTAATGCACTTGGGGAGGGCTAACATAACAAGGGATTACACTATGAATGATAGGGCCCTGGAAAGTACTGAAGATCAGACAGGACCTTGGTGTGCATATCCATAGATCCCTGAAGGTAGCAGGGCAGGTAGATAAGGTGGTTAAGAAGGCATATGGGATAATTGCCTTTATTAGCTGAGGCTAGAATACAAGAGCAGGGAGTTTATGCTGGAACTGTATAAAATGCTGGTTAGTCCATAACTGGAGTACTGTGTGCAGTTCTGGTCACCACATTATAGGAAGGATGTGATTGCACTGGAGAGGGTGCAGAGGAGATTTACCAGGATGTTGCCTGGGCTGCAGGGTCTGAGCTATGAGGAAAGATTAGATAGGTTGGGGTTGTTTTCCTTGGAGCAGTGAAGGTTGAGAGGGGGCCTGATAGAGGTGTATAAGATTAAGAGGGGTATAGATAGGGTGGATAGGAAGGCACTTTTTTCCATTAGTAGAGGAGTCAATAACCAGGGGGCATAGATTTAAGGTAAGAGCTAGAAAGCGGAGAGAATTTTTTTCACACAGAGGGTAGTTGGAATCTGGAACTCATTGCCTGAAAGAGTGGTTGAGTCAGAAACTCTTGTAACATTTAGGAGTTATTTAGATATTCACTCGCGTTGCCATATCCTTTAGGGCTATGGGCCAAGTGCCGGAAAATGGGATTAGTGTTGTCAGATCTTTGTTGACCAGCTCGGACACGATGGGCTGAATGGCCTCCTTCTGCGCTGTAGACGTCTATGAGTCCATGAGTCTATGAGGATGAGGGTAATGCTCGATGAGGAGAAATTGAGTGGACTAGGCCTGTACTCTCTAGATTTTAGAAAAATATGAGATGATTGCATTGGGATGTGTAAAATTCTCTAAGGGCTTGACAGGATAAACGCCGGGAGGATGTTTCCCCTGACTGGGTAGTCGAGAACCAGGGGTCACCACCTCAGACTAGGGAGTCAGTGATATGATGTGGGTGAAGAGAAGCTTCTCTACTCAAAGGGTTGAGAATCTTTGGAATTCTTTATCCCAGAGACTTGTTCGTGCTCAGCCACTGAGTATATTCAAGACAAGGATAGTTTTTTGGTTACTGAAGGAATTAACGGATATGGGAATAATGCAGGATAGTGTAGTTGAGGTATAATATCAGCCAATATTGACTGGAGGCTCAAAGGGCTAAATGCCCCACTCCTGCTTCTCTTTCTTATGTTCTTATATTATTTCACATCCTGTACTGAAGAGTCAGAACAGTGTTCTAAGTGTGCTCTCATCAATGATTATGAAGTAGTAGGATTAGCTCACTATTTTGACTCAATTTATTGCATCCCAAGATCCGATTCTCTTTACACATTGCCACTAAACATTGTTGCAATAGCTTTGATTGATTGCCAATCAAGATCACTTTAATTTATTGGCAACTTGGACACCCAGGTCTCGTCCACTTTCTGTACACTTTTTAAAAATCCATGTTATTTTTATTTATTTGTTCATGGGATGTGGGCATCGCTGGTTAGGCCAACACTTGTTGTCCATCCCTAATTGCCCTTGAGAAAATAGTGGTGAGCTGCCTCCTTGAACCACTGCAGCCCATGTGGTGTAAGTAAACCCACAGTGCTGTTCGGGAGGGAGTTCCAGGATTTTGTCCCAGCAACAGCATTATAGTTCCCATGCATCTGCTGCCCTTGCCCTTCTAGGTGGTAGGGTTCACAGGTTTGGAAGGTGCTTTCAAAGGAGCCTTGGTGAGTTGCTGCAGTGCATCTTGTAGATGGTGCACATTGCTGCTACTGTGTGTCAGTAGTGGTGGGAGTAAATGTTCAATGTAGTGGATGGGGTGCCAATCAAGCGGCTGATTTGTCCTGGATGGTGTCAACCTTTTTGAGTGTTGTTGGAGCTGCAGTCATCCAGGCATGTGGAGAGAATTTCAGCATACTCCTGACTTGTGCCTTATAGATGGTGGACAGGCTTTGGGGAGTAAAGAGGTGAATTACTCACTGCAGAATTCCCAACCCCTCCCCTGCTCCTGCTCTTGTAGCCACAGTATTTATATGGCTAGTGCAGTTCAGTTTCTGGTAACCCCCAGGATGTTGATAGTGGGGGATTCAGTGATGGTAATACCATTGAACATGAAGAGGAGATGGTTTGATTCTCTCTTGTTGGAGATGGTCATTGCCTGGCATTTGTGTGTGGCACAAATGTTACTTGCCACTTGTCAGCCCAAGCCTGGATATTGTCCAGGTCTTGCTGCATTTGGACATGGACTTTTTTTTATTCCTTCATGTGATGTGAGTGTAAGTGACTAGGCCAGCATTTATTGTTCATCCCTAATTGCCCTTGTTCAGAGGGCAAGAGTCAACTACAGTGCTGTGGTCTGGAGTCACATGTAGGCCAGACCAGCAGATTTCTCTCCCTAAAGGGCATCAGTGAACCAGATGACAATTGACAATGTTTCATGGTCATCGTCAGACTTTTAATTTCAGATTTTCATTGAATTCATATTCCAAACCTGCCGTGGTGGGATTCAAAGCCAGGATCCCCAGAACATTACCGTATAATCTCTGAAACACTAGTTCATTGACAATACCACAATGCCACCGCCTCCTCTATATGCTTGGGTATCTGAGGAATTGCAAATGGTGCTGAACATTGTGCAATGATCAGCGTACATCCCCACTTCTGACCTTATGATGGAGGGAAGGTCATTGGTGAAGCAGCTGAAGCTGGTTGGTTGGACCTAGGACACTACCCTGAGGAACTCCAAGGCTGTATGAGGTCAGGAGCATAGTGGCCCTGGCAGAACCCAAACTGAGCCTCAGGGAACAGGTTATTGCTGAGTAAGTCTCACTTGATAGCACTATTGTCGACCCCTTCCATCGCTTTGCTGGTGATCGTGAGGAGACTGATGGGGCGGTAATTGGCTGGGTTGAATTTGTCCTGATTTTTGTGGACAGGATATATCTGGGCAATTTTCCACATTCCTGGGTAGATGCCAGTGTGGTAGCTGCACTGGAACAGCCTGGTTAGGGGTGCAGCAAGTTCTCGAGCACAGGCCTTCAGTACCATTGATGGAATGCTGTAATACCCCCTCGCTGGTAGTTTTGAGGATATTACACAAGGGAGGTTCCAAAACATCCTTGTGGGAGCTCCACTGTTAACATTTTCCCAGGCTGAAGACAATCCTTGCACCAGTACCATCTGGGTTCTATTAGTCAGTCAAATACGCGTCCATTGTAAAATATTTCCACAAATTTCCGCTTTTTATTTTCAGTACCAACCTTTCCAGATGGACTGCATCAAAGGCCACGCTGAAATCAAAGCACAGCACATTCACAGTCTGACCCGCATCAAGCTCCTTTGTTTGGTACCTCAAACGAAGCAATGTTAACTTGACAATATCACGAATTTCATGAACTCATGCTGCCTATCTTTTGTAGCTTGATTTCTATCTAGCAGCTCCATGATCTTGCCTTCATAAAACGGTTTCCTCTGCTTTACCCACAATCTATGTTATAGTCACTAATCTGTAGTTTCCTGGGTCGCTTCTGCTGGCCTTTTTATCCAAACAAGTAGAAATAAGATCTGGCTTCTTCTAGCTTGCAGAATACCTCTCCGATAGTCACTGATTTCTGCAGGCTTTTGTGTCACAGTTGCTGCAGTTTACGATCATAGAGCAGTGATAGGCAGGTAATGACCCACTGGACCATCCAGTCTGACCCATACATCAGAAATGCCTTGTGCATCACTGTGTACACACTCTCCGCCCACTCAAAAGTCATGTAATCTCCTGACAAGATGCAAACACAGATAAAGATTCAGGCCAAATAGGGAGAAAAAAACCTGAACAATTCTTCACCGACCCCCATTAAGCGATCACAACTAGTCCAGAGACCACTCTGGCTCTGACTAATGCTATAACTATATAAAAATTCCTCCCTTATTTTCTTCAGAAGCCTTGGGTGCACCTTCTGAGATTTATATACTTTAAGATTCCAAAGCTTTATAGCATCCGCGTTGGTAACATTGGCCCAGGTCTTCAGGGTTCTGGATCGCCGGAGACTGGACAAATGAGTGAAGATGTGCATTGGGGGCTTGGGGTGTTGAGCTCCATGGGAATTGCCCAGGAAGTTTGAAGTTCCGATGGGCAATTTCTCCTGCTCCCTGGGACATTTCGTGAATGTCTCTGACTCTGTGTTAAGAGTCAAAGACTTCAGACAGTTCCATGGTACTTACCAGGATTAATACCCAGGGAATGTTAGACAAATTAAAAACCTAGTATAACTCCTGGGTAACTAGAGAACTGACCCCAATCACTGACACTGACTCCCCAACTCTGCCTTTGACCACTTGATTACCCCTTGACCCCAAATTATCGCCCCTGATCTTCCAATTAACCCTGGACCTGACCATGCTATCCCCCCCAACCATTAGATTACACACCCCCAACTGGACCTGACTAGCTCCAACTACCCACCACCCACCTACCACCTCATCCACCTGCTACCTTACCCACCTACCACCTTACCTACCTGCCACCTCACCTGCCTACCACCTCATCCACCTGCTACCTTACCCACCTGCCATCCCACCCATCCACCACCTCACCCACCTGCCATCCCACCCACCTACTGCCTCACTCACCTGCTACCTTACCCACCTACCACCTTACCAACCTGCCACCTCACCTGCCAGCCACCTCACCTGCCAACCACCTCACCCACCTGACACCCTACCCGCCTGCTACTCTACTCACCTGCCACCCCACCCACCTTCCACCTTACCCACCTGCCCAACCTACCCACCTGCCACCTCACCCACTTAACTCAACCACCTACCCACCCCACCACTCCGCGCATTCACTAACATCCATCCACCCCTTCACTAACATTCACATTGGACTTTTAAACTTTCCAAACAGCAGCTAGTAAAAAGGGGACAGGTCTTGTCTTCCCCGACTCAGCTGCAATCCAATGGAGTTCTCCAAGGGATGCTGCGCTCCGCACTCCTGGGAAAGCCGAGTTCGGAAGACCAGGCAGGAAATGTGGAGCAGCGTCGGGGTGGGGGAAAGTTCGAGCAGACCGGCGATCTGATGCTGATTGCCACTACTCGGAAGATCTGTCCTTTTGTAAATAGTATTACAATTTAGTGCTGCAACATCCTTTTGTCCCCTTTTCAGATCAAGTAAATTACCCGTCTCCTCCTCAATAAGAACACGGCAACTAATCTTATTTACCAACCCTGTAGCCTGTGAAGCACCTGGTGTCCTCATCCAATGCAAAACTAGGGTGGCTCCACTCCATCCCATGTTTTTCCTTTACACTTAATGTTACTACAACAACATCTTGTACTTATGTAGCACCTTTAACATAGTAAAACTTCCCCGGGTGCTGCACAGGAGCATTACGAAACAAATGTTGCCACCGAGCCACATAAGGAGATATTAGGCAGATGCCCAAATGCTTGGTCAAAGAGGTAGGTTTTTCAGCAGGAGAGTGAGGTGGAGGGGTTTAGGGATGGGATTCCAGGGGTTAGAGCTCAAGCAGGTGAAACCCCAACTGCCAAAGGTGGAGCGATTAGAATTGGGGAAGTGTAAGAGACAACTTAAACACGTTCAATACTCACCTTCAGTTCTCCTCCCATGTACAATTCAAAACGTTTCTTTCACATTGCGATACCCTTTTTGTTCTCCAGGCATGCAGGGTGCCCGAGGTGATCAGATGGCTCCTGGTATTCAGTTAGATGCAGCTTGAAAGTAGTGCTGTTATTTTTTTTGTAGTCTCACCCTAGTGTTCTGGGTGGTCACAGTTGGGCAGAGTGGCAAACTGTGAATTTGACTGGCAAATGGCCAACTCATAACTTCCCAAGCTTTGGTGAGTAACTCGCCTCCTGTCCCCCAAAGCCTGTCCACCATCTACAAGGCACAAGTCAGAGGTGTGATGGAATACTCCCCACTTGCCTGGATGAGTGCAACTTCAACAGCACTCAAAAAGGTCGACACTATACTGAACAAAGCACCCTGCTTCATTGGCACCCCATCCACCACTTTAAACAGTCACTCCCTCCACCTCTAACGCACAGTAGCAGCAGTGTGTACCATCTACAAGATGCACCGCAACAACTCACCAAGGATCCTTTGACAACACCTTCCAAACCCGTGACCTCTACCACCTAGAACGGCAACAGCAGTCGATGCATGGGAACACCACCACCTGTAAGTTCCCCCCAAGCCACACCCGATCCTGACTTGGAGCTATATCACCTTCCTTCATTGTCATTGGGTCAAAATCCTGGAACTCCCTTCCTAACAGCATTGTGGGTGCACTTACACCACATGGACTTGCAGCAGTTCAAGAAGGCAGCTCACCACCACCCTTTTAAGGACAATTAGGATTGAGAAATAAATACTGGCCTAGCCAGTGATGCCCACATCGTGTGAAAGAACAAATAATCACTTGCAGGCTAGAGATTGATTTTCAATGGCTAAGACAAGTGTGTTTTCAAAAGTTGCTGCTGTGCTGTATTGATTCCAGGGGTTTTGAGATGCAGTAATCCAGATCGCCAGTTATATTCTTGGTTAGCAGCATTAATGGACTGTCTATCCCATGCAAAATGTTTGCATTGAAGTACCTCAGAATATCATTTACAGTTTGGTCCCAATGATGAGAGGGTCCCTGCTGTAATGTGCACAGACACAACAGCCAGTGGCACTCCTCATTCAAGGGAAAATATGACTGCTACATACTTCAATCCACAGGCGGTACTACAAACATTTAGCACGGTGCTTAACTGCAAAATGTACAGTATATGAGGTCCAACAATATTACATACAATACCTACCATAAACAATGAAAATCCTTGGGGAAGCATTGGCGTAGTGGTATTGTCACTGGACTGATGGTCTACTGGTAATTCTCTGGGGACCCAGGTTTGAAGAATCCCACCACTGCCAACTGTAATGCTAATAAAATACCGATGCCAATAAAAAAAAACTGAAATTAAAAGTCTAATGATGGCCATGAAAGCACTGTCAATTGCTATAAAACCCATCTGGTTCACTAATGCCCCTTTGGGGAAGGAAATCTTCCATCCTTACCTGGTCTGGCCTACATGTGACTCCAGCAATGGGGATGGCTCTGATCAAGAGAAATTAGGGTTGGGCAATTACTGTTGGCCTAGCCGGCAATTCCCACATCCCATGAATGAATATTAATAAATAATTAACTGCATACAATTAGCACAATACTCTCAATGGTATAAACAGATTTCCAGAGAATTCCTTCACCTAATTATTTAAAATATTCAAAGGTATGGACAATCACACACTGACAAAGAAAATACAACATAAAAGGCAACACTGGTAATTTAGCATACATGAATTATGTAGGAGCTGCGTGGCAGTTGTACAGGAGAGATGAACTGGAACCAGACAACATTCAAGTGACTGCTCTAACTATTTGTGATGCCAAAGAGATAAATAAAGGATTCTCCATTACCAGTCTAGCTTGTCCTGCTGTTAAATTACGGTTCCTTTCATTCAACAGACAGAACTTACCCGGTGCATTGGAAGCTTGTCCCTGTGCTGGCAACATAGTAGCAGCCAAACATGAGTGAATTAATATCCATTGCACACTGTGTAATCCAGTGAAACATCAAGTCTGCAGGCCCTAGGCCAAGAGCTCTCAAAAAGATTGTGTTGACATCTGTTTCATCCCATATGCATCATCATAGCTGTTTTATCATTGGAATCAAAACAAATGCACCCCTCAATGAGAAAAAAAATAGTCAAATATAGAATAGTGTAAAGTATGGTGGTATAAACTTTAACATTTATTCTACACTATTATACCGCACATATTTATTAACCGTGAATATCTTTGAAAATTGCAAAACCCCTAACATGGACAATTCTATATTCTAATTTGCATATTATCTCATGAGGATCCAAATATGCTGTTGTTATTGTTTGTTAGAATGCCTCACACATGTGACCATGTCTTCCATTTGTTTGGAAAGGGCACTGGCTCTCCAAGGAAGAGCAATTGAGTTATCCTCTGTGTCCTGGAGAATATTTAGCCATCATTTAATGTCACAAAAATGAATGACATGGCCATGGATCACATTGCTCTTTGTGGGAGCTTGCTGTGCACAAATTGGCTGCCGTGTTTCCTATAGTACAACAGCGCCTAGACTTCAGAAGTATTTCATTGTCTGTACAGGGTGGCCCTGGGTCATGAAAGGTGCCATATAAATGCAAATATTTGTTTTTGAAGTTGTTTTCAAAGCTTATTCCCTCTGAATGATTTATTATTGAATGTGACGACTAGAATGTCATTGTATTGCTTTGTTAATTCACTTGATGAAAAAAAAACTTTCCCAAGACAGAGCTACTTCCTTTAAAAAAATAAAGATTCACAGTGTTTGTTGGGTATAAGTTAGACATCAAATGTGTTTATTATAAAAATGGACACTTTTATGATCCAAAAGCAAACCTATTGAAGCTCTTGTCATTATCAACAAAATGTTCTTAATCCTTTAGGATGTGAATGGGGCACATGTATCAGCGTCATTGCCTTTTATGGCTGAGATAGTGAACTGCTGACTAGGTATTGTGGAAGCCTTGAAGCATCAATATAGAATAATCTTCTGAACACAACTCATTCTTATCCACTATTCAGACGCTGTTTTGTTTCTGGGTATGGAGACAGGCAGGAATCTACAAAACAACGTGCTTATCCATTTCATAACTCTTTGGCAGTAGATCTATGATTGGAACTTTGTGTGACTGAGGAGTAAACTGACAATACATTTTCAAGCCTTTTAGAATTAAGCTATAATGCATAGGAAACAAAATCTTCCAGTAATGAAGACTAGAAGCGGTTTTTTCAATGTTAAATACTGAGGGAGTTGGCGCTCATTATGTAAATTGGGAAAATCAATTTGGTAAGTAGAAAGCCAAAAGTGGTCAGCAAATGTGGTGCATATATGTGAATTCCAAAACCTTTCTGCAGCAAAGTTAATAAAGGGAAATATGGGTGGGTGGGTAAAGGGACAGTATGGTTGACCACTGGAGCAGATCAATTGATAACCATTAACATTTCTAGGACAAACTGCCCAAAATTCTCTCGCCATAAAATGACACAGAATCTAGTGCCCAAACAGGTAATTTGGTTCAACAAGGTTTGTGCCGGTGTTTATGCTCTACACAAGTATCCTAGCCTTCCGGACTGAATATTGAGTTCAACAATTTTAGATCATGAACTGTCTCCTCCATCCCCACCCCCTTTCCGATCCCCCCCCCTTTTTTTCCAATAATTTATATAGATTTTTCTTTACCCACCTATTTCCATTATTTTTAAATGTATTTCCATCCATTGTTTTATCTCTACCTTTTAGCCTATTTTGATCCCTTCCCTTCACCCCACCCCACCCCCACTAGGGTTATCTGTACCTTGCTTGTCTTGCTTTCTACCCTTAATTAGCACATTCCTTAGATAATATCACCACCTTCAACATCTCTTTGTCCTTTTATCTATGACATTTTTTGGTTATCGCCACCTATCACTGGCCCTCTATCCAGCTCTACTTCCCCCCGCCCCCCACCCCTTAAACCAGCTTATATTTCACCTCCTTTCTATTTTTACTTAGTTCTGTTGAAGAGTCATTCGGACTCGAAACATTAACTGTGCTCCTCTCCGCAGATGCTGCCAGACCTGCTGAGTTTTTCCAGGTATTTTTATTTTTATCCTCCCACCTTACTTCATCCCACCCTATCAAACTATCTTTCTAGTCCTTTCTCACTCATGCATTTTAAAACGCAAAGCATTTTGCTTGCAGCAAAGTGATGGATGCTTGACGCTTAAGTTTGAAGGTTGTGAGGTCAAGTCTCTTTACTGATGATGGGAGATAACCTATGCTGACATTACAGTGCAATGCTACATTGTCACAGTTGTCATCTTTCAGATGAAACATTAAATAGAGGTCTTTCTGTCTGTTCAAGTGCATGTAAACCATCCCTTAACACTATTCAACGCACATTGGGAGCTCCCCTGACCCTGGCCCTGGCCAATGTTTCTTGCTTCATCAACATCAGCAAAAACAGATTATTTGTCCGTCATTCACTTAGTCTTTGTGAGGTCTTGCTGTGCACAAATTAACTGCCTCGTTTGCTTACGTAACTAAATGCACTTCAATAATTGAGTATTGTAAAGTGTTTTGCGGTGTCCTGAGGACACAAAAGGCACTATACAAATATATAAATTCATTCGATTTTAAGATTCCTCTCTATTTCACTACCAGTCTCACAGTTGATATTCTAACAACAATTGAATATATTTGTATCTGGTTAAATGGCCTTCATTGGAGTTTTTTTTTTCCTTTATTCTTTCATGGGATGTGGGCATCGCAGGTAAGGTCAGCAGTTGTTGCCCAGCCCAAACTGCCCTTGCTAGGTCATTTCAGAGGCTGGTAAGAGTTAACCACATTGCTTTGGGATGGGTCAGGAGTCACATGGAGGTCAGACCAGGTAAGTATGGAAAATTTCCTTCCCTAAAGGGGAATTAGTGAACTAAATGGTTTTGTTTTTAATAACAATCGATGATAGTTTCATGGTCACCATTACTGAGACTAACTTTATATTCCAGATTTAATAATTGGATTCAAATTCCACTGGTTGCTCTGGTGGGATTTGAACCCTTGTCCCCAGAGCATTAGCCTGGGTCTCTGGATTACTAGGTCCAGCAACATTATCACAATGCCACCGCCTCCCTTATTAAAGAACTGGCAACAGCCCACATCATGTAGAGTACCTATCTAGTTGATCCGGTGAGTTTTTGGTGTTAATACTTGTTTTCCCATTTGGCTTTGAACTGAAGGTAATTGAGAAATTACTTATAATTTTTTACATGATGAAGATGGTGTCAGGTAGCAGTGGACCTATGACCTCTCTCTTATCAAATTATTTCCTGCTGCTACTCTAGGTCAAAGCAAGAGACCTTTTCCCATTAGTTAAAAGAGGCGGAATCCAGCCCTATGCTTTAGCTTTAACCAGAAACCTCATGGCAGCTCATGGAAATATGGATATTTGCTAACAACACTTATTGAACATCAGTTTGGGAATGAAGAGGAGTAAGTCTGCCGACCAAACTGAAAGTCTATAGAGCAATAGTCCTCCCCACTCTGCTCTACGCATGTGAGACTTGACAAGACCAGCCACTTTCACTTGAGCTGACTTTGGAAACTTTTGAAGATCAGATGGCAGGACAAAATGCCAGACACTGAGGTGCTCACCTGAGCCGGCATGCCAAGCATCCACATCATATTGAAAACAAAAACAGAATTACCTGGAAAAACTCAGCAGGTCTGGCAGCATCGGCGGAGAAGAAATCAGTTAACGTTTCGAGCCTTCATGGCCCTTTGGCAGAACAGATATATTGAGACAGTCACAACTGGGTTGAGCTGGTAATGTAACCAGAATGCCTGACACTGGCTTACCAAAGTGAATCTTCTATGGCGCACTGGAGTCTGGGGTGCGGTCTCATGGTGGTCAAAGGCAGCATTATGGGGACACTCTGAATGCTTCACTTAGGAGTTTTGATATTGCCTCGGAGCCCTGGGAGAAGCGTGGCTAGGTGCAATCAAATAGAAAATGTTGCGGGCTCCTCCGAAAGCGAGTGCATATCAGAGGCAGAGAGAAAATGCAATGAGAGGCAATCCTGAGCCAGCAATTTGTTCAAAAATCATTCACCTGTGGTATCCTGTCCTATTTGCAGCAGAACCTTCCGGCCACAGATCGGCCTTAGCAGTCGCCTACGTACCCTACCAAACACCCCAGCTGATGATCTTCGCCTTGAGGGATGAATAAGATGTGTGTGATTGAGCACTCTATCTATCTACATCCACGTTAATGATAAAGCTTAAACAATTCTTTTCTTCAGACAGACTTTTCAAGAGCTGAGTCCCATGTTAATGCCTTCTTTTGCAGTTGGTAGATAGCTTGTCAATGTACGTTGTTCCATTCATAAAGTACTTCTTGATGAGAATGCGCTTTTCACTATTCATCTTTCTGAACTGTTCTCCCTGGGTTATCGTCATGAAAATTAGGCCGAGATTAGGCAGAAAATTAGGCAGCGCCAGAGCTCCAAAGCAAAAATCACTTTCTAGATGCATAATTAAGGTTTAATTTGAGAAGATCAATAATTGTTAATCTGTCATCTGAACAATGCTGATTGAACAAAATTTACTTTCAGGCAAGAGGAAACTTCTAATCAACAGTAACCTCCCCCCACCCCCCACCCCCCACCAAGCAAACAATTCACAAAGCCCAAAGCCAACCAATCTGCACTTTGATTAATAAACCAATTCAGAATCGGCCAACAATCAGTGATGAGCAGGCAACAGTTAAACACAATCAATCGAATTGCTCAATTTTTTTTTTCATTAAGTTTCCAGTGTCCATCTTGATTCCTCAGTCATCCTGGTTTACAATGGGAGTAATTTTTTTTTTACACTACCATTGGGCCAGATCTTCTGATGCCAACAGTGGCAAATGTTGAGGTGCCCGCTGCTGTTGTGCTTTAGAACCCATTGGAAGTCCTGACCCACACTCATGCACTGCAATGGCCCAGGAAGTCTCAACTGGAAGGACGCAGAAAGGTCAGGGCAAAGCAATCTCTGCAGAGAATAGCAATCGTCCCAGCATCGCCGCTGACTGGAAGATCTGGGTCCTTAAATTGTTCACTCCAAAATGATTAAACCCACTTCAAAATGCAAGTCCCAACAATATTTACTTTCAGAGTCCTATATCTTTGCTCAGGGCCTGGGACTTCAATTTTAATGCAGTTACAATAATCTACTGAAATCTAATTTTTACTCACCCACAGGATACGGGCATCGCTGCCAAAGCCAGCATTTATTACTCATTCATAATTGCCCTTGGGAATGTGGTGGTGAGCCACCTTCTTGCATTGCTGCAGTCTATGTGATGAAGGCATTCTCTCAGTGCTGTTAGAAAGGGAGTTCCAAGGTTTAAACCCACCAATGATGAAGGAACGCAATCTATTTCCAAGCCAGGATGGTGTGTGACTTGGAGGGGAACATGCTCTCAAGCACATGCTGTACGTGTCCTCCTAAGTGTTAGAGGTCACAGGTTTGGAAGGCATAGTTTATGATTCAGTGATTTTCCGAAGTGCATCATGTAGATAGTACACACTGCAGTCAGTCTGCATTGGTAATGGTGGGAATGACTGTTTAAGGTGGCGGATGGAACGCTGAACCAGCAAGTCGCTTTGTCCAGGGTGGTGTTGAGTTTCTTGTCGGTTGTTGGAGCTGCCCTCATACAGGCAAGTGGAGAGTATTCCATCACACTCCTGACATGTGCCTTATGAATGTTGGGAAGTCTCTGGGGAGTCTCTGCAGAATGCTCAGCCTCTGACCTGCTCTTGTAGCCAAAGTATTTATGTGGATTGTTCGGTTCAGTTTTTAGTCAATCGTGACTCCCAGGCCTTTGATGGGGGAGTTGGACTTGATGATGGTAATGCTGTTGACTAAGGGGAAGTGATCCAACTCTATCTTGTTGGAAGTGATCATTGTCTTGTCCTTGTGCGGCATAAATGTTTCTTACCACTTGACCTAAATGTTACATAGGTCTTGCTGCATACAGGCATGGACAGCTTCTGTTTCTGAGAAGTTATGAATGGAACTGAACACAGTGCAATCATCACCACTTCTGACCTTCTGCATACTCTGTGAGGGTAAATATTCATGCAAGTACTCCTCCTTTCTTCAAGATGCAACTCTGTATTTTCCTTCCTCCTCTTGGTCTTCCTCCTTCTGTCACAATAGAAATCCCCAGAAAGACCTCTTAAGTTGGCAAGGGGCTTCTGATCAATAATGTAGAGACAGCACAAGTAGACAAAAATCACATTGTTTCACAAGGGTTGGAGAATTCCAAAGATTCAGAAGCCTCTCCATGGAAGAATTTCTCTTTATCTCAGTCCTAAATGGTCAACCACTTATTGTGAGTCAATGTACCCTAGTTGTAGACACTCGAACCAACGGAACAGCCTCACAGTATCAACCCAAAAATGTTATACATTTCAATGAGATTACCTGAATTCCAGAAAATAAAGACATACTCTACTCAATCTCTCCTCACAGGACTATCGTCTCATCCCAGGAGTCAATCAAATGAACATCTGTTGTACTCCATCCAAAGCAAGGATACCCTTCCTTAGGTAAATAGACCAAACGCCATACACAGCACTGCAGGTCTCACCAATGCCCTGTATAATAGCAGCAAGACTTCCTCGCTCTTATACTCCAACCTCCTTGCAATGCCTCGGCCAATCAGAGTCACCTTGCCAACCAATCAGCACACTTTTCTCCTGCACTATAAATTGCTGTGATTGTTTGAAATTTGGCATTCATGCATTTGTCCTGATGAGTGTGAGATGAGAAGCTTCAACACAAGTCTTTCCCTGTTCAGTAATTTTCAGGCATCTTCTTCTACCTACTTATAACATGGCACAAACATAAAGAGGGCAAGTTTCAATTTACTTTAAGATTAACATAGCTTTCTGATGTCAGGGATACTGTAAATGCATGCTGCTGTTACAGACCACTTGTCAGTTGTTTTATGTGTACATGCTCAGTTGGGACACTGAAGAGTTATTTGCAGTGTTAGCCTTGATTGCTGTCCCTCCTCAAGTCCAGTGGTGCTGAGGCTTATTCCAGATCCACGGCTAATGCCGCAGGTGAGGTCAGCCAGCTTAGCACAGTCCAAGAATCGGATGCATGACTTGCTGGTGGATGGCTCAGTGCCACGTTGTGGCCCAGCGATACATCAGATGACAATCAGGGAAAAGACTTTATCCAAAACTTAGAACATCTAAAGCTGATTAAAGCTGAGAGCTTGTATTGATTGTGGCAAAAGGAAGAGCATATTGATGTATTTGCAAAGCAACAAAATAAACCCGTTGTGAAATATTTGCTATTTAAACTTTTACTAAGAAGCTAAATGTTTTCTGAAATTTTGAGGGGCTAGGTCTTTTGCGCTTTTGGACATATCAAGCACTTTACAGCCACTGAAGTATTTCTGTAGTATAGTCACAGTGATAATGTCAGAAACGCAGCAGATAATTTGCACACAGCAAGTTCCCTCAAACAGCAATGCTATAGTGATTTGATTAAGGGGTAAATCATGGGCAGGACACTTGGGGGCAACTCCACTGATATTCTTCAAAACAAACCACAGAATCTCACATCCACCTGAGAGCAAGACGGCACCTCCGACAATGCAGTTCTGCCTCAGTATCGAACTGGAGTGTAAGCCCAGATTAAGGCTGAGACCACTGGAGTGGGATTTAAAACTGCAGCCTACTGACTTAGAGACGAAAGTGCTAACATTGAACCGTTTATGACTGACATGTAGCTGTTAAATAATAAGAATATATGAGGAACAGTCCGCGTCAGCTTTATCAGTTTTATTTGAGAATACAGGTAGTATATTGGCCCTAATAGGTAGCATTAATGACAATATTACAGTCTTTTTTTTTTGATGTAAAAATGACTGCCTAAGGGACAATTCGATGAGTAACAGTAGTCTAACCAGCTGCAGCGTAGATATCTCTTCATTATTATGTAACATTCTGCAAGCAAGTACAAATGCACAGCTATCTCTCACAAGATATGGGTTACTTAAATTGGCATGATGATGATACACTGAATGTTATAAGAGTTTTCAAGGAGGGGAGTGTGTTGCTGGACCTCCCATTCTGTCACTATGGTAACAGCACAGAATAATTCTATGAGCAAAGTGCTCCATAAAGCAGGTGTCGAGTTGCGCAGTGCTTCAGAAGCTCCCTGTGTATCTGTGAGCAGCGAGCTGCTTAAAGTCCCTCAGTGAAAGAGGAGAAGCTCAGTGTAATACTCCATTGAGTACCGTGGGATTGTGGTGAACATCGAATAAAGGAAGGATGGTGCATCACTCGAGGTCCATTCAATCCTTCAAGCAACAAAAGGGTCAGTAATACTTTTGAATCATTGTTGAATCTGTGGCTTTCTGTCACTGTGCAGTCCATCTGGGCATCAGCTTCACACCAAGAGAAAACATGCAGATTGCACTCTGCTTTTCAGTATACCTGAACATCCTTATTCACATGTATCTTTCTACATTGTCTAGGTGAAGGTTATTGTTTTCTGTTCAGTTTGTTTCTGTGCAGTGGCTTCATGTGCTGTTCACCTGAATATCAAATCAAGTTTTAAGTAGGGCTAAAAATTTAGGCCGGCTGCCAGGAATGAGGAAATGATAACGCGGGTTGTTGAACAACTACTGGGCTTTGTTAAATTGCTCCAGTGTTAGGAATATAAAAGCTTTCTGATATCTGGATTAGAATTACTGGTACAAGACTATCTATTCAAAAAAGCTTATCGCACAAACTCTTATAACAGATTGGAACTTTAAAAGACAAAAGTGTAATGCTAAACATTTTCAGCTACTCATCACATCTATTGCTGATCCCAGCAGACCACATTCATGGTGATGTCAGCAGTTGAATGTTAGCCATCCTCCTGTGGCTACTGGAGCGGTTTAATTTCGGTATTGGCAGCCTGACATACTATGCGATTTAAGACTGAAATAGCTAGGAACACTGTGGTATAATACATTTGGTTGTGTTGTATTTTGTAGCCGTAACATTTTCTCTGCTGATGTTGATCACGCAATTAAGTGTTACTTGGTCTGATTCCCTTTTTAAATTAACACCTTCTGCCTCATTTGTATCAGTCAACAGTGATAAAACACACTCGCTACTGGAGAAGCAATATATGGAACTCATGGGGGATGTAACCTAGAATCATAGAATGGTTACAGCACAGAAAGAGACCATTTGACCTGTCATGTCTGTGCCAACTCTTTGCAAGAGCAACTCAGATAGTCCCGCTCCACCACCCTTTCCTGCTGGCCCCCAAATTTTCTGACTTCAGGTGCTTGACCCCGCACTCCCAGGCAATGCAGATCCTAACCACAGGGTTTAAATTAATCAGAAAGGAGAGCTCATGTCTATGAACCTTACCCTATTTACTATGATTATATTTTGAAGCTGCGCTCTGGTTTTGGCTGTCTAACCACTGAATTTTGTCTTAGTAAAACTTATCATTGTAAGTATATCTCATTAATAGTGTCATAGAGTCATGCTTCTGTTTCACGATATTAATGTGCACAGTAGAATATGTGTTATTTTGCGTTGGTGAGTTTAGCAACTCGTTGTTTCATGGGATTTAATGTACCTTAATCAACATGGGTTATGCTAACTTTTTTAGGTTTACTTATCTTGCCTTTTTTCCCTCTTCCCTCTCCACAACATTAACTCCTTGCAAAATGTTTGCACAGGTGGGCGACAGCCTCCAGCGTCTCATTTTTGCATTTGTGAGGCTTGGCGTTGAGTGCTTGGTAAGGTGCTAAACCATTTGGTGCACATCACAACTTAATCTAATATCATTTTGTTGTGCATGTGCATTTCCAATCGAAGTCACAGCAGAGTCAGACAGAGCAAACTCTGGCTGGTTTTCCCCTTCTAAGCCATTGGGTCAAAAGAAAGCAACATCTTAGTCAAGATCAATTAACCCAGCACAGACCCAGAATTGAACCTCTCTGAGCTCACTACTTACTTCGCATCTCAGGGAATGAGGTGAGGAGCCCTTAACTTTTTATATGTCTGACGCACTGCTTGAGGAATCATGACCTATTTCGATTAGTACACCTAATATGGACTAATTATAACTATGACTTAAAGTTCAACATCTTGCATTACAAAGCACCTATTGAATTGATGTTACCAATGCTTATGTTTTACATCATTAATTTTTTATTCATTCATGGGATGTGAGTGTCACTGGCTAGGCCTGCATTTCTTTATTGCCCATCCCTAATTGCCCTTGAGAAAGTGGTGATGAGCTGCCTTCTTGAACTGTTGCAGTCCATGTGGCATAGGTACACCCACAGTGCTGTGAGGGAGGGAGTTCCAGGACTTTGACCCAGCGACAGTGAAAGAAAGGTGATATATTTCCAAGTCAGGATGGTGAGCGACTTGGATGTGCTCCCATGTGTCTACTGCCCAAGCCCTTATGGATGGTAGTGGTCGTGAGTTTGGAAGGTGCTGTCGAAGGGGCCTCGGTGAGTTTCTGCAGTGCATCTTGTAGATGGTACTTACTGCTGCCATTGTTCATCGGTAGTGGAGGGAATGAATGTTTATGGATGGGGTGCCACTCAAGCGGGCTGCTTTGTCCTGGATGGTGTCAAGCTTCTTGAGTGTTGTTGGAGCTGCACTCATCCAGGCAAGTGGAAAGTATCCCCTCCTCTGAAGAAGAGTCAAATGGACTCGGAACATTAACTCTGTTTCTCTCTCCACAGATGCTGCCAGACCTCCTGAGTTTTTCTGTTTTTATTTCAAATTTCCTGTACCTGCAGTATTTTGCCTTTATATATATGGGGAGTATTCCATCACACTCCTGACTTGTGCCTTGCAGATTGTGGACAGGCCTTGGGGAGTCAGGAGGTGAGTTACTCGCTGCAGGATTCCTAGCCTCGGACCTGCTGTTGTAGCCACAGGATTTAAATGGCTAATCCAGTTGAATTTCTGATCAATGGTAATTCCCAGGGTGTTGATGGTTGGGATTCAGTGATGGTAATGGCCATTGAATGTCAAGGGGTGATGGTTAGATTCTCTCTTGTTGGATTAATGTGTTATCATTACAATGTCTTTATCATTACAGGGAGTTTGCCAGATCTAATTCTCAGAAAGCATGCCCCGTATTTTCTTGTTGGATTTTGCGATTTCTTGGACATGAAGGTAGCGGGGATGTAAATGAATATAAAATGTATTTTAAATTTTCAACTCGGGAGACTTTTTTGCATCTCCACAAATTGCAGCGTTATGTTTTTTGATAGTTTGGGGTGCTGGTCAGTCAGGCTTCGCTTATTCCATTGTCTGCCTATGCTTTCTTTATCATGTTCAACTTTTATTCTGTGATTTCAGCTGCACTGATGCGATTATGTGAGTGGCTGGTAGTCTGAAATTAATTAACCATGCTGTCGACCGTTTCCTGTTAAATTTAAACCTGATGCTAGCCTCTGTTATTTGGGAGATGGTCTGCCAGTTAAAAGGCAAGTAAAATCAAGTAAACTTAGCTAGTTTAACGGGATTTGTATGTCACAAGACTGATTGTTATTACTGACTGGAGTGCGTGAACCCATGTTGTAAGTAACATTATATTCCTGAATGCTTAGGGGAGATTTTTTACTAGCAGGAGCGAGTGGATTTGGTAACAGGTGGCAGAGTTTAAAGTTGCTAAAATTGACAGCACATTGGGAAGGTGGCTCTAACCCCTGCCTTCCACATTTAACTGCAATGTGTTAGGCTGCGTGCAAGCTCAGTCCTCGAGAGAGGCAGATTATCGGTTTCAAGATGTTAATAGCTCACTAAGAGTGATATTTGGAATTTAACTGTGGGCACAGGGTTCCCTGGGCTTCCTGGAAGTCACCAGTAAAAGCAAGGCAGCAGCAATTGAGGAGAGCGAAGAAATAATAGCCAAAAATTGAAACCTCACTGAGATAGACAGATTTTTGGCCTCTTGGGGAAATCAAGGGGTATAAAGAGTGGGCAGGAAAGTAGATTTGAAACTAAAGGTCAGCCACAATCACATTTGTAGTGTATTGAAAATTGCATTGTGCATGTTGTGCACTTGAGGCTACCATACACATAAACCATTGGAAGCTGAGAATAGCTATGGACTGGTTCCTGGAGAGTGAAGCGTCTACTTAAGGGACTGATTAAAACATAACTGTGGAGGGAGATCTTCGGTCGTTTAAACGTTAAGTGGGGGATCTTTTCTATAGTTTAAAGTATAAATTGCCAACTACACAGCGTTTAGACAATGCTGCTTTTAGTTTGTTTATTACAATAAACGTCTTAAACATTGAAATTTTGTCATACAGCCCTTTCAGTCAGTCATGGGAAAGTCAAATATCATTTTGAATGCTATCGGTCTCTATGAGGATTGGTAACAATATCTAAGCCAGTGCATGGTCAAGTGTAAAGGTAGGAAAGTTTTGCTGCAGCTGTATAGGGCCTTAGTTAGACCACATCTGGAGCACTCTTTACAACTTTGGTCTCCTTACTTAAGAGAGGAAATAACTGCATTAGGAGCAGTTCAGAGAAGGTTCACGCGACTGATTCCTGACATGAAGGGATTATATTATGAGGAAAGGTTGAACAGGTTGGACTGATACCCATTGGAGTTTAGAATGAGAGGTTGTCTCATTGAAATGTATTATATCCTGAAGTGTCTGGGCAGGCTGGATGCTGGGAGGATGTTTGCCCTCGTGGGGGAGTCTAGAGCTGGGGGTCTCCCATTTAAGACTGAGATAAGGAGACATTTTTTTTTTCTCTCTCTGAGGGTCATTAGTCTGTGGAATTCTCTTCCCCCAGAAAGCAGTTGAGGCTGGGTCATTGAATTTATTCAGGTCTGAGTTAGATAGATTTTTGATCGACAAAGGAGTCAAAGGTTAAGATGTGCAGACAGGAAAGTGGAGTTAAGGCTACAATCGGGTCAGCCATTATATCAAATAGCAGAGCAGGTTGGAAAGACTGAAATGCCTACTCCTACTCCTGATTCTAGTGTTTGTGTTCATGTGTATGATCTGCATGAGTCCTGAGAGGATGCACTCTTCAATGTGTGACCTCCTCTGAGGGGCCAGGGTCATTTTCCTGGACCACCTCCTGCAGGATACTTTAGGACCTTGCGGGAAATTAAAGAGACCTGAATTAATTAGTGCTGTTAAGCTAAGAATTATTTAATTGATCATTATGCAAATAATATTTCACTTGCTGCTGGCATCGTATCAACATAAGGGAGCATTGTATTCCATACGGCTGTGTGATAATTAATTATGTCACCTGGTAACTAGGAGGCTTCATCTCTCTATATCTTGTCAGGCACACTGAATGTCTGCTGATATCTGGCACCTCTTCCTCTGTGGAAATAAACTGTGAGACTGATGGAGGGTCACCTCCAGCTCTGCATTTCCCTGTTGTTTTGTAATCTCCTGGAAGAAGGGGAAAAAGAAACCTATTGACTGAGAGTAATAGGATGTGTTGAACAGATGGATGGATAACATTTTGTGAGGGTGACCGTGAGGTGGAGGGGTGACATGGTGTTAAGGCGTAAGCGAGTGACACAGGCAGTTGGGGAATGCACCGGCCGAGGGGGATGGATGCACCTTCAAGGTAAGTTGGTTTGAGAATATGAACTTATGAAGTGATGTGCTGGAGCAGGCTTGAAAAGGTAGAGTGAGGGGGTTGGCAAAATTCATGACTCAGAATGTAGTTGGATGTACCATTGTAGTTTCCTTTGCTGCACTGATAAGATCATTGAGCCACTTTCCACTCTGCATAGAGAAGTGTGGCACCACTTTTCTGTTCATCTCCTGAGCAACCCCCCAGACCTTTCTTGCTTTTACTGGCATGCAACTTTCCCCTGTCAGTCGGGAACAGCATCTCCCTGCAGCCTCTGGTATCGCATCCAGGGAGGCATCACTAAAGCGAGGTACAGACTTGAAACATTGGGACCCCATGCTGACAGTTTGATCTTTTGCTCTCTCACTCACTTTCAGAATCCGCCACCTGCTATCTGTTAGAAATGGAAATTTATTATTGGAAATTGTAATCTTTAGGATAAGCAAAACAATGGTACATCCAACTACATTCTGATGCATGAATTATGCCAACCCCCATCACTCTACCTTTTCAAGCCTGCTCCAGCACATCACTTCATAAGTTCATATTCTCAAACCAACTTACCTTGGAGGTGCATCCATCCCCCTCTGCTGGTGCATTTCCCTTCCTCACATTCGAAATGCATATATTATTGGAAATTGTAATCTTTAGGATAAGCAAAAGAATGCCTGGCCTGAGGGGTTGGCAGACAGGCCTTGGATAATTACAGATCAAAGAGAGGCCCATGTTATGCTAGTGAAACACAGGCCAGAATTTTCCCGTCGGTAATTTGGGGGCGGGGCCCGCTCGCCGATGGGAAAATGACGCGGGATGATGTCGGGAGGAACCCCTGACGTCATCCCGGTCCCTTTAAATCTTTAGGAAGGTGGGCGGACAGCGAAATCAGCTGTCCGCCCGCCGACCTGTCAATGGCCAATTGAGGCCATTGACAGGGTCATTAAGATAATTAAAGACCTGCCCGGCCAACCTTAAGGCTGGCGGGCAGGCCAGGAGCCCCGGCGGGCTTCTGAAAAACATGAAACCTCATCCACTGGCAGGATGAGGTTTCATGTTCGTTTTTAAAAACTTTAATAAAGTTTATGTGAGATTTATTAACATGTCGCATCTTGTGTGACATTGTCACATGAGGGGGGACCTGTTAATAATTTTTTTATTTTTCTATTTTTCATGATTTTTAAGTTGTCACTAATCTCCCTGAGACAGCACTTAATCTCAGATGGGGAATCCCCCCACCCCCCGCACAGGAAGTGCATGGCGCTTCCTGTCGGGAAGGCCGCTGGGTGGGCCTTAATTGGCCCGCCCACTCAAAATGGCGGCGGGCCCCATTTCGGTGGCGGGGGTTGGCTGTGTGCCCACTACCGAGCCAGTGGGGCCTGCCCACCAACTGAGGGCAAAATTCTGCCCACAATATCAGGTTTTTTTAATTCATTCATGGAATGTGGGTGTTACTGGCCAGGCCAGCATTTATTAATTGCCCTTGAACTGAATGGCTCACTAGGTAATTTCAGAGGGCATTTAAGAGTCAACCACATTGCTGTGGGTCTGGAGTCACATGTAGGCCAGATCAGGTAAGCATGGCAGGCTTCCTTCCTTAAAGGACATTAGTGAACCAGATGGGTTTTTCCCCTGACAAATGACAGCAGTTTTGTTTAATAGTCATCATTAGATCTTTAAGTCCATATTTTTATTGAATTCAAATTCCACCATCTGCTGTGGTGGGATTTGAACCCAGGTCCCCAGACCATTACCCTGGCTCTCTGGATTACCAGTCCAGTGACAATACCACTGCCCCCACTTCATTAACTACCTGTTTAGGAAACAATGGCTGGAATTTTCCAGTCCCGCCCATGGCGGGAACCGTTGTGGTTGGGAACGGAACATTTGGAGAGAGAGCCAAAAGTCAATTGATTTTTGGTGGGACCAGAAAATCCCGGCTGCGGGCAGTACCGGGTAATCCTGCCCATTCTGACTGTCAAGGGCTGGGAGAGGGTTTAAATTATTCATGTAATTTCCCCATTTGCAAAACCTTTGAAGGAAACTGGTAAACAAGGGAAGGTTTGAAGTTAGAGATATTTAATTTGGAGTTCTATCTGGAAACAGGCCACGTCTGACGTGTTGCCATTGAGATGAGCTGTGGGTGTAGGAAGATTCTTTTGTTTGGATGTATTTCTGCTATATGTGGCAGTCTGGAAGGCAGTCTGTGTCAGGAGCAGCTTGAACAGGCAGAGAGTAAATCTGCCAGCAGGCGCAACTAGGATCAGAGACACCCTGAGGAACCAAGGGTGTTTCTGATTTGGAGTCACTGAGCAAAGCAACCGAGTGAGGCTGTGTTCAGGCGAGGGAAATCCAAACTCAGGAGGTGTTGAAGTAGGGCTGGAGGATTCGCCCAGCTGGATGTTAGAGGGAGAATCCCCAGGAAACCTCTCGCCTCAGAAGATAGTGCTGAAATGAAGGAAAATCAAAGTGAATTCCTGGGAGCTGTGACATACCTTGGTTTGGTTTCAGGAGAATTAAATAGGCGCCCACAAAACGACAGTAAAAAGGGATTCTCAGTTGAAGTTAAAAGTAGAACAGGCAGTGCTCTGTTTGGAATGTTGGTTTAAAGTATAAGTGCTTACGAGATACAGTGTTAAGTTAATAGTGCTTGTTTTGTTTTGATATCTGTCACAGTAAAATTTGTTACTTAAAATGTGGAATCTTGTTTTGTGGTCTTTAGAGTTAATAACTGGGAATTCAAATTTCTTTTTAAAAGGTACCAGTCTCTACTGAGATCATAACACATCTTTGCAATGTCCTTTGAAGCACTGGGGTTGAAAACAACTGTCGGGGGGTCATCATGCTTGCTCAGCCTAATTGGGCGAGTTACACATACAGTTTAAAAAGACACTGATGGATTTGGTACACTTACCTCCAGATTTCCTGCAAGCTACTATGGACTTCTATGCTCCCAGTGCACCGTCAAATTAAAATGACCCCTTTTCTGTTAACATGGTGTTCAGGAAATATGGCATGGTGGCAGCGGTGTGCCTCCTGATTGACAATGTTACATGTTCATTGCAGATGTGCTTTGGGTTTTTTTTCCTGCCTGGATTCTGACCAATAATTTATGTGCCTTTTATCATCTTCCTCTACATCACCATTTATATACAACGATGAAAATGCAATGATAGTGTTGAAATGTTAGCATTTCTCTGCTATTTTCCCCTAAATAATAAAGAGGTGCATTCTTCAGCATTTCCGATTTCCGTCTTCCTGTTGTTCATTTCCTGCTCCCACTGTAGGGATGCCCATGTCTCCCAGTCACTTTCAGAATCTTTCAGCTTGCTTTCCCAGGCCACTGCACCACTTAGCACTTCCCCAGAGCTCTGCTGGTTCTTTGAAGACCCCGATGAATTAGGTTGAATACGAACAAGGAGCAGGAGTAGGCCATTCAGCCCATCGAACCTGATCCGCCATTTAGTAATATCATGGCAGATCTTATTGTAACCTGAATCTGCATCCCAGCTACCGCCAATAACCTATCACCCCCTCGCTTACCAACTGTAGTCTTTGTAAGCGGGACCAGTATAACAAACCTTTTAACTTGGATCATACCGAATCTGTTAAAGGGCATGAACCTTTTCTCACACAGAGCACACTGCCTAGACTTCCCACTTTTTAACTTGCTATAAATTAACTTCTGCATATTTATTAAACCAGACTGAATTCAAGACTCTGCCAGCATCAGATTGGTGAAATCTTTTGAGCAGGAAAAGTTTTCATAGCTTCCTGACTACTTCAGCTGCACCGAGTTAAAACAGAGTTCAACATTTAAACCATTTGATCCTCCAACTAATGAGTTGGTTATCAGACCATTTGTACATCGTAAAATAATGGTCCTTAATCAAAGAAAGAATACTAGAGAAAACAAAGAGGTGCTTAAGCTTTAGGTCTTTGTGTGTTGAATGAAGATTAGCTTTACATATAAACCAAACCTAAGGCTTTGAGATGTCTACATGTGATACTTGTATGGATAGGCACATGGGCACTTTTAGAATTTGGTAACTGACCATCGATATATACAGGATACTTCTACAGATATATCTCGCATTTATAAAGCAGCTTTAACGTAAGAAGACATTGGTGGGCAGTAAAGATCCTATCACACCTTTCAAAGAGCAGGGGAATTCATCCAGTCCCGGTCAACATTTAATCCTCAACCAACAACACGAGAACAGATTTCCTTGCAATTTATTTGCTGTCTTTTGGGCCTTACAGTGCACAAATTTGCTGCCATGTTGTTTTTTTAAATCTTTCATGGGAGATGGGCATCATTGACTAGGCCAGTATTTTTTGCCCATCCATAATTGCTCTTGAGAAGGTGGTGGTGAGCACCCTTCTTGAACCGCTGCAGTCTTTCGACAGCATCTTCCAAACCCATGACCTCTACCACCTAGATGGACAGGAGCAGTAGGTGCTTGGGAACATCACCACCTGCAAGTTCTCCAAGTCACACACCATCCTGACTTGGAACTGTTTCGCCGTTCCTTCACTGATATTGCTTCAGAAACCCGGAACTCCCTTCCTAACAGCACTGTGAGTATTCCTGCAACACACGGATTGCAGTGGTTCAAGAAGGCAGCTGACAACCACCTTGTCAAGGGAAATTAGGGATGGACAATAAATGCTGGAATAGCCAGAGATGCCCACATCCTAATAATTAATTTTTAAAAATGTGTTGCAGGTACATCCAGAGAGCTGTTAGAAAGGCAGGTCCAGGATTTTGATCTAGTAACAGCAAGCTAGGATGATGTGTGACTTCAAGGGGAGCTTATAGTTGGTGGTATTCCCAAGCATCTGCTGCCCTTATCCTTCTAGGTGGTAGAGGTCACAGGTTTGGAAGGTGCTGTCAAAGGAGCCTTGGTGAGTTGGTACACACGGCTGCCACTGTGCATTGGTGATGGAGGGAGTTAATGTTGAAGGTGTTTGCCTGTGTTATACCAATGTCTACTCATCAAAGGTTTTGGCCAAGAAGCATACCCCGGACATAAACAGTGCTACATAAATGCCAATTCTTTCTTTCTTGCTATCTTTCTTTCTCCAGGGAAACTAAGCCAGCAAATGATAGATCAAGACTAACCCAGAATTTATAGAGCAAGTGATAAGGCTCTAGTAAATGTTCTGGGGAAATACATGGTCTTTATATATGATCTGCAAGCTGTGACATGATTAGCATCAGAAGATAACCTTGAAAACAATGATGTGTACACATCCAGTTTTACTAAACCATGCGAAGCCATGTTCAAACTTTATTGGAGGTGTTTCTTACCAAGGCTTTGTTGAGAAGTGTGGGCCAAACTTTGGAGATATTAGGCAATGAGCAATGCTGACGCTTTGCTGCCTTTGTTTCATAGAAACATAGGCACATAGGGTAGGATCTTCCGGTCGGCGAGCGGGGGCGGGGCCCGCTCGCCAACGTATAAAATGACGTGGGATGACATCGGGCGGAACTCCCAATGTCACCCCGTGTCATTTCCATTTCCAGGTCAGCAGGGGCGCAGCTGAATCAGCTACGTGCCTGCTGACCTGTCAACGGCCTATTGAGGCTATTGATAAAGTAATTAACGTCATTAATGGACCTGCCCGTCCAACCTTAAGGTTGGCGGGCAGGCCGGGAGCCCTGATGGGCATAGGAGAAAACATGAAACCTCATCCACGGGCGGGATTGGGTTTCATGAGGGTTTTTAAATTTTTAATAAAGGTTTCAATAAAAGTTATGGACATGTCCCAACTCATGTGACAATGTCAAATGATGGGACATGTCAGGGAAATTTTGCTATCATTTGTTTAACAAATTTTAATTTAGAGTCGATCTCCCTGAGGCAGCGTTTAGCAAAAGAACGCACTCTCGGCTGAGGGAATCCCTCCGCCCGCACAGGGAGCACATAGTGCTTCCTGGCGGGCGTCACACTGGGCGGGCCTTAATTGGCCCACCCATGTAAAATGGCGGCACACCCCCAGTTGGGGGCACCGATCGGAGGCAAGCGTGCCCACACCCGCTCCTGCACTTCCTCCCCCAACGGGGGAAAATATTTCCCATAGAAAATAGGAGCAGGAATAGGTCATTCGGCCCTTCGAGCCTGCTCCACCATTCAATATGATCATGGCTGATCTTCCAACTCAATGCTATACTCCCGCTCTCTCTCCGTACCCCTTGATGCCTTTAGAGTCCAGAAATCTATCTATTTCCTTCTTACTTTCAGCTCAAAATAAACTTTCGGGAGCTTTATCCATGATGTTTTGAGAGTTGGATATGAAAATGTATCTAAAAGCAGTGGTATTGTTGTGGTACAATTTACTGAGGAAGTCCGAATCACTGTGGCGACAGGTACTTTTCCATGCATGTTGTAGTCTGGAGCTATGAATAGTGATGGTAGAGGCTCCAACGTTCTCACCATCACATGGCTGACCAGGAATCTCTCGTGCTCTTACCACCTGTCATCGGTGTGTATTGGAAGGATTTGCAGATTGATACTTAACCTGTTAGGCCAAGTTATGAATGCACCTTCCTTGGCCATCAATGTTGTGCATGGTATAATGATATAAAGGCACAAACCACTCATAAGGGATTGTGCAAACAGGCTGTGAGTTCATATTTTAATCCTAGGCACTTGCTAACATATATATGTGGATCGAATGCTTGAAGGCATCAGAGCTGTGCGTCTGTGTTCTGCTCCAGGCTGAAGTGAAACCGAGGCTGGATCACATGACACACTTCCCTCTAAGTGATGGCATGCTTAAAAGCACACTACAGCAGTCATGTCCTAGGATGGGACTGAAACCCAGAGCTTCTGGCTCAGAGTTAGGGACGCTTCCCACTGTGCCACAAGATATCCCCCTAAAAGGAACAATGAACTAGTCAGCACCATATAATTAATGGCTCATGTCAAAAAATCTGCCACACAGATTATCTGTATATATTTTTCATCCTGATGAATTTTACATAATGTTTTTATAACTAAAAAGAGAATTATAGATATCTGTAGTGTGTTTAAATTAGAAAGTGTTACCGTTCCAAATTAAACATATGGGAATTGCCTATTTCATTACATTCGAATGAAAAGCATTAATAACATCTGACAATTTTATGAAGCATGTTATAAGGGGATTATTTTCAAGACTTTCAACATGCAATGGGTTTGATTCGTTGCAGTAGTTTTAAACTGCAAATGCACCATGCCTTGAGTTAGAAAAGCATTTTAGGGCTGTCTCCCTAGAAGTGGTATTTTATAGTTTCTTGTTGGTGTTTAAAGTAGATTTTTTAAAAATTTGCTTTGTTCAACAAAAACAGCCTTCATAACTACTTCAAATTTATCTAAATCACCATGAAGAGATCCATGGACAGGTTTTTCCCATCAGCGAGCGGGGCGGGGGGGAGGGGGGCCTGCTCACCGACGCGTAAAATGACACGTGGGGCGAAACCCCCGATGTCACCGCGCCCCATTTAAATTTTCCGGTAGGCGGGGGCGCAGCAAAATCAGCTGTGCGCCCGCCGACCTGTCAATGGCCAATTGGGGCAATTGACAGTCATTTAACTAATTAATGGACCCCTGCCCGTTCAGCCTTAAGGGACCTGCCCCATTTCTTCAATACCTATTCAGACCATAGGATATATAATCCTCTCTTAAGATATTGTGGCGTGTTGATCTACAACACCAAGTTGTATTTATATAGCACCTGTAATGTAATAAAATGTGGCAAAGTGTATTGCAGGGACATTGTAAAACAAAATACAACAGCAAGTCACATAAGGGAATATTAGAGCAGGTGACCAAAAGCTTGGTCAAGGAGGTATATTTAAAGGAACATCTGAAAGGAGGAAATCAAGGTAGAGAGGTGGAGAGGTTTACGGAAGGAATTCCAGAACTTAGGGCCAAAGCGCCTGAAGGTACAGCATTGGTGGCGGGGGGGCAATTAATACCGGGGATTCCCAAGAGGCCAGAATTAGAGGATTGTTGATATTTCAGAGCGTTTTGGGGCTGAAGGAGATTACAGACATAAGGAAGGGTAAGATCGTGGACAGAGTTGAAAACAAGGATAAGAATTTTAAAGGCGAGGTATTGCTTGACTGGGTGCCGTGTAGGTTAGTGAGTACAGTGGCGATTGAATGGGTTTTGGTGGAAACCAGGCAACAGATTTTTGGATGGCCTGAAGCTTATGGAGACTGTCTATTCCTGCTGCTTATCGATGGAACCAGTTTCCCTCCTAGTGGTTGCAGATCTGTAATAGAAATTGGCCCAAAGTTCAACATAAATGCAGGGTTGGGGAGGAGGAGACAGGTTGGAAAAGTACTTTAGGAGGACAATGTCTCCTCAGTTTGGAGAGGGCTGATCACTATTACATTTTAGACAGTTTAAAGAGGCCTGATACATTTCTCATGGAAAATGGCTTCATTTTTAAAGAAAGGCCCCATTTTTTTGGGAAGGGTATGGATCCTGACAACAGCCAGTCTAAATGTCCTGATTTGAAAGCATTCAGGAGGGCCTGCTATTTGAAAATAATACCAAGTTCCCTACCTTTTACGTGCTCAATTATAGGTCCTGTTTGCTTGAGGTAGGCCTCAGCTTCTTCAATTTTTTTGGAAGGTCGCAATCTTAAAATATGCAAAAGCCCTGATTTTTAATTAACAAGCTCCAATTTTATTCAAAAAGGTGAGACGTAAGAATGTCTCTGGGCTCGGAGGGAGTTGTACCTTTAATGAGCTTTTCTGTTTGGACCTGGAGATCCAGTAGTTAGTAAGCCAGGTACTTCATAGGCAATCACTTCTCACAGTACTACTTGCAAATGCATTCTCAATGAGACATTGTGATTTATCTGTGGATTTCAATACACTATATCTGGTTGTACATTCTGTTGTGAATTATACTGCGAATACTCGTGTTTGACCAACAGTCATACATACACATGCACACATGCACTGCACTGGGAAAAGATCCCTGCATAGTCAGAGATAACCATCCGCTCGCTGTGGTGAGTTGTATAGATGTTGAAAATCACACGGTACTGGGAGTTCTGAAACAAAAACAGAAAATGCTGGAAAAACTCAGCCGACCTAACAGCATCTGTGGAGAGAAAGACAGAGGCCAGAATTTTGACCTTGATGGGCGGGTGGGCCCCACCGGCTTGGCAGTGGGCGGGCAGCCGAACTCCGCCGCCGAAACGGGGCCGGCCGCCATTTTAAGTGGGCGGGCCAATTAAGGCACGCCCAGCGGCCTGCCTGACAGCAAGTGCTATGCGCTTCCTGTGTGGGGGTGGGGTGGGGGGAGGGATTCCCCATCTGTCAAAGTGCGCTCTTTCGCGCACTGCTCCCTGAGACCAAGTGCTGTCTCAGGGAGAGCGCTGAATGTTTAAAAAGCTTTAAAAATAGAGAAAGAAAATCATTATTAACATGTCCCCCTCACGTGAGACTGTCACACGAGATGGGACATGTTAATAAATATGAGTGAAACTTTAATAAACTTTTTTAAAAACTGAGATGAAACCTCATCCCGCCAGTGGATGAGGATTTATCTTTTTTCAGAAGCCCGCTGGGGCTCCTGGCCTGCCCGCCAGCCTTAAGGTTGGACAGGCAGGTCTTTCAATGAGCTTAATGATCCTGTCAATGGCATCAACTGGTCATTGACAGGTCAGCGGGCGAACAGCTGATTTCGCTGTCCGCCCGCCTTCCTAAAAGTTTAAAGGGACCGGGATGACGTTGGGGTTCCTCCCGACATCATCCTGCGTCATTTTCCCGTCGGCGAGCGGGCCCTGCCCCCAAAATCGCTGACAGGAAAATTCTGGCCAGAGTTAATGTTTCGAGTCTGAAACATTAACTCTGTCTTTCTCTCCACAGATGCTATTAGATCTGCTGAGTTTTTTTTTCCAGCATTTTCTGTTTTTGTTTCAGATTTCCAGCATCTGCAGTATTTTGCTTTTAACTGGGAGCTTTGAGTCTGTTCGACATTGCTTTCTCAGCGAACATCACCATTACCTGGCCATTGATCTTATTTTTACGAGGCTTTGCTACATGCAAAGTCATTTCTGCCCACATAAAAATAAACTGCCACTTCAAATTAATTTAAGTGCATAGGAATGTGCGAATTAGTGCTTGTTGATATTTCTGAGGGATATGGTTCTTATTTTCTTTCATTGAAGACAGTGCTTGTTTACATCAAATTTAACATTTTTAGTTGTGCAGTTGAGTAATTTTATTAAAAAGAGAATTAAATCAGCAATCTTGGTGCCCAAATTCAACTAAAATTGAGTGAAGCTATTTACATGCATTTGGTTGTCATCAGGCTAAAAATCAGTCCTTTTTATTTGTTAAAATTGTACAACGTAGAAAATGCATGACTTTCCTTTACACATTAATCATGCAGGAAGAAGTAAAACTGTGCGCGTGACCACAATCAAGAAAGTAAGAGCTAGGTCCATGTGACAAATCTGAAAGAACAACCATCAAATGGACTGTTGCCACAATGCCCCACATGCCTTACATCTCCATTTTCCTCACCAGATCTTCTTGCCTGGGGACTGGACCAGCTGTGGCTTTCATCTTTGTGTCACATCACCGATAACTTTAGCAGTACGCCCACACACTCATGAAACACTGGATTCAGATTGCCAGATTCACTTCATCCTTGGAACCAACAGGCAATTTAAAAAAAAAATCTCTTTAGTCTGAGTTGAATTTGAACCCAGCTCTCAGAGGGATTCATGCTCCAAACCCAATGCACTACCAATTTACCTTTAGCAATGTCAAAACAATTTTATTCGGTCATGTGATATAGCATTATTCACTATTGCATGAAGAGCGAATTCTTGGATGAAATTATTTTGAGGTGGCTTCATTTCACAAATATCAGTCAGGAAGCTTAATGTAAATTAGTAAACATTATAAGGCCATTGGCAAATGTTAACGATTTGGAAAGCACTTTTAATGCACTTTTCATAGCCACTTATAAGGCCTGGACTGCTGTGTATGAATGAACGAGATACAGCTCTGATTGTTATCTATTGTAAGTCTGTGTGACCACTTCCCTTACTCCAGTGCCTGCAACTAAACCATTGTCAAGCTGCAGAAAACTGGGCTCAGAATAAACTCGGAATGATAAGTGGAAAAACTCAGCAGGTCTGACAGCTTCTGCGGAGAGGGATACAGTTAACTGTATCCCTCTCCGCAGATGCTGTCAGACCTGCTGAGTTTTTCCAGGTATTTTTGCTTTTGTTCTAGATTTCCAGCATCTGCAGTATTTTGCTTTTATCGGAATGCTAAGTGTCCATGTCAACCACCTGATCTTGATGCAGACAATCAGCATTTTGGAGTCAATCTATATACCCACATTTTCAAACAAAAGACAACTCAATGTAGACCCGATCCATCCCTCACAGGCCCCTCTTGAACTCCGAATTTAAGCCCGAGCACTGCTGCTGCAAGTCATTCATACTGAGGGTGTAAATTCGCGTTGGATCAAGATTACCACCCGTGGTTTATAACAGCTGAAATCTTTTGCTACGCCGGAAACATGTCTTGTGAGAGTTGGAATGGTGCCAAGGATGGGGATGAAGCTACAGGAAGTTTTTTTTGGTAGAAAAGTAACGTTTCAAGTTGCTTTAGAGAGACTAAACTCTCCACGGGACAAAACAGACCGATTCAGACATGAGTGATCTGGCCTGTATTCCAGAAACATTCCCATTGGGAGGGATTTTTAAAATTAAAGGGGACATTAAGTGCTTTAAAAATAATAATTTTACTTGTTTAAACTTGTTTGTTTTTCTTTTTCTGACATTTACTTTCGCCATTACAAAAGTGCAAACGCCACTTGGAAATCAGAACAGAGGCAGCATTTCGAAACAAGCATTAGTATCTGCCTACGCTGTGAGAATCGTTTAGGTTTGATGCATTGTAACCAAAATACATTAATACTGTAAAACATTTGCTAATTTTGACACCTTTATATTCCTTTCAATTTTTTTTGCACAAAATAATTAATAGTGACGGAAAATTCTGAGAGGAGTTGTTGGTCCAGAAATGCGACTGCGCCTGACAAAAGGTACTTGGGGCACAGGGTGGGCAGCGCATCCGCTTGTTCACGTGGGTGCAAAGACGCGGTGATATTTCTGCAGGGCGTTCATTATAACGGAGTCAAATTGTGCGGTCAATTATGAGGATCTCACCCAAGCTTATTGCATTGTGGTGCCATGTATCTTCATTGAGGGATTCAGCAGTAATGATGAATTGGTAGTACATTAACGCATTAGTGACTGGCATAGCAAATTCCAGAAACTTGGTGTTATAATATTTGGGGGCGTAGACTTATTTTCGCATATCCTAGTAGGCCTTGTGATTGGAATTCATTAACTTTTTACCCGACCCAATGATCTCTCATTTGCTGTAACTTAGCTTGGGTCAGATTTGCTGTGAAAATCACAGTAGGGCAAATGACCGTTATGTATGGGTAAATGCCCCCACGACTTCAGGTGAAGGGCAATTATGAGGTTAAATGTGAATATACGAGCTGTGCTGCTCCACTGTTTGCTTTGCAAAAGCAGCAGGCCTCTTGTCAATCTCATATTGAAAAGCATTGATTAGCATGAAGTCGCTGTGTTTGCATGCGGAATAAATTTTCCACAGAAAGATAAGTCTTATAATTTCAAATACAAGTATCCATTTACCATCGTGATAAGTTTTAATTACAATACAGTACTGCCGAACAGCCTCTGGCATGAAAATAAACTATTACAACTGTGGTGTGATGACCCATGTGCTTTGGGGAAGGAAAAAACACCTGTATTTTATTTCAGGACGGACCCTTTAATGCCAAAGTGAAACTAGGATAATTCTGGAAAGGGGTATAATTAGTTTTCCTGGGTATTAGGTCATTAGGCTTCTGAGAAATGCCTATGTGACCTGGGTTTGCAATGGGGATGAAAGTTGAAAAAAAACAAAGGGTAAACAGAAAGCTAATTGGAGATTGAATTACAGTTGGTCTCAGAACCTAGAGTACAGAACACACAATTTGTGTGAATGGAAGCCAGCAAAACCCTCTATGAATATATCAGTTTTCAATTTGGCAGTAAGAAAAAATTGCAACTCCAGAAGCTCTTGGTGAGGTAACATGTGAGCAAGCTGAGTATGTGTTTCAGAGGAGCAGAACATGAATTGAGTGTGTTGATTGGTCAGCTAAAAAAGGAACTCTGAAAAACTCCGCCATAAGGACTGTCGTGACCTGAGAGACAGAAAGAGAGAGAGAGAGAGCATTCGTAGACCTGCACTTTGTTGGCACTAACCGTATCCAGGAACCTCGGATAAAATACAGCTGCCAGTGAAACCAACTCGAGGGTCGATCCATTGAGTGGGAACTGAGAGATCGTACAGACCGGAGGCCAATTGGGAAGACTGTGAGATTGCATGTGGTGCCACATTTGTGTGTGAAATGATGTGAGTGCTTGTAACTACGTGAGGCGTATCTATCGACTAAAAGTGAAATTTACCTTTTTATTTGAAATATCCTTTGCCTGTTAATTAATGTTTGAATTATGTTGATTTGAATTAGACTGTTACAGTAAAAGTTTTAAAAACTGAAATCTTGTCCATCGGTTTTCTTTCTATTGATGTCGTCAAGGTTTCTTTCTTTTACAAAGTTATCGGTCTCGATGGGGACCCTAAAAGTGGCGTCTCATTTCTTACGGTATTAATTGCTGTTGGAGATTTTAAAGATGCAACATTGAAAAAACATTTCTTTTCCTTTCTCTCCCTTTCCTCTCATGCTTAATCCAATCTTTCTTTCCTTTGCTATATCTCTTTCCCTTCCTGATTTGACATTGAATTCATCCACACTAATTCACCTTCCTTCTCATTCCTAGTTGATTTCACAGCCCTTCAGTCTGATTGGTAATGGAGGCAGACAATTGCATGCCCTGTTTACTCAGATAACAATCATCCTGTTTCCCTCACTGCAACATTATCAGCTCATGCTTTCAGCAACTTGCCCAGAAAAAAAAAGTAAAAATCTAAACATGCAGGGGCAAGTCCAATAGCAGATGCTGTTTGATGCCCAGTTATAGCAAAATCTTGGCCAAACATCATTTTTGTGCCATCTTTCCCTTGCAGTAGAGCTGAGATCAGCTCATAGAGTCACGCTCATTAAATGAATCCTGGCGCTATTAAAAACCCATTGACTTTGACATCAACTGTAGGTGCTGTGCTGTGCAGTGAAGCCGCTGCAGCTCCTGATTTGTGTTTGGAGCTTCAGCTACTTCACACCTTAGTGTGTAATGGCCTTCTAGGCAGTTCTGCAACTACGTGGCTCGATTAACAATATCCTTGGAGTGTATATTCTATTCTGCTCCAAGCATAACCCTGGTAATTCTTGTATCCTGGAGGTCACAGTTATAATCAATCAAAGGTCAGTTCTTAGAGTGAGGATGCACACAGGAATACTTTATGCTTGCCTGACTTGGCTGGTGGCAGACTACACTGGTGATGACAAGCTCATGATCGATACAATTCATCATAAGAAGACCAGAATGTTAAAGCCAAATACAATATGTGCTATACGATCAGTTTATTGCTATATGCCTATGCTTTTCCAGGCATTTTTTGGTGACGTAGTGGTATTGTCACTGGACTAGTAATAGAGAGACCCAGGATAATGCCCTGGGGACCCAGGTTCGAATCCCACCAATAAAAATTTGGAATTAAAAGTCTGAATTAACCAAGGAGCCATTGCCAATTATCATAAATATCCACCTGTTTCACGAATGTCCTTTAGGGAAGGAAATCTGCCATCCTTACCTGGTCTGACCTCTATGTGAATCCAGATCCACAGCAATGTGGTTGACTCTTAAATGCCCTCTGATCAAGGGCAATTAGGAATGGGCAATAAATGCTGGCTTAGCCAGTGATGCCCACATCCCATGAATAAATAAAAGAAGATCAGGAGAAAGAAAAACTGGATTCTAAAAAAAATTGTACAAATTCAAGGAAAAGTGCTGAAACTCAAGATAAAAAAGAGTTTAAAAAAGTATCGTAAAGCCAAATGATAGTTGTTTACATGGGTTACAGATTGCACTTTTTTGGGGGCTCAATCACCATCCCAAAGTTCTGGCAAAATAATGATGATAGAAAGACCGAGAGATGGAGGGAACATCAAGACAAGTCAAATTGGTGGAAGCCATAACTTTTAAATGATGCAGTTTATTTACACCAGGATGAAATACATCTACGATGCAAAGTTAAACTAAATCAAGAAAAACTGAAGAGGAGGGTAAACATTCCTATTCATGTATCTGATCACATAAAGGGAGTCAATACAAGTGAAGGAGAATATAAACTGGTTCAGCTGGAGTATTGTGTCCAATTCAGCACACTACACTATAGGAAGGATGTGAAGGCAGTAAGGAGAGTGTCGAAAAGATTCACGAGCATGGTTCCAGGGATGAGGAACTTCAGTTCCGTAGATAGATTGTAGAAGCTGGGGCTGTTCCGCTTGGAGATTAAGAGAAGATTTGTTAGTGGTGCTCAAAATCATGAGGTGTCTAGTCAGAGCAGCTAGGGAGAAACTGTTCCTGTAGGGGATATTGTGAACTAGAGGACTCCACTTTATGGTGATTGGCAAAAGAGGTAAAAGCAACATGAGGAAAACCTTTATTGCGCAGCAAGTGATTAGGATCTTGAATACACTGCCTGAGAATGCGGTGGAGGCAAATTCAATTGAGGCATTCAAAAGAGAATTGTGTAATTATCTGGAGAGAAAAAAAAATTCAAGGAATGAGAAAAGGGGAGTGGGACTAGGTGAGTTGGTTTTGCAGAGAGTTGGCAAGACATGGTGAGCTGAATAGTTTCCTTCTGTGCTGTAACCATTCTATCATTCTGTGATTTGAAGAATTCACATAGGGTCAACAATCAGGAACTGAATGAATAAGCCTACTACCTGCTTTGTTTTGGTTGTAACTGTTATATTTATTATTATTTGTAGAGTTTCGTTGTAAAATGTCCAACTTCTTCACAAAAAATGGTCATTGCTTTTGTGTGGTCAGTTAAGCTCAGAGATGCCCATATCATATTTGGAATGTGAATGTGGCTTTGTACCACATTCTGTTTGTGTGCTGATGATGATATGATAAATGTGATCTACATATATCACAGGACCTGACATGGAATCAGCAGAATTTTTTGTGGGGTCGGACCTAGACAAGTAAAGAATATTTAAAACTAGTTGTTAACTTTTTTGTCCCTGCCACAAACTCTATTACCCTTGTCACTAATTCAAACACCCTCCCCGACCATTGTTTTAGATGAACCAGCCTCTTTACAGCCTCAGCATCCGAATTAACCCCAATGTGAGCTTCTATCCCACGTGCTGTCCAACACAAAGACAGCCTAATCCCATCTCCATGGCATTGCCCATCTCTGACCCTGCTTCAGCCCACCAACTGCTGAAAACTTCATCCATTCCTTTGTCAACTCCATACTCAACCATGCCAACGTTCTCCTGGCTGGTTTCCCATGCTCCACCCTGCATAAACATGAGTTCATCCACAACTTTGCTGCCGTATCTCAACCTGTACCATGTCCCATTTATGTCAGCAAGGGTGCGGTAGCATAGCAGGTGACTAACCAGAGGCTTGAACCATTCTATTTTCACACACGGGTTAACTTGTGCATTTCAGCAAACCGTTTTAATAAACAAGGTTAAAAGACAATCCTAACCCACAGCTTTATAGCATGGTTTAGACACCCACCCAGTTACTTTTCCACTTTGTAGAGGTATCATAGAGCCATGCTCCATCCCCTGGATTATTGGTTCCCCTGCACCTCGGCAATTAACATACGTTGGCCCAAAACTTCCGATCAGAGTCAGAACCTCTGTGTCCGACTCTGATCAGACAGAAAACTACCCACTTACCTGCAGAGGTTGAAAAGGTTCCGACTTCCAATGGGCAGATCCTGCAGAACTCTCTCAGCGTAGGAATCCTTGCAGATAGCAGCAAAGAGAATCTGCCCAGAAGCACACCCCCTTTATGGCACTTGCTTTCGTACTCTGGTAAGTGTTTGGAGTTCCCCAACCTTCTCAGTGTGTTAGTGAATGAGTGTGTGAGTGAAAGGGTGAGTGAATGCGTGGGTATGTAGATGCATAAGTAGGTAGGTGGGTAAGATAAATAAGTAAGTGGGTGGGGTGGGTGGCAGCTGGGTAGGGTGGTAAGTGAGTGGGGTGGTAGGTGGGTAGTGTGGCAGCTGAGTAAGGTGGCAACTAGGTAGAGTTGTAGGTGGGTGGGGTGGCAGTCGGGTAGGGTGACAGGTACATTAGATGGTAGGTGGGTAGGGTGGCAGCTCGGTAGGATGGAAGCAGGGGAGGATGGAAGCTGGGTAGGGAGGTAGTTTGGTGAGGTGGGTAGGATGGGTGAGTGGGTCGGCGGCGAGTCAGGTCTGATCTGGGGAGGAGTTGGGGAACCAAGCGGGAGTGAGGTGGTGGGGCTAGTCAGGTCTGATCAGATGGGTAATAGGGGTGCCTGGGGGAGCTGGGGGGGTCCACGGGGGAGTTGGGGGTGTCAATTGCAAAGTTACCCAGGAATTAGGCTAGCGGGGGGCCAGGATTTTCAAGCTCCACTATGACAGGACCCGCAGCTGGGGTTGTAGCAGCCCCTCCAAAAGCCCATTGACATTTGGGCAGGACCGAAAAATCCCAGCAGCAGACGGGACCGAAAAATCCCACTCTAGGATTTTCTGTCTAACATTTGCTGGGTAACTATCCAGGTAAGTAAGTCCGAACTGACCGAAATCTCTGACTCTAACTCAGAACCGGCAACGTTTTAGGAAGGTCCTGGGGAACAGGGGAAATGCCCACCAGAAATGTAAACTTCCCAGGCAATTCCCTTGGAATCATTGCATCGGGACGTCTGCAGGGTTCTGAATCGCAACTTGGGGTGAGTACGTCTGGTCTCTGACATCTGGAGACCAGGTCTGGGCCATCAAAATACTAATTCGACTTGTTTCTCATGAAATAAAACTTGAGTTCTAATGAAACAATGCTTACAGCATCAAACTAATCCTTTACCTTATTCCAAGCTATATAATCATCTATATATATATATTCCTAATTTCTAACAGAACTAACCAGAGCTCTACACAATTCTAGTATAATTTCCACCCCTTTATATTTTGGCCTGGGTGGCACAGTGGTTAGCACTGCTGCATCACAGCTCCTGGGACCCAGTTTCAATCCTGATCTCAGGTGTCTGTGTGGAGTTTGTATGTTCTCCCCGTGTCTGTGTGGGTTTCCACTGGGTGCTCCAGTTTCCTCCCACTGTCCAAAGACCTGCTGGTGAGGTGGACTGGCTACGGTAAATTGTGTGTGAGTGTGTGCCCTGTGATGGGCTGGCATCCTGACCTGGGTTTACCCTGCCTAGTGCCCATTGCTTGTTGGGATAGGCTCTGACTTCCTGTGAACCTGAATTGGATGAAACAGTTCTGGAAGAGTGAGTGCTGTCTGGCCCATTTGTTTCATTAATTATTTTTGTACCAATCTACCAATTTTATAGATTTCTCTCCATGGACCCTTGAATCTCTGCTCCTTCTGCTCCAACGCCTTGATCTACCTTTCTTGGGTCCAAAGTGAAGGACCGTAGACTTCCTCACACTGAACTCCATCTATCAAAGTTTTGGCCACTCGCTTAATCTACCAAAGTCCCATTGGAACTTTTTGAGCCCATCTATAGAGTATGTTGCAGCCAACTAACAGCGTTGTTAACAGACTTGAATATGCAGCTGTCCATTTTCATAGGCTCATGACAATGCTGACTAACAATGGCAAATTGTACTTTTGAACCAGGACCTTGGCATCGTGAGTTAAATATCTAAGGTTTAGTTTAGGTAATTTGTGGACTATTATGATGCCTTTTACTGCAGTTACTGATCTCAGGTCAGTAGCTGCAGTGTCTTGGGTTCTAGCCAGATAGTATCAGAACTATGTTGCCTCCTGGAAACATTGCTTCTGCAACCTAGGAGAAAGCTCTGCATGTACACAACAAAAAGGGGGTAGATTACTGTTCTTGACAAAATATGTAATATTACAATGTTACTATTAACAGGCTTTCAAAATGAAATGATCACGATTAACAAGAACCAGTAATTTGATAAAAACAAAAAACTACTGCGGATGCTGGAAATCCAAAACAAAAACAGAATTACCTGGAAAAACTCAGCAGGTCTGGCAGCATCGGCGGAGAAGAAAAGAGTTGACGTTTCGAGTCCTCATGACCCTTCAACAGAACTAAGTAAAAATAGGAGAGGGGTGAAATATAAGCTGGTTTAAGGTGTGGGGGGGTGTGGGGCGGAGAGAAGTTGGAGGGGGGTAGTGGTTGTTGGGACAAGCAAGCAGTGATATGAGCAGATAATCAAAAGATGTCACAGATAAAGGAACAAAGAGGTGTTGAAGGTGGTGATATTATCTAAGAGAATGTGCTAATGAAGAATGGATGGCAGGACACTCAAGGTACAGCTCTAGTGGGGGTGGGGTGGAAAGACTGACAGGGCATTACAGGTATAGATTTAAAAATAATGGAAATAGGTGGGAAAAGAACAGCATCTCATCTTCCGACTAGGCACTTTACAGCCTTCCAGACTGAATATTGAATTCAACAACTTTAGATCTTGAACTCCCTCGTCCATCCCCACCCCCTTTCCGTTTCTTCCCCCTCCCTTTTGTTTTTCCCAATAATTTATATAGATTTTTCTTTTCCCACCTATTTCCATTATTTTTAAATCTATACCTGTAATGCCCTGTCAGTCTTTCCCCCCCACCCCCACTAGAGCTGTACCTTGAGTGTCCTGCCATCCATTCTTAATTAGCACATTCTCTTAGATAATATCACCACCTTCAACATGTCTTTGTTCCTTTATCTGTGACATCTTTTGATTATCTGCTCCTATCACTGCTTGCTTGTCCCTACAACCACCCCCCCACAACTTCTCTCCCCCTGCCCCCCACCTTAAACCAGCTTATATTTCACCCCTCTCCTATTTTTACCTAGTTCTGTTGAAGGGTCATGAGGACTCGAAACGTCAACTTTGCTCTTCTCCGCTGATGCTGCCAGACCTGCTGAGTTTTTCCAGGTAAACCAGTAATTTGAACCTGGTATCCAAGTGGCAAGTTGCGCAGTGACAGTGGTGACAAGTTATCATGTGACGTAGCACCTAACTCAAAGAAAGGGTGGAGAGCGATCAGACTGTGTTTAAGCCGAAGAAGGCATCTCCACACGATCTGACGTAGAAATAGCACCCGCTCCTATCTTGCATGCACCCTTGGCAGGAAATATGGGGAATAGGCTTGGAAATCTATGAGTGACCTGAACAGATGATCTGTCCATGTTCACTGTTAATTTAGAAGAGGTACAATGACCCAACTCTTGTTCTTTTTCCTAGATTTAATAGGAGGATGAGATGGGAGGCTGAGAGCAATAGATGACATGTCATTGAAGTTGGAACGTTTTAGGTGGATCCAAGGGTGATGGAGTCAAGCTAGATTAAATTACTTGTTCTTTTACTGAAAGTTACTGCAGCACCTGAGGGTGAAATGAACATTTTCTATAGGAAATTAAACTCTAGATTATTTCTTTACTCCCAGCATTAGCATTGCTCCCTTAAACTATGACAACATTTCCACTGCACTGATGGTTTTTCCTTCACAGTCCACTATAGTCCGGCAACCCTCATTCACATTCTGACACTTAACCTTGAAAAGAAAAATTGACAGTCACTGTTTTAAATCTTTAGTATGCTAGACATAGAGAAGTTCAAAGCAACAAAAAGCATGCTTGAGTGCACTGCAGATTCTGATGCCTAGGCTATTTCAGATCAAAACTGCAATATTTTGTCCACCAGCAAGTCAATTTTCATTTTGGTGTATTCTTTTGCTGTTCGTTGGGGTGTAGCTGTCACTGGCAACGCCAACAACCCCTAGATGCCTTTGAGAAAGAGGTGGTAGGCCTTTTTCTTGAACTGCTATATACTGTGAGGTGTAGCTAAACCCACAATGCTGTAAAGTTCTAACATTTTGAATCGGTAAAAGTGAAGATTTGGTGATATGAGTCCAAATCAGAATGGTGTTTGACTCAAACATAGAAGAACACGAATTAGAAGCAGGAGTATACCATTCAGGCTCAGAGATAAGAGTGATCCCATGCACAGATTGTCCATATGCTTCGAGGTCACAGGTTGGGAGCTACTGCCAGAAAAATCTTAAGGGCTTGTCCCGTAGATAATAAACACTGCGGCTACAGTACACACAGCGGCTACAGGACACACTGCAGTGACAGGACACACTGCGGCTACAGGGCACACTGCAGTCACAGGACACAATGAAGTCACAGTAAACACTGCAATCACAGTACACATTGAAGTCACAATACGGACTGCAGTCACAGGACACAATGCAGCTATAGTACACGCTGCAGTCACAGGACACACTGCAGTCACAGTACATACTGCAGTCACAGGCCACACTGCAGTCACAGGACACACTGCAGTCACAGTACACACTGCAGACACAGGACACACTGCAGTCACAGGACACACTGCAGTCACAGGACTCACTGCAGTCACAGGACACAATGAAGTCAGAGTAAACACTGCAGTCACAGTACACAATGAAATCACAGGACACACTGCAGTCACAGGACACAACGCAGCTATAGTACACACTGCAGTCACAGGACTCACTGCAGTCACAGGACACAATGAAGTCAGAGTAAACACTGCAGTCACAGTACACAATGAAATCACAGTACACACTGCAGTCACAGGACACACTGCAGTCACAGGACACACTGCAGTCACAGTACACACTGCAGACACAGGACACAATGAAGTCACAGTACACACTGCAGTCACAGTACACACTGCAGTCACAGGACACACTGCAGTCACAGGACACACTGCAGTCACAGGACTCACTGCAGTCACAGGACACAATGAAGTCAGAGTAAACACTGCAGTCACAGTACACAATGAAATCACAGGACACACTGCAGTCACAGGACACAACGCAGCTATAGTACACACTGCAGTCACAGGACTCACTGCAGTCACAGGACACAATGAAGTCAGAGTAAACACTGCAGTCACAGTACACAATGAAATCACAGTACACACTGCAGTCACAGGACACACTGCAGTCACAGGACACAACGCAGCTATAGTACACACTGCAGTCACAGTACACACTGCAGTCACAGGACTCACTGCAGTCACAGGACACAATGAAGTCAGAGTAAACACTGCAGTCACAGTACACAATGAAATCACAGTACACACTGCAGTCACAGGACACACTGCAGTCACAGGACCCACTGCAGTCACAGGACACACTGCAGTCACAGGACCCACTGCAGTCACAGTACACACTGCAGTCACAGGACACACTGCAGTCACAGGACACACTGCAGTCACAGGACCCACTGCAGTCACAGGACCCACTGCAGTCACAGTACACACTGCAGTCACAGGACCCACTGCAGTCACAGTACACACTGCAGTCACAGTGCACACTGCAGTCACAGGACCCACTGCAGTCACAGTACACACTGCAGTCACAGTACACACGGCAGTAACACTACACACTGCAGTCACAGGACCCACTGCAGTCACAGTACACACTGCAGTCACAGTAAACACTGCAGTCACAGTACACACTGCAGTCACAGTACACACTGCAGCCACAGTAAACACTGCAGTCACAGTACACACTGCAGTCACAGGACACACTGCAGTCACAGTAAACACTGCAGTCACAGGACACAATGAAGTCACAGTACACACTGCAGTCACAGTAAACACTGCAGTCACAGTACACACTGCAGTCACAGGACACACTGCAGTCACAGTAAACACTGCAGTCACAGTACACACTGCAGTCACAGTACACACTGCAGTCACAGGACACACTGCAGTCACAGTGCACACTGCAGTCACACTACACACTGCAGTCACAGTACACACTGCAGTCACAGGACACACTGCAGTCACAGTACACACTGCAGTCACAGTGCACACTGCAGTCACACTACACACTGCAGTCACAGTACACACTGCAGATACAGTACTCACTGCAGTCACAGGACACAATGAAGTCACAGTACACACTGCAGTCACAGGACACAATGAAGTCACAGGACACACTGCAGTCACAGTACACACTGCAGATACAGTACTCACTGCAGTCACAGGACACAATGAAGTCACAGGGCACAGTGAAGTCACAGTAAACACTGCAGTCACAGGCCACACTGCAGTCACAGGACACAATAAAGTCACAGTACACACTGCAGTCACAGTGCACACTGCAGTCACAGTACACACTGCAGATACAGTACTCACTGCAGTCACAATACACACTGCAGTCACAGTACGCACTGCAGTCACAGTACGCACTGCAGTCACAGTACACACTGCAGTCACAGTGCACACTGCAGTCAGAGTACACACTGCAGATACAGTACTCACTGCAGTCACAATACACACTGCAGTCACAATACACACTGCAGTCACAGTACGCACTGCAGTCACAATACACACTGCAGTCACAGTACACACTGCAGTCACAGTACACACTGCAGTCACAGTTGGCACTGCAGTCACAATACACACTGCAGTCACAATACGCACTGCAGTCACAGTACGCACTGCAGTCACAATACACACTGCAGTCACAGGACACACTGCAGCTACACAACACAGCAGCCACAGTAAACACTGTAGTTACAGTACACAATAAAGCCACAGTAGGCACTGCAGTCAGAGGACACACTGTAGGTACGATACACGCTGCAGTCACAGTACACACTGCAGTCACAGAAGACGCAGTACACACTGCAGCTACAATACACACTGCAGTTCCAGTACACAATACAGCTACAGAACACACTGCAGTCACAGTACACACTGCATACACGGTACACACTGTAGTTACAGGACACACTAAAGCCACAGAACATACTGCAGTCACAGTACACCCTCCAGCCACTCTATTGACTGCAGCCACAGGACACACTGCAGTCACAGTACACACTGCAGTCACAGTGCACACTGCAGATACAGGACACACTGCAGTCACAGTGCACACTGCAGTCACAGTGCACACTGCAGATACAGGACACACTGCAGTCACAGTGCACACTGCAGATACAGTACACACTGCAGTAACACTACACACTGCAGTCACAGTGCACACTGCAGTCACAGTACACACTGCAGTCACAGTACACACTGCAGTCACAGTACACACTGCAGTAACACTACACACTGCAGTCACAGTGCACACTGCAGTAACACTACACACTGCAGTCACAGTACACACTGCAGTAACACTACACACTGCAGTCACAGTACACACTGCAGTCACACTACACACTGCAGTCACACTACACACTGCAGTCACAGTACACACTGCAGTCACACTACACACTGCAGTCACACTACACACTGCAGTCACAGCGCACACTGCAGTCACACTACACACTGCAGTCACAGCGCACACTGCAGTCACACTACACACTGCAGTCACAGTACACACTGCAGTAACACTACACACTGCAGTCACAGTACACACTGCAGTCACACTACACACTGCAGTCACACTACACACTGCAGTCACAGCGCACACTGCAGTCACACTACACACTGCAGTCACAGTACACACTGCAGTAACACTACACACTGCAGTCACAGTGCACACTGCAGTCACAATACACACTGCAGTCACACTACACACTGCAGTCACAGTGCACACTGCAGTCACACTACACACTGCAGTAACACTACACACTGCAGTCACAGTACACTCTGCAGTCACAGTACACACTGCAGTAACACTACACACTGCAGTAACACTACACACTGCAGTCACAGTACACACTGCAGTCACAGTACACACTGCAGTAATACTACACACTGCAGTAACACTACACACTGCAGTCACAGTACACACTGCAGTAACACTACACACTGCAGTCACAGGACACACTGCAGTCACAGTGCACACTGCAGTCACACTACACACTGCAGTAACACTACACACTGCAGTCACAGTGCACACTGCAGTCACACTACACACTGCAGTAACACTACACACTGCAGTAACACTACACACTGCAGTCACAGTACACACTGCAGTCACAGTGCACACTGCAGTCACACTACACACTGCAGTCACAGTACACACTGCAGTCACAGTGCACACTGCAGTAACAGTACACAATGCAGTCACAGTACACACTGCAGTCACAGTACACACGGCAGTAACACTACACACTGCAGTCACAGTACACACTGCAGTAACACTACACACTGCAGTCACAGTACACACTGCAGTCACAGTACACACTGCAGTCACAGTACACACTGCAGTCACAGTGCACACTGCAGTAACACTACACACTGCAGTCACAGTACACACTGCAGTAACACTACACACTGCAGTCACAGTGCACACTGCAGTCACAGTACACACTGCAGTAACACTACACACTGCAGTCAAAGTACACACTGCAGTCACACTACACACTGCAGTCACACTACACACTGCAGTCACAATGCACACTGCAGTCACAGTGCACACTGCAGTCACAGTACACACTGCAGTCACAGTACGCACTGCAGTCACAGTACGCACTGCAGTCACAGTGCGCACTGCGGTCACAGTGCACACTGCGGTCACAGTACACACTGCGGTCACAGTACACACTGCGGTCACAGTGCACACTGCAGTCACAGTGCACACTGCAGTCACAGTACGCACTGCAGTCACAGTACGCACTGCAGTCACAGTGCGCACTGCAGTCACAGTGCGCACTGCAGTCACAGTACACACTGCAGTCACAGTGCACACTGCAGTCACAGTACACACTGCAGTAACAGTACACACTGCAGTCACAATACACACTGCAGTAACAGTGCACACTGCAGTCACAGTGCACACTGCAGTCACAGTGCACACTGCAGTCACAGTGCACACTGCAGTCACACTACGCACTGCAGTCACAGTACGCACTGCAGTCACAGTACGCACTGCAGTCACAGTACACACTGCAGTCACAGTGCACACTGCAGTCACAGTACACACTGCAGTCACAGTACACACTGCAGTCACAGTATACACTGCAGTCACAGTACACACTGCAGTCACAGTGCACACTGCAGTCACAGTACACACTGCAGTCACAGTACACACTGCAGTCACAGTACACACTGCAGTCACAATATACACTGCAGTCACAGTAAACACTGCAGTCACAGTACACACTGCAGTCACAGTACACACTGCAGTCACAGTACACACTGCAGTCACAGTACACACTGCAGTCACAGTACACACTGCACTCACAGTACACACTGCACTCACAGTACACACTGCAGTCACAGTACACACTGCACTCACAGTACACACTGCAGTCACAATACACACTGCAGTCACAGTACACACTGCAGTCACAATACACACTGCAGTCACAGTACACACTGCAGTCACAGTGCACACTGCAGACGCACTACATAGTACAGCCACAATACACACTGCAGCTACTCTACACACTGCAGCCACGGTACGCACTGCAGTCACAGTATACACTGCAGTCACAGGACACACTGCAGTCACAGTGCACACTGCTGTCACAGTGCACACTGCAGTCACAGTACACACTGCAGTAACACTACACACTGCAGTCACAGGACACACTGCAGTCACAGTGCACACTGCAGTCACAGTACACACTGCAGACGCACTACACACTGCAGTCACAGTGCACACTGCAGTCACAGGACACACTGCAGTCACAGTGCACACTGCAGTCACAGTGCACACTGCAGTCACAGGACACACTGCAGTCACAGGACACACTGCAGTCACAGTGCACATTGCAGTCACAATGCACACTGCAGTCACAGGACACACTGCAGACGCTCTACACACTACAGTCACAGTGCACACTGCAGACGCACTACACACTGCAGCCACGGTACGCACTGTAGTCACAGTACATGTACACAAAGCAGTCTGAGGACATACTGCAGCTACACTACACACTGCAGTTACAGTACAATACAGCTACAGTAATCACTACAGTCACAGTACACACTGCAGTCACTGTACACGCTGCAGTCACTGTACACGCTGCAGTCACAGTACACACTGCTGCCACTGTACACGCTGCAGTCACAGGACACACTGCAGCCACGGTATATCATACAGCCACAGTGCACTGCATACACAGGACACACTGCAGTCACACTGCACCCTGCAGTCATCCCCGAAGGAGAAAAACAGCTAAAACTGGAAAATAAGAATACTGGTCCCAACTGGTCATGTATATTTTTAAATGGAACACCAGTGAAACTGGGAACTAAAATTACTGGTCCGAACTGTTTTTCCCTGCTGCGACAGAACATACATGAGCTGCATTGCCCACTGCAGCCACAGGCCTCCAGCAATGGTGGAACAGGATGTTTGGGCAGACGGATGGGTTGCTGATCAAGCTACCCTCTTTGTTATGCATGGTGTTGAGCTTCTTGAGTCTTGCTGCAGCCAACCCTGCTTGAATTTTTAGGGTCACCACAACTCAGTGTGAAAGGCAAGTTTCCCACCCTAGCTCAGGGCTACAGAAGGTGCCAGAAATAAGTCAGGCCATCCTTCCCTAAAAGCTGTTGGTGAGAATGTGAGGTAAGTGCCACATGTGTGGATAGGTTATTTTTCAGTATTTCAAAAAAGCAATGTAGGGCAACTGGGATCAGTGATCGCACTCTTCCCATTGGACCAGAGGTTTGTGGGGCCATGTGCCCCAACACAACGTGCGCACATAACCCAGGCTAACACCTCAGTGCAGCACCTAAGGTGTACTGGATGTGGCTTTCCCTGGCAGGAGGTGGCAGTCAGGATCAACCATGTGTACAAGACACAAAGTGTCGCGTGTTAGCCTGTTCCAAGTTCATTGCTGGGTCATGCCAAGCTCTCACATAATTTCAAATGCTTACCATAAGCATATTTGGCCTAAAAACACATTGGCACTCTGTCTGTCTATCGGCTGCTAAACAGGTGCTCACGGCCTCCAATACAGCAGGCAGGAGATGCATGTTCAGGCGGAAAGTGCATTTCCTGCTTGCCATATTGATGGAGCCAAATAGTAGGTATTGGGGCCTGCTCCTGAAACAGGCGCTAGGCTCTTTATATAGGGAAATTAGGTGCCTAACAGTTATTTGAGGCCACGTCTGGAGCACCAATTTGTCCTAAGGTTTGATTTTGATCCCTAAGCATTCCTTGGGCAGGCCGCCCCCAAAAGATATAAGTTTTATTTTAAATGAACAACTTTGCTGTGAAGCCATTGACAATAATATCCATATCAACCTCTCTCAATTGCCGCTCGGCCTTCTTTTTCCTCACGCTCGCTCTTGGGGGAAGCCATGGAGCCAAATGGGCCAATATTCATTTTATCCAAATGCACCTGCTGCCTGGGAAGGTGTGACCGCTCACCAGATCCATCATATTTAGGAGGCCTGAAGCCTAATTTGGGTCTGTGCTTGGTTGGGGGAGGTGGGTGGGCGGGTGGGCGGTGTGGTTGGAAAGAGGTAGGGCGGTGCATGTGGCAGCTACATTCCCACCTTTGGGTGTTAAAGACTTTCTACATCAACACCTTGCTCTTTAAGCTTTATTTTAAGATCTACTTTGCTCAGATGTGTCTCTTTACTGCTGTTGTCGACCGGAAAGAGCATCTGTCAGCAAGGTTAGTGGCGTAGAGTCGGACTGCAGCTCAGCACTTTGCGGGATTGCCACGTTGATGAGCAATAGCTGCAGGTCTTTTTCAAACAGGAGCCACGACTCTGAAATTGGCTCCTTGCTGACATGGGGCATCTCTGATTTCAGTTTTCTTTGATTATTTCCAGTTATCTGTGCCAGGACTTCCACATAAGTTGGCGGCATAATTGCAGAGGGGAGGGTATAGCTGGTCTGGCTCTGAAACCTGCTGATCTCACTGGATTTCTTTGCTTTGGCTTCCACTGCAAATCAAGATTTGGCAAAATATCACATATGAGTTGACACCAGCCCAGATGGTGAATAGTTGGTCTCCTTGCTGAACACTGATCCATCAAAGCGACGGGAGAATCAATCATCACCACTTCAATTTAGAGAAACTGTACTTGGCATACTTCAAACGGTTTGTTACAATCCGTGGAGACCGATAATTTTTCAAAGGAGATTTGAACTTCTAGTTACTAGCTAAAAGAATGATGTCAAGATTTCATGTTTTAAATCTTTTACTGTAACAAAAGACTACAAAGAATTAGAGCTAAACACTACTTTCTTTTTGTCGGCAACTTATACTTTAAATTACAGAGAGGAACATTTCCCCTGTTGTATTATCACACATCACACATTGCACTCTCCATGAAATTACAGTCCTTGTAACAAACAGTCCACTGTTTCTCCCAGCTTCCAATGGGTTTCTTTATCCCCATTTTGACAAGTAGTAATTTCAAGTGACCATCTCCAGACATTTCCCTCAGTTTTTGGGGAGGCTTTAAACCACCAGTGGTAAAGCCTGTTCCAATGATTCTTCACCCCCCTGGCCATGCCAGGACAATTCTCCCGGAATCCTTAGATAGCTGTGGGATGTGTCTGTTTGACTAGAGACTGCCTTCCTCCTGCTCCTAGCTGTAGTAGCTCACAAAGCCAAGCAGCCTTTTCTCCCTACTGACCACACAGAACCTTTGCTGTCTGTCTGTAATATTCATTGTTTTGTAGGGTAGCCTGTAAACTGATCTCAAAAATGTCTCCTCTGCTCTCTTCCCCATGGCAGCATGAAACACATTAGCCTTGTATCTAGGTAGAAATGCTTAATAACTATCCTTGACCTAACTGCTTTTCACTTTAGCAGTAAGTGGACAGTTTACAGCACAACTGTTTATATCCTGGTACCTTCAACACTTAGCTGGGACTTTAGGGAACTCAGGGCCGAATTTCTGCTCCTGAGGCAGGAGCGCAGAGTCGGGAAAGTCCCCAAATCCACTAACAGGACTCTCGAGACAGTGCCCTGGATGATCGGATTTTCATTCTGAGGCAGTCGGTGAAATCTGAAATCAGGCTCATCACCCCCTAAAAGTTTGCAGAGGCAGCCACATGGGCTGCCAGGCGCTGAGGTGGGATTCTTAAAAGGCTCACCTCAGTGCACCTGGACTTCATCCCAGCAGTTAAAAAAAGCCAAAAAAGTGCCCTCTAATGCTCACCCGTCACACCTCCTCACCCCCACACTCTCCATTCCCCATCCATTCCAACCTGTGCCACCTCATGCAGCTTTACCCACCCCCATGACTCTTTCATACCCTCCATACCATATGTACCCACCTCCGTGGCCCTATTTAGCCTCTATGCCATCTTAGAGCCAACTCATGCTAACCCATGTCTTCCACCCACCACCCTTTGTCCTTGCACACTCCATGCCAACTCACACAGTATCTACCATTGGCAGATCTCAGTGGCCATGCTGAGATGAAATAACATAAAGTTCTAAGTGTCTATTGATGACTTCACTCTGAAAAAAATACACTGTCATTGATGAAAGCCCATTCAATACATTTAAATCCCTTCAACTACTTAATCCTAATGAAAGCAAATCTTTCATTCAAATACTTAGTCCCTTATAAAAACAAGCATTTGTATTCATTGCCCCACAACAAATACCTTATAATCACTTGGAGCTGACAATCAAGTTGAATTTACAGACACCCCACTGTGATGATGATGGGTTGGGGAATCAGTCATGCAGCAGCAATCCTGTAATGAAATCCCTCAGGATTATGCCAACAGACATAGTGAAATTGCAAGAAGCCATAGCCTCCTGAGTATTTTAGGGCTTGGGGATTTAAATTTCTTGACAGCTTGACAGTTCTATTGAGTCTATCCACTTTGTACGCACATTCATGTCTAACTTTAACAATCCAAAAGGGCACCTTATCTCTCGCAAAGGGCACTTGACCCCTCCTCAAAGACACTTTATCTCTCCAAAAGGGGTAGTCGGACCTATCCAAAAGATCCCCTACCTCATTAAAAGTGTACCCTACCTCTCCAAATAACTCCAGCAGCTTTAGACCTTTTGCTTAAACGTCTAGAGCCCATGAGTCATGTTTTACACATTCCACTAACGAAAATGGCATCTGTTTGAAGGCAGCTACATTTTCACATGTGCAGCTGGCTCCGTGAACCTCAGATATGCAAGGAACTGTTGGCAAGGCTGATGTGCAAGGCTCTGTTCCCCCCCCATTCCCCCTGCAAAATGGTGGGTGCTGGGTTCGGGCTGGTGCTTCTGGAATCGGTGCTCCGGCGAAATTTTAATCTAAGTTGGCGGCCCCCTCCGCCCCTGTGAAAATTCCAGCCTCAGAGTTTACTGAGAGAATGCTGCCATTGTCTCCAAGCATAAACACCTTGGATCTTCTTCTCAGTAAAACAATCTAAGCCGCCCTTTGATCTTGAATGATAATGGAGGGTGGGGAGGGGGGGCGGGGGGAGGGCGGGTTGTGGTATTTCAGGAGTGCTTCATAGAAGAGGAAGGCTGTGCAGGTGTTAGGGAGTCTGGGACAGTGTCTTTCATTGTCAGGCCTCGAGGGGCATTCCTGCTCCTCCTGGCCCTTAACTTAAAAACTGAATTGGAGGAACTTTTCATCCCTCCCAACAGCTGCCGACCTGCTTCCACTTGGTGGATGTTAAAGCATCTTTCCCCATTCTGCTCTAAGTGATAATGGAATTGGAGTCCGGTTGACTTAATTGACAGCGGGACCATGACAACAAATCACAAGACTCTTGTTATCAATGCAAAAGCGAGCTGAATTGAATTATTATTACTATTCCCCTCTTCTGCCCGTGACAGTAGTAGTTTCTAATTTCTAATTGAATTTGTTCCTCTTTAGTATCCTTCCCTTATTGAAATAGGCCATGGTGTGTTTCCCAAATCCTGGTTTAAGAAGTCTGATGTCAAAAATAGCCCCACGGCAAATTTTTTAAGATGAAGCAAAGCTAGGATTTATTAACACATTCAAAAACCCGAGGGATGGATGACAACACACATTCACAAGCATACAAGGTTAAAAGGGAAAGAAGTTACAAATTGTGAGCTATTTAAAAAAAAATCAAAGGCATTGGTATTAATTCATGTGAGTAGAGTCCAGTAAGTCAATGTCCAATGAAAGCTCTGTCAGGTGGCTTTCTTTAGAAGAATTCCTGGACTTGGTCCTAGAAGCTCGGTTGTAGGTTGAGGCAGTTGAAGATGCAGCAAAGTATTATTGTATTCTGGCAATTAGTTCACTCTGTAGGTGAACTACAGGATTCTTTCTGGTGACCCAACGTCAAGGGAGATGGAGATCAGAGGCAGGCTGTTAGCCTGGAGTCTGGTTTTCTCTTCTGACGTTAGACTGCAACTGAAGGCAGATTCCAAAAGTTGTATAATTAAAGCAATTCAAACAGCTCAAATGGCAGTAATGTGATTGGGTAGTTTCAGGTTGAGCCATTCAGCTAACAATGTACTTTAAGGACCCTCATTAAAACCCATTGTATTTTGAACAGATAAATGTGGAACCATTAGCACAATGTTGGAGATGAGGAGTCACAATAGCTCTGCCTTTGCCCAGAGCTGGCTGGTGCAGACATCTCATCTACTAGTCCTTTTTGTTGGCTTGGTTGGAATGTTCATACAATGCAAGACGTGTCACATTCCATGAGGTTGATGAGTTAGCTTTTATCTATTTTTAGAAACAGAATTTAAACAAGAGGAACAAATTTTTAAGATTTTCTTTTTCCTCATGCCTTCTCGACATTCCATTCCATTCTATTGGGATAATTTACCTTATTGGAGGTGCTCTATTAATGCAAGTTGTTATTAAAATTAACACGAAGGTCAGATCCATCCCAGATTTGCACCATCTGCGGTAGCGGGCATGAAAATGGACGTTTTGCCCGCCGGCCGCAATGATGGGTTTTTGCATCGTACCATTCCCTTCCCACCTCATTAATTATGCAGCCACAGGAAACATGTCATCTTTCTGGTGGGCGGCCTCCAATTTTCCCACCATTCTGTTACCTCACCACTTCCTCACGCCAGGTGCTATATATAAGCTGCTGCCATGTGCATGCTTCTTGATGCTTGCAGCCCAGGACTGCTCAGGTGAAGACATAGCCCCAAAAGCCAAGGAGAGTGCAGCCCCCAAATGAGTGACACATCCCTGGGACGTCTTATGGACACCGTGGAGGCCTGCCATGGCGCCCTCTACTCTGCTCTGGCTGCAGGAGGCCCATCAGTCTCACCACTCCAGCTTAGGAGGCATTGGCAGAGGTCACTGCACACAAGAGGTCGGCCAACCAGTACAGAAAAAAAATGATTGATCTCATCTGTGCCAACAGGGTAATTCAACCATCTCATCACTCTCAACTCACACAGCCACAAGTCCATCACACATTCACTGGCATCTCACTCACTGCCAGTTCAAGGTACATCACCACTCACTCTCTCACACACACCCTCACATCTCCATCTGGCCTCATCTCCTCTGGAGACTGCCTCCTCAGCCATCACCACCTTGAGGCCACTTGCACAGATCAACATGTGGCCCCACACATACACCCTGGGATACCCCCTTCCTCAGTACAGCCTACATCCTCTTCCCTTGCCTGAGGCCACTTCTCCCCAAGCAAGCCCTAGCCCTGCAGCTGTTGAAAAGCCATCCCCACCTTACGGCTGGTCTGGTAGGTAGAGACCTGCCCCTGAGCCCCATAAAAGTGATGAGGTACTGCCTGCAAAGCCTGGCACTGATGATCGCGAATGCTGCCCAAAGCAAGGTAGGCAAACAAACCTTGAAGTCCCAAACGAAGTGCAGTTTTCCAGGTGCACATTCACTTATGCACAATTGTGAAATACATTGGCATGGTACCCGGACGATCCAGCGTCAGGGGGGTGATTCTGGTGAGCTGGGCTTATAATGAGATGCTAAAATATTGAAATTAGGTTAACAACTTGCAGCAGTGGGAAACGTGACCCGCCAATGACGGGTGGAGCAGATGATCACAAACTGGTTTCACAATGGTGTAAATCCACCTTTTGGCCATCTCGCTATATTGCCCACCCACGTCAGCCATGACACCCAGCGCCAAAGATTCCACCCACCTTCCTTTTAAACTTGTATTACAACAACTGCAGTAATAGAAGGTTTTGTGGTGCAGTGGTCGCTTCCCTACCTTTTTGGCCAAAAGCACCAGGTTGAAGTCCCACGCCAGGACATGTCGGCCACAGAAGGTGTGTGTTTATCTCGCCGTTTAACAGGTTGACAATCAGTCTGGAAATTCTTCCACTGCTTCCCCACTATTCCCAAAGGGAGGAAAATGGTGTGTATGTAAACGAAACTACCCTAACATTAATCTTGTTCTTTAGAACATAAGCTTCGGTCAAACAACCCTGACCTTCAATTACCTTTTTACAGTCCTTGATAAGTTGAGCTGTAAACCTCCCATTTACTGTTTGGCTTCAAATTCTGTATCACAAAATTGTTTTCACAGATTTTCCCACAGCTATTTATCTTATGGCTTTTATACCTTCTTTTTTGACTTTCCCTAGTATTTTCAGTTTCTATCCACTATTTACGATGTATCATTTTCAAGATAATGTTCAGAATCTTATAAGCTGCTGAGACAGTTAAGCCTTGTGACTTATATCAGGCTGAATAACTGAAAGAATAATATTAAGTGCCTGGAGGTCTGTGCAGTGATCTTATACCTAAATGGAATAAAAATAAGTAACAGGTTGACACTTGTGCTGAATTACATTCCCTTGCTGGACAGCATTTTTCATTAAATGAGAATCATTGAGAGCTTGTTGTATGGCTTGTACCTGAGAACTGATTAAGTTTATCAATTGTAAATCAGTGTGTTTTCATTGGTATTCTTTTAATTTAAAAACGAAGATGGGTCAAATTCCTTGGAGAAGCATTCAGCATTTGCAACATGAAATTTAACACGTACGGTTAAAACCAACTGAATGAGTTCATTGGCTAAATGAGCTTTTCTTGCTTTATCCTGTGCTCCTATTGGGATCTGTGAACCTTCTTAATGTACTGTGTTATAGATTTTACATTTGCGACTGTAGCAGCATCTGGAGCACTAAAATTCCGATTTCAACACTATTTGTTTTTACATAGTTCGCTCTTCTATCTATCTAATCATCTTGTATTTAGTGCATGTCCCTATAGGCTGTTACAACCTGCCCCACTCTGCGCCCCTGGCCCACCCCCCACCTCCGCCCTCCCCCAACCCCGCTACCCCCCCCACCCCCCCACAAAGGCTTCCAGTTTAATTCAGATGTTCCACTGAACATAAGGAGCAGGAGTGAATCATAAGGCCTCTCGAGCCTGCTCCACTGATTTAAAGTAAGATCAAAAACTGTTACCAGCTTGAAAAAAAATAAGCCACTGCATCTTTAGAGTTGCAGAATATTTTTTGGAAGATGTGAAGCTTGTAAGTGTTGATGTTCAAAGAGACTTGGGCGTGCTTGTAAACGAAATGCAGGAAGTTAGTGTGCAGGTGCAGGAAGCAATTGGGAAGGGAAATGGCATGTTGACCTTTATTGTAAGGGTGTTGGGGTACAAGAATAAAGAAGTCTTGCTACAGTTATGCAGGGCTTTGGTGCGACCAAATCTGGAATACAGTGCGCAGTTTGGTCTCCACATTTAGGGAAGGATTGACTTGCATTAAAGGCAGTTGCAGCAAAGGTTCATTAAATTGGTCCCTGGAATGAACGGGTTGCCCTATGATGAGAGGCTCGGTTGGACCTATATTCTCTGGAGAAAAATGAGAGACAATCTCATTGAAACACACTAGATTCAGATGGGGCCTGATGGGGGTAGATGCTGAGAGATTGCTTCCACTGGCTGGGGAATCTAAAACATGGGGACACAGTCTCAGGATAAGGGGCGTATCACTTAGGACCGGGATGAGGAGAAATTGACACACACGTTTGTGAATCTTTGGAATTCTTTACCCCAGGAGGTTGCGGATGCTCCATGCTTGAACACGCATAAAGCTGGGGCAGACAGATTTTTGGTTTCTCAGGGAATCAAGTGATAAGGATTGGGTGGGAAAGCGGGAGTTGAAGCCCAAGATCTGCAATGATTGTATTGACTGGCAGAGCAAATTCAACGGGCTATATAGTATACTTTTTTTATTATTTGTTCACAGGATGTGGGCGTTACTGGCTGGGCCAGCATTTATTGCCCATCCCTAATTGCCCTTGAGAAAGTGTTGGTGAGCTGCTTTCTTGAACCACTGCAGTCCATATGGTGTAGATACACCCACAGTGCTGTAAGGGAGGCAGTTCCAGGATTTTGACTCTGTGACAGTGAAGGAATGGCAACATAGTTCCAAGTCAGGGTGGTGAGTGGCTTGGAGGGGATCTTCCAGATGGTGGTGTTCCCATGTGTCCACTGCCCTTGGTAGTAGTCATGGGTTTGGGAGGTGCTGTTTAAGGAGGCTTGGTGAGGTCCTGCAGTGCAAGAAGCCTACTCTTGCCCCTATCTCTTTTGTTCTTGTGCAGCATGAGATACCAGAGAACAAATGATTAACTGCGTATCTAAAATCCCTTTCCTTGTAATTTTAACCAAGGTGTTACACTGTTTTTAAATCAATGAATCAACACTGCAATTTAGACTTTCAGAATTGCTGACCTTGCAATAACGTGGCATTCTATTAAGTTTCACAGAGAAATGCAAAGCATGTAGGAACGGGGAGTGGGATTCTGATAAGTTATTGTCATACAGGCTGAATTCATAAATCGTTCTTGCTTCATTATCTTTGTAAAGTCATCCTTCCTTCACTGCAATCTGCCTGTTAGAATTGAACTGCTGCACTGTTGGAATCTGCAATCACAGTGCCCAGCTCAATTTGTCGCAGTGCTATCAGCCCAATTAAACTCATCAAAATTGAGAAAATCCAGAAGACACCACCAAAAAAATCAATTAGCTATTTGCATTAATTATACTTTCATAAGTGTGATTTTTCTTTCTATATTCTATCAAATATACCTTTGCAGATCCTTAACATTATCAACTCATCTCATATTGCCCTCTGTCCATTGATTTCACTGCCCTCCTATCCTTCCTAGATCTCTTCCTCCATATAAACTCTCCCACTTATTTTTCAATCTCCCGTCAGTGTTGCCAAGGTCACCTCTAACTAACTCCCTTTATCCCTCATGACTTGCATCCTGCTTTCCCTTCTAATCCTACTCATTCTCCATTCATCCCTGCGGAGATTTTCCCCTCCCCCGTATCATTTAGAATTGCAGTTTCAAGCAGTAAGCTGCTTAAGCTTTGGCTCCCGTTTGCTGAGATTTCTATAGCTGCTGGTTTGCTCAATCACTCACGTCCCTTCGCCTTTGGTAAACATTTACCCCTTCCCCATTTGATCATTTCCCATATGGCTCCATCATCACTTCCTCAAACATAGGCTAGGATGTACCTGGCGCACAACTGGTTTAGCTATCAGTTGTCAGATCTGGTGGGTAGACCACATCAAACACTATTGGGTCCTGTTGTCCTCTGTCAAAACCACCCACTAAAAACAAGTAACACAGTAACCATCTCCTTAAAATCCTCTCCCTCGCCCCTTTAACTCTGCCTCCAACAAGAAGTACGAGTAGCTCATGAATGTCTTTGACATAAGGAATAAGATTATCCATTGTTCTGTCTCTACTCCAGTTTTCCCCTTTTCTTCCCAGGCTGCTCCCTAACCTAGTCTTGAATCTGTGCCTTCTCTGAGTTTATTCACTTATCTTGGCATACCTCCTGCCCTTTTGCTCCCATTCCTACTAAATTGTTGACCACCCAACTTTCCTCTTGGCCCCCATGCTAGTTGACATTTTTAGTCATTAGCTTTTGTTACAACTGGGATGGGAGGAGTGCCCAAATTATCAAGCCCCACTATTCCGCAGGCAGTACCATTAATTTAAATGTTTAATTTTCCCACCGAAATGACCAATTTTATACCTATACCTCTGGTACCCAGGAGAAAAGAAACTCTGACCAGGCTTCTTTCAAAAAAAACAGAATGATTAACTTATTTTAAAATAAAACTTTTTTTTTAACACATTGCAAGCACTGCTTAACACACAATTGCAATCGGGATGTCTAACCATCTATCTCTTCCTAAAGAATGCCCCCAGCGCACACACACAGACACACACACACACACAGGCAAAGGGCAAACAGATGGAGTCTCTCTGCAGAGATGGGTTTTGGAGTTTGGGCGTTATGAGATAAAGGATAAAGTCCGCAGGGTCTCGATGCTGTCGACCTGGAGTTCCCTTGAGTGTGGCCGGACTGTTGGTCCTGGTGGATGCCCGGAAGTTCCCAAGAACTGGTTCAGCTTTGTAGGCCCAAATGCAAACTGGTCACACCCAGATGAGGGTTCTCTGGCTACAAGTTGAGAGCCAAACATGCATGGTAGAGAGAGGGAGCCTTCCTCTCTCAGCTTGTTCTCCAACAAGACTGCCTCCAAAACAAGCAGGTTCACAACTTAAATTCTTTCCCTCTCTCCCAGGTGACTGCCTTTTTGTCTCCCAGCTTCATTAATTAAAGTGCTTTTCCGTTCAACACAAACAACCCCTTCTCAAGTACCATTTAGGTCAGGTGATTTCCTGGAAGAGGCCTGCTTGTTGACAGTTCAAAGGTAAATTTATAACCTTTTAAAGAAAAATATCTCGAGTTAGCATCCAGATCATGCCAGGTGCTTCCATTTTGTAAAAGAAAAAACTTCAAGTCTTGAGAGATATGATTCTAACACTTTCCTCAGGTACTGTCCCCCTCATAGCCGTCTCCCTCCTCCAAAGACCTTGAGCTCCATGCAAATTACCAATGCATCTACAACCTTCCTCACCTCTTCAAAGTCTTTGAATGTTGTTGCTTCAAAATCCATGCCATATGCTAAAACAGCCCAACCTGTTTTCTACTTTCGCACAGCCTTGAGAAGACCCTAATGTCTTTTTTCATTCTTTCATGGGATGTGAGCATCACTGGAAAGGCCAGCAACATTGCTACCCATCCCTAATTGCCTTTGGACTGAGTGGCTATTTCAGAGGTCAGATAATCACGTTGCTGTGGGTCTGGAATTACCTGTAGGCCAGACCAGGGAAGTGATGTTATTTGCAAAAGTAGCAAATGCGACGTGAGAAAAAAATGTTTTCACGCCACAAATGGTTCGGGTCTGGAATGCACTGGCTGGAAGTGTGGCGGAGGCTGGTTCAGTCGTGGCATCCAAGAGGGCATTAGGTGATTATATGAATAAAAAACAATGTGCAGGGCCACGGAAAAAAGGCATTAGGTCATAATGCTCATTTGGAGAGCCGGTGCAGATACAATGGGCTGAATGGCCTCCGTCTGTGCTGTTAAAATTATGTAAGGTTGGCAAATTTCTTTCCCTAAAGGGGCACCCATGAACCAGATGTGCTTTTACAACAATTGATGATAATTTCATGGTCACCACTACTGAGATGAGCTTTCAATTCTAGATTTTGTTAATTGAATTTAAATTCCACTTCTCTTTAGCTCTGAAGAAGAGCCATTCGGACTCAGAATGTTAACTCTGTTTCCCTCTCCACAGATGCTGTCAGACCTGCTGAGTTTTTCCAGCATTTTCTTTTTTTGTTTCATATTTCCAGCATCTGCAGTATTTTGTCTTTAATTTCTTAAGTACGTTGAATTAGGCAGTCTTCAGAATAGCATCTGTTGAGGGTAAAGGCATAAATATGGAGTCAACATAAGTTTATGTAACTGAGTCATCAACAACACATTTACTGAATTTCTTGTGGATTAAGAGCTGGTGAATAGAAGTTGATTCTCCAGGAATCACTTAATAAGGCCCCTCAGGAAGGATTTGCAATTAGGATGAAAGCCCATGGGGTCTGAAATTAAATGACTAATTGGCTAGGTAATATGAAGCTGATCCTAGTTACCAATGAGGACGTTTCTAATTACTCAGCCATAACTTATCCCTTAGGAATGACATTTGAGCGTCTCACTGTTCATAATACTGACTATAAAGGAGTTTTAAATGGAATATCTTTTTGCCCAGGGGAACTTGTCATTGCAAGGTAGAAAGAATATATGTGAGAAGCATATCTTGCAAACTGCATTTTTATTATATTTGAAGTTGAGAGAAATTCAGACCTATCTCCCAAATTTTGAAACATCTTGTCCCAAGTATTTATAGTTTAGGCTTTTCCTTAAAATTCAAAATCAGCAATGACGGTTTGGTTGCCGAGTATGTTATTGTATTTAAAACTTGCATAACAAATAATTGAGGACACACTATGCATCAGTCAAATAGTGTGAGTTGTCACATTAGGCTTGCAATTGACAGCTATGAATTATCCGCCTCCAGGTTTTCTGCCATGCTGATTTCCATGCTTGAATTGGATACATTTAGTCAGGTCTATTGCTGCTGTTATATGGAATGGCATGAAGGTTTTGAAAGGGCAAAAGCCTGGAGTTGTACAAGCACCTGCTGAATTGAGCCTTCCAATGGCAGTGACAAAAAGAGCACCATGAATTGAAGCGCCTGGTACCCAGACAATGGAGCTCTCCGAGTTAACTTTGAGCAAGAAGAAAAAGATGAGATATTGTTGAAAAAAGAGACATGTTGAAGCTTTTTGTCTTGCACTCATCAGGACACTTGGCAAGAATACCAATGTAAGGGGGAAACAACAATTTATACAGTGTGTGAAAAGAGTGCTGATTGGTTGGCAAGTGGACTCTAACTGGTAGTGGCATTGCCATGGAGAATGCACCTTTGATGGTGACTGACAGTTAACTGCCAAGCATTGTTTGAAATTTAAACCAGGCAGCTTGACCCTGAATGGTCAAGGCATTGCCCTGAGTAATGAGTCAGGGGATGGCTGTCACTTATTTTGCAATACACACGTTCTGTGCTACCAAATGACTAAAAAGAGGAGAAAGAATGCATTTCTAAATTAGGACAGTGGTTTGTTATTAATGATCTTCTCTATGGCGAAAAAAAAATCCATGCAATTTTTAGAGATAATCCCATGATCATTTTGTAAAATAGTACTGGGTGTTCCAGAAGTTAAAAACAAAATGGAAATATTATGCCTGTCACCCACTCTAGCTACATAAATAAACAAACATCTTTAACATCTAACAGTGTTTTTTTTTTAATTCTTGCACAGGATGTGGCCAGTATTTATTGCCCATTTCTAATTGCCCTTGAGAAGATAGTGGTGAGCTACTTTATTGAACCACTGCAGTTCATTTTGGTGTAGGAACACCCACAGTGTTGTTAGGGATGGAGTTCCAGGATTTTGAACCAGTGACAGTGAAGGAACGGCAATATTGTTCCAAGTTAAGATAGCATGTGGTTTGGAGGGGAACCTGCAGGTGGTGGTGTTCCCAAGTGGTGTTCCCATGTTTCTGCTGCCTTTGTCCTTCCTGGTGGTAGAGATCACAGTTTGGAAGGTGCTGTAGAAGGAGCCTTGATAAGTTGCTGCAGTGTCTCCTGTTTATAGTACACACTGCCACCACTGTGCACTGAGGCAGAGGTAGTGAATGTTTAAGGTGGTATGGTGCTGATCAAGCGGGCTGCTTTGACCTGGATGGTGTTGAGCTTCTTGAGTGTTGTTGGAGCTGCACTCATCCAGACAAGTGGAGAGTATTCCACCACACTCCCTGACATTTTTTTTTCCATTGGATGTGGGCGTCACTGGCCAGGCCAGCATGTATTACCCATCCCAGTTGCCCTAATTCAGAGGGCATTTCAGAGTCAACCACATTACTGTGGGTCTGGAGTCACATGTAGGCCAGACCAGGTAAGGACGGCAGATTTCCTTCCATCTAGTGGGAAGAATTTTTGGGCCGTTGAGCGGGGGCGGGGCCAGTGCCGACGCGTGAAATGACGCACGGTGACGTCAGGCGGGCGTCCCGACATCACTGCGCATCATTTAGATTTTCAGTTCGGCAGGCGCGCAGCCTACTTGGCTGCACACCCACCGAAATGTCAAAAGCCTATTAGGGCCATTTAAATAGTCATTCAGCCAATAACAGGGCTGCCTGTCCAACTTTAAAGTTGGCGGGGGGCAGGCGAAGAGCCCAGGCGGCCTTCACATCTTCCATGAAACCTCATCCACGGGCGGGTTGAGGTTTCATGAAGGGTTTATTAATTAAATAAAAAATCTTGAAAAAATTCACTGACATGTCCCAGCTCATGTGACACTGTCACATGAGAGGAAATGTCTTAAAAAATATTTTTTTCCCTTTATTTAAATGTTTAAACCTTAAACTAATCTCCCTGTGCCCCAGGGAGATTTCTGTGCTCTTTCACGCATATGTGCGAAAGAGCGCAGGCCCCGATTCAGGGAATCCCCCCCCTCCCTGCACAGGGAGCGCTCAGTGCTTCCGGGCGTGTGTAATGCTGGGTGGGCCTTAATTGGCCCACCCACGTAAAATGACAACTCCGATCAGGTTCATGCCCACCCCTGCACAGCGCCCCCCCCCTCCCGCCAACAGTGAGCCAGAAGGGTTTTTACAACAATTGACAATTATTTCATGGTCATCATTAGACTTTTAATTCCAGAATTTAATTGAATTCAAATTCCACCATCTGCCATGACAGGATTTGAAGCCGGGTCCCCCTAAGTATTACCCTGGGCCTCTGGATTACTATACCAGCGACAATACCACTATGCCATTGCAGATGGCCTAGTAGATGGTGGATAGGCTTTGAGGAGGCAGGAGATGAGTTACCTGCCTCATAGTGGGGGAGTCAATGATGGTAATGCCATTGAATGTCAGGGGGCGCTGATTAGATTCTCTCTTGCTGGAGATGGTCATTGCCTGACACTTGTGTGGTGCGAATGTTCCTTGTCACACATCAGCCCAAGCCTGGATATTGTCCAGGTCTTGCTGCATTTGGACATGGACTGCTTCAGTATCTGAGGAGTTGCAAATGGTGCTGAACATGGCGCAATCATCAGCGAACATCCCCACTTCTGATCTTAAGATGGAAGGAAGTTCATCGATGAAGCAGTTGAAGATGGTTGGGCCTAGGACACCACCCTGAGGAACTCCTGCCACAATGTTGTGGGACTGAGATGATTGACCTCCAACAACCACAACCATCTTCCGTTGTTCTAGGTATGACTCCAACTAATGGGGAGTTTCCTCCCTGATTCCCATTGACTCCAGTATTACTGGGGCTCCTTGATGCCACACTCAGTTAGCTGCTGCCTTGATGTCCAAGGCAGTCACTCTCACTTTCCTCTTGATTTCAGCTCTTTTTTCCACATTTGGGAAAAAAGCTGCAATGAGGTCAGGAGCGGAGTGGCTCTGGTGGAACCCGAATTGAGCATCAGTGAGCAGGTTTTTGCTGTGAAAGTGCTGCTTGTAAGCATTGGCGATGAAATCACTTTGCTGATGATTGAGAGTAGAGTGATGGGGCTGTAACTAACCATTTTGGATCTGGCCTGCTTTTTGTGGACAGGATATACCTGGGTAATGTTCCACATTGTCAGGTAGCTGCCAGTGTTGTAACTGTAACAGCTTGGCTAAATGGGCGGCTAGTTCTGGAGCACAAGTCTTCAGTACTATTGCCAGAATATTATCAGGGTTCAAAGCCTTTGCAGTATCCAGTACCATCAACTATTTCTTGATATCATGTCAAATTGGCTGAAGGCTAGGCACCTGTGATGCTGGGGACCTCAGCAGGAGGCTGAGATGGATCAACCACACAGTCGTCTAGCTGAAGAAGGCTCAATAGTATTCTCTTCCAATACATACTTATTCATTATCATTTGATTCATGGTCATTCTGGTTTTTTTCTGCAAAAGGTTAGCAGTAAAATAATTTTGATATTTTTCTGAGCCGCTTATCAAGCAATAGCACGTTCACAAGGATGAAAGCAAAGATGATCTCTCACCAGGGAAGTAGGGCAAAGATGCTGAGCCTAAAAACGTGGCAAGACCAACACTGAACATAGCGAAGCAAGGTGGGCCAGTACTGAGTGTATGGGCAGGAATTTTCTGTGGGTTTCAGGAACCCGGCATTGGAATCAAATGGGAGCCCTGAGGTGGCACTTGCCAGGAGCCAGACTGCTGGAGCTATTTTCCTGGAAGCGCCCTCCTAATTGACAAACACTGTCCCATTAAGGTACGTTGGGCTAGCGCCCATTGCTGCCAGCCCAATCAGAGATCCAGAGGGTTGGAGCCCTGGCAGCTCACTGGGCGAGGTGGGTGCTGCTGAGTTAGGTGGGCGATTGCGAGGGTGCCTTAACACAGAGGCATACAAGAAGGTGCAAAAATAATTAAATATTTCCAAGGGAGGAAGGCTTGGATCAGAGAGGAAACTCATACAGTCAGATGACTTGGGGGGGTGCCTTCCCTGCCTGTGGTTTCCTCTTTTGGGCATGGAGCCTCCAGCTCCAAAGGACACTGAGCTGCCACAGGGAGGCAGCAAGCATTAAGTTGGCGGCCTCCGCAGATGGCGCACAGGGGGCTGCTCTGCCAATGGCAAAATGCTGGTGAGCCCTTTAAATTGCTCCTACCTTAAGAGTGCCCACCTCCATTGAGCGAGCAGCTGACCCGTTTCCCCCCTGCCCCGGGGAGACCTCCCTGGCAATTGGAAAGCATCATGGGGTTGACCTGACACAACTCCTGGCTATTTTCCTGCACCCCCCTTCTCCCAGCTTCCCCCCCAGCCTGCCACCATGGGGCCGGAATAATTCAGTGACACTGGAGCAGATAGTGAAATACTAGTGAGATTGGTGGCATGGCAGGACCAAAAAAGGTTGAAAACCAGCCGCCATCCTTACGTAAAAGATGAGATCCATTGGATCTCACCGGACACTTCAAAAACAATCGAAAGATTGTGCAGAGTCAACATGGATTAATTAAATGGAAATCATGTTGGACAAACCTGTTTTTTGAGGATGAAACTAGCAGAATAGATAAGGGGGGGAGCAAGTGAACGTGGTATATTTGGATTTTCAGAAGGCTTTCAATAATATCCCACATGGGAGGTTAGTGCACAAAATAAGAGTGCATGCGTGTCACCCATCATCTCTAATTGACCTTAAACTGTGTGCCTTGCTTGGCCATTTCAGAATTAGCCACACTGCTGTGAGTCTGGAGTCACATGTAGGCCAAACCAGGTAAGGATGGCAGATTTCCCTGCTTATAAAGGACATTAGTGAACTAGATGGGCCTTTACAACAATCTGGTGATAGCTTTGTATTCCAGATTTATTAATTGAATTCAAGTTCCACCAGCTGCCATGGCATTTTACAATAAAACTGTGCTGATAGATACTAATTCTCCCAGAAGGAAACTAACATCTATTAGGGCATTATGTGCTCAAAATTAGCTTGAACTGTTGGATTAGCAGCCCAGTGCTATTACCACAATGCCATCATCTTCCCTGGTAATATGCTATATCTGGTCCCTGATTAAAGATGTTTCTCTTGAATTTCATATTGTATTTCTTTTGTGATTATCTTATATTTATGGCCTCTGCTTCTGGTCTCCTTCTGTTGTCAGGCATTCCAGCATTTGGGAGAAGTTTCACCTTGATCCCTGATGAAGATATTATATCACCTCCCTCCTTTTACTTGGAGGTCCAGGGTACTCCTTTGGCCATGGACATCCTAGTGGGGCCCAATTAAACCCTTTCCGGAGGCTATTGTGCCTCAAGTCACTGGGCTTATCCAAGCTGTGTCCTAAGATGCGTTCTTCCATTGCACGAGGGAGCCCAAGAAATTTTAATTTTAATAAGAAATGGCCTAATAGATGTTAGTTTTCTTCTGGGAGAATTTGAATCTATCAGAACAGTTTTATTGTAAAAAAAGCCATTTTCAAAATGTTGTATTGCAGAGGAGTGATAACTAAAAGTGTCTCTTTCTATGGATGCAGTCTGCTAAAAACTCAAAGCATTACAATCTGGCGAAATTTGGCTGTGGTTTTGGTTTTATTATTGCGTTGTTATGTGCAAGATCTTTTCCCCATTTTAACCCTGCCTATACTGATTTTTTTAATGAGCCCGCTGTACAGTTTGCAATAAGAATCCACTATTTATCAAAGCATAATATCTGTTTGATCTGTTCAGTCATAAATAACAGTATCTGCTAATTATTTCCTCTGTTTTTTTCTGTTCAAACATACCAGAAATGCAGTGTAGAAATTATTGAACCACATTTGTGGGTTTTGTTTTGGCCAAGTGGGAGTTGATGTAGAAGCTTTGGATTGTGTTACTCAGAGGCAGAGTAGACCCCAGAGTCGACTTAGGATATTCCGTTTCCACTGAAAATATGATTCTGAAACTGGCCTAGTGGGCTGGATTTCACCAGGTCTTTGAGGGCTGGCTGGGAGGCGGGGCCCCCCAAGAATGGAGGATGTGGTAAGGGAGAGCCTGTCGTCTACCTGCCACCATACCATTCCACCAGGACTGGAGAAGGCGGAGGAGGGCCCTCCAGGCCTGGGGCCAATAGAGCTACTTTTGTGGCCAACTAAGGGCCTCTTCTGACTGCCATTGACATTTCACCACTAGCCCCGATAGCAACCAATAACAAAAAACAGAATTGATGACTTTTGGGTCAGTCATCAGGGCCCCCCACTGGGAGAATAAAATTCTGGCCAGTTAAAAGCCTGCTTGATCGGCACTGCATCCACCACCTTAAACATTCACTCCCTCCACCACCAGTGCACATTGGCAGCAGTGTGTGCCATATACCAGATAGGCTATAGCAACTCATCAAGCCTCCTTCGGCAGCACCTTCCAAACACTCGAACTCTACCACTCTAGAAGGACAAGGGCAGCAGATGCACAGGAACACCACCACCTGCAAGTTCCCCTCCAAGCCACGCACCATCCTGGCTTCGAACTTTATCACCATTCCTTCACTAACACTGGGTCAAAATCTTGGAACTCCCTCCCTAACAGCACTGTGGGTGTGCCCACACTACTTGGACTGCAGTGGCTCAAGAAAGCAACTCACCACCACCTTCTCAAGGGCAATTAGGGGTGGACCTGGCCAGTGATGCTCACATCCTTTGATAAGAATAATTTAAAACATTTTTCAAACCTTCTTCTTCTTCACTTACCTTCCATTTCACTTTCTTATGTCTCTCAGCTTCTCTTGCTCCTTGCCCTTGTCCTTCTAGAGTGGTAGAGTTCGAGTGTTTGGAAGGTGCTGCCGAAGGAGGCTTGATGAGTTGCTACAGCGTATCTGGTATATGGCACGCACTGCTGCCACTGTGCACTGGTGGTGTTTTTTCTTTGTTTTTAACCTCTTGTGTAGGCTTATTCCACTTCTGTTATTGTTATGTTTCTTTTTCTTATTTTGTTAATGATTTTTTAAAATTAATTTTCTTTGTGGCCTGAATTTTATTCTTGCGACAAGGGCCCAAAAGCTTCAGCCATTTGTGGGTCTTAGGGTCACTTTTAATGGGGATCAGGCAACGACTTGGTTGCTGTTGGTGTTTTGGTCCCTTCAAAGGATTGCCCGCCTGCCTCCAGGAGATGCTGGCCAATCCCAGGGCTGGAAGTCCATTAGTATCAGAAGCCACCGGCAACTGTCCTCTCAAACAGAGATTTAAGGTGATTTGCAAAAGAAGCAAATGTGATGTGAGAAAAACCTTTTTCACATAACGAGTGGCTGGGGTCTGGAATGCACTACCTGGAAGTGTGGTGGAGGTCGGTTCAATCGAGGCACTCAAGAGGGCATTAGATGATTGTTTGAATAGAAACAATGTGCAAGGGTACAGGGAAAAAGCAGGGCAATAGCACTAGATCATAATGCTCATTTGAAGAGCCAGTGCAGGCACAATGGGCCGAATGGCCTTCTTCTGTGCCGTTAAAATTCTGTGATTCTGTGTATCAGCTAAGTGGGCATTGGACCATTGAGACTGGCCCCCTTTAGGGGGTTGTTGGTGGGGGAGGTGGTTTTGCCATTGAAACATGGGTGGCCATTGCCACTGGGGGTGGGGGAGGGGGGCTTCTCCAAGGGCTAAAGAGTGCCCGAATAGGAAGGCCCACACCTATGCAGGCTGGGAGGGCACCAGAGTTCACCCAGCTGTTTCCCCATACCGCGGTGGGTGCACCAACTGGCGAGCAGGGGCCCTTAATCGGCCTCGTAAATGACTTAATTGGCCTTTAGGCAGCAGTGCCGTCATCCACCTTTCCCGCAGCTGGCAGAATGACATGGCGGTGAGGAGATGACAGGCACCCACTCCCCATTTCCTTCTCCATTCTACGCGCTGCTCCACCCCCCCAGCCCATTCCCAGAGGCCTGGCAAAATCCAGCCCTGTCTCTCTGATGCTCTCCCCTATCTCCCATCTCTTTGTTCTCTCTTGATAAACTTGCAACCAGACTAGAGCAATCATCACTATAGAAACAGGCCTCATGTACCCTCCAAGCTGTACTTTGTACAGCACAAATGTTGATTGTTGCTATTCTATTACAGACAATTTATCTGCCAATTTACATGTCATTTGTAAACTGTCATAAACATTATCTATCTCCCTCTGTAACCATATTTGTCACTGGCATCAATTCAGACAATGGAAGACTTTGTTTCTTCATCACGAAATTTGTCAATCTGTTATTATTTAAGATTTCAAATATGAATTTAAATTATACCAATAATTTGTTGAGCTGGTTGCGTGGTTAAGATTTACGAGGCCGGCTCCTTATATAATGAACACAATCTCTGCGCTTTTACATATCTGATGAAAAAAAAGCAATGCAGCACATAGATAAGTAGGGAGCTACTGATGATAATAAAAGCCCCATCAGTATCAATAGAGGCAATATTTTTTTGTTAACAGGTTTAACAGCTGGTGAAGTAATTTGAACATGCTTCAATGCTATTATCCCCATACCCTTCTCCCTTCACCCAGCCATTCGCAAAGAGACAACAGCCACCGTGAGCCAATTCTTTGGACGACTATTCCAAAAACTCTCTGCCTTTCAAATTCCTTCTCCTACTTCAAAAGCCTTTTTAAAGCCAATCGTTTCCCATGGGCTCTTGGTCACCCTTTCCCCCATGGCTCAATGTTGCTGTCCATTTCCACTTATGAGATGCCTTGAGACATTTATTTAAGGTAAAACGAATGATATACATGCACGTTTTCGGTTTCCACAAGAAACCCGACTTCATTAGAATGACCCCTAACCCCCTACCCCTTGCATATTTCCAAAACATCGATGAAGGGTTGTAACTTCTGACTAGCTTCGGAAAGTGCTGGTCTGCAGAAACTAGAAGAAATGAAATCACACTTACCTGGTCTTCAAAATTGCGTGGCCACTTCCGATCGCTGGAGCTGCTTGGGCCTGCCTCGAAAGAATCCTCGCAGGCAATAATTCCGGGGGGTGGGGAGCATGTCCGGAGGTCAGGAGGGGTCCGGAGGTTGGTGGTGGGGCAGGGGTTGGGGGGAGTCCAGAGATCGGGGGGTGGGGGGCGGGGATCGGACCCCGAGGTTGGGGGGGTGGTCAGGGTCCAAAGTTGGTGGGGGTGGGGAGAGGTGGGGTTGTTGGAGGTCGGCGTGGTAGGAGGGGGGGGTTGTGGGAGAGGCACATGGGGTCGGTCCGGGTCTTTACGATAGTTACCCAGAAGTTAGAAGAGGTTTTAATTCTTCTTGCATTTTTTGGGTAACTACTGGTATAACCCGGGCGGAACCATCAAAGTTTTGCGATTTAAACCACATTTTCAGATGGTTCCCAGGGCAGCGCAGTTGTCCAGAGGAAGTTGGCACTTCTGGGCAATTGCTGTGCAAACGCTTACCTGGGAACCTGCCAGAGGGATTCCCTAGTGCATCTTTGGGATACCCCCCAAATCCGACTCAGCTCATTTAAGAATGACCTTACACACCTTAATGGGCTCCATCCTGCGCTCAAATTCACCTTTAGAATGGAGCAGTCAAATGAGCTCCCTTTCCTCAATGCGTTAGTTGAGAAATCTCCCAATGGGCTCTCGACTACTGTCTATTGGAAACATACCTTCACTGGACATTATACATGTTGGGAATCCTACAGTTCCACGCAGTATAAGATTGACCTTATCGGCAACCTCACTAATGGAGCCTAAGCCATTTGCTCACTGTACAAGCTTGTCATCAAAATAGGGGGCCTCAAAACTATCCTGCAGGATAATGGCTCCCCCAGTCAGATCATTGTTTGTTGTATATCATGCAAACTCATGAATGGTCCTAAGGCCATCACTTTCAGCCCTGAAAGGTGCCCAGTCTAGCTCAGATTACCCTGGAAGGGTAAGGTATCTCGAAACCTTGAGCAACAGGTGAAGCTAGCTGTATCATGCAGTAGCAACACGAGTGGTATTCTCCACTAACAAGGATGCTGCCATCAAGCCAAAAAGACATTCTGCTCACCACACAAATCAATAATGTGGTATATGAATTTCAGTGGCGGGGTGATGCCAGTCTGTATGTCTCAATGACTGGTGGATCAAATCAAACAGCACATCCCTTCAGCTGTTTGCAACAGGACAAGTCCTGACCATACTCAACTGGCCCACGCTTGCAGAGCATAGTGTCCAACATTAGATGTGATTCTGTTATTGGACAACACTAAAAATAATCCTGAGTGCGCTCAGAAATACACAAACAACTAATTTAAGATTATCACAGTGTGGCTCACTTACATTTACTAGAAGCTACATATATTCAGACAAGGTCCTGTACTTTGTAAACAGAAAGAACATGTCCACGCTTTGCACCTTTTTCAACTAAACAAAAGCTTGGGGACAGCCATTCCCTGGCTTATTCCCCATGGCAATGCCATGAGCAATCAGAGTTGACCTGCCTGATTTCAATTAAAAGAAAAGCTTGGCGATTAACTGTTCCCTGGTGCATTCTTCATACAATGCCTCTACCAATCAGAGTCCGCTTTCCAACCAACCAGCACCCTCTTCTCATGCAGTATAAATTGTTGCTCCCTTTAAGCATCGGTATTCTTGTGAACCTGTCTTGATGAGTGTAAGGTGACAGCTCAAGCTCTGCACCACCAAGAGACTATGAGCAGAATGTTTAGGTCAGTGGGCAGGCACAATCGGCGGGCCTGGGATTGGCTGGGGAGTGGACTGCCGACCACGATCACCCCCCGACCGCGATTTCATGCCGACTGGCCAATGAACAGCCAGCCAGCGTGAAGCTTGTGCTGAGAAGATCAGCGCTGCTGGGAGGGGAGGGGAGGGCGGGCACAGATGTCAGGGAGGGTGAGCGCCGACAGAAAACTCCCTGAAGGCAGAAAACAAAGCTTTTAAAATCAGGAAAATAATATCCAAGCATCACAGTCAGTCACCTGACTATATACATAATCAAAATGCTATCCCTATATTTTTATTTTTCTTTCATTTAATAAATGAAACCCCATCCCGCCCTTGGATGAGGTTTCATGAAAAATGCAAAGCCCGCCTGGCCGATTCGCCCGCCTGCCAACCGTAGGGTTGGACGGACCATGAAAAATCGGAGACAATCGCACCTTTAATAACTTTAATAACCGCACGCCCGCCGACTGAAACATCGCATGAGCAAGGGACACTCGCCCGACGTCGTCTCGCAGGATTTCGTGTCCGATGGGGTTGGGCGCGCGTCCACCCGATCAGCGTAAAATTCTGCTTTATTTATTTCTTCCCTGTGAAAATTTGGAGCTCAGATTTTATAGTCAGCAGTGAAACAATGGCACCATCGCTGAACTCGAAATAAATGGCCCGCAAAGGTCCTCTGATTTCTCTAGTGTGGATTTCAACTTTCTTGATGTTAATTTCAGCCTGACGAAAACTACAGTGGATCTCAGCAGCAATAATATCACCAAGCAGGCTAAGCAGCCAACCAGATTGAAGTATTCTCACAGACAGCAAGCCTGGGAAATGCACAAACTGTCCTTCAGTTTTATAAATTTTATCGAGTGTGAAATAAATGATGGAGGCTGAAATACTATTAATAAATTATGTAAAATTATTACATTAAAAATCTTGAAATTTTAATCAAGGTGGAATAATTTGTCATTATACAAATATAAAATTAGCTTTCCAGGGCTAGGGAGATTCTTAAGAAGTAATTGTGAACTTTGTACATTGTTAAAAGCTCAGCTACACTTAATTACCAAGTTGTAAATTTTGGGGGAGTGGGTTTAAGAATGACATCAGTGTTTAAAAGTGAAAATTCTCACCATTCAGTGATTTCAACTTTTGCAAGTCTGGAGATGCCTCAATAGCACAATTTCTGGAGAAAGGACTGAGAGCAACCTCTAGATTTTTGCGTTAAACTGTGCATGTGTAGATTCCAGAAATTTATGTCGGTTTCAGAAACATGCAGTAAAATTTTTAGCTCGGGGGGGGGTGGGGGCGGGCGCACGCCCAACCCAACCGAGCATAAAATGACTCGCAATGACGTCGGGCGAGCGTCCTGACGTTACCGCGCATTCACGCGATATTTCGGTGGGCCGGCTTCGGCAAGCGCCTGCCGACGTTTAAAAGGCCTGTTAAGGTCATTAAATGATCAATTAACGTGAATTTTTCACTGCCCAGTCCACCCTTATGGCTGGTGGGCAGGCGAAAAGGCCAAGTGGCCTTTGCATTTTTTTCGGAAACCTCATCCACGGGCATGATGAGGTTTCCTAAAGCAAATAAAAATAAAATAAACAATTTAAAACTTAATGAATAACATGCGTCTGCCCATGTGACAGAGTCACACGAGGGGACATGTTTCATTACATTTTTATTTTCTCCTTTTTTTAAATAACACTTCATTATGAAGTGTTGAAGTATGAGATTATGAAACGTGCACTCGCGCGCATGTGTGAAGGTTGCGCTTGCCTGGCTCGCACTCCCGCCCCCTGTCCTCATAGGCAGCGCTGAGTGCTGAGCGCTGTCGCTCGCGTTTCACGCTGGGTGGGCCTTAATTGGCCGGCAGCGTGAAATTACCTTCCGGCCCCGATCGGCTTTCTGACCGCACCCGCTCGCCCCTGCCGAGCCCGCCCAACATGGGTGAAATTCAACCCATAATGATTCTAAAGGTCATTACTAGCAGAAAATTTGAGCCATTATGTTAATGTTTGATATTTAAGATACATACCATTTATCCTCTCAGTACACCAGTAAAATACGACTTGCTTTATTGTGCTTTGTCAGTGGCATACAATATTGTTTCCATCACAGCACATTGAAAAGGGTTATGTATGGGTTCTAGCTAGGCCTTCTTAATGTCAGCCACGTGATGGAAAGACATTGCCCTTACCATCACTATCCATAGCTCCAGACTACAAAATGTGTGTAAAAGTGGATGTTGCCACAACAACTCAGGCTTCTTGGTGAGGTGGGGTAGGGGTGGATGGTGGAAGGGGTGGTTGGCTCAGTTGGCTGGTCAGATTGGTGCCAACAGCATGGGGTTTGGTCCCCGTTCTGGCTGTGTTGGATTTGTGACCTGCCTCTTTTCCCTATCCATGGTGGAGATCACGGTGCTGTGAGGCAGACCTACCTTTGGGCAGAGTCTCCAGGAAGATGAAGGTGGCTCTAGCCATAAGCCACGATGAGCTGGGTACTGTACTGCACAGGAGAAAGTTATCAGAGGGAAAGCATATTTCAGTAGAGCTAGGTTATAGAAGAGTTGCATGAATTTTAAAAGAGAAACATACTGTAATGTTAGTTTACAATAGTTTGTTGTTTTAACCTTCCAACTCCCTTAACTCAATCTTACTTACTCTGCACAAATATGATGCTATTTCTCACTCAGGATCATGTTACACTTTCCATTTGCTCTGTGGCTTGTGCTGCATCAACCGATGTTTGGAAAATTTTGAAATTACACTTAACTACCCCAGGAGTACATTTTCCAGGAACATCTTCGAATCATTTATGTTCCCTATGCAAGATCTGTCTCAATTTGACAAGACAGATTTCTTGAATTTGTTAAACTAGTTTCACCTGGGTTCTTGATTCACTCAGGTTAAAAAAAATAAAGCAGTTGTGTTAAATGCACAGTGTAGTATGGCACTGAGTTATACCAATTGGGAAAGTCCAAGGTTCAAATCCAAGCCTGTACTGATTTAACTAATCCCAGCCTGACCGTGACAGTGGGCCTTCTTTAGCTGGCATGAATGTCCATGTTAAAAGGGAAGGGCGTCGGGGGGTAAGATGGTGGGAGGAGGTAGGATGGTGGGAGTTGGGAGGTGTGTTGGATTGGCATAAGGGGTGGTCGGGTTATTGGGGCATTGGATGGTCAGTGCGGGTGGCCAGCTGTTCATTGGGTGGGGGGGTGGTGGTGATCAATTAGTGGGGTGGTCAGTGAGGGTAGTTGGTGGGGTGGAGGAGTAGGGGAGTAGTCAGTTGGCAGGGTGGGGGGGGTTGTAGTCGGGAGGTTGGGAAGGTAGTTGAGGGTTAAGGGGCTGCTCAGGTGGTGGGGAGAGTAGTTGGGGGTGTGGCAGTAGTCTGGAGGGTAGTCGGGGGTAGGGGATAGTTTGGGGATTGGAAGGGTAGTTGGGGTATTTGGGAGGTCAGGAGGGTAGTCGGGGGTGTCAGGAGGTTAGTCAGGAGATTGAGAGGGTAGTCGGGGTGTGGGAGTAGTTGGATGGTTGAGAGGATAGTCAGGAGTTTAGGGTACAGTCAAAAGGTGGGGAGGGTAGTCGGGGGTGTGGGAGTAGTCGGAGAGAATAAGCACTTTTTGGGGGCATGTGGAGTAGTTGGGAGATTGGGAGCATAGTCGGGGGTTGTGGGGTTAGCTGGGGGTGTGGGGAATAGTTGCTAGATCGAGAGGGTGATCAGGGATTGGGGGGGTAGTTGGGAGGTTGGAGGGTTAGTCAAGGGTGTGAAGGGTGGTCGATGTGTGTGGGTAGTTGGGGGGTGGGGTTATTAAGGGATGTGGGCGGGTGGTCGGGTATAGTTGGCAAGGTAGTCGTGGGTGTGTGAGGATGATCAGGAGGTTGAGAGTGGAGTCGGGAGTTTGGGGGGTAGTCGGGAGGGTAGCCCTGTGTGTGGGCGGGTAGTCGGAAAGTTAAGAGGGTAGTCGGGAGTTTGAAGTGTAGTTGAGAGGTCAGGAGTGTAGTCGGCTGTGCTGGAGGGCAGTGGGAGGTAGGGAAGGTATTCAGGGGCGTGAGGGGTATTTGGAGTTGTGGAGTGTTAGTTGGGGAGTGAAGGGTGGTCAGAAGGTCAGGACGGTGGCGGGTGGACAGGGGTCGGGGGGGTAGTCTGCGGGGTCGGGGGGGTTGGTAGTGTAGTCAGGAGGTCCAGTGGTGTTGGGGGGAGCAGACTAAAGTTACCCAGGAGTTAGAAGTGGTTTTCATACTTCATTCTTTCATTCTTCTGACTTTTTGTGGGTAACTATTGCTGTTAGACAGCCGGAACCATCCAAAGTTTGTGATTTGAATCAGAGTATTGGAGGGTTCCCAGTGCAGGACGATTGCCCAATGGAAGATTGAACTTCTCGGGTAATTGCCATGCGATCCTTACACATCCCCCAATGCATCTTTGGAGTACCACCCCGCCCGGGTACGGCATCCCAGAGATGGGAAATTATGGACCCCAGTTTTTCCCCATTCTCAAATTCATTTGCCTTTGCAAAGCCTTGTGAGGCTCTGTCTCTACCTTCAGAAATGTGTGTGTTGTTGTATTCCTCATATCTGTGAGCATGCTTCTTTAATTGTGCTGCAGTCTGTGAAGTAAGCACTTCAAAATTGCAACATCAGCGGAGCAGAGAGTCAGGAAGGTTTGATAGATGCTGTGATCTAATCACATCAAAGTGGGCACAATGGATGTAATTACCACTAGCAGTTTCCCTGAATTCTCATCAATCAAAAGTAAAACCTAATTGTAATCACTGCATCAAATAAAATAGCGCGAGAATAGCAACATGAAAATCTCTAATGCAATCAGGGAGCAGACCAATGATAAACCACATTCATTTAAGATTTTAATAGCCATAGTTTTACTAAGTGAAAAATGCTATGACAATGAAATTTAATTAAGTATTTCTATTTGATAGTTACAATCAAGTTTTCAAACATAGAAAAGCCTAGTTTGAGTGCAAAGTCTGTCTTGTCATAGAAGGCAAACATACAAAATATTCACAATCCTTTGCTTGGAACTCAAATAAGATTAGTGTTAAAATCCCTGCAATCTGGTTTCTGCCCTGCCTCAGTACAGAAACAACTCTCATCAAAGGCAGAAATAGCATCCGATGTGACTGTAACAAAGGTAAATTCCCCCTCCTCATCCTTCTCCGTCTGTCTGTAGCCTTCGACACAGTTGTATATTGGTTGTGACTGACTAAGGAACGATTGCAGAGATATAGATATGTCTGAGCAATAACTGGTCTATTGGATGAACAGAGCAATGTACAGATATTCAAGACTAGAGGTGTTGCTCAACCTAAGCCATGAGCTTTCTCTTTCTTGATTCTTAGTCATGTGTGTCTCTCTCTTACATCATCATGTAGGCGGTACTGCTTCTCCAGTCCCACATATTAACCCTTTCAGCCCTGAACACCCTGACACTCCACCTTCCCCCAAGTCTTTGTCCAAATATATTTGGCATCAATATTTACAAACCACCCCATCTCCCCCCAAGTCTCTAACTTCATAAAATGCTGGAAAAATTCAGCAGGTCTGTCAGCATCTGTGGAGAGGAAGGCAGAGTTAATGTTTCAAGTCCATGTGACTCTCCTTCAGAGTCATTTTTTTTGTTTTTGTTTCAGATTTCCAGCATCCACAGTATTTTGCCTTTATTCTCTAACTTCATAGGTTTGTCGACAGAAAGAACTTGTACGGGCATTGCGCCTGTTTCAAATAAACGCACTAGGCGACAGACATTCTCTGGTTCATTCTCCAGGGCAATGCCTTGACCAATCAGAGTCAACCTGCCTGGTTTGAATTTAAACAAAGCTTAGCAGTTAACTGTCAGTCATCAGTTAACTGGTGCATTCTCCATGACAGCACCTCTACTAGTCAGAGTCCACTTACCAACAAATCAACACTCTTCTCATGAAGTGTGAATCATCGTTCCCTTTACATTTGTCCTGATGAGTGCAGGACGAAAGGCTTCGACAGCAGGTGTCTTTTTTCAGCAACATTCAAGTTCTTCTCTACCAAATGTCTATTCATAGGTCTGGAGGTTTCACGACTCTCGCTGATCGCATTCTTGTCAGACTTGGAAGATCAATAATCTCCCTTTGGGCTTCTTTGGTTGGACTTGGTTGGTCTTCAGTAAGAGTTGCAGTATCTAGTGCATTGTCAGTTTGACCTCAACATCTGGTTCTTCCAAGTGTATAATTGAAAGTTCTCTTTTCTGGATCCAGACTTGATCCCCTGTTTCCTCTCCTTGCTGTTATATCTCTCTCAATCCGATGTTTCTCTCTCATGTTTGGATTTTGTGGGTTTATCCCTCTCTTTGCATTTGATGTGTTCTCTATCCTTGTTTGTTGAGTTGACCCTGGTTCCTTTTGATGCTTTTGTCCACCTTTCTTTACTTCTGGAGTGATGACTCCTTATAGCCTCTTGTTCGTGAAGTCTTGGGTAACCCTGGACTGCTGCCTCTGGAAATAATTGTTTAGGTTGGATGGCTGGCTGTGAGGAAGGCACTTGATCAACACCTTGCTCTCCCTCAAATTTCAGTAACTCTGGTATAGCAGTAAGGTCAGTGTCTTCCAATATAGAAGAGGTGGACATTGTCAGGTTCGGTTCTGTCTCTGGTTCTGGACTCGTTTGATTGCTTGCATCCTGGACTAACAGTTTTGGTGAATGGATAGGAGTGGATGCACATACAAAGGAGTCACCGCTGGATGTGATATTGTACCAGTGTATTCTATTGGTTGAGTTTCGCCTTCCACCTTCTCAGCTGATGTATGGAGTGATGAAGGATCATGGTTGCACTCGGGTACTCATTGGCCTAATTGGTATAGTACCTCTTCAGTGAGAACAAGTTTACTCTCTGTCCCCTGGATATCTCCTTGGAAAAGAGATGGATCAATGGCATCGGTGAAGAGTATCAAAAATTCACCGCTGAGCTCCCAGCCTAGGTCTTCAGTGCAGTTGGACAGTTTGAGGGGCTCAGATTTGATATTGTCGATGACTGTTCATTGACATCCTCCACTGTCTTGATGAGTTTGAAGTCAACACAGACATTTCGGCTCAGAAGAGAAAATTCCTGATTGCGAATAACATATTATTTCCAGTAGCTGTTTGTTCTTGTATTGGAGAGTTGCTTGTAACATGCCTATGACTTGTAGCTTGATCCCTCCTGGACTATATAACTGGGTTTCTGTTGTCCTCATCCACTGAGTTAACAGTCATGGTTCTTTGTCGGACAAGACTGTTATGCTTGCTCCTGTATCCAATTTGAAGTTAGTGATCTGTCCATCGACACAGATGTCTGCATTCCAGAATTTGTATCTTGGGGTCTAATATCTTGTTACTCTAAATTAAAATAATTATCAAAGGCTTTTAAGACTTCTTCGAATTTGTCTGATGTTTCATTAATGCCTTGTCCTGCTATAACAGCATTAGCAATTGCCCCAATAGAGTACAATAATGTATTGACTTATTCAGCCTCAGATTTATTTTTCAATCCGGATGCAATCCTGAATCTTAAAAATCTCGTCCTATGTTTGACCTTGCCCTTCCATATCCCTAGATCGGTCTGGCAAGGCGAATTTGAAATCCATAAGATCATAAGACGTAAGAGCAGGAGTAGGCCATTTGGCCCATCGAGTCTGCTCTGTCATTCAATGAGATCATGGCTGATCTGTTAATTCTCAACTCAACTTTCCTGCCTTTTCCCCATAGCCCATGATTCCCTTACTGATTAAAAATCTGTCTATCTCAACCTTGAATATGCTCAGCGACCCAGCCTCTACAGTCCTCTGTGGTAAAGAATTCCACAGATTCACCACCTTCTGAGAGAAGAAATTCCTCCTCATCTCTGTCTTAAATGGGTGACCTCTTACTCTGAGATTATGCCCTCTGGTCCTAGACTCTCCCACAAGGGGAAACAACCTCTCAGCATCTACCCTGTCAAGCCCCCTAAGAATCTTATACATTTCAATAAGGTCACCTCTCATTCTTCTAAATTCCAATGCGCACAGGCCCAACCTACTCAACCTCTCCTCATAAGAAAACCCCTCCATACCTGTGATCAATCTAGTGAACCTTCCAATGCCAGTATATCTTTCCTTAGATAAGGAGATCAAAATTGTTCACAGTATTCTAGGTGTGGTCTAACTAGTGCCTTGTTATACTCCATTCCCTTTGAAATAAAGGCCAACATTCCATTTGCCTTCCCTATTACCTGCTGAACTTGTATGTTAGCTTTTTGTGATTCATGCACGAGGACCCCCAAATCCCTCTGAGCTGCTGCTTCCTGCAGTCTTTCTCCATTTAAACAATATTCAGCTCCTCTATTCTTCCTGCCAAAGTGCATAACCTCACATTTTCCCACCTTATATTCCATCTGCCAAGTTTTTGCCCACTCACTTAACCTGATTATATCCTTCTACAGACTCCTTGTGTCATCCTCACCACTTGCCTTCCCGCCTATTTATGCGTCATCCGCAAACATGGCAATAGTACATTCACTGCCCTCATCCAAGTCATTAATATATATTGTAAAGAGTTGTGGCCCCAGTGCTGATCCCTGTGACACTCCACTTGTTACAGGTTACCATCCTGAAAATGTACCCCCCCCCTCCCCCATGCCCCTCACCTTGTCCCAGCTCTCTGTCTGTTTTAAGCTTTTAGCTCCATAGCTGGTTTAAGCTTTTAGGGGGTTTGCCCGAATTTTTTTAAACTTCTGTTGCCGTAAAGGAGTTTTCCTGTCTGATCAGCCTTTCACTGATATCCTCTGCAGTCACTGACCCTTTTTGGTAATTGTTGCTAAGTTTGGCAGATTGATTAAATGAATGAATCAATAAGCTCTGTTCACTGCTTTCCTAGAGCTGGGGAATCCTATTTGAGCAGCTGTTTTTTTTTTTAATTGCTGCCTCGCAGTCACCACTTTTAATGGCGCCGACCTTGGACCCGGAATGTGGACAGCGCTGAAACCCCCGCTCACTAAAAATTGGGTTTGCTCGGTACTGCCTGCTTACTGCGCTGTTAACCTGAAGATTTTGAGCCTTTATCAAGGTTGGGCCACCCTCCTTCGATCGTCGCTGGGCTCTTTGACTGTACTACAGGGTCGGAATGTTTTCACAACCACCACGTGCTCTGGTGGTGGCTCTTAGTAAGCTGAACAGTTGGGGCAGAATTTTCTGCCTGTCGGGCGGGTGGGCCCGGCCCAATCTCCGGCGGGTGCGGAGCCAATCCCTGCCAGCGAAGCGGGCCGCGCCGCCATTTTACGTGGGCGGGCCAATTAAGGCTCGCCCAGCGTGACGTCCACCGAGAAGCGCTGTGCGCTCCCTGTGCGGGCGGAGGGGAACCCCTAAAATCGAGAGTGCGCTCATTCGCGCATATGCACGAAAGAGCGCACATCTCCCTGAGGCTAAGTGCGGCCTCAGGGAGATCGCTTCGACTTTTAAAACTATTAAAAATTGAGAAAAGAAAAATCCCTTACATGTCCCCTCATGTGACAATGTCACATGAGTTGGGACGTGTTCATAATTTACAGAACAACTTTATTACAATTTTTAAAACCCTGCATGAAACCTCGTCCCGCCGGTGGATGAGGTTTCATGTTTTCTCTAGTTGCCGCCCGGGGCTCCTGGCCGACCCGCCAACCTTAAGGTTGGACGGGCAGGTCCTTTAATTGGTTAAACGATCCTGTCAGTGGTCTCAAGTGGCCATTGACAGCTCAGTGGGCCCGCAGCTGATTTTTCTGCGCCCCCGCCTTCCTGAAAATTTAAAGGGGGCGGGGTGACATCGGGGGTTCCACTCCCTGCTCGCCGACGGCAAAATTCTGCCCTTGACTTTTTTTCTGCCTCTCTCTCTGCCTCCACATCTTCTAGTTCGTTTGGAGACCTTCAACTGTCTCACCACAGTCTTCAGTTTTGGCACCTTTTTTTCCAGTTCAGACTCGTAATTTATTTTTAAAGTTGATCTTCAGAGACTTTTCGGGGCCCGATGCAGCTGCCACCATATTGTGTGTTGGTTGTGGCTGCCTAAGGGATGATTGCAGAGACATAGATAGGTCTGAAAATAACTGTTTTTTTTTGGATGAACAGAACTGTGTACAGATAAACGAGGATACAGGGGCAGAGATTTCCACTCAGTGTGCGGGCATGTGCCCGACACGCTCGAGCGTGAAATAGCGCACGATGATGCTGGGCGAGCGTCCCGACGTCATCGCGCACTCGCGCAATATCTCACTCAGCGGGCGCGCGCGAAATTCGGCAGCGCGCCCACCGACAATTAAGGCCGCTGAAGTAGCAATTGAAGGCGATTTTTCGTTGCCCGTCCAACATTATGGTCGGCGGGTTGCCAAATCAGCCAGGCGGCCTTTGCATTTCTGAGGAAATCTCATCCAAGCGCAGGATGTTTCCGTGATTGATTAAAAAAAAGATTAAAATGTTTCAAAGAAATTTTCATCATCTGTGTGTTGAGGCATCTCATTCTAACACGTGGACACTTTTCCCCGATGTTGCATTCTGTTTTTATTGAATTTGAGTTCTTCAGCTCCCTCTGAGGCAGCTCTCTGCCTTGAGGGAGCTTTCCTTCCATGCTGCCCTGTGCCCACGCTGACCTCAGCGCTCACCTTCCTCACGACCCCACCCCAGCAGCGCTGAGCCTTTCAGCGTGCGTTTCATTCTGGCTGGCCGTCAACTGACCAGCCAGTGTGAAACCGTGGTCAGGGGCCAATCGCTCCCGGGCCTGCTGATCGTGGTCACCCACCCTCCCAAAAATTCTGCCCCAGGTGTTACTCAGTCTAAACCATGAACTTCCTTTTTCTTGACCCTTAATCATGTGTCATCTCTCTCTCTCTTACATCTTCATTTGAGTGATATTGTTTCTCCAGTCCCACACATTAACCCTTTCAGCCCTGAATGCCCTAATACTATAGGCCACAGCACCCTCTTTCAGCACCTCTCCATTATCAATCCAGCTGGGCTGGCCTGCTTTTGAAGCATAGAAAAGTTACGGTGCAGAAAAAGGCCATTCCGCCTATCGTGTCTGTGCCAGCCTAAAAAAGGAAAAGAAACGAGCCACTCATTTTAATCCCACTTTCCAGCGCCCGCTCTGTAGCCTTGAAGGTTACAGCACTTCAGATGCCGATCCAGATACCTTCTAAATGAGCTGAGTGTTGCAGCCTCAACCACCAACTTAGGCTGTGAACTCCAGACGCCCACCACCCTCTGGGTGAATAAGCTATTCCTCTTGTCTCCCATCGAATCCTTCTACCAATCACCTTATATGTATGCTTACACCTGTTTTCATTCTTATCTGTCTAATCATAGCCCGAGAATCATTGCAATGACTTCCCTTCCTGCTCTCATACAATTACCTCTGGCTTCCTCCAAGGATCTGTTTTTGGCCCCCTTCCTTTTTCTCATCTTCCTGCTGCCCCTTGGCAACACCATCCAAAAGCACGATGTTAGTTTACACCTGAATGCTGTGCTGGTGACACCCAGCTCTGCCTCATCACCAGCTCCCTCAACTCTCCACTGTTGTTAAATTGTCAGGCTACTTACCTGACATCCAGTATTGGAGAACAATAATGATCATTGTATTATGGTAATAATCACAGAATAGTTCTGTGAGCATAGGTAGTTTAGATGTCATGCTCTCTTCCAAGGGTAACATTTTAAAGTGCCTGCCTTGTGTAAAAAGCTAAAACTATCCCTGCGCAGTCAGAGATTAAGACTCCAATATTTAGGAGCAAATAAGGAGGGTATGGGGGAGGTCGAAAATGGCCAAGAGAGGGGGAGGGGGTTCATCTTGAGGCTCAATGTTGCAATGTTGCTGTTGGTTTTAGTTTCATAATTCCATTTTGTATTGCTTCCTGATGCATCCTGTATTTCAAGCCTGCTGATCGTCTAGTGGTTATCTGTTCTGCAAATCTCTGAACTGGCATACAGGCTGATTGACTATTGGTTTGAAAGGGAAGACAAGTTTTCCTGAATTTATGCCCGTTCAGCCAATCACCTTTGGATTGATCACCACACAGCCAATTACAGCTTTTCACACAAAATACCAGTTATACGGATTGCAACAAAGATCAAATTGCACTTTACTTCGTTTACAGAATTATGAAGTCTCTCCTTACAACAACTAAGGATCGTCTTGCTGCCATGCCCAATGATAAATAATTGTTTGATGCTATGTGTGTTTGGTCAGTACCACAAACAGAACGGGCTGCAGCAGGTACATTAATCACACAGGCTAAAGGCCTATAGCCAACTCCTAACATCAGCCTCATTAAATTAATCACCCTTGAAGCTTTCCCTTTCTAAAGACCAGATAGTGAAATGTTCTTCCCTAGAGAACAGTGGAGGCTGAGCCATTGAATATATTCAGGGCTGAGATAAATAGATTTTTGAGCAACAAGGGGGTCAGGGGTTATGAGGGCCAGACAGGAAAGTGGAGTTGAGGCCACACTCAGATCAGCCATGATCTTACAGAATGGTGGTGCAGGCTTGAGGGGCCGAGTGGCCTATTTCTGCTCCTAATTCTTGTATTCCAACATCATTCCCCAAAGTCGACTTCTATAGATGTCTTATAACCAAGTGGCTACTTAAAATTCCTGCATTCTCTCTGCCAGTTGTGCTCTTTGAGTGAGACATTGGGCTGAATTTTACTTGCCCCCATGAGGCAGGGAGGGAGGTGGGGGACAGCCTGCAAAATCACAAGGGGTCATGTCAGATCGGCTCCCTGACTATGTCACGCCGTCGGGAATTTTTACGGACTGCGGGACCTGCCCCGAGGAGGTAGGCAGTCAATTCCCATAAATGAAGGCCCAGTCAGGGGCCATTTTACAGTGCCGCTGGCATTTTTTCCAATGGTGGATGGACCCCCATCACGTGAGGAGGTCGGGAGCTAAACAGAGGCGGCTGCCCAGCAGCAGTCTGGAGGGAGGGATGGTTATATAAAGCCAAGAGAGGGGCATGGGCAGGGAAGGCAGCCCCCATGGCCCCAACAATCTCCCGGAGTGGCTTCCTCTTCAGTGCTCAGCTCCATATAGGTTGGATAGCAGGCTGTGAGGAAGGCACTTGATCAACACCTTGCTCTCCCTCAAATTCCAGTCACTCTGGTATAGCAGTAAGGTTAGTGCCTTCCAATATAGAAGGGGCGCTGATCGGAAGCGTGCCTGTGCGCGCCCGCCATTCAACTTGCCCCCCAACGGGGACAAAATTCAGCCCCAGGGATTTCAAATTATGCCTTTTTTTATTCATTCACGGGATGTGGGCTTCGCTGGCTGGGCCAGCATTTAATGCCCATCCCTAGTTGCCCTCGAGAAGGTGGTGGTGAGCTGCCTTCTTCAAGCACTGCAGTCCATGTGGTGTAGGTACACCCATAGTGCTGTTACGAAGGGAGTTCCAGGATTTTGACCCAGTGACAGTGAACCTTCTGCCTCCCCAAAGCCTGTCCAGTATATACAAGGCACAAGTCAAGAGTATGATGGAATACTCCCCTCTTGCCTGGATGAGTGCAACTCCCACAACGCTCAAGAAGCTTGACACCATCCAGGACAAAGCAGCCCGCTTGATTGGCACCACATCCACAAACATTCACTCCCTCCTGTAGATGGTACTCATCACATGATTCCAAGCCTCTGACCTGCTCTTGGAGGCCACAGTATTTATATGGCTGGTCCAGTTCAGTTTCTGGTCATTGGCAACAGTGAAGGAACGGCGATATGTTTCCAAGTCAGGACTGTGAGTGACTTGGAGGGGAACTTCCAGATGGTGGTGTTCCCATCTATCTGCTGCCCTTGTCCTTCTAGATGGTAGTGGTCGTGGGTTTGGAAGGTGCTGTCAAAGGAGTCTTGGTGAATTCCTGAAGTGCATCTTGTAGATGGTACACACTGCTGTTGCTGTGCGTAGGTGGTAGAGGGAGTGAATGTTTGTGGATGTGGTGCTAATCAAGCGGGCTGCTTTGTCCTGGATGGTATCAAGCTTCTTGAGCGTTGTGGGAGCTGCACTCATCCAGGCAAGTGGGGAGTATTCCATCACACTCTTGACTTGTGCCTTGTGGTGGTGGACAGGCTTTGGGGAGTCAGGAGGTGAGTTACTCACCACAGGATTCCTAGCCTCTGACCTGCTCTTGTAGCCACAGTATTCAGATGGCTAGTCCAGTTCAGTTTCTGGTCAATGGCAATTACCAGGATGTTGATAGTGGGGTATTCAGTGATGGTAATGCCATTGAACATCAAGGGGCGATGGTTAGATTCTCTCTTGTTGGAGATGGTCATTGCCTGACACTTGTGTGGCACGAATGTTCCTTGCCACTTGTCAGCCCAAGCCTGGATATTGTCTAGGTCTTGCTGCATTTGGACATGGACTACTTCAGTATCTGAGGAGTCGCAAATGGTGCTGAACATTATGCAATCATCAGCGAACATCCCAACTTCTGACCTTATGATGGAAGGGATGGTCATTGATGAAGCAGCTGAAGATGGTTGGGCTGAGGACACTGCCCATGGCCATTACCATCCTGCAGCGATGTCTTGGAGCTGAGACAACTGACCTTCAACAACCACAACAATTTTCCTTTGTGTTAGGTATGACTCAAACCAGCGGCAAGTTTTCCTCTGATTCCCATTGACTCCAGTTTTGCTAGGGCTCCTTGATGCCACAATCGGTCAAATGCAGCCTTGATGTCAAGGGCAGTCACTCTCACCTCACCTCTGGAGTTTAGCTCTTTTGTCAATGTTTTAACCCCTTTTGCCAAATGCTGCCTACATCACTACAGGCACCACACGGTCTAACCTACCATAGCAAGGAGGCGCAAGCACATGGAGTGCAGAGGGCAGCAGATGGTTTGTTGCTAACCAACCTTGAAGCTCCCCTCCCAGCATCTCATCACCCTGACTTTGACATGTCCTGGAGTTCTGAGTCTGCGCCAAGATGCAGCTCCTCCAGGTTGCCCCCAAAACAGTAATGTGGGTCTCAGTGTACCACATGCTGCGGGGGCAGAACCCATCTCATCAGCACCCTCTCAGGGTGACCTTGGCATGGGCAATATCTGCTGGTCCACCCAGTGAAGGACACATGTCGTCAATGATTCAATGGAGTAACTGCACTCAGAGTTGGGGCCTGGGGGTCACCAGGGGGGAAAGTCTACCTGCTGGGTTAAGTGACCAATGCCAAAGGTCGTTGAAGCGCTTGCGACACTGTACCCAGGTGCGTCGCACCACGTCGTGGGAGTTCACCACCTCCACCACCTCCTCCGAGGCACGCTTGGTCATGTGGAGGGGGGGCCTCCTCCTCCTGTCCTGGGGTACCAGGACCTCTCACTGTGCTGCCACCTCCTCAAGGAGGGCAGCAAGGCAGTCATCTGAAAAACGAAGGGCACAGTGCCCCCCCTGCCCTACCCTCCTGCCTGGCCTGTTCACCAGCAGCGCCCTGAGGAGCCCTTCTACTGACTATGATTCGCAGCCTTTGAAAGGCTGCAGCAGCTTTTTAAAACAGGCTACTGGGTCGCCATTGGACCTGATGGTCATTACAGTCCCGCTGCTGCCCGCCCACTCCCGCTGTCCTCGGGAGCTGTGATTCATGTTGGGTGGGCCTTAATTGGCCCACCCGCATAAAATGGCGGCACGGCCCTGATTGCGGGTGACGATCGGGTCCACACCTGCTCCCACTCCGCCCTGCCCCGCCCCTGCCAGCCAGAAGATTCAGCCCCTGGAGTATGGTGTATAGTATTGGGTCACCTTATTTAAGGAAGGATACAAATATGTTGGAAGCAGTCCAGAGAAGGTTTACCAGACTAATGCCTGGAATGGGCGGGTTGTCTTATGAGGAAAGGTTGGGCAGACTAGGCTTGTATCTGCTGGCGTTTAGAAGGGTAAGAAGCAACTTGATTGAAGCATATAAGATCCTGAGGAGTCTTGACAGGGTGGATGTGGAAAGGATGTTTCCTCTTGTTGGAGAATCTAGAACTAGGGGTCACTGTTTAAAAGAAAGGGGTCACTCATTTAAAACTGAGATGAGGTTAAAAAAAAAATTCTCTCAGAGGCTCGTGAGTCTTCGAAACTCTCTTCCTGAAAAAGCGGTGGTATCTTTGAATAATTTTAAGGCAGAGGTGGACAGATTCTTGGTAAGCAAGGGGTTGACAGGTTATTGGGGGTAGGCGGGATGCAGATTTGAGGTTACTATCAGGTCAGCCATGATCTTATTAAATGGTGGAGCAGGCTCGAGGGGCCGAATGGCCTACTCCCGCTCCTTGTTCATATGTATTTCACCTCGTAAAACATCATTCGCCAAGTGTTATCTGAATGCATTTCATGGGCACGTGCATAATTATGTTTTCTTTTGACATTTTATTTAATAACCTGAATTCAGTTGACTGATTATGGAAAAAGTCTTAAATTAGTCAGAAGTAGATTAATCAAATGGCACCATAAAGCTGATCTTTCTCTCCTGGCACTGGTTGGAAACAATTAGTGCAGAGTGTGTTGGAAGTGCTCTCCACAGGGATCCAGATCTGAATGTCCCCTGGCACCTCATTATGATTTAGCAGGCAAACACGTGTATGCATTTGAAGGCATAGTATTGTCCATGGCCTTGAATAGGGCAGTAATTCTTCACATAAAGTGCTGGCCCAGCCAATGAAGCCCACATCCCATGCATGAATTAAAAAAAAATATATCCTGAAGGTATCCTTCACCTTCAAGGGTGTGAGCAGAGGGAGTCAGCGGAAAAGACCCAGTTTTCGGGATTTCCTGATTAACAGAGCATGATAAAGTGGCAGAGTAGCTGAGCATTGATTAAAACTGAGATTCACTGTGGCTCACAAGAGTTGAATTTTTTTTCATTGTCGCAATCTTCCCCTGATCTGGACTCTCTAAGGATATCGTTTAACATTAGCATTTGTATAGCATCTTCAATGTAGTAAAACATCCAAGGTGCTTGCATTCGGTAGTGCAGAATGACTGGGGTTATGCCAGCACCCACGCTACATCTGAACAGCCTGGCAGTCCGCCTTAGAGGAAGCTGGTAAGAGGGCAACACTATGGTTCCAAGCATGTGATGAAGGCCCGGCCGAAACAAGTATGGGTCTAAAGAGAAATAAGAAAGGATGTTGGTGTAATTGTGAGGCTTTTCATTCAAGATGGTTTAGTCAGGACGGGGAGGAGTTCCTACTCTCAAGTGGAGAAACAGTTGTTAGCGTCAGTTGTTAGGTGGAAGGTGGATGATAACAATTGGAGTAAATGGGGCCTGTGTTTGCTTCGCGTTGTCTACCTCCAAACAAATCATATCATAAAAAAGAGGAGTGAGAAGTTTTTAAACACAACTTTCATGATTACTTGTCAAAGACTCAACCAAAGCTGTCAAGGAGGTTGGTGGAATGCCATGAATGGGAGCAAAGATTAGTGTCCATTTTGCTCGACATTGCACCCCTGTTTCAGGCAGAAAGATAGGAAGGTGGGGAAAAATTGTCCCTCGTTTTGTATTGTCAATGGTATCCTGGCTTGCAGTAATCTCCTTATTTCTGTATGTGAAACTTTGGATAGTAGCCAAGAGGCTTTTTTAAATATTATTTTGGTTGCCTTTGCTAATTATAGGAATGAGATTTCAGCAATTTATAATACAACTGTGTTAAAAATGTTATTTTCTGCTGTGTCACATGTTTCCTTCTGACACTTTGGTGCCTTTATTTTAATCCAGTGTTTGTTGCTAATGCTGTTTATGTTGGAGTTCATTGCTCATATAATGCAATCTGAAGAATTAAGAATAAAGGCGCATAATTGTTTGTTAGTAGAGAATTTGAGTATTGCTGAAAAAAGACATTTTTGTCAAAACTTTTTGTCTTGCATTCATCAGGACAATGCGCAAGAAAATACCAATGTCAGGGGAAACAGAATATTTATACTCTATGAGAAGAGAGTGCTGATTGGTTGGCAAGTGGATTCTGATTGGTAGAGACATTGCCATGGAGAGTGCGCCTGTTGATGGTGACTGACATTTAACTGCCAAGCATTATTTGAAATTTAAACCAGGTAGCTTGGCCCTGATTGGTCAAGACATTACCCTGATGAATAAACCAGTGAATGGCTGTCACTTATTTTGTTTAATTGAAACAGGGGCCATGTGTGTATGTGAGTGCAAGACGATAAACTTCGACAAAAAAAATCTCTTTTTTAAGCAATAATAAAGACACAATTAGCATCAGGACAGAAAATGTTGTAAGATGTAGAGGTCATGCAGCACCTGAGAGGAATAAGAGTCCAAGGGCCAGAAAATTTTCAGGGAGTAAGTGGTGGGGGTTGTGGGGAGGTGAGGGGAGGGGAGTGGAGGGAGTGGAGGTGTGGCCTAGCAGCCCAGAAACCCGAAAATGGGGCTAACGAAAATGGACTACTGAATTTAATGCAGGATCCCACTTGAATTTTTTCTTGTCCATTTCCTGGATGTCAGCTAACCAGATTGAGGGGCTGGCATGTGGGGAAGCCTATACTGAAAGATGACAATTGGGCAGCAGAGGAGGAAGGTTGGGAGGGAGAGATTGTGGCAGAGAAAGTGATCGCAGGTTGAGGAGGAGATCGCAGGTTAGTTGTGAGCTGTGCGCTGGGACAGAGATTACAAATCAAATCTGAGGCTAGCTGCCTCATTAACCCGTTTCATTAATTGATCCACTGCTCATGAGCAGCTGCATAGACCATTAAAACCAGGAGCGAGCGTCCTCAAGGTGGTTTGTGGCTGGGTTTCAGGTTTTTAAATACCTGTCCCACCCTCTCTCTCCCATTATGAGGGGTACAGATATCCCCAACCTTTCAGGTCAATGACCTTTCATCAGAATGGGAAGACATTCGAGAGCTACTGCTTTCTAGTCAAGCATAGAATCATAAAAAGTGAAGGAGCAAGGGAAGAGGGAAGATCTGTGATAGGATAGAGGCCAGGAGAGATTACATGACAAGAGTGATGGTGCAAGGCAAGTGGGGGTGGTAAAGGGGCACATAAAGAAACGAAGGGTGGGTTCAGAGGAGGTAAATAGCCATAGCAGAAACCAGCACCTGCTGACAGAGAAAACAGAAGCACTATCTATGATTTGAAATGAATGAACTCAATGTTGTCTGGAATTTTACTGTGCCATTTAGGGTAAGGTTGGAGGTGGGGTTACATAACTTGGTGAGAGAACGTGGGGATGGGGGGAGGGGGGTTGGAGTGCTCATCATCTTACCGCCTCCACAACATCTTGCTAGAAGTGGGGAAGGCGGCAGAGAACCCTCCTGCCCTGGGCCTAAATTGAGCCACTTTGGGGAGTCCATGGCATAGTGGTTTTATTGCTGGACTAGTAATCCAGAGACCCCAGGGTAATGCTCTGGGGACCCGAGTTCATATCCCACCATGAATTTGAAAACTCTAATGGTAACCATTGTGGATTGTAAAAACCCATCTGGTTCACTAATGTCCTGTAGGGAAGGAAATCTATTGCCTTTACTGGTCTGGCCTACATGTGACTCCAGACCCACAGCAATGTGGTTGACTCTTAAATGCCCTCTGAACAAGAGCGATTAGGGATGGGCAATAAATGCTGGCCTAGCCAGCGACATCCACATCCCATGAATGAATTTTTAAAAAGCGGCCAATTAAGGGCCTTTTTCTGCCTCTGCTGGCAGCTTATCAGTAGCCATGGGAGTCCTGCACCACACGGGGACTCCATCGGTAAACCTTGGTGGCCTCCCGTAAGGGTTCACGTTATTTGGGCACTCTTTGTCCCACTGAGGGACAGCCTCCACCCCATCACCCCCCTCAAGGCATAGGCCACCCCCAAAGCAATGCCACCACCTGCCCTCACCAATCCCTCATACTCCTTGCTGGAGCCTGCCTGATTGGTTCCGGTGCCCCAGACCCCACTTAGCTTGTTGCGAGGATGCACGTTCATCGTGAGCAGAATTTTGCCCTTGGGCAGGGGAGCTCGGCAGCAGGTGGGCGGGGGCGGTTGGGAAGTGGAGGGGGAAAGTGCAGGCTGGCCGAGCACAAATGTCGTGCATGCGCGCGAGCGAGCGCTGCATAATCCCCCCTGAGGCACGGAGCTGCCTCAGGGAGATGAACAGATATAAAAACAATAGAAACTGTCCCCTCATGTGACCCTGTCACATGAGCAGGGACATGTTATTAATAAAAAGTTAAAGTTTTTATTGTATTTGTATTTGCTTTCGGAAACTTCATCCCGCCCGTGGATGAGGTTTCCAAAAGAATGCAAAGGCCGCTTGGCCTTTTCGCCTGCCCACCAACCATAAGTTTAACCAACCATACTTTAGTTGATAACTTAATGGCCTGAACAGGCTTTTAATTGTCGGCGGACGCGCTGCCAACTCCAGTGAGTGCCTACCAACCGAACTATCGTGCGACTGCGCATTGGCGCCGGCATGCTCGGCCGACATCAACGCGCGTCGTTTCACGCGCGAGCGGACCGGGCGCCGCCCCTCCGCCGAGCGAAAATTTCTGCCCCATGCTGTGCTCTTGCCCAGGTGCAGTCCCAGCAGTGGCCACTGCTCCTGATGGTGCTGCTGAGGCTCCTGAGCTGCTGGCCAGCAAATTGGCCGGTGCCGCAGATGTGACAGGTCAAGCGGGTTTTGCCCCCCACTCTCGGGCCCATCGGCAGGACTTTTGACATGAACACTAAATCCAGGCCGTTGAGCCCGGAAGGCTGTAAAGTGCCTAATTTAAAGATGAGGTTATGCTTCAGTTATACAGGGCATTGGTGAGACCGCAACTGGAGTACTGTGTACAGCACTGGTCTCCTTATTTAAGGAAGGATTTAAATGCATTGGAAGCAGTTCAGAGAAGGTTTACTAGATCGATACCTGGAATAATTGGGTTGTTTTATGAGGAAAGGTTGGACAGGTTAGGCTTTTATCCACTGGAGTTTAGAAACATAAAAGGTGACTTGATTGAAACACATATGACCCTAAGGGGTCTTGACAGGGTGGATGTGGAGAGGATGTTACCTCTTGTGGGGGAATCTAGAACTAGGAGTCACAGTGTAAAAATAAAAGGCCGCTCATTTAAAACCGAGATGAGGAGAAATTTTTTTCTCCAAGAGGATCGTGAGTCTTTGGAACTCTTTTTCTCAAAAGGTGTTGGAAGCAGAGTCTTTGAATATTTTTAAGGCAGAGGTAGATAGATTCTTGATAAGCAAGGGGGTGAAAGGTTATCAGGTGTAGGTGGGAATGTGCAGTGGAAGTTACAATCAGATCAGCCATGATCTTATTGAATACCGGAGCAGGCTCGAGGGACCGAGTGGCCACTCCTGCTCCTAATTCGTATGTTTGTATGTTTTTCTGGGCGCTGATTTTACCATGGGGCTCAGTGCTACTCAGTAAACCGTGACCTTAGTTTCGGGTTTTGGATCTTGGTCCTCAAATACTTTTTTCTTCAGTCATAGAGTCATAGAGTCACAGAGGTCTATAGCACAGAAAAAGCCCCTTTGGCCCATCGAGCTTGCGCTGGTTAAGCAAGTACCTAACTATTCTAATCCCATTTTCCAGCGCTAGGCCCATAGCCTGGTATGCCATGGCATCACAAGTACACGTCCAAATACTTCTTAAATGTTATGAGGGTTTCTGCCTCTACCACCCTTTCAGGCAGTGAGTTCCAGATTCCCACCACTCTCTGGGTGAAAAAATTCTTCCTCAAATCCTCTCTAAACCTCCTGCCTCTTACCTTAAATCTATTGCCCCCTGGCTATTGATCCCTCCACCAAGAGGAAAAGTTTCTTCCTGTCTACCCTATCTATGCCCCTCATAATTTTATACACCTCAATCATGTCCCCCTCAATTTCCTCTGCTCCAAGGAAAATAACCCCAGTCTATCCAATCTCTCCTCATAATGGAAACTCTCCAGCCCAGGCAACATCCTGGTAAATCTCCTCTGCACTTTCTCCAGTGCAATCACACCCTTCCTATAATGCAGATTCCAGAACTGCACGCAATACTCTAGCTGTGGCCTAACCAGTGTTTTATACAGTTCTAACCTAACCTCCCTGCTCTTATATTCTATCCCTCGGCTAATAAAGGCAAGTATCCCATCTGCCTTCAGAACCACCTTATCTACCTGTCCTGCTACCTTAAGGGACTGGTGGACATTCATCGTGTATTCCCATGCCTTGTTTGTCCTTCCCAAGTGCATCACCTCACACTTATCCACATTAAATTCCATTTGCCACTGATCAGCCCATCTGACCAGCCTGTCTATATCCTCCTGTAAGCTAAGGCTATCCTCCTCACTATTTACCACCCCACCAATTTTTGTGTCATCCACGAACTTACTGGTCAACCCTCCTACATTTAAGTCTAAATCATTTTCTATACCACAAACAACAAGAGACCCAACACCGATCCCTGTGGAACCCCACTGGATACAAGCATCTAGTCATAAAAACACCCTTCGACCATCACCCTCTGCTTCCTGCCACTCAGTCAACTCTGGATCCAATTTTCCAAATTGCCTTGGATCCCATGGGCCCTTACCTTCATTATCAGTCTCCCATGTGGGACCTTATCAAAAGCCTTGCTGAAGTCCAAGTAGACTACGTCAAATGCATTGCCCTCATCTACACACCTGGTCACCTCTTTGAAAAATTCAATCAAACTGGTCAGACATGACCTCCCCTTAACAAAACCATGCTGACTGTCCTTGATTAATCCCTGCCTCTCCAAGTGTAGATTAATTCTGTCCATCAGAATTGCTTCCAATAGTTTCCCCACCACTAAGGTTAGACTGACTGGCCTGTAGTTCCCTGGTTTATCCTTTCCTCCCTTGTGCTGGCACATTGGAGGCGATGATGAATTTTGTCTTATATGTGTGCTTAGGTCAAGAGGATTGGCTTCCAAGATATGGAAAGTGACCACATTTTCAAGGATCCTGCTGTTGTCTTTAATTTTGTTGTGCTGTGGGAGCTGGTTGGAGGAGGACATTAGTTTTCCGAAAGTTTTGTGTAAGGCCCATTTTCTCATGTGCTTCAGAAAAGGAGCTGACAGTGACCTGGAGAAGAGGTTCTGAGCTTTGGAGACTTGGACAACCTACAGCAGGCACCTCAAAGCACTGGAGAAGCAACACCAGCAGTGATTTCACAAGATCCTCCAAATCTGGTGGCAAGCAAGGTGATCCAATAGCAGTGGCCTCTCCCAAGCCAACATGCCCAGCATTGAGGCGTTAATCACACAAAACCAGCTCTGCTGGACTTGACATGTCACTCGTATGCCCTGACACTAAACTCTCGAAACAACTGCTCTACTCAGAACTCAGTTGTGGCAGGAGATTCCCAGCAGAACCGCTTTAGGGATGTCCTCAAAGAGATCAAATATCCTCACTGACTTGTGAAAGTCCCTGGCTTGGAATCAACCGAAATGGAGAAGGTTTACTTGGGGAGGCACCGAGCATATCGTCGGGGACAGGCAGAGGCAAAGTCGAGATGTCAGAGAACGTGCACAAACCCTCAAACACTTCATCTGCCCGACCCTTCCCCGCATGTGGCAGAGTCTGCAGATCACGCATTGGACTTAAGAGCCTTCTCAGAACCCCTCGGACTGGAGTGGAAGCAATTCATCCTCGACCCCAAGGGACCGGCTAAGAAGAAGAAAGGCTAATTTGAGCCTGTGATTTACTGAAAACTGAAAAACTGCAGTGACAGTCCCAGCGGATGAACACATTACACAGCCAAACTCACTCAGCGGTTGGTTTAAGCGTGGTGTATTAGGATCTGGGAAGTTCTGAAACAGCAGTCTCCCATGTATTAATTGATGGGGCTATAGACTGAGATGCTGATTGTGATTGGAGTTGCTTTTGTTCAGTAACCTGGAAGCAGTAACACACTAGCTCATCATTAAAATAAAGCAAAATCCACTGCCTCTTGAGATATTGACACTTGAGTCTTTTTAGCGTGTGGCAATTGGACTATAATAAAAGAAATAATGAGGCAAGGCAGCAAACCAAAGTTTGTCCTCCCGATGAGGCCTGAGAGACAATTTCAAGTTGGCCTCAGGCTTCTTTGTCTTGGGACTGCTCACCCAGACTGGATCCCAATGGTAATTAATGGGGTAATTTTTAAACAGCACTGTTAATTTAATGAGTTATTTGGTGTCTATCATAGTGCATGTGGTAATGTGACTGGATTATGTTGAAGGAGATATCAAGTCTGTATTGAATTATATAATCATGTTTACAGGCTCATAACAATCAACATACATAAACTCTTTTTTAAGTGTCTATCTCGAGTGCTTTTGCATAAATGCTTCAGGCTGGAAAGTGTGAAGGACAGAAGATTTGCCAAAATAAAGACAAATAACTTGTGAAAGTCTATAAATCTTTTGCACTGTAGCTGTTCAGTGCATTTTTCAAGAGGTATTATAATAAATGGTGATAGTTACCATTTAATTTACACTGGCATCAACTCCTTCATACTGCACTTATCTTTCCATTGTGTTACAGAGGTTAATTTAAACAGCCCTGATTTCTCCTCTCACCCCCACCCCCCCATCCATAAACAGAAAAGTGTTTTGATTTGCTTCCTGTTTTATAAGCGGTGGCATATTTCCCAACGCCTAAATTTTGGTGTCTTCCACTGTCCTATTAATAACCCCAGAGTAAACTCAAGATAGGATGAACTCAAAGGGGTTAGCTAATTTGCACACTGAAAATGTGGGAGGAGGGTCGCCACAGGTGCCCCTGTACACTCACACAATAAAAAAGGGGTAAAAAAAGAAAGATTTACAGGGCAAAGGCCGCACAGCAAAGAATTGTTGTTTCACGTGTGTCCAGAGCCTGGAATCAAAGTCCAATGAGGTGTCCCTTCACGGATGTCCGCAGGTTAAAACCCAATGCTGTATAATTCACTTTTCCAGTAGAGTTGGCCTAACACGAGGAGATAAACTCGCAGAGGTAAATCAATCTACTAGGCGATGGTACAGATGTTCCAATAGAAATAGAAGTGCAGATGGGGCCAGGTATTCAATCTGGGCAGAAGCAGATTTTTGTGCTGCTGCTTGTAGATGGTAAAATGGCAAACTGGGCTTTGCAGTTCCACAAGTCAATATTACTGGTTCCACAGCGAGGCCTATGTCACATGACTCCCCATCTCTCCACTCTGGCTTTGACAAAGGGCGCGTACCCCTCTGTCTAGGTGTCTGAGATTGCTAAATGTTCCAATCATTAAGACTTGAAAGGGAAGATGCAGGGCCCTTTGCCCTACCAGACAGATAAGCTCCAGGTGGCCTGGTCTGGCTTATGAAATGCAGATTGCCTTTGCACAGTTCTCATTGAATTTGGTCTCTGCAGCCCACAGAGGTCATCCATGCCCCTTCAGAGATAACGATGTGCAAGTTTATGTAATACTGCCGTGCTAGCTCCTTTTGTTCAGGGTCACAGACAGACATAGCTTCAGCCATTTTAAAAGGTTGTTCTCCAGTTTTTTTTTAATTTAGAAATTAGCCGTGAGGAAATCTATATTTATTTTATAAAAAAATATATAGTGTGAGGTCTTAATCCCCTGACAATTGTAATGCATCATTAAGAAAGTACAATTTTTGCAGAGGGTATCATGAATAGGGTTTGTTAGCAAGTGATATCTAGTAACAGAGCCATGCAGAAAAATCAGTAATGTAGTCACTGCACCGCTGTTCAGTGTGATCATTCAATTTAGTACAGCTGAAATATCACTGGTGGGCCACTTTTTTTTTGGAATAACATGTCAACCTGTTATCCAGAACGGGAAGAAAAGAACTTGCATTTATATAGCGTTTTTTCATAACCTTGGAATGATCCAAAACAATTTACAGCCAATGAAGCACACTTTAAGCGTAGTCACTCTTGTAACATAGAGAAATATGGTAGCCTGTTCATGCACAGCAAGATGCCACAAACAGTAATGAGTTGAAAGCCCAGATGATTTGTTTTACAAATGTTGATTCATCTTCTTCTCACATCCAGAGATGCATGAGGCAGATGAAGCACACACTTATGTCTGGTTCCGTAGTTTGCTTTTCCTGGAACAGGTCACTAGCCCGTCGTCAGAGGGCGTGGCTTGAGGAACGCCACTCTTTATCAAGCATGGCTGACCAGGGGACTCTCCTGCTTTTACTGCCTGCCATAGGTGCATTGGAAGAATTTATGGGTTGATAATCATTCTGTTTGGCCACATTATGAATGCACCTTCCATAGCAATCATTACTGGAGTGAGACTCGAGCCAGGAGTTTTTGGCCCAAAGGCAGGGGCGCTATCCACTGCTCCACAAGACGCCCTCCCAGATTTTGATTGATAGATAAATATTTACCAGAACACCGGAAGAACTCGCCTGCTCCTCTTCAAATTGTGTCATGGGAACTTTTAGATCCAACTGAGAGGGCAGAAGGTGTTATAATATGACTTCAAGGGATATCAGCATGACACCACTGGAAGAGAAATATGTCCTGTTCCAGTCTTAGTTTCACTTTTGCTTTGAGCACAGCACACACACAGCTCTGATGTCTTCAAACCTTATACCTACGTATAACTCTTCTCTTAATAAATGAACCGTAACGTGTTTACCCAATCCCGTGAGTGATTGGTGCCTGGTGTCTTGTACAGTAAATAAGCCCAAGGTATTATATCATTATAATAACATGACAGATGGCCCCTGTTGCTTTCATGTTTCATCCAAATAATGGTGCCTATGACAATGCAGCACTCCCTCAGTAGTGCCTTGAGGTTTTCGACTAGATTGTGCCCTCAAGCCCTGGAGTGAAGCTTGAACTCACAATCTTCTGCCACAGAGGTGAAAATGCTATTATTGAGCCAAGGCTGTCAGAAGAGCAACATGTGCAGGATTAAACTAGATCAAGAGATTAATTTGCATTAAATCCAGAAAGATTAGGAATGGATGCTGTGAAGTTTTAAGTACAATGATCATGTTTCAAAATTTGGCCGAACAAGAATAAATAATATTTTACTCAAAAGAGAAAGCTTGCCTTTATATGTAGCTTTTCAAACCCTTAGAACACCTACTTCACAGCCACTTAAGTCCATCAGTGTTGTAATGTAGTGAGGCTCGGCCATCAGTTGTGTACATTGAGATAGTTAACAAGATAAACTGTTTGGCGATGTTGGTTGGGGGATAATAATTCTTGGTCAGGTCATCAGGAGGACTCCTCTGCTCTTCATCTAATGACCTGGAATTTGTTGCATTGACCTGAGAGCATTCACTTAAAAGCAGGTGGGATCTCAGTTTAACATCTCATCTGAAAGATCACACTTCTGACGGTGCAGCGATTCCTCTGTGCTGCACTGAAGTGTTCGCCTAGATGATGTACTGAAGTCCCTGGAGCGGGTCTTGACTTTATGCAGCTTTTCATGTCAAAATAACTCCTGGTTTATATGGCAATTTGCTTTAAAAAATTGAGGAATTTGCTTATTATGTCAACAGCCATGGCAGCCATCCTCCATCAGAAAGACCTTGCAATCATCCATTCGGATAATAATCAGTTGATCTGATTTTGATGGCATCATTTGTGGGTGAAATATTGGCCAGGGCACTGTGATAGCTTCTTGCACTACTTTGAATAGTGCCATGACATCATTTAAATTGGCTTGAATCACCACAACCGACAGCACTTTTATTAAACCCCTCATAAGAAGAATTACATCAGCAATGGAGCACTTCCTCAGTACGGTATTGCTTTGTTGGCTGAAATTATAATGTGATGCTCAAACCCAGTGTGGAACACGTTCATACCTACTCAGATACGGGCATGCAAAGAGCAATAGGCCTGAGACACGCTGACTGTTGAGCTGTGAACTCCCTCTCGTTGAATCAGTGAGCTGTGGATACTGAATGGGTGCCCCCAGGCAGCTTGTACAAGACGAGGCCTCTAAGATTGTGCCACCGTGTTCTGGCATCCAACCTCAGTTAAATGCTGAAAAGGGACCAGGAGAGCGGATGATAGGGGAAGTGGGGACCAGAAGTGGGGGATGTGATCAGGAGCTAGTGAGTTTAAGGTAGGGTAGCGGTAGCTGGGATCAGGGATAGTGGCAGAGGCCTGGATTATTAAGGATGGAGGAGGCAATTGAGGGGGTGGGCTGGGGGAGTTTGGTTGAGAGGGCTGGGGAGATCCCTTGGGATCAGAGGGGGCATGGCGATCAGGGAAGGAAGCATGTGGTCTGCAGCTTTGCACATGTTCTGAATGTGGCTCCACATGGAGCATTTCTATTTCTCCCAGCTCCACAGGTAAGTAATTTTCACACACACATCTTTTTTAGTATGACAACAATTACTGCTGCCAATCCATTAGTTAACAGGTCAATGTCTTTCCTGTGTCCATTCCAAGAACAGGGCAGCTGCACATAATGTTAACTTGTCTGCATAGTACACATTCTAGGTCAGAGCATTGTGGTCTAGAAATTCAATGGCAATGCACCCATTTTTGGGGCACTAAATAGGTGCCCAGGCCTTCAACACAATGGGCAGGAAGGGCATGCTCAAGGTAACATGGAAATGACTGCCTGCCATATTGTTGTAGTAGAAAACAGGCAATCAAGAGCCTGTTCCTGAAACAGGCACCTAGTACATGCAAATAAGGGGACTAATGCCTGTTTGAGGGCCCTCTCGGCAATACTGGGTGGCCCTGAGGTAGCCAGCATCAAGGGTCAGCTTCTCTCAAAAAAAAAATCATTTCTCCATGCAACCAGGTCAATACCAAGAGGCAGCAACAATTCTGCAGAAGTATTTGGGGATGAACCAGTTGCAATGTATTAAATGAGTCATTTCTATATTAGGCTCCAAGAATGGCGCAAAAGACTTCCCAATAGGATAGTGTCAAACTTCAAAGCTTGCCATTTGCTTAGGTTTCCTTTGACTCTTCGATGAATTAATTTGAACTTTTCTTTCCCTTCATGCTCCTTCTGTTCCTTCTTTTATATCCCAGAAGGAAAAAAACAGTTCAGAACCAGTACCCTTATTACCCAGTATTTACTGTTTTTTTTTTCCTTCTGGGATTTGCCCTGGGTGGTTTCCATTATTTCGATCCTTGCTTTTTGGTCTTTGTTTTTCCCCCTCAGGTTTTTTAAAGAAAACCTTTTAGTCAGTCTGATTACCTTCACCGCATTGACAGATGATGTGAAGGGCTGTTTGTCGACTGGTTCATTCAGACTGAAGTTTCCCATCAAGCCATTTCCTCACTGTTTTAGCACGAGCAGACCCTCCTTCTCACAGGGATTTTGTTTTACCTGACCTTCCTCCTGCTTTTCATGGTTTACGGAATGAGGCTAAACAACTGCACATCTTAATTAAACCTCCCAATGTTATCGCCAAGCCAGAGAATTCTCCGAAGAGCCACACATTGCACGTTATCTGTTTAACCACTTGTAAAATTAAAACCAGGTTTTCTGTTGCCTAACTATTTAAACTCTATCCCATAATGGTTACAGGGCGGAAAGGTAAAACCGATTTTGGTCATATAATGGGTAAATATTTAATTAAACAATGGCAAAGTAGCAAATGAAAATTGGACCTGGGAGTCTGAAGCTTGTTTTTATTCTTCACTTAAAACCCACAGGCCATCAGTTATATTTTTCACAAGGACAAAATCGGGTCTCTGTCAATGATCTGAGGTGACAATGATATTAGCACTGATTATCGGCATTCTCATGTTTTGTGCTTTGGCTGTGCGTAGCAGTACTCACAATGCCAAGAGAAAAACCTATCGCTATCATCAGTGGTTTAGTATTCTTTCAAATTTTGGGCCTGATATCAATATATTCTCAAGTGTTCAGCATCAATGGCCTCTGATAAGCGAACTCTACATCCTTTAAGATGAGTTTACCTTTCCTACCCACTATCTGATTACCTATTAACCTCATTCCACCCATCGCTCCACTCTAGGTTTAACTCCATTTTCTGATTTATATTAATATAAGCACCTGGCTCTAATTTTTCAGCTTTAAAGAGTGATCCACAGGGTTAACTTGACTCTTCTCACACCAGTATTGGTGACAGTGCCTTTAGCTTGAGCGCCTCGGTTCTGGTATTTTTCCCCAAACCTCTCTGCCTTTCCACCTCTCTCTCCCTCCTCTTTACACCCTCCTTAATATTTATCCCTCAACCAGCATCACTAAAACAGATGCAAAAACAAAAAAATGCTGGAAAAACTCAGCAGGCCTGACAGCATCTGCGGAGAGAAAGACAGAGCGAACGTTTTGAGTCCGTATGACTCTTCTTCATAGCTAAAGGGAAGTAGAAATGATGTTATGCACCTTTCACATTTTTACTTCTCCTTAGTTCTGAAGAAGAGTTATACGGACTCGAAACGTTCACTCTGTCTTTCTCTCCACAGATGCTGTCAGGACCAGCTGAGCTTTTCCAGCTTTTTTTTTGTTTTTGTTTCAGATTTCCAACATCTGCAGATGTTTTAGGGTGGGGAGCTGGTGGAATAGTGGTAATATCACTGGATTAGTAATCTAGAGACTCAGGTTGGTGGCCTGGGGATACAGGTTCAAATCCCACTATGGCAGCTGGTGGAATCTGAATTTGGTTTAATTAATAAGGAAATTAGAACTGAAAGCTTGTTTCTCTAATGGTGCCAGGAAGCTATCATTGATTGTTGTAAAAACCTCTCAGGAAATCTGCTGTTTTAACCTGGTCTGGCCTACATGTGACTCCAGGTCCACGGCAATGTGGTTGACTCTTTAACTGCCCTCTGAAATGCTTTAGCCTGCTCGGTTGCACTGCTACAGCAAAGTCCGAACAGCGCTGTGAGAGTACCTACACCACAGATTGAGTGCAGTGGTTCAGGAAGGCAGCTCACCACCACATACTCAAGGGCAAATAGGGATGGGCAACGAATGCTGCCCTTGCTGGCAATGCCCACATCCCATGAAAAAAACAGAAAAAGGATTATCTAGTCATTGTTGCATTGCTGTTGTGGGACATTGATAATTGGTTGCCTTATTTCCAATATTACAAAGTGGGTAAACTTAAATATTTCATTGACTGTGTAGCACCTTGAGATGTCTTGAGATCACAAAATTTGCTATATAAATGCACGTCTTTCTTTTTAAATCAATGTCTCTTTTACCAAGCTCTTCTTAATCCCACATTCTCTGCCTTGGTGTTAGTCGTTGCCTGGCTACTTTTGATGCTCCATGGGATGTTGTTCAATCTTAAAGGCGCTATAAAAGTGTTGGCCTGTCTGTTCCGGCCAGAGATACTGACTGACCTCCTGTCTGTTTCTTGGTATTTTCTGTTTCTAATTCAGATTTCCAACGTATGCCACATTTGTTTTCAACTTGACTTGCTTCATGCTGTGCATTGCTAAAGCAGGCAACATGAATAAAATAAGTGTGTCTGCTGAACACAAAGTTCCTGCAGGTACAACTACTAAATGTAATAAAAATTACACATCACTGAATTTAGTATCGATCTACACCTTGTGGCCTGAGGCTACATCCCTGGCCTCAAGCCAAAAGTTTCTCCAGACTGGTAATACTTGGAGACTTAGCACTGTTAAGGTAATAAAACATCCCAAAACGCTTCACAGGATCATTTTAAAGCAAAGTTCTAAAGCCAGAGAAGGAGACACTTGGGCAGATGTCCAAAGGTTGGTCAAACATGTAGGTTTTCATGGGTGTTATAAAGGATGGAAGAGAGAAGCTTAGGCCCTAAACCGAAGGCATTGCCAAGGGTTGAGCGATTTAAATCGTGGGTGCTCGAAAGACCAGAATTAGAAGAGTATAAACATTTCGGAGAGTTGTGGGTCTAGAAGAGATCAGAATGATGGTGGGGGGGGGGATGAAGTCATGAAGGAATGTGAAAACAAGGATGATAATTTTGTGTTTTAATCGAGGTGTTTCTTAACTAGGAGCCAATGTAGTTTGTTCCGAGCTCAGTGAGGACAGTGCTTCTTGTACTATGTCATTATTAGAACTGAAAGTAACATGGCTGCTCCCGGCCAGTGTCTCATGGCAGAGGTCACATGACTATGGCAAGCCAGGTAGGACCTTTAGAACATTATTGCATTTCAATCCAAACACAGGCCATCGGAGGGAGGGCTGGAGATTACCACGACCTAAGGGGAATGTGCCCCACTCAGAAGGGGCTTATGATGGAAGTGCACCCCACCCTTCCCAACCCTCCCATCCTGCCCAAGATCGAACTCAGTTTATTTCCAGCCTAACCCCCTCGAGCTATCATCTGCTCACCAGAGTAAAAATGGAGACTGGGCAGGAAAAGGGCCTTAATTGGGGCATCGGAGGGCTTCCTGTCCGAGGCACTGCCCATTCCACCATAAAATCACTACCAGGTTGAGGCGGGTGGGAACCCAGTGTGAACCCCATCCTTGAAATTTCATGCTTCCCCCCCACCACCTTAGAACCCGCTGGTGGCGGGGGGGCTGGGCGGGACGGGGGCCGGAGGGGGAGGGAGTGTCAAATTCTGGCCATGGATAATGTCTTATTCTCTGGCATTTTCCTTGTGGCCAAGTTAATAATCACTATTATTAAACCTCTTGGGCAGCATTTTGCCCTCGTTGTGCGGGTGTGGCGGGTGGGTCCAGGAACTGCCGCGAAGCCGTCTGCTGCCCGCGATCAGGCCCCAACATGGATTTCATGCTGGCTGGCCAATCAACAGCCAGCCAGCCAGCGTGAAACGCGCGCTGCAGTGCTGCCGGGGTGGGGACAGGAGTGCGGAAGCTCGCGCATGCACAGGGGCGCTGATGTTCACCCGGGTGATAAGTGGCAGATGGAATTTAACCCTGAAAAGTGTGAGGTGATACACTTTGGAAGGAGTAATTTGACAAGGAGGTATTCAATGAACGGCATGACACTAGGAAGATCTGCGGAACAAAGGGAACTTGGAGTGTGTGTCCATAGATCTCTGAAGGCGGAGGGGCATGTTAGTGAGGTGGTGAAAAAGGCATATGGGACACTTGCCTTTATCAATCTAGGCATAGATTATAAAAGTAGGAGATCATGTTGGAGTTGTATAGAACCTTGGTGAGGCCACAGCTGGAGTGCTGTGTGCAGTTCTGGTCGCCATATTATAGGAAGGATGTGATTGCACTGGAGGGGGTGCAGAGGAGATTCACCAGGATGTTGCCTGGGATGAAACATTTAAGAGAGGTTGGATCGACTTGGGTTGTTTTCGTTGGAGCAGAGAAGACTGAGGGGCGACCTGATCGAGGTGTACAAGACTAAGAGGGGCATGGACAGGGTGGATAGGAAGCAGCTGTTCCCCTTAGATGAAGGGTCAGTCACAAAGGGATGTAAGTTCAAGGTGAGGGGCAGGAGGTTTAGGGGGAATGTGAGGAAAAACTTTGTTATCCAGAGGGTGGTGACAGTCTGGAATGCACTGCCTGGGAGGGTGGTGGAGGCGGGTTGCCTCACATCCTTTAAAAAGTACCTAGATGAGCACTTGGCACATCATAACATTCAAGGCTATGGGCCAAGTGCTGGTAAATGGGATTAGGTAGGTTGGTGGGGTGTTTCTCACGTGTTGGTGCAGACTCGATGGGCCGAAGGGCCTCTTCTGCACTGTGTGATTCTGTGATTCTGGGTGCCTGCAGTAAAAGCTCCCTGAGCCACAGAGCTGCCTCAGGGAGCTGAAGATTTTTAACAATAAAAATAAAGATATTAAAAATAATGAAAACATGTCCCTTCATGTGACTCTGAGCAAGGACATGTTAAATATGAGCATTAAAAACTTTTAATTTTCTTTTAAAATCACTGGTCGGAACCTCATCCCGACCTGTGGATGAGGTTTCGCCAAAAATGCAAAGGCCCCTTGGCCTTCTTGCCCACCCGCCAGCCGGGACAGGCAGTGAAAAATTCGAGTCGGTTAATTGATTAAGGGCCTCAATAGGCTGCCTAATTGTTGGTGGGCACGCTGCCGACTCCCGGACACACCCGCCAACCGAAATAGCGCGCGGGTGCGCGATGACATCGGGATGCTCGCCCGATATCATCGCACGTCATTTTACCCTCGCTCGGGGCGGGTGTGAGCCCATCCGACGAGCGCAATATTCCGCCCCTTGTCTTACGGAAGTATTCCTTTTCAAAATTGTATTTGTGGCCTTCTGTTAGCCGGGCAATATCTGAGACCCTTAGAACAGCTTTTGTCACTGTGGAAAGTTACAGAGTCGTTTTGCAGGCATTATTAGCGATGTTCCATTTGGACAAATTGGTAAAGTCTTTCTCAGTTTGAAAGAAAAAAAATAATGACTCGAGTTCCTTTTAACATCTTCTGTGAATGAAGCAACTTTCTTCTCACAAAATGGCGGAATGGTCAATTGGGCTCAACCATATGATTTGTGGAAGGTGGGGAACCAACTACTTGCAACCCCCTCCCACCATTCCCCCCACGGCGTGGAAGGAAATTTGGCAGGCAGCCAACTCATCTGAAAGAAGCCCGAAGCACACCCTGAAGCCATTACATGCTGACGGCGAGCTAAGCCGGCCGAGAGTGGGACTTCCACCCCTCAGCGGGAGGAAGACCCACCCTCAAGCCTCGAGAGCTGCTGGCCGATCTGATTGGCCGGCAGCCCTTGCAGTTCCAGCAGCACCAGGACACGGTAGTGGGCACTGCCGGGACCGCAAGCTGGCCCACAACGGAGAGAAGATGGACGCTGAAGCCGTAAGTCGGGCTTTTTTGGGTTGGGGAGGGATGGGGCAGCCTCGATGGGGCGGGGGGGGCTGATTTTGGAGAGCTAGCAATGGAGCAATGGAGGATGAACATCTTGGGGATAGTGTCCCCAATGTGCACAGGGCACTCCCTGAATGATGTGCCTCCCCCTTATCCTTCCCACCTTTATTAGCTTGGGCGCAAAAGACGGACTGCCCACTCCCACGTGCCTGCTCATGCCAACCGCATCATGACGGGCAGCGTAACATCCCAGTCAATTGACTTAGTGTTAAGCTCAATTGGCCGTTAATTATTTATTTCAAAATGGCGGGCTGGCTGCCGATTTCAGCAAAAATCTCGTCAACGGAGACGGGCCCTTTAACCTGCTGCAGGAGATAGGCTGCTGGCCTGGGCTCCTGGGGCTCATTCATTATTTCCACAAGAACATGCAGAGTTTTGTCAGTTTTTTAATGGAGCATCGTCGGATTTTTTCAAGATCAGCAGCGGGATAAAGTAGAGCTACGACCTGGCGCCAACTCTCTGTGGTATGTTGTTCTCCCTGCGGCTATCGTACGCTTTCTACAACAACAAGCTGTTTGACTTGGCAAGACTGCACGCCGAGACCAAAGTGCATAACGTCCCAGTTCACGAGTTGCTGTTTGCCAATGGCACTGCTGGTATCTCATACTGAAGTTCACTTGCAACAGCTTGTAGATCGGTTACCCCGGACATTCAGTAGTTTGGACTGACAATCAGTGTCAAGAAGACCAAAGTTATGGGCCAAGGCATAGAGACCCCACCTTCCATCAACAGTGACAACCTCACTCGGGAGGATAGCTTCACATACCTTAGATCAACGATTACCAGCAACTTGTCCCTTGATGCCAAAATCTGCACCAGGATTGCCAAGGCCTCAGCTGTCATGTCAAAGTTGAGAAGTCGAGTGTGGACCAACTGCAAACTAACTGAAAATACACAGCTTTGTGTGTTCTGGCCTTCTGTTCTCAGCGCCCTCCTTTATAGTAACAAGGCACGGACAACTTATGCAGGCCAAGAAAGCGGCTGAACAGCTTTCACCTCCGTTGCTTCAGATGGATATTGGGCATCTCCTGGTAAGACAGAGTGCCAAACATGGAAGTGCGCCAGTACGCAGTGACCTCCAGCATGTTTGTCCTCTTGAGTCAGCGGCAACTCAGTTGGCTGGGTCATGTGAGCTGAATAGATGATGTTCGCATCCCCAAAGACATGCTGTACAAGTGAGCTTGCTATCAGTAGGATACCAAGAGGTCGCCCTCATCTGTGATACAAGGATCACTGCAAGCGAGACTTCAAGTTGACCGGGATCGGAGTCGGTGGATGGTCGGAGTCAATGGATGGGAAGTTCTCGCTGCTGACCGGGGTGCCTGGAGACAAGCAGTCAGGAAGGACATGGAAAAAACAGAGGACAAAAGAAATGACCAGATGGTGGAAAAGAAAGCCTGAGGGAAGGAAAAAGCAACAGGGCCAACTCTATTCATCTGTGCCAGCTTCAGAAGGGACTGCCACTCACGAATCGGCCTCTACAGCCACAAGAGACGATGTTCAACCCAGAAGTGACATTCACCCTGGGCACAGTCCATCGTCCCCAGAGACAGATCAATGCCAATAACTATAACAATAACTATTAAAGTCAACTCCAATTGCAGACAAAGACTGAATTAGGCTTCATAATCAATTTAACTAAAATACAAAAATACAAAAAAGGAAAAAAAATTTTTAAAAAATGACAATAAAGTACTCTGTACTAATACTAAAGGTATAAATGTTATCATTTTGGATTTAATGCTTTGTTTTTATTGTATATATTTTTCAAACATCAAATATTGCACTTTCATCTAAATCTAGCTTTCCCCTATTAAACAATGAATTCATCTTGCTGAAGTTCAAACGTCTATTTTTTTCTGGCTGTCATTTTATGGACAGAATAGGGGCAATGTGATTGTCCAAGCCACGGACACAATTGGATCTAACTCATCTTGTTTAGTCATTTCTCTGGCACGCCGTCAGCCCTGCTTGTTCCGATGTTGTGGCACAGACAAGTCATGCATCTTCTTTTTTGTACACATGCTGCATCAGAATATTACACATAATGGAATTAGCTGTCGCAGTGGTCATTCTTGTTTGGATAGTCAGACATTATTTTGCGCAGTGACACTGAAGTTGTGCCTCTGGATTTGGCACAGAATTGATTTGTGCAGCACAAGTAAGGGTGTTGCATCTGCAATGGCATTCTCCTCTTGCCTGTGCAGCCAAGGACCCGCCTTTATTATGCTAGTTATTGTGTTCTCTTGGCAATCCCTATGATAAAAGTAGTTTTTCTAATAGCATCACTAATGGCTGCCCACAATACATTGCTTTCACACTTTTAAAGCTTTTTGCACAAGCTTTTACAGCCCACCTCCAGTACACATCCATTGGCTACAAAACAGAGTTGGTTTCTGATTCTACACTGACAGTAAGCTAGACTGGCACTGACTAGCATGTATCAAAGAACTACTCTCCCAAATTATTTCAGTATGTATTTGTTAATGGATTTGAGGGTTACAATGCAGAGCAATGACTTCTGAATACTAGGGGTCCTGTTTAATTCAATAGAAATGTCCCTTGGAGTTGCTCCTGAGTATCCTGGAAGACAGTGCACATGCATTCTGTTGAGAACCTGAGCTAAGCACCATGGTTACCACCATGTTAATATATATATATAATAAATGGCCTTAACTTGAGTAGAGAAGATTTGAGCGCAACACTGAAATATGAAAGGAAATCAACTTTAATTGTCCATTTTGTTTCTCTCTCCACAGATGCTGCCTGACCTGCTGAGTATTTCCTGAATTTTCTGTTTTTATTTAAAAATTGGGAGCGTGTTTATTGGTGAAGGTAACTGCACATAACTTCAGGAACTTAGAAAAGTGAACAAAAAAATTGTTAGATGATAGACCTGGTTTTAGGCCTGGGTCAGACGTGGGTGAGCAAGATTACATTTCAGTTTGAACTAGACAGCACCTTCCAAACTCACGACCACTGCCATCTAGAAGGACAAAGGCAGCAGATAGATGGGAACATAACCAGCTGGAAGTTCCCCTCCGAGCCACTCACCACCCTGACTTGGAAAATATTACGGTTCCTTCACTGTTGCTGGGTCAAAATCTAGAAACTCCCTTCCTAACAGCGCTGTGGGTGTACCTACACCACATGGAGTGCAGCGGTTAAAGGAGGTAGCTCACCAGCACCTTCTCAAGGGCAATTAGGGATGGGCAATAAATGCTGGCCTAGCCAGCGACACCCCCCCATCCCCTGAATGAATTAAAAAAAACTTCAGCCAAAGCAGACCTGAGGTGCTTTAATAAAAGCAAAATACTGCAGATGCTGGAAATCTGGAATAAAAACAGAAAATGCTGGAAAAACTCAGCAGGTCTGACAGCGTCTGTGGAGAGAGAAGCAGAGTTAATGTTTTGGGTCTGTATGGCCCTTCCTCAGAGCTGGCACTTTAATGTCCCGGCCTTATCCTCAGTGAGCTTCCTACTGAACTATCTGTCCGAAGTGGAACCTGCCCACTTACACCATGAGCAACACGGGTCAGCCAAAAGCTTATTCAAAGTGGGAAACAGTCTCTGAAAGGGAAGTTGCTCTCCCTAATGGCTTCTTTCAACTTCAAAACACTGGAAGAATATTCAATAAAATCAGTTGCAGGCAAAGTCCCCAGGTTCTCTGAAGTCTCCCTGGAAGTGTTTCTGGAAGAGGTGAGGGTGATGAGTGAGCTCCTATTCCCTAACTGCATTGTCAAACGCTCTGTCCGCCAAGTGTAGAGAAAGACTCCCGAGGTCACCAGCCTCAGGACTGTCCCCCCCCCCCAGAGACTTCGGGCTGGGATTTTCCAGCCCTGTCATAGCGGGATCCACCGCAGGGGATGTGGCAGACCAGCCAAAATTCCATTGGCTTTCGGCGGGACCAGAAGACCCTGCCGGTGAGTGGAGTTGGAAAAGCCCTAGCCCTAGATGCAGAGCATGGAGCGCTTTAGTTACCTCACAAGAGTAGCAAGGCTGTGTGCTACTCTTTACTCATCTCTCCTTTCTAGAGCAGCCACCTTTCTTCCGCTCCACACCTCCACCATGATCCAAAGTGCCCTCCCCTCCTTTCCCACCCAGCACAAGCCTACACTACGCCATTCTCAGCACATTGCTTCAATGGAATTGAGCAGCGGGTGGATTTTCAAATGGGTAGACGGGTTTGCACTATTCATTCTCTTGCACCAGGAGAAGCTGGAGTTGTCCCTCAAGGTCAAAGGTGATCTCATGCATGAGCCTATTGATCAACTTGCAGCATCTGCTGCTTGAGGAAATAAAATGGGATGGGGGAAGTAGGGGAATGGGGGGGCGTGGTGTCACAGCCAGTGAGGTTGGGGTGGCGGGGGTGAGTGGGGTGTGGGGAAGTTGCTGAGAGCATTCACAGCTCAAAGAGCTTGTTGGTTTGCAAGTCCACAAGCTTGGAACAGTATAAAAGTGAGTTGTTTGGGGTATTGGAAGATTGATTTCATGAGTTTTTATATTACATTAGAAATTATTATCTTGGAACTTTTAGCTTTAGGGGTTTAAAGCGGATTGGGTGAGGGAACCACAAGATTTGAGTTTTTTTTCAGCGTTGTTATCGGTTCCACCATTTCTTAATAGAATTTCTTGCTAGACAGTAACAGAAAGACTATTGCTTTTGATAGGTTCAAATTTCACACTCGCTGAAATGCCCCTAACCTTTAAAAAAATTGCCTCCATTGATCTATTGAGTTAATTTTCACATACACTACAAAGTCTCAGCTTAAAGGCTTTTGTTTTTGGTTTGGCTTCTTTGTGGTGAAGGTGAACATTGATCTGATTTGACAAACAGCTCCTGTTCAACCCCTGCAAGATTGAGTCGCAAGTCAAACTTTACTAGATTAAAAAGCAAAATATTGCAGAAATGTGAAATAAAAACTGAAAACGCTAGAATCGCTCAGCCGGTCAGGCAACATCCATGGAGAGGGGAAGGTCGGGTTAACGTATCAGATCCTTGACCTTTCGTTCGAAACGGTTTTTATTTGAAGTAGATGGACGTATTTGCGGGCCTGGATATTTCCTATGGTGGGTGGGCTGGGCAGGACCGGGCGGGGGCAACCGCGGAGCCAATTAAGGCCTGTCCAACGTAATACGCGTTCCGTAGCGCTCAGCGCTACCTCAGCGGGCGGGCGGGGGGGAGGAGGGAGAGTCGGTGCCTGCGCTCTTTCACGCATGTGCGCAGAAATCTCCCTGAGGCACGGAGCTGCCTGAGGGAGATTGAATGTATAATAAAATCATGACAGAATCGAATTAAAAATTTATTCAAACACGCCCTCTCGTGTGACTGTGTCGTTGAGTTGGGACATGAGTTGGGACGTGTCTGTAAAGGTGGGAACATTTATTTATTTATTTTATAAAAGCTTCAGGAAACCTCATCCCGCCCGTGGATGACGTTTCCTGAAAAACGTGAAGGCCGCTTGGGCTTTTCGCCTGCCCGCCAACCTAAGGCTGGACGGGCAGCATCCTTAAGGACTTTAATTAATTTCTTGACGGCCTTAATAGGCCCTTAACATTTCGGCGGGCGCGCTCGACATCATTATGCGTGGGCGTGTCGGGCCTGCCCCCACACACCGACCGGAAGATTCTGCCCGCGGTATTTAGGGCATTGAGTGCTGAACAAACTGATTGATGCTCATTTTGGAAATGCATTTCTAATGCGGACTTCCTGTGTTCCATAGGACATAGGACATGGGACACAAGCGCAGGTGTAGGCCATTCAGCCCTTTCAGCCTGTCCTGCCGTTCGAATGATGACCTGATTGTGGTCTCAACTCCACTTTCCTGCCTGCTCTCATAACCCTCGACTCCCTTGTCTATATAAAAACAAACTAACTCAGCGTGGATAAATTCAATGGCCCAACCTCCAGTGTTTTTGGGGGGGAAGAGAATTCCACGGACTACTGACCCTCTGAGAGAGAAAAAAATTCCCCTCATCTTCATCTCAAAAGGGAGACCTCTTATTCTTAAACTGTGCCCTCTCGTTCTCGTCTCCCCTACAGAAGGAACCATCCTCTCAGTATTCACCTATTAAGTCCCCTCAGGATCTTATATGTTTCAATAAGAACACCTCTCACTCTTCTAAACTCCAGTGGGTATAGGCCCAACCTGTTTGACCTTTCTTCATAAAATACGCCCTCTATCCCTGGAATGAGTGCAGTGAGCATTCTCTGAACTGCTTCTATTGCAGTTATATTCGTTTTCAAATAAGGACTCCTTATTTGTAGTAAAACGCAGTACATTAGTTTTCATAATGATTCGCGTTTTAAATGAAAGTTGGGAAATATGCAAATGATGCAGGAATTGTTAATCCTTTTCTACATAATGTCATACTGTTATGATCAATGCTCTCAATATGCACCCATAACAATATACAGACTTATACATCAATGTGATATGAAATTTCATGTGAAAGCAAAGTTATATTTTCCAGTTAAATTGTTTAGTCGTAAGCAGTAGCTGTGCAAACCCCAGGGATCTTTATGAATTGGATGAGTTTTAGTCTGACATTTTAAAACCTTAGGGCTGATGGTCCGGTCATTTATCTCCTTGCTGCCTCTGGAACCTTGCTGTGTGCAAATTGGCTGCTATGTCTCCTTTATTAAAACAGTGATTACATTCCAAAAAAGTTGTACTTCATTGGCTGGAAAGTGTTTTGGGATATCCTGAAGTCGTGAGAGATACTATTTAAAGAGATTTTTCGTTCTCCTTTTGCAAGAGAATTTTGTGTTAAGAATATCCGCGGTTATCGGTTGGTTTCCCACCATCAACACCACACAACTTCCTTGAATTGGTCAAGTACTTTCACTTGCGATGCCTAAAATAGTTCTTGGGTGGATAACAACTTCTGAGGAATGCTTATTACTCACAGTTCTGGAAAGTATAATAATACTAAGTAAAGCAAAACCCCTGGCTCTTAACCTACATGTGCAATCGGAATAGCTCCCAAATGTCATTAAGCTCTGTCCTAATTTCTATCACAGATGTCACATTTGTTTGGAACTCACCGTGACCTGTAGGTGAACAGATGATCTATCTGTGTGTCTATTTAGCAGAATTTACTGATAATGACAGGCTCACAGAAGAAGTAAGTGACGAGGAATTAATAAGCTGTTAACCAACAAAATCAAAATTCAAAATGCAGCAGCAGATATTTGTCATGCCTGTTGTTTATAAAGCAAGCTTTAAAAGAAAGTTCTGCCTGTGTCAATAAGACTAGCTGAAGTGAAAATGCAGCACTTTAATGGTCGAGCCATTAAATATGGTCTACTGGCTTTGTTGTATTGAAGGTGAAGCTCTATGATGTTAAAAGCTGTGATGCCATTTTTCTTCTGCTGAAGGAATCCTGTCGCTGGACTGGTAAAGGAATTTTATGTTGGTTCTCTGATAGCTGGTAGGAAAAGTGCACCTCAGCATGACTTACAATATAAACAGTGGCTTTTGATATAAATAGTCACCTATTCTTTGCTTTGCCTTAGAAAGCCTTCGTTGAAGTACACCGATCTTTATTGCTCTTTTCCACCTTTTTTAAAAATAGTTTTTCACAGGAATATTTTTCATGATATGATTGGGCACAGCACCACACAAGTTGATGACTGTGATGTCGGGCCTGCGTCACTTAGATTTTCAGATTGGCGGCTGCACCCGCCAAACTGCCAAAGGCCTATTAGGGCCATTTAAAAAGCTATTTAAACAATCACCTGAGCTGCCCGTCCAGCCTCAATGTTGGCTGGGGGTGGGGGGGAGCAGGCGAAGAGCCCAGGCGGCCTTCTCATTTTCCATGGAACCTCATCCACGGGCGGGAGGAGGCTTCATGAATGATTTTAAATTTTCACGAAAAATTTTAATTAAAATGAATGCGCATGTCCCAGCTCATGTGACAGTTTCACATGAGGGGACAGGTCATGAAAATTTTTTCACCACTTTGTTAGACTGTTTAATCTTAAAACTTGTCAGCGTTCTTTTGTGTGCGTGCATGAAAGTGCGCACTCCCTACTCAGGCAACCACCACCCCCCCTCCGCCGCCCTCAAAGGGAGCGCTCAGCGCTTCCGGGCGCGAGTCACACTGTGCAGGCCTTGATTGGCCAGCCCATGTAAAATGGCGGCGCGGACCCGATGGGGAGCGCCGATCGGGTCCACGCCCGCTCCCGCACCACCAGCCCAACAGGCAGAAAATTCTGGCCCTTTGTTTTTGGTGCAAGAAGACAGACTGGGGTATTTTAAAACAATTTTTTTTAAAAGTAATTTGCCCAGAAACAGACACTTACCAATGAAACTAGCAAATAGTTGTGGAGAGATTTTTTAAACATCGTTTTCAGTTATTCAGGGTAGATTAGACACTGATTTAAATGACTTTTTTGTGTGATAAATGCACAGTAAGCTGTATTAATCAAACTGCACCACTTACCATTCCTAAACATACTGAGGAATATTTGTTTAAGCAAATGCGTTGCCTGATTGCACTGGTTCATGACAGATTTCTCATTCGGCAACCTGCAGATATAAGTTTGAGCGGAAACATGAGAAAATAAGTCACGTCTCAAAGGGCAGAACTTTGACCTCGGCGGGCAGGCTTGGTGGGGGGGGCGGGCGGTGGCGTTTGGGAAGCCGACCACTGCCCGCAATCGAGGCCAGAAGGCGATTTCACACTGGCGGGCCAGTTAAGGCCTGGCCAGCATAAAAGACGACCCGCAGCGCCCAGCGCTGCCTGTGCGGGGGTGGGGTGGAGAAGGAGGGCGAGCGCGGGTGCCCACTGGGTAATCTCCCTGACGCACACAACTGCCTCAGGGAGATGAAGAGTTTTCAAAAATAAAGATTTGAAAAATGTCACAAAACATGTCCCCTCATGTCACTCTGTTTTTTATTTGCTGTTGGAAACCTCATCTCGCCCGTGGATGAGGTTTCCAAAAAAGTGCAAAGGCCGCTTGGCCTTTTCGCCTGCTCGCCAACCGTAAGGTTGGACGGGCAGCAAAATATTGATGTTAATTGATACTTTAACGGCCTTTTAATTGTAGGCGAGCGCGCTGCCGATTTCCGTGCGCGCCCGTGTCCGAACTATTGCGCGACTGCCCGTTGACGTCGGGGTGCTCGCCCGACGCTATCGCGCATCATTTCACGCTCAAGTGGGTCGGGCATGCACGAGGTGAAAATTCTGCACAGATTGTTTGTGTTTTTGGAAGAGAAATGTAACACACATACCAAGGCATGATTCAGAAACATTCAGAAACATAGGCCAGGATTTTCCCCTCGGCGAGCAGGCCCCGCCCCCAAATCGCCGAGGGGAAAATGACGCGGGATGATGTTGGGATGAGTCCCCGACATAATCCCAGTCCCTTTAAATTTTTAGGAAGGCGGGCGGACAGTGAAATCAGCTGTCCGCCCGCCGACCTGTCAATGGCCAATTGAGGCCATTAACAGGCTCATTAAGATAATTAAAGACCTGCCCGTCCAACCTTAAGGCTGGCGGGCAGGCCAGGAACCCCAGCGGGCTCCAGATTATTCATTAAACCTTATCCACTGGTGGGATGAAGTTTCATGTCCATTTTTTAAACATTTAATAAATTTTATGTGTTTATTATTAACACATCCCATCTCGTGTGACATTGTCACATGAGGGGGACATGTTAATAATTTCAATATTTATCTATTTTTAGACTTTACTTACCTGTCACGAATCTCCCTGAGACAGGACTTCGCCTCAGGGAGCAGTGCGCGAAAGAGCGCATTTTGACAGCTGGGGATTCCCTCCCCCACCCCCCGCACAGGAAGTGCATAGCGCTTCCTGTCGGGAAGGCCACTGGGTGGGCCTTAATTAGCCCGCCCACTCAAAATGGCGGCGGGCCCCGTTTCGGTAGCGGGGGTCGGTTGTCCACCCGCCACCGAGCCGGTGGGGCCCACTTGGCATCGAGGGCAAAATTCTGCCCATAGAAAATATAAGCAGGGGTAAGTCATTCGGCCCTTCGAGCCTGCTCCACCATTCAACATGATCATGGCTGATCCTCTATCTCAACGCTATACTCCTGCTCTCTCCCCGTACCCCTTGATGCCTTTAGAGTCTAATAATCTTTCTTAATATATTCAGTGGCTTGGCCTCCACAACCTTCTGTGGTAGAGAATTCCTCAGGTTCACCACCCTCAGAGTGAAGAAGTTTCTCCTCATCTCAGTCCTAAGTGGCCTACCCTGTATCCTGAGGCTGTAGTTGTCCAGCCCTGTCAGAATTTTATACGTTTCAATAAGATCCCCTCACGTTCTTCTAAACTCTAGTGAATATAGGTCTAGTTGGCCCAATCTCTCCTCATATGATAATCCTGCCATCCAAGGATTCAGTCTGATGAACAATTTCAATGCAATAATCTAGACTTAGGGCTAAGATAGAAGTTGTAGCGCCTGCTTGAATTGTTCAGAATGCCATCTGAATTAATCATTTAGAATATTACCTTGTATTGCTCCCACCTCTGTGCAGCACGCTCCAAGCCAGCAACCCTAACTCATCTTAAAAAAATTAAATTAGACCATGAATCCTTATCTCCAAATTCAATTAGTCTGTAGCAAAATGACATATCTGATTGGAAGAATAGGTCAATAGGATAGAGGACATATCGCTACCAGAGCCAGGGGCAGAAGGATCAAGAGTTCGCCTATCATATTTTCAAACTGGAAATGGACCATATCTGCAGATGCTACCAAGCGTGTTGAGTGAGTGTTGGGTTTGAGAGGTGGGATTGGAGGGTTGGGGAAGCGGGGAAGTGCACTATGTGAGGTGGAAAATGAAATAGGATCAGTCCAGAAATGTTGCCCAGTGCTTAGAAAATGAATTGTTAAAGTCGGCCAGGGGGTGGTCAATGCAATTGGAATTTAATGGCCTGCATTTTGCAATTGATTTGTCCTTGTTAAGAGGCCATTGAAGAGTCAAACACATTGCTGTGGGTCTGGAGTCACATGTAGGCCAGACCAGGTAAGGATGGCAGAATTCCTTCCCTAAAGGGCATTAGTGAACCAGATGGGCTTTTACAACAATCGGCAACGGTTTTGTGGTCATCATCAGACTTTTAATTCCAGATGTTTATTGGATTCAAATCTCACCATCTGCTATCGTGGGATTTGAACCCCGGTCACAGGAATATTACCCTGGGTCTCTGGAATACCAGTCCACTGGCAACACCACTGTGCCACGGCCTGTGTCAGAACTCACCATCATTGATCTGTGAAGCTGACAGCAACTTCTGCTGGCCACTCTTATGTGGTTAATCAGTGTTTAATGAAGGAGGCGTGGTTGCAAATTTTCACACAGCAAGGTTCCGTAGGCAGCAAGGAGAGAAATGACCAGACCGTTTGCTTTAAGGTTTTAAAGTGTCAGACTTAATCTCATCCAATTCATAATGATCCCTGGAGTTTGCACAGCTACTGCTTATAACTAAACAATTTAATTGGAAAAATCACTTTTCTTTCAAAACAAGTCCAACATCTCCGCACATCCAGCTGTTCCCCAGCTGACTCCAGGCTCCGATGATTTCAGCGATTTCAGTCTATCTGAATTGCAAGCAAATGTAATAAATAAACCGAGCATCCCAAATTTTCTTAGAATTCCATTAGCATTTTGATAAACCCAGCATCTATTCCAATTGGTTTTCACTCTGGGGTCAATTTTCACTTGCCCCGCTTGAAGCTAGCCATGTGATAACAGACGAAATCTGTGTCAGTAGCTGCATTGACCTGTTAACACCAATGATATGGCTGGTTACATTTCAAAACAGCCCTACCACAGGGTGTCCTACTTCTTTCAAGTGGCAAGCCCCTTTTAGGAAACAAATTGAGACCCAATGATGTAAATAAGACCCGGTTGCCATTTTAGGTTGGAACTGGTTAGAAGGTGCATCCTGCAGGCATTAGCAGATGAACCTTTGAATTGTTTTCCCTCCCTGCTGCAAACCTTATTCCACAATGTCTGACTCTGCCCCTCTCCTTGGCACCTGTCTGAGGCTGAACCAAAGTGTTTGCAATCTTGGTGTCGCATTTGACCCGGAGATGAAATTCCTACCGCACCTTCGCACCATCAGTGAGACTATCTATTTTCACCTCCACAACATTGACCGACTTGCCCTTCCTCAGCTCTTCTGCCTGGAACACTCATCCTTGCGTTTGTGACTTGACACATGACTATTCCAATGTTCTGCTGGCCAACCTCCCACATTCTATCATTCCAAAACTCTGCTGCCTGTGTTCTTACTCATGTTTAGTTCCTCTCACCCATCTCCGCTGTGCTCATTGACCTACATTGGCTCCCAGTCAAGCAACACTTCAGTTTCAACGTTCTTGTTTTAAAGCCCCTCCATATCTCCATAGCCTTGCTCCCCCACCACTACCACCAATCTCTGTAATCTCCACCAATCACAAAACCCTCCAACATAGCTGCGCTCAAATAATCCTGGCCTCTTGAGCATCCCTGCTGCACTAATGATGGCTCTGCCTTTAGCTGTCCAGGCCCTTAGCTCTGTAATTTCCTCCCTAAACCCCTCTGACTGTGTACCTCTCTTTTCTTGCTTTGAGATTTTTGCTGAAAACTCATTTTTTTGATCAGGCTTTTAACTATCTGCCCTAATATCTCCTTATATGACTCGGTGTCAAAATTGGCTTCATAACACACGCATGCAGTGCCTTGGGGTGGTTTATTATGTTAAAGGTGCAATATAAATGCAACTTGTTATTGTTATGGTTGAGGTCTACCCCAAACTTGGTGTGATGATTAGATTTGATCAAATCATTCTACGCAAAACGATTCTGCCCACGTTGACATTGAAATTTAATTGTCCTTGGTGCGAAGACAGTTTGGAGTCCAGATAAACACAAGACCTTCCTGCACCTTTGGGTTAGAATGAATTTGAGTTTGGGCTCAGTGACCGTTCACTCCCACAATGATGCACCGATAAACCTTGCGTCACCCTCAATCGGCGTGAAGCCACCGCACGTGCTTAGCAAGAGTTATTGCGCCTGCTTTGCAAATAAAAAAGGTAAGAGCTACTTTGGGCAGAGATTTTCGCTAGGTGAGCGGTTGCAAGCCTGACCCACTCGAGCGTGAATTGACGCACGTTGATGTCGGCCGAGCGTGCCGACGTCAACGCGCAGTCGCGAGACTGTTCGGTCAGCGGGCACGTGTCGGAGCCAGCAGCGCGCCCACCGACAATTAGAAGGCCCGTTAAGGCCGTTAAGTTATCAATTAATGTAAAGTTTTCGCTACTTTCACGGTTGGCGGGCAGACAAAGAGGCCAAGCGGCCTTCGCATTTTTTTGGAAATCTCATCCACGGGCGGGATGAGGTTTCCAAAAGCAAATAAAACTGAAATAAAAACTTCAATTTTTCATTAATAACATGTCCCCGCTTGTGTGACGGAGTCACATGAGGGGACGTGTTTTATTACATTTTTATTTTTAACATTTTTTTTTTATATCCCTTCACCTCCCTGAGGCAGCTCTCAGGCAGCGCCCTGCACTGCCGCTCACGTTTCATGCTGGGCAGGCCTTACTTGGCCCGCCGGTGTGAAATCGTGGTGCGGTGCCAATTGCGGGCGGCGGTCAGCTTACTGCCCGCCCCCTGCCGAGCACCCCCTGCCAAGAGCAAACTTCTGCCCTTTGCTTCTATACTCCAAACACACCTGAAGATGTCGATCCAGAGGGCAGAATTTTACTCTGGCAGGATTTTACAGTCCCGCCGTTGTCAATGGTCTTTTGGATGACTAACTTATATTTATATAGCTCTCCTCACAACCACTGGAGGTCTCAAAGCACTTTACACCAGTGAAGGACTTTTGAAATGTAGTCACTGTTGTAATGCAGGAAACACAACAGCCGATTTGCACACAGCAAGATCCCACCAACAGCAATGTGACAATGACCAGATAATCTTTTATTTTGATGTTGATTGAATTATAAATATCAGCCAAGGCACCGGGGATAACTCCCCTGCTCCTCTTCGGAATAGTGCCACGGCATCTTGAACATCGATCCAGGCAGACGGGGCTTCCGTTTAATGTCTCATCTGAAATATGGCACCTCCGACAGTGCAGTGCTCCTTCAGTGCTGCACTCGAGTGTCGGCCTTGATTTTTGCTTGGGACTTGAACACACACTCAGAGAGGAGAGAGCTAACTGAGCCATGGGAGGTTAAAAGAATAGGAAGCATGGGCTGAACTTTACAGCTCCCCTGGGAGTAGAATGTCAGGTAGGGTTGGGGTGTGCGTGGGTACAGAAATTGGGTTTATGGCAGTGGTGGTACCACCGGGATAAGAGTCTGGGAGCTCTCGGAGGTGTGACTTGCTCTTGGTCAGGGGCAAGCCAATTTGGCTGCGAGGTGAACTCAACCCTAAATTTAACACTGGGACAGACCCTGCACCCCGCATAAACCTCAGCCCCACGTTAGAAAGAAATTCAACCTTCTCCCAGCCTACCCCCAGTTCCTGCTTGTGGCCTCATGTGATGCAAGTCAAGCTATGGTTCTGGTTTTGTTTTCAATGATCATATTAGTGCTGTTATTTGAGGTGTCATCACTTCCTTCTTTGGGTAATGGTTAAGGCTACACCCTAGAACGAGGCCTTGTACACAGCAGAGTGGAGGAATGTGACTTGACTGCTCTGGTTCATTGTTCCCAAGTGTCTTTCACCCTCTACCTCTATACATTGGAAGTACAGGAATATCTTATACTGGTTGACATTAAAGTATACCTTTAATAAGCATCTGACGCTTATGATTCTACCAACTTTACTTGTGCTCATCAGTACTAAAAAGTATTGGCATTAAAAGTGATAGATTTTAACTTCAGTTTTAATGAATTATTGGAACAATGTTCACTATGACATAAATCTTTTGGACATTAGCAAGGAACATTAGGACAATAATGTGAGCATTCTGTATTACTCAGTGTCCTGTTTAATTGCAATTATGCAAATTCTTAGCCAAGTGAACTTTATTTTTCAAGAAGTTACACTGCAAAGTGTTCCAGAGAACATGAATGAATAATTATGAACCCCTGAGACACAAGCCTACTTTGAAAATGATCAAAGCCTCTGTGATTCTCTTTCTTTTTTAGGAATGAACACAAGTATCAGTGGTGTTACCAAGGAACAGCCGTTGACACCATCCAGAAGAAGTTTGCCCTGTTTGGCTCAGAGCCAGACATTACCGATCAACCTGAACAGACATTCTTTACAACAGCCTTCCAATCAGAAGCAGACACTAAGCGCAGGACCATCTTCCACAAATGTATCTTATGAGAAAGGTCAGTGGTTCCAGAAAATACTCTCCATTATAATGTTGGATGGTGCTTTTAAATCCAAACTACTCTTTGATGCAACCATGCACAATTAAGACAATGGTTTTACTGCATTACAAGGGTATTGCAAAGCTTTTTGACTAGTTAGTCAATTAAAATAAAGAACTTGCATCTCTTTAATGTCTTTCCTGTCAAAGGCATTCCAAAATGCTTCACAATAATCTTTTAAATATGGTCACTGATTTTTGCAGGCCATTATTGCATTCATGCAGCTATTAACTACCGTTGTATGGCTACATCTAAAAATATGACCTTCTTGATCTTTATTAAGCATCTGGTTTGATATATCTCCCTCTCCTCCGCCAGCCTAGAGTATTGACTCAAGCCACGAGACCTCCCTCCCTGATGATCCGTTTGGGATGTGCAGCAAATAGCATACGCTTTCTCAGGCGCTTCATAAGCTTGCCTACTTTTTCTAGACCTTCCTATCCAAGTGCAGTGGAGCACAAGACCAGACAGAAGTTATTCCCTGTCCCAGTAGTTACCTATTCAGTGATTGTACAGGGAAATGAAACAGGCTGTGCATTTCTAACCTTTTGTTTCACCTGCATGTCCATACTTGCTGTCGGTGCATTAGTGAGGTCACATCTAGAGTCCTGTGTGTAGTTTTTGTCTTCTTACATAAGGGGGGATATACTTGGAAGCAGCGCAGAAAAGGTTCTCTCGGCTGATTCCTGAGATGAAGGGCTTGTCTTATGAGGAAAGGTTGAGGCAGGTTAGGCCTATGCTCATTGGAGTTTAGAAGAATGAGAAGCGATCCTATTGAAGCACCTATGATTCTGAGGGGTTTGACAGGGTAAATGCTGAGAAGATGTTTCCCCTCATGGTGGAATCTAGAACTAGGGGTCACAGTTTCAAAATAAAGGGTCTTCCAATTAAGGCAGAGGTGAGGAGGAATTTCTTCTCAGAGGGTCATTAGTGTTTGGAATTCTCTCTCCCGTAGAGCAGTGGAGGTTTGGGTATTGAATGTATGCAAAGCTGAGTGAGACAGATTTTTGATTGACAAGCGAGTCGAGGGTTACGGGGGAAAAACAGGAAAGTGGAGTAAAGACCACAATCAGATCAGCCATGATCTTATTGACTGGTGGAGCAGGTTCGAGGACCCAAATGACCTCTTCCCGCTCCTATTTCTCATGTTCTCATTGGAGGGCAGAAAGTGACCTCCAGTTGGACCATTAAGTTGCTCAGTTGACTGTCCAGTGATAATATGCCATGGCAGTGGAAAAACAGTGGGCTCTCCTTCCAACGCCTTCCCCCACCATATTGCCAGCCCTCCGACCTCCCAGCCCATTCCAAAGCACTAGAAAGATCCAACCCATTAACTCGGTTTTCTCTCTCCACCGATGCTGCCTGAGCTGCTAAGTGTTGCCAGCATTTTCTGTTTCTATTTCAGATTCCGAGCATCTGCATTATTTAACTTTTACAACATCATCTCTTGCTGGGCACATTCTTTTTAATAAGCAGCTGCAGCTTTTATTGCCTCAATATATATTCTTGCATTCAGATTACCACAGGAAAATGTGTGAGGATAAATCAAGGTTACTCCTAATCAATATAACCTTGAACACAATCACATCATCCAAGCCAGAAGCAAAGAACGATTGCTGTTAGATAATATGTTTGAACAGTTGCTAACGCTTACAATATTGTTTTCCTCAATGGCAAATAAAATGCAATGACAATACTTCTGGGCAATAAATTTGTTGATTGCTAATTTGCTGCCAGAAATACCCGACAGCAACGTAGAGATGAAATTAGTTGCATATAATTATCCATTAATTTATTTTTCCAAAGTTTGCAGGAGCTCTGCTCTCCTGTTGTTCCTATGGCGCAATCACATGGAATTGCAACTTCAGTATATTGGAAAACAGACATCAAATTGGCTGTTTATTCTAGCCGACACTGAAAACAGTCTCAAGAAAAGTAGTGTGGGGTGTACAGTGGGCTGTCGTTCCTATATTGCACATTTTACATTCCAGCTAAAGTTGCAGTGCTGCCCAATGCTTTTTCAGAGTTCAAAAAACAAGGCCACTTTTGCCAAGACAGATAATTAAAATTAAGGATGCTCACAGTCATTTGAATTTCAAACGTTGGAATGAGTGTAGCTAAACATGTCAGGATTGAAGATATTCTAATGAGCTAAGGCATGCACCAAACTTGTGGGATCTTCCTTCCTACGTACTGTTCCATTTTTGGTTTGCATGGTTTCGATTTGTTTTTGCTGGAGGGGTTTTACTATGGTCACAAGTGGTAAATTTCAAATAATCAATCTTCACACTGAGAGGGTCAATTTTCAATTTGCTGCTTGGACAACAGATCCAGACTGTGGATTGACACCCGTTATAGACACCGTCTGAGATTTCTATTAATTGGAAAGAAAATCAGTTGTTTGTACAGTGAATGTTGGTTTTATGCACAGGTGGTAGGTTAAAAATCGATGCCTGCTGTAAGATCGATCCAAACTTGACATTAATTCTTCATTGGATTTAACCATGTAGCAACACATATTGAGCAGAATTTTATTGAACCTGGTCTGCTCACAGCCGACAGGCCAGCAGAAGGTTGGCAACTCGCTTATCGGAGAAAAGAGCCTTTGCAATAGCTCTTTAATTCAGCCATGCTATTAGCAACCCACTCCTGGGGTCCCCTGACCCGCCACAGAGTGCCGGAGCGACGGCAAAGGAAGGGTTTCTCGATTAAAGGTACCACAGCAGAGGTCGGAGTGCCTGAATTCTACCTTGCTTCCTGAGGCAGCAACAACCACAGGAATGGAAAAAAAGACCCAGGAAAGCTGCCCCACAGGCCTCCGACTCCTTCCTGGATATCTGAGGGTCGGAGGTGAAGCGCTGTCCCCTGAGATCGGATGGAAGAAGCCAGCCTCCCAAACCGACGCAGCAGGGTTGGAAGTGGGCGAGGAAGTGAGCAGCCTGAGTGTGGCCCTCGAACCTGAAACCAATGCTCACAAGAGGTTCAGTGACCTCAGGAGGGCAGGGAAGGTGAGTGACATCCCAACTTCAGGTGTCAACCCCCCCACACTCTGACTTGCCCAGCATTCTCCAGCACAGCACTCCTTACAACAACATACCTTCCAGCTCCATGCGACTCTCTCTCTCCAGGCGACTCCTCACATCCCCATCCGAACTGTGAACACTCACACTAACCCTCAGCTTTGTGCCATCTCATATCCATCCCTCAGAGTTACCCTCCACGATTGCTGTCATTCCCCCCCTCTTCGCACAACCCATCTCTCACACTCAAAATTCTGCTTTCCTTAATCGCCTTAGTAGAGAGCACACAGTGCCAGGGACAATCAAAGAGCTGGAGGTGAATCTCCAGCGATAGCCACCTTAATAGCCACTGGCAATATGTGTCCACTGGGAAGGGGACCCTGCTCCAGAAAGCTGCAGATGTCAGTGACAATCTATCGTGAAAGCATAAGCCTCAGGAGCCACAGCTACTCAAGATTGACCGCGTGTCGACCCTGTGATGGGGGTGTTGCCTCCTTCCGGCTGGGATCTCTCTGTCCACCCCCTCCAGTCCTGTGGAGCGGTACATGGCTGGAGAGATAGGCATCCGGTGTTGTCGCTGCTGTTCCTGTGGCTGGTGCAGAGAACCAACGTAGAGCTGCATGAGTTGCTCCCAGGATGCAGTGAAGGCCAACAGCAGGGAGGATCAGACCTAGGCGAGTAAATCCCAATGTCGGTGAAATGATTCCCAAAAAAGTCGGAAATCACTTGTGAAGGAGTGAAGGCACATCCTCAGAACAAGCCCTGTGAGAACAAACCTTGCCCATAGGCAGGCCAGCAGTTTCACTGTTTAAACATTTTCGCGCCTTCAGTTTTATTGATCTGTAACGCCCGCTGTGTTCTCAGCTTGTTGACCCTGGCGAGTTTCACACAGCTCAGGAAACCTGTTCACTTGTTGTTAAAGCCAGAATGTAGGGTTGAAGGTTCAACTGATTGATTAGTTAAATACGTAAATGCCTGACCCGACAGCTCAATGGGAGTTTCCCGCTCGCCTCGGAATGCACCCTGCTGGGATGCAGAAGTGGGTGTGATTATCACAGCCTACCAGCCCGTCACTGCTTTTTGGGGATTCAATTCCCCGCCCGCACCTGAACCCATCTTGTGCCTGAGTTAAATTCTGCCCACAAAGGAGTAAGCAACATTAGCCAGCCTCCTTTCTTGGATAGAAAATACAATTCACAAAATATCTAAAACAAAAACAGAATTACCTGGAAAAACTCAGCAGGTCTGGCAGCATCGGCGGAGAAGAAATCAGTCAACGTTTCGAGCCTTCATGGCCCTTCGGCAGAACTGGCTTCAGTTCTGCCGAAGGGCCATGAAGGCTCGAAACGTTGACTGATTTCTTCTCCGCCGATGCTGCCAGACCTGCTGAGTTTTTCCAGGTAATTCTGTTTTTGTTTTGGATTTCCAGCATCCGCAGTAGCTTTTAGCTTTTTGTTTTTATCACAAAATATCTACCTGCCTCCGCTCCTTAAAGTCCGCTGGACATGTTATGTTCTTTGTCCCCTATTGCTGCTTGTTCCTTAACTCACTTGCTCTGGACTCTCAAATGCTTAGCACTCTCCTATCGAGGCCTGGACTTTCTCAGTGCCTCTTTACTCTTGACAGCTCAAGGTTTCAAGCAGGCAGCTGCATAAGCAGCTTTGGGAGCATCCTATGTCAGCCCTATCCTTCTGCATAATGGGTCGCTTTTAACTTGGCCATTTTATCATCCTTTGCTAGTGTCTCATTAATCCAAGCTACATTCTCTTTATGAGGGCAAGCTGTTTATATAGTAAGCTGCCTAACTGAATGGTTTATGCACAAGTTTAAAAATGCCTAATCTAAATGCAAGTTTTATGTCGTTAAGATTGTTGAGATTTATAAAATTATTATGTTTAGGGACAGCGTCTTTAAATTTAGGGTAAAATGAAGGGTTCATGTGACCTGTTTTGAAGCCTGCCTGACAACAGGTATTGGTGATGGGCTGCTAAATATTAAAGGAAGGCTTAGGTTGTTTTACTGAGAAAAAAAAGTGCAAGGTATTCACACTTGCAGACAATTGCAAAGGCAGCTGTGATACCAGTGTGAGTCTCCAAGTTCCAGGGAAGTGTTAACAATGTCAGGTTGCAAAATGGTATACTTTGAACAGTCCATTTGATTCCAGAATAGGGTAGAGTTGGAATAAAGAATAGCTAATCGGCATTTCTACCTGGATATACGGCCCATGTGATTCACATTGCCATGCAGATGAAGACATTGTAAAGATCGGGTTACAGGCTTTCCTAAAATATCACTGAATATCACAGGCAAGAGGTTCAGTTTGCCAGGGCCCGGGAAAGAGAGAATTGAGGCCGGAAATCTCAGTGGTTTTCACGTTCCAGAATGTGGGTGAAAGCTTGTGTTTGGAATGAACGACCAAATTCAAGAGGAGGTCAAAGGAAGTTGGAAGATTAGCCTAGTTGTTCAACAGAATGGATCTCCAGTAATACTCTCACCATGAAAGACAGTTCTGGGACATTGGAAGAATCAAATGTCTATTATGGGAATACTGTATCTTCACAAACTGGGTTTTTTTTTAATATGGAAAGACGTTGCATTATCTGGACATTTGGATGCTGACCTGGAGTTTTTTTTAAAGGGTCGTAAGTTCACCTTGGAACTACCAACAAGCATGTTTTTTCCAAGGAATCACCTGTCCAGATTGAGGAAGTGCTGTTTATTTGTTTTGAACTGCAATCACTTTAACTGATGGTGGGAAAACATGGATAAAGCACAGACAAGTGATTTACTGAAAATCACATGGCAGAGACAAGATTTAAGTTTGAACCTGTTGTTTTGTGAATTCAGTCTTGTTGGGGAATAAGCTGAGCAGAAAGGCTGCCCGAACTGACTCTCTGTCTCTCTGCCTTGGCTGGAATTCTGTGTGTGGTTACAAACCTGTAGCCAGAGAACCCTCATCTGAGTGTAGCTTGTCTGCATTTTAGACCTGCAAAGCTGAGACAGGGAGAATTGGTCTGTCTCTATATTCTCCTCCACACCAAAGCTCTGTTGTTGAGAACCTCCAAACATCTACCGTGGCCAACGGCCCGATCTCAGGCGAGGGAGCTCCAGATCAACAGCGCCAAGACACTATAATGCCTATGCTCTAAAGCCAATCTCTGCTGAGAGACTCTATCTGTTTGTCTTTTGTCTGTGTGTGTCTGTGTGCTGGGGTATCTTTTAAAATGGATAGGTAGGTATACTTCCAGAGTAGAATTATGTGTTCACAAGTTCTTGCAACTTATTAAAAAATAAGTTTTGTGTTATAATAAATCAACCATTCTGGGTTTATTGAAAGAAGCCTGGTTAAAGTCTTTTTTTTCCTGGGTCTAACAGTAGTGAAGGTAAATAATTGATCATTTTGGTGAGTGAATTAAACTTTTAAACTAATGGTGTGACCTGCGGAGTAGTGGGGCTGGATAAACCGGGTACCTCTTCCATCCCACTCATAACACTACTTAAAAGACAGTGTTAATGTATACCTGTGAAGCGGGTTTTTTCAGTTATGCTAAAAATAAGAAGGGAGTATTCCATTTTGTGGTTTAAAGTGTACATTGCTACAAAGATAGTCATTAGTTTAGTCATTAGTGCTTTTAGTTTTTTTGTTACAGTAAATGCCTTAAAACATGAAATCATGTTGTGTAATCTTTTTCATTGGAAATGTTAATATCTTTTTTAAAAGTTACCCATCACTGCAGAGAGTATAACAATAGGCTGAAAATGTCTAATCCTGCATTTTATTTGCTCATTATCATGTTCCATTGCAAGGTTACAAGTTCAAATTCAACTTTTTTATCGTTGCAGCGAGGGTAAAGTATAATGAAAAGGAAAATCAAGCAGGACATAGTACAGGTAGCTGATACCCTCCGACTACTGTGGCTCTACCACTAAAATTGTATTTAACCTAAGACAAAGTGCTGCGCACTATTAGGAGCATTAATGATTATTTGTTCATAGAATGTTCTAATTGAGAGGAACACTAGGTACCTCTGCAATATAAAACAATTTTTACGACCACCACAATGGAAAACTACTTTCTCACTTGCCATCCAAAATCTGATGAAATTTTGAGTTGAAGCTTGCTGTCAGGGTGAACGTTTGCATTAATGTTTCAGTGCGGAAATTAGTCTGTCAACGTGAAGCTGTTCTCAGTTATTTCTGTTGTCACCTCTTGTACTGGCAGAACAGAAATAACCATGTCATAAACCATGCTGCCAGACCTAAAAACACTGAGCTGCGATTACCGGAACTAATATTCTATCACGACCGATAGAACCTGCCGTAGAACACCAGCCTATGAAATGATTGAGTGCTACTCTTTTTAAGTTGAATCTACTTTTCTGTGATGCGATCACAGCTAGAACCGACTCAGGGGCCGACATTTCCTGGTCCCGCCCGCCATGGGGATTGTCGTGGGCGGGACGGTAAATTTGACGGACCAGCAAAGGGTGAGTTGACTTCGGGCAGGTCGCGGGACTGGGAAATTCCACCCAACAAGACTGACTGAAGCTACTAGATGTAAGAGCTCTATCAGATATCATTCAGTCATCAATTGTCCTTGAGATGTTGTGACACCAATATCAATTTACTGTCCACCCCTAGTTGCCCTGATAACATGAAGAATCAAGCATGTGGGATATTTGACAAGCATACTTTAGACTAGTTTTAATTTGAGGTTGAAAACATCAATATATCAGTAGAAACGCTGAACAGATAAATATTTATGTGGACAGCTGTTTTGTTGAAAAATGTACAGTTCACTTATACTTAAACTGATTTATTGTTTTACATAAAATATGTAGGTGTAAATAATTTAGCATACAAGCGCCAGCTTGCACTCTAATTTAAAACCTGCAAGGAGAAGGAATTGTTGATCGAGTTATACGCAAGACACATGGATTTCCCCTGTGCCTGTGGAACTGTCTAGGGGATTGTTAATCTTACCAGCTACTCGTGAGCTGCTTCCTCAGGCTGAAGCCATTCTCCAGATATAACTCTATCTTTTCTTTTTTTTTTGTAGAATTATCAGGCCTTAGAGCACAGCAGGAGGCCATTTGGCCTGTCATACTCATGCTGGCTCTTTGAAAGACGTGTTGTGCTTAATCCGACACCCCTCCTTCTCCCTTTACTCCGTGGTCTCGGCTAATGAACCCGCTCACCAGATGAGACAGCCTTTACCCTACCCAAAAACCCGTCATCAGCTTGAAAACCTCTATTAGGCAATTTCTTAACCTTTTCTGTTCGAAGGAGAACATTATCTATCTAATCGTAGCCAGAAAGTGACCATCAATGGTTTTCCTTCCCATTTCCACATCGTTTCCCTAGTGCCCCCCCAAGGATCTATCCTTGGCCCCCCCCCGCCGCTAGGTGACATCATCCAAAAACACAATGTGCAGAAACTTGCACTGAGCGGGTGGGTGCGCACCCGACCCACTGGAGGGTAAAATGATGCACGGTGATGTCGGGCGAGCAACCCGACCTCATTACGCACTCACGCGATGTTTCGGTCTGCGGTGTGCGCAGGAGTCAGCAGCACACCCACCCACAATTAACAGGCCTATTAAGGCCATTAAAGTTCGAATTGAATGAAGTTTTTTGCTGTCCGTCCAACCTTACACTTGGCGGGCAGGCAAAAAGGCCAAGCGGCCTTTGGATTTTTTAGGAAATCTCATCCATGGGTGGGATGAGGTTTGCAACAGCAATTAAAAATTAAATAATTAAAAAAAAAAATTCATTTATAATATGTCCTTCCTCTGTCACATGAGGGGACATGTCTTTAACATTGCTCACTTTTTTATTTTTAATGTTATAAATCTCCTGCTCTCTGAGGCAACTCTGTGCCTCAGGAAGCTTTCATTGTGCACACTCGCACGCATGCGCGAACTTCCGTGCTCGCCCTCCTCCCACCCCCACCCTGGCAGCGCCGAGCGCAGTGTGCATTTCACGCTGTCTGGCTGTTAATTGGCCAGCCAGCGTGAAATTGACGTCAGGGCCCGATTGTGGGCGGTGATCAGCTTCATTCCGCTCCCGGGCCAACCTGACAAGGTAAAAATCCTGGCCAATGTCGATTCCACATGTATGCTGATGACATCTAACTCAACCCCACCGCCACCCCTCACGACTCCTCCACCATCTCTAGATTATCAGAATCCTGGACTGAATGACTGAAAATTTCCTCTAATGAAATGTTGGGAAGACTGAAGCATTATGATCCCAGCTGAATATGGGACAAGTCAGATCCCAGACTAAAACCTGGCTTGGTAGATCCTCACATTTTTTTGTAGAAACTGGTGTAGGTCAGTTACTGAACACATTCACAAGAGCCTGCCAGTATACTGTTAACACAAAGAATAAAACGTTTATTAAACAAGCAAAAATGAACTATATTACACGAGACAAAAAGGTTGGAAAGATTTCAATACAGATGCCACAATATGATTTCAACTCACACTATTCCTTTTATCCCAGCAACCCTTACAGGCACAAAACCCCAATGGAGATTTCCCACTATTTCAACACCAAGGCATCTTTCTTGGGTTAACTCAGTTTCAAACTGTTTTCTTCCGGCGGACTTTTGAACATTCACTAGATGTTTCTCTTCAGCTGGTACCTCTCCCCGAGTCACCCAAAAACCACACCATTAGTTAAACTTCAGAGCAAACTGCGAGGTCCCTAAATTTAGTTCCCCAGCAGGATTGTAGGATTTCTTATTAGAGAAATTAGACCTTCTGCCTACAGTCTCTGGTATACACACACTAACTGGCTACCCTTTTATGTTTCTCTGTGTCTCTGAGAGTCTCTGGACCCCTGTCACTAGGCAACAGCGCAGTTTTTTCTACTTTACATTTCTTTTTTAACTTCACTAAACTGCTAGCCCCTTGGTAACCCATCTCTTCACTTCAAGAGTTGTAAAACCTCATTAAAAGTGCATGTATACTGACAGGGTCCAGACTTCCTGGCACCCAATTCACCAAAACCTCTAAATACAACTAAAGCCAGGTGTCACCTTTCTTAACGCCAAAATACAAAATATAAATTAGATTTAAAGCCATACATTGTTCCTAAAAGAAGCCATTGCTTTTGGTCTTCATTATAAACTCAGCTCTCTTGTTACCAACACCATTTCTCTCCCTGGCAATTGTCTGAAAATAAATCAGACTGTTCACAACTTTGTTGTCATATTTGACCCCAAGATGAATTCCTGATCGCCTATCTGTGCCATCACTACGACCGTCCATTTCCACCTCTGTAACATCTCCCGGCTCCACCCCTCAGATCATCTGCCGCTGAAACTCTTAGTTATCTAACTTGACCATTCTAATGTATTCATGGTCGGCCTCCCGTACTCTACCTTCTGTAAACTTGAAGTCATCCAAAACTCTGCTGACCGTATGCTAACTCACAGCAAATTCCCATCACCCATCACCCCTGTGCTTGCTGACTGACACTAGCGTCTAGTTAAGCGAGGACTCAGTTTTAAAATTCTCATCCTTGTCTTCAAATTCCTTCACAGTCTTGTCCTTCCTTATCTCTGCAATATCCTCCAGCCCTAGAATTCTCTGAGATAGCTGCGCTCTTCTAATCCTGGCCTCTTGAACATCACTGATTCTAATCGCTCCATCATTGGCAGCTGTGCCTTCAGCTGTCTAGACCATAAGCTCTGGAATTCACTCCATAAATCTTTTCACCTCTCTGCCTCTCTTTATTTCTTTGGAGACGCTCCTTAAAACCTACCTACTTGACCAAACCTTTGGCCATCCGGACTAATATCTTATGTGGCTAAGTGTCATATTTTGTTTTATAATGCTCCTGTGAAGCACTTTGGAATGTTTTATTAAGATAAAGGCTCCATGTAAGTTATAAGTTGTTGTTGAAAACTGTAGTGATTGTTGGTATAACTTTTCCTACTGCCTTTAGGGGGTCACATGATTGTACTGACGAATGAGCTTTAAGCCGGAGTAATCTTAGGGGCGGAGCTTTCTAGTCGTGGACCTGGTTCAGGCATGTCATTTCTAAAAGAGCTCTGTAATAAAGTTATCTGCTTCAAATCAGAAACCTGTCCCTTGCATCAAGTGTGTTTCAGAAAGAGTCTTAATAATTGAAGACCCTCATCCCTTTCATCAATAATTTAGTGAAATAGTTTGCTAATGCATTTATGATTTAAAAAAGTTTGTCCTCATAGTTTTTTGTGCTTTCTCTTTTCAGATGTTGTTCCAGAATCTGGTTCGGACGAGAGTGTTTTGGAATATAATTCCTGTCAACAGTGCCATTCCAAACTTTCACCACAACAGCCTCTCGATGACTGTGTTGTTTGCCTAGGTATCCACGGTGTTGATGCTAACTGAGCGACGTGGGGTGGTTGTAATAAAAAAAAAGCGTTGACACAGCTATCTCAAGTGTCCCTGAGGAAGCGATCCAACTGCTAATTTTATTTTTCCTTTCCAAATTGAAGAATTAATATAAACACGGTAAAATTGTCCCCGAATAAAATCAAAAATAGCTGGAAAAGCTCAGCAGGTCTGACTGCATCTGTGGAGAGGAGTAACTTTGGATCTGTAAGCTTTGTATCCCCATCTTACACCACATATTAGTGCTGCCGCCAAGATTTCAGTGAACATGACAGTGTGTGTGCACACCAAGCCCTCCAGAAGTATCACACGTTTTGAGTCAGAGCTCTTCATCAGAACAGATGTTTTTATGTTATAAAGTTGTCCCCAGTTTGGGTCGCTGCTGTAAAAGTTCCAGCAATTACAGCTGACACCCCTGCTGTTTGTAATCTGTGCTAACGGCTCAGCCTCAGAACCTTTATGGAAACTAATAACGTTTGCAAGTGATTTTAGGCTGGAATGTGAACTGTTAAATCTAAAAATCCAACCAGGAACATAGACAAACAGTGAGATGACATCCGTAAATGGGTAAATCCATGGCAGGTGAAGTTCAAGAGAGGTAAATGCAAGCCATTACACATTGGAAGAAGGTCAAAGGTACACCATGGATTGTGCAGAGGAAGCGAAAGGTGGGATAGAAAAAATCTGTTCCTGATAATAGATGCAATGCTTAATGTCAGAAATCTCTGGGACAATAATAAATGAAGTGACTAGAATTTTTAAAAAAAGACTTGCATTTATACTGCGTCTTTCATAAACACTGGACACCCCAAAGCTCTTTGCAGCCAGTGAAGTTTTTCTTCAGTGTAGCTGGTATAAGAAATGCAGCAGCAAATTTGCACAACTCAAACTGCAAAAGCAGCGATGTGATAATGACCAGATAATCTTTCTTTTGGTGATGTTAATTGAAAGTTGAATACTGGGGATAACTCCTCTGGTCTTTTTCCAAATAGTGCTTTTACATCCACCTGCAAGGGCAACTTGGCAGGGGAGGAATCGTCCCAGATTTGCACAAAGTGCGGTAGCGGGTGGGGAAAAAACCCGTTTTGACCTCTGGCCGTTTCTGCCTCATTACTTAGGCAGCCACAGGAAACATGCTGTCTCACGGGCAGGCAGCCTCCGATTTGCCCACCACGCCATTACCTCACCGCTTCCTCACGCAGGGCGCCACATTTAACCTGCAGCCACACGCACACTTCTCAATGCCTGCAGCCAGGACTGCTCCAATGAAAACATGGCCCCTAAAGCCAAGAAGATTCAGTGACGCATCCCAGGGACACCTTCTGTACGCCTGTGAAGGCCTGCCACGATGTCCTCTAACTCTACTCTGGCCGCAGGAGACCCATCAGCCTCACTACTCTAGTTTGGGAGGCGGTGGCATAGGTGGTCAGCGCCAATGCTGCACACAAGAGGTCAGCCATCCAGTGCAGAAAGCAGGTGAATGATCTCATCTGTGCCGCCAGGGTAAGGCAGCCATCGCATCACTAAAAACTCACACTCACAAGTCCATCACACATTCACTGGCATCTCACTCACTGCCAGATTAAGGGACATCACCACTCACTCTCTGACATGCAGCATCTCATCTGCATCTGGCCTCCTCTGGAGTCTGCCTCCTCAGCCCTCACCACCTTGAGGCCACTTGCACAGATCAAAGTGTGCCCCCACACACACCCTGGGATACCCCCCTTCCCCAGTACAGCCCTCGCCCTGCAGCCTCTTCACTTGCCTGAGGCCACTCCTCCCCCTTCCCCAAGCAAGCCCTAGCCCTGTAGCAGTTGAAAATCTTCCTTTGCCTTATGGCTGGCTTGGTAGGTAGAAACCTGCCTGTGAGCCCCCCCACTAAAAGTGATGTGGTGCTGCCTATGAAGCCTGGCGCTGATGACCACGAGTGCTGTCCAAAGCAACATAGGCAAATAAACCTCAAAATCCTGAGTGAAATGCAGCTCGCCAGGCGTACGTCGCTTATGTACAGTTGTGAAACATGTTGATGTGCAGCCACCCCAACGTGCCCGGATGATCCAGTGTGGGGGGGATGATTCAAGCGGGCAGGGCTTGTAATGAGATGTTAAAGTATTGAAATTAGGTTCCCGAGGTACAGCGGTGAGAATTGCGGCCCGCCATTGACAGGTGGAACGGACCATCGCTAACTGGTTTCACAATGGCGTGCAACCGATTTTTGGCCTTCTCCCCACATTGTCCCCCCCTCCTTACCACCACCACACCCGCACCCCCCTGTCCCGTTCCCGCCCCCCCCCCCCGCCCCAGTCCGCCACACCCGGCCTGGCATGATGACCAGCGCCAACCGTGCCGGATATTTCCAGCCGGGGTCTCATTTGAAAGATGGCAACTCAGACAATGCAAATTCCCCCAATATTGCAATGGTGGGTCAACCTTTATTTTTGTGCTCAATCTGCTGACTTAGAGGCAGGCGTTGTACCAACTGAACCACAGCTGGCACTGTACTGGCACAACTTAACTCTATATAAGTTCAGCATAAGTTGAAAAATGTTAAATTCTGCCAGTACCCTGGTCAAAGCGCATCTTGAATTTGGATCCTGTTTTGGACACCAAAACTGGGAACTTCCTTGGAGCTGCTTCACTGGAACTTATGGAAAATATTTGAACCGTGGAGGCTGATTCAGGAAAGAACAAGTCGAACTGACAATAAAAAAACACAAGCAGCACTAGCAGCCACCTTTCCAATGTTAATTGGGGGAGCTATTTCACTACTTACGGTGTCCAAGGATTCAGGCGCAGAATGTATCTGTGGACTGTGTATGTGTGGCAGCAACTGAACATGAGAAATCAGACATACACCAAATTCTACCCTTTTCTCCTCTTCAACAACTTAACTGGATGCAAGTTTAAAATGATAAATCTCTGGAACAATTTTTGATAGTGGAATCATTTATTAGGGCAGTCTTTTGATCTCACAGTAAATATTTGTGTCTTCCAAGGCTCACTACGCAGTTAATAAAACAGCTATAATGATGATAACAATTGCAAGTACTTAGTCATAATAAATAACAATAATATGGACCCCAGAAAAAAAAAAATTGCTTAAAATTTCATGCAAGGGAGATGTCCGTAATCGGTTTTTAGTTCTGCAGTGGTGTGTAGTGACCTCCAGAGAGTTCTGCTCAGGTTTTGCATAACATAAGAAACGAATTGAAAAAGCTCTGTGAATATATGGACAGATGTCAGATTGGTAAGCACTGCCTCTGCTGTTTTGCAGATGAAGAGAAGGAATGGAGCACCATCGAGTCTGAGCAAAGAACATACGATTCTCGGACTGATCATGACTTTCTCCTCCAGAAGCCGTCAAACCGTCAGTCATCGGAGGTTCATGATGAAGCACGAGTGGTATGATTTTTGGCAACGTATTTTGTGATATGTATTTTGGGGAGACCTGTAGTGATCGCAAATGCGTTAGCTCCGCTTATTTGCCTGCATTCGTTTTGCTGATGGTATAACAAGAAAATAAATTTGGGGTAGATTTTCGCCTGTGCTGCCTGGGTAGTAATCTGGAAGAGCGGATCACCGGCCGTTTAGAGAAGCCGCCTGAAATTCTCCTCTTTCATTTCAATGCAGAAGCATTTTTTACTCTCAGCCTTGCTACCTTGTTACCTTCTGGTGCTTTTCCTCTTTTCAAAGTCCTTGCTGCTGCTCTGTTGACTAACTTTAACCTGGGCAGTGCTTCCCATTATATGTCAACAAAGGTCAAAGAAATTTTGACATGTAGGTAAACTATCGTCCTGCATCTTGGCCCCACCTCCCCCCCTGCAACCCCCGCCAAATCTCACCTCCAGGAAAATGACCCAGGAGCAAGACGGAGCCAAGCAACGGGCATGCCAGGAGGCAGTGTAATTTTAGTGCTCGCCCCGCCTCTGTTTGCCCGGGTGGTGTGGGGGGAGGTGGGAGCTAAAAAACAGCTACGTTTCAATGAAAAATGTCACCCACTGGCTCCAAGGGGACACGTCATTAGAAAAAAGCAGTGGGCACTCACACACAGTATGGTTAAAATTGCTGTGTAAAAATGGAACTCAGCAGGTCAGGCAGCATCTGTGGAGAGAGAAACAGAGTTGACGTTTCAGGCCCATGATCTTTCATCAGAAAAGTTAGAGATGTCATAGGGTTTGAGCAAGGGGGTGCGAGGGACAAGGACAAAAGGAAGGTCTTTGGGCAACAGGAGAGACTGAATGACAAAAGAGTTATTCTTCCAGGGCCAAAGAGCGTGGCGATGAGGAAAATTGCTGGTGATGCCTCTGGAAGACTAACTCTTCCGACATTTAATATCTCCTGTATTCCTTTTGTCCTTGCACCCACTCCATACTCAAAACCTATTACACCTCTAACTTTTCCCGGTTCTGATGGAAAGGAAGACAGCCTGAAAGCTTAGCTCTGTTTCTCTCCGTGGATTGTGCCATAACCCGCTGAGTATTTCCAGCAATATTGGGCTGTTAAAATTGCCAGATGCTGCCTGTGCTCGGGTTGGATGAATTACATCAGGTTTCAGCAGCGTAATAAAAGGAAAGGCTGGCAGTTGAATGGCAGAGTAGGTGAGAGTGCTTTATGGAAGGGCATGAGGTCTATGAATCCAAGGGTCAAGATGACCTTTGTTTTTGTATTAAAGGAATTCGGAGAGGTGTGAGTTAATCAAAGAGAGTCAGCACAGGTTTGATGAGCGCAGATTGTGTTTAACTAATCTAATCCAGTTTTTTAATTAAGTAACAATAGGCCGATGAAGGAAATTTAGCAGAAGCGGTCTACCTGGATTTTAAGAAAACTTTTGACCAAGTACCACGTAAAAGGTTGATTAACAAAATGGAGGCTCGTGAAATAAGACAGTCAGCGTCAACATCAGAACATAAGAACTAGAAGCAGGAGTAGGCCATTCAGCCCCTCGAGCCTGCCCCACCATTCAATACGATCATGGCTGATCTCATTTCGGCCTCAACTCCAATTTCCCGCCCTCTCCCCATGTCCTTTACTAATTAAAAATCTGTCCATCTCCTCCTTAAATTTATTCAGCGTCCCGGCATCGACTGCACTCTGAGGTAGTGAATTCCATAGATTCACGGCCCTTTGAGAAAAGTAATTCCTCCTCATCTCTGATTTAAATCTACCACCCCTTAGCCTAAAACTATGGCCTTTCATTCTAGAATGCCCCAGAAGGGGAAATATCTGCTCCAGGTCTACTTTGTCTATCCCCTTTAGCATCTTGTATACCTCAATTAGATCTCCTTTCATCTCCTTGCAACAACACTTCCAAATTTTTATACTCTATTCCTTCAGCAATAAATGTCAAAATTCCATTTGTCTTCCTTATTACCTGCTGTACCTACATACTAGTTTTCAGTGATTCATGCATGAGGACACCCAGATCCCTCTGCACTGAAGCATTCTGAAGTTTCTCTCCATTTAAATAATAAGTCAACTTTTTATTCTTCCGAACAAAATGGATAACCTCACACTTATCCACGTTGAACTCCATCTGCCAAATTTTGGCCCATTCACCTAACCTGTCCATATCCATTTGTAAATTTCTTATTTCTTCATTGCAACTTACTTTCCCTCCTATTTTGGTGTCATCTGCAAATTTAGCTATAGTACCTTCTATCCCTGAATCCAAGTCATTAATAAATATTGTAAATAGTTGGGGCCCAAGGACTGAACCCTGTGGCACCCCATTATTATAGCTTGCCATCTAGAGAAAGACCTATTTATACTGACTCTTTACTTTCTGTTGGTTAGCCAATCCACTATCCAAGCTAATATATTACCCCTAACTCCATGTGATCTTATCTTGTGTATTAATCTTTTGTGCAGCACCTTATCAAAGGCCTTCTGGAAGTCCAGATATACTGCATCTACAGGATCCCCATTATCCACTTTGCTTGTCACATCTTCAAAGAACTCTAGCAAATTAGTCAAACACGATTTACTCTACATAAAACCATGCTGACTCTGATGGATTGCATTTTGACTTTCCAAATGCCCCATTACTACTTCCTTAATAATGGATTCCAACAATTTCCCAACAACAGACGTTAAACTAACTGGTCTATAGTTTCCTACTTTCTGCCTCCACCCCTTTTTTAATAAGGGTGTTATATTAGCATTTTTCCAATCCACTGGAACCTTTCCAGAATCCAGGGAATTTTGGAATATTATAGCCAATGCATCCACTATCTCCGCTGCCACTTCCTTTAAGACCCTGGGATGTAGGCCATCAGGTTCTGGGGATTTGTCACCCTTTAATCCCAATAGTTTGCTAAGTACTTTTTCTCTAGTGATGGCGATTGTTCTAAGTTACTCCTTCTCTATACCCTCTGCACTACGTGTCCCTATTGGGGTGGTACTAGTGTCCTCCACTGTGAAAACTGAGGTAAAACCTTGATTAAGCCTCACTGCCATTTCTGCATTTCCTACTAGTAACTCCCCAGTCTCATCATCCAAGGGACCAACATTCACTTTAGCAACTCTCTTTCCTTTTACATACTTGTAGAAGTTTTTGCTATCAGTTTTTACATTTTGCGCTAGTTTTCTTTCATAATTTACTTTTTAAATTATATTTAGCAACCCTTTGTTGATCTTTAAAAGTTTCCCAATTTTCCAGCCTGCCATTGACCTTTGCAATTTGGTAGGCCTTAGTTTTTGCCTTTAAGTTTTCTTTAACTTCCTTGCTTAGCCTTGGATGCTTTTTCCCCCTCTTACCATCTTTCTTCCTCGTTGGGATATATTTTACTTGGGAAGAATTGAATATCTCCTTAAATATCTACCATTGTTCATCAACTGACCTACCTTGTAGTCTTCCTGCCCAGTCCACTAGAGCCAAATCTGCCCTCATGCCTATGTAGTTACCTTTGTTTAACTCCAGAACACTGGTATGGCACTCAGGTTTCTCGCTCTCAAACTGAACTTGAAATTCTAGCATGCTACGATCACTCTTCCCTAGAGGATCCTTTGCTATGAGATCATTAATTAATCCCATCTCATTACACAAAACCATCTCCAGAATAGCCTGCTCCCCGGTTGGTTCCACAACATATTGCTCCAAGAAACAATCTCTAATACACTCTCCCTCAAGGCTACCCTTGCCAATTTGATTAGTCCAGTCTATATGCATATTAAAATCACCCATGATTATCGCCGTGCCTTTCTTACATGCTCCCAGTATTTCCTGGTTTATACTGTGCCCTACTGCTAAACTACTGTTTGGGGACCTATAGATTACTTCCACCAGGGACTTCTTTCCCTTGCTATTTCTTATTTCTACCCGGACTGCCTCTACGTCTTGCTCTCCAGTGCCTATATCATTCCTCACTATAGCACTGATCTCTTCCTTTATTAACAAAGCTACACCACCTCCTTTTCTTTCCTGCCTATCCTTCCGAAACACTGAGTGCCCTTTGATATTCAGCTCCCAAACCTGTTCTCCTCATAACCACGTCTCAGTAATCGCCACAAAATCATACCTAATTATCTCTATTTATGCAGTTAAGTCATTAGTTTTATTCCGAATGCTACGTGCATTCAGATAAAAAGCCTTTAAGTTTGCCCTATTGTCAATTTTCCCTACTCTTATATGATTCTTTCTTTCAACATGGCGTTCACACACTCTGTCCCTTCCTTTCACCTTTTGATAACAATCAGCCTCATCACTAACCTGCACTCTTACCCTCTCCTTAAACTTTGATTTTTTATATTTCTATGCAACTGAACCCTCGCCCCAAATATTTAGTTTAAAGCCCTATCTACGCCCCTAGTTATGTGATTTGCCAGGACACTGGTCCCAGCATGATTCAAGTGGAGCCCGTCCAAACAGAATAGCCCCCTCTTTCCCCAGTACTGGTGCCAATGTCCCATGAATTCAAACCCACTTGTCCCACACCAATCTTTGAGCCAATCATTTACCTCTTCAATCTTATTGACCCTGTGCCAATTAGCTCGTGGCTCAGGTAGTAATCCGGAGATTATTACCTTTTTGGTTCTGCTTTTTAATTTAGCTCCTAGCTGCTCGTATTCCCTCAGAAGAACCTCTTTCCTTCTTCTACCTATATCGTTGGTACCTACGTGGACCACGACAACTGGATCTCTCCCCTCCAACTCCAAGTTCCTCTGCTGCCCAGATGAGATATCCTTAACCCTGGCACCAGGTAGGCAACATAGCCTTCAGGACTCTCAATCCTGGCTACAGAGAACGGTATCTATTCCTCTAACTATACTAGCCCCGATTACAATTACATTTCTCTTTTCTCCTCCCACTTGAATGTCTCCCTGTACCACGGTGCTATGGTCAGTTTGCTCATCCTCCCTACAGTCCACACAGGGAGCAAGAATCTCGAACCTGTTGGATAAGGGCAAGGGCCGATGCTGCTGCAGTGCTACTTCCTGGACCCCTCTACCTGCCTCACTCATAGTCACACCCTCCTGTCCCTGACCACTGGCCGAATTTAAAGTAGTTAATCTAAGGGGTGTGACTGTCTCCTGAAACACAGCGTCCAGGTAACTCTCCCCCTCCCTGATGTGTCGCAGTGTCCGAAGCTCAGACTCCAGCTCATCAACTCTGAGCCCGAGTTCCTCGAGCTCCCAACGTTTGCAACAGATGTGGTCACTAGGAACCACAATGGAGTCCACCAGCTCCCACATCATGCAGCCACAACACATCGCCTGGCCCTGCATCTCTATTTTATTTAATTAGTTTTTAAATTTGTTTTTAAATTTCCTACTGGTCTTTAGTTTATCAATCTGTAAAATATTTCTCATATTTAGAATAGAGTAGTTAGAATAGAGATTCAAAATACACTTTTTAAAATCAATTGGAACTCGCTCTCTCTGCTGAGTTGAAGCTGAAGTGTTAGGCCTCTGATCCTGGGCCCCAGTAGTCACCCTTAACCTGAAATCAATTTAGAATAGGTAGTTCAAACTAGCAGTTACTTACCAACCAATGAACCAACGATCTTCCTGTGATGACACTTTTATTTTTACTCGTCGACGGTGACTGCAGAGCACACTCCTCTCGCTCTCTCCTCTAGCTGACTGCCTGTCCCAAGGTCCTCCCATTGCAATCTCCTCTAGGTGCTGCTGACTGCCTGTTCCAGGGTCCTCCTCTCGCTCTCTCCTCTAGGTGCTGCTGACTGCCTGTCCCAGAGTCCTCCTCTCGCTCTCTCCTCTAGCTGCTGCTGACTGCCTGTCACAGGGTCCTCCTCTCGCTCTCTCCTCTAGGTGCTGCTGACTGCCTGTCCCAAGGTCCTCCTCTCGCTCTCCCTTCTAGGTGCTGCTGACTGCCTGTCCCAGAGTCCTCCTCTCGCTCTCTCCTCTAGGTGCTGCTGACTGCCTGTCCCAGGGTCCTCCTCTCGCTCTCTCCTCTAGGTGCTGCTGACTGCCTGTCCCAGGGTCCTCCTCTCGCTCTCTCCTCTAGGTGCTGCTGACTGCCTGTCCCAGGGTCCTCCTCTCGCTCTCTCCTCCAGCTGCTGCTGACTGCCTGTCCCAGGGTCCTCTTCTCGCTCTCTCCTCTAGCTGCTGCTGACTGCCTGTCCCAGGGTCCTCCTCTCACTCTCTTCTCTAGCTACTGCTGACTGCCTGTCCCAGGGTCCTCCTCTCGCTCTCTCCTCTAGATGCTGTTGACTGCCTGTCCCAGAGTCCTCCTCTCGCTCTCTCCTCTAGGTGCTGTTGACTGCCTGTCCCAGAGTCCTCCTCTCGCACTCTCCTCAGGGTGCTGCTGACTGCCTGTCCCAGAGTCCTCCTCTCGCACTCTCCTCTGTCAACCATTCACATCTCTTCTGGACACATCTTTTGTTTCTTTACTTTACTCATTGCAGGTCCCTTTGGCTTTTTTATCCTGGAACTTATCTCTGCTGACCTCCAGCCTATCACAAACCTTTCCTGTTATCTCCCCTCCACCCCCCCTCACCCCCCCAACCCTGCCCCACTTCCTCAAAACTGATTGTATCTCAATCATTCTTCAGTTCTAATGAAGGGCCATCATCAATCAGCAATGTTGGGCCGGATTATTACGGACCCCTGTGAATGGAATGGCAGGCAGGAGTTGGGGGCAGTAAAACTGGTCACCATGACAACGGCACCATTCCCAACACTTACCCATCCGCCCCTCCCTCTCTGTAATTTTACCAGTGGCCGAGGAGGCATCGTACGAACATATGAAATAGGAGCAGAAGGAGGCCATTCAGCCTCTTGAGCCTGCTCAGCCATTCAATAAGATCATGGTTGATCTGTTTGTGTCTCAAACTCACATTCCCAACCACCCCCATTAACTTTTGATTCCCTTGCCTAACAAGAATCTATCTACCCTCCCTGCCTTCAGTGACCCCGCCTCCACCATCTCTTCAGGCAAAAACTTCCAAAGTAGTATAACCCCCTGAGAGAAAAATTTCTCCTCACCTCTGTCCTAAAAGGGCGACCCCTAATTTTAAAACAGTAACTTCTAGCTCTGGACTCACCCACAAGAGGAAATATCTTTTCCACGTCCACCTTGTAGAGACGGTTCAGGATCTTATATACTTCAATCAAGTCACCCCTCACTCTTTTAAACTCCAGTGGAAACAAGCCCTGTCTGTCCAACCTTTCCTCATAAGACAACCCAGTCATTCCAGGTATCAATTTAGTAAACCTGCTCTGAACCGCCTCCAACACATTTACATCCTTCCTTAAATATGGTGTGATCTCACCAATAACTTGTATAACTGAAGCATAACATCCTTACTTTAATGTCCAATTCCTCTCATAATAAAGGATAGCATTCTGTTAGCCTCCTTAATTACTTGCTGTGCCTGCATGCTAACTTTTTATGACATATGTACTAGAACACCGAGATCCATCTTCACCTCGGAATTCTGCAATCATTCTCCGTTTATGTAATACTTTGTTTTTTTATTCTTCCTGACAAAGTGAATAACTTCACATTTTCCCACATTTTACTCCATCTGCCAGATTTTTGCCCACTCACTCAACCTGTCTATGTCCGTCTGCAACCTCCTTATGTCCTCTTCACAACATACTTTCCTACCTATCATTGTGTCATCTGCAGATTTAGCTACCATACCTTCGTCCCCTCATCCATGTCATTGATATAAATTGTAAAAAGTTGAGGCCCCAGCACAGTCCCCTGCAGGACCCCACTCATCATACCCTGTCAATCAGAAAATGACCCATTTATGCCTACTCTGTTTTCTATCAGCCAGCCAATCTTTTATCCATGCTAATATGTTAACCCCTACACCATGAGCTTTTATTTTCCGCATTAACCTTTGATGTGGCACCTTATCAAATGGAAATACAAGTGTCATATGTCTACAGGCTCCCCTTTATCCACAGCACATGTTACTCCTTCAAAGAACTCCAATAAATTGGCTAAACATGTTTTCCCTTTCACAAAGCCATGCTGACTCTTCCCGATTACCTTGAGTTTTTCTAAGTGCCCAGCTATAACCTCCTTAATGATCGATTCTAACACCTTCCCCATGACAGACATCAAGTTAATTGGCCTATAGTTTCCTATTTACTGCCTCCCTCGCTTCTTAAATAGATGGTTTATATTTACTACTTTCCAGCCTGATGGAACCTTAGAGGTCTGCTCGCCCATTGATGAATTGAGGCCCATAAATAACCACAAGATTCTCCTCCTGCCTCCATTGGGATTTTATCCACAACAGCGGAAGTTGGCACCAAATGTCCAGCCTTGCAGTGAAACCTGGTGGACTGGTGGCCGGGCAAGGGATGATGCCTCCTCTTTGAGTCCCCTGTGCTCATTAGAATCTGCACCACAACACCCCTCCCACCTGACTAAGGTATGCTTCCCACCCCCCACAATTGCCCCCCCTGTGCGCTCTGGCCCTCCAACTCCCTCTTCATTCCCCTCACCGGGGCCTACCATCTTGGTAAATAGTGTGGGTGGAGGCCTCCAGTTGGCACCAGGAACCAGAAAGGGGTTATGCCAACCCCTCCTTTGACTTGCCAACCACCCGCAGGGACAAACCTGCCAAGCTGCACATTCAGCGCACGTCTCTCCCACTGCTCATTAAATCCTAGCGGCAGTGGGATGAGGCCCTTAACTGCCCACTTAGGGGACTCAATTGCCTACCCGATGCCTCCACTGCCACTCGTCATGTCGGCGGTGGGAGCGGGCTGGTTGGCAATGGGTACACCGCTGATGTCAGGGCACCCTATTTTACAGGTCCACCCCCTGCTTCTGTGCCACCGAATGGCCTGTATAATCCATCCTTTGATTCTGTGCATGGTGAAATGACTTGAAAATAAATTCAACAACCAGCAACAGAAATGACATGTGGCAGCAGCTTTTTCAGATGTGCAGATTTTCAGACTCTATTAAAGGCTTTCAAGATGTATAAACCGAATACCGTTGATTCATAAAAATGTTTAAGAGTGGTGTTCCAGAACCCGGTGACTTAAAAACGTATTCACAAAAAGAATAAGCCATGCTTGCAAGTACAAATTGGGCCAGAGCTGTCAGTGTGATGGATTTTTGGTGTTTGCCCACAAATTAATGGTGACTACACTTCAAAAGTAATTAATTGGCCGTGAAGCACTTTGGGATTTTCCTGAGGGTATGAATGGTACTTCATGAAAATAAGTTAGCCTTTGTAACCAGAGCTAGCATCAGTTTCCATCATTTTATTAGGCACTGTTCAAAGGAGAATTTGGCAGTAAGGACAGCTAGGCCCAATATGAGTGTGCAAGACAGAAAGGTGGACTGGGATGAAAAGGAGTTGAAGAAAGTGGTATACCACAGTCACCAGTTTGGATATGTACATCACGATGACAGTGAGTGGGATATCATTCCCAGGAAACAGGAAAGGCATGAGTGGCCTTCTTCTGTGCTGTATATTCTATGATTCAGAGAGCAGTTTCATTGACAGTAGAGGAATTTAGTGAGTTAACAGAGAAAAGCCTTCAACTATGGAAGATCCAAATCAGATGGTCTCGGAGATGGCAGAAACATCAAAATGCCACGTCCAATTTGTTTGAACCTGAGGTTGGAAGAGTAGGAAGAGTCAGAAAATGGTAAAGATCGGTCGCTGAGGTGGATGTCTGGAAATAGAAGTCGATAGAATCGGGATCTGAGGTAAGCTGACAATTGTTACAGAGTGAAATCGGAAGGAGCAGCAGATGCAGCAAATGTCATTTTCAGTCTCTCCAGGCCATGGGGACGTGGATTGTGAAGCTTTTTTGGTTGCATACTGTTCAGGATGTCGATGGAGAAAGGAAAAAGAAAGGAAAAAGGATCCGATAAGAGGTCGTGCCAGCCGAAAGGTTGAAGAATCGGAGAATCATAGAAGCATTTGCCCCTTTGACAGAGTTATCCAATGAGTCCCACTGCCCTGCTCTTTCACCACAGCCCTACAGATTATCCTTTCCAAGTCTGTATCTAATTCCCTTTAGAAAGTTACCATGGAATCTGCTTTCTCTGAGCCTGAGGGGAGATTTGACTGAGCAGTACAAAATTGTGAAGGGCCTGTATAGAGTGGATGGGAAGAACCTAGTTACTTTAGCAGAGAGGTCAGTGACAAATGGGCGTAGATTTAAAGTGATTGGTGGAAGGACTAGAGGGGAGATGAGAAAGACGGTGGTAGGGGTCTGCTACTCACTGCCTGAAAGGGTGGTAGAGGCAGAAAACCTCATCTCATTTAAAAGGTGCCTGGATGTCCACCTGTAAGTGCTGTTACCTGCAGGGCTATGGACCAAATGCTAACAAATTGGATTAGGCTGGGTGCCTCATTCTTTTTTTTAGCCAGCGCAGGAACGATGGGCCATGTGACCTCTTTCTGTGCCGTAAACGTTCAATGATTCTGTGAGAAGGTGTATTGCTACAGTAATGTAAGCAGGAGCTGGCAGATGCCGCCTGATGTACAATGTGGCACATCCGTGGTATCCCTCAGATATAACCTCATTGTCATATACAGGCATTGCATCCGTGCTGATAAGGTTGAAGCAGCTAAGCTGATAGAGCAGCTTGCACAAGGATAAGTAACAGGATTGGAACCTTGACAGTCAGTTGGCTGCTCTGTGGATTCAAGCTACTGTTGATAAATAGCAGCTCTCCCTGCATTTAAAGAGCTGATAGTGCAGAGAGATGCAAGCAGGAGAGACAGGTTTTATGAAGAACAGAAAAAACTCAAAAGATGAAGTGGGTAAGAATATATAATATTCAAGAAATTGACTTGATTTTTCATAAAAGATTACAGCTACCCTAGATTGTTACAACATGCTTGTGTCTGCAAGGATTCAAGAAAATCTAGTGCTAATTGAAAAGCTGGAGCATTGTAGGAGCATTTGGCTCTTTGATAGAACTATCCAATTAGTCGGACTCCCCTGCTCTTTCCCCATAGTTCTGCAGATTATCCTTTCCAAGGATTTAGAAAGTCACTATTGAATCAGCTTTCCCTACCCTTTCAGGCATTGCATTGCAGATCACAACAGCTGACTGTGTAAAAGAATTTCTCCTCATCTCTCCTTCTGGCTGGAATAATAAGAGTGTAACCTAAATTAAATATTTCCCCGAACCAATTCACTCCACAATTTTTGCTGCAGCTTCTTGTTTTGATGAACATTACTGATTTCTAAAGCAGTAGTCAAGAAGGAATGCACTCAAACTTGTTTTTAAAAAAAATGTAAATGCACTTTCAGCGATAGCGATCACATGACAAAGATAACCAACATAAAAGCTCCGAAGTTGTCACTTTCAAAATCAGACTGCGCACACAAAACTGAACACAAATAACTCAAACTTAATGAGCTGCTTGAAACTGTCAACATTGTTTTCCTTATCTAGTTTTCATTTTGTCGAGGTTTAACACTGCTAACTGTAAAGAATTTCAGTTGAGACCAGTGAGAAGTAAAACTATTAGGGGGTGACAAGCAGGGGGTGGGAATATAAATGCCTGCAACTTTTTTTTAAAGAATGTTAATTCTGATGGCTCGTGCAATTTGATTTGAAATTGCGCCTTTTGTCTTTTGCCCAGGATGAGGAACACTCAGAGATGTCATTTGGTCTTTACTTTAAAGATGGAAAGAAACGGATCGATTACATCTTGGTGTATAAAATATCCAGCATACAGGCAGAGAAGAGAAACACCTTCGAAAAAAATCTGCGGGCAGAAGGACTGCAACTCGAAAGAGAGGTGTGAACAAAACAAGTTAGGCTATGTATGATAAAAATAGAATGAAGAGTCCACTGGCTTAAAAGGAGTAGAAGTAAATCGCTGTTTCGAAAGAGTGGAGCTCTGCCTCATTATCACTACCTTTTGCCTTCAATTCTCTTGCCTTCCACGCTAACGTAGACCTTCCCTTCTCGTCTTTTCCTCCCCTCCCCACTTTCTCTACTTGCTTAAAACCGGATACATAACTAACTTATTCCAGTTCTGATTAAAGGACTTTGACCTGAAAGCTTAACTTTGTTTCTTTCTCTACAGCTCATACCTGTCCTGCTGAGTTATCTCTGCACTTTCTGTTTTTAATTTAGATTTCCAGTATCTAGAACATTTTCCTTTTGTATTTGGTTATTTATAACAATCCCTAATGTCGCTACATTTAAAAATCTGCTTTTATTTTTTTTTTTTTGCAAGACTTCCTTTGCTGGCTTAATTAGTTGAAGCAGTGAATTTCTGATCCATATAGATCAAGGGCATCCAAAATTCGATCCCTGGCCTGTGCTATGTTAGCTGCTCTCAGGCAGGACTGTTGGGAGGAGTACTGCCATTGACCTCAGCACTTCAGGGTTGAAGAGATGAAAACTGGCCAAGTTTCCAACGACCCCACTCCACCCCCTTCCTCTTCGCTATTCAGTTATTCTTGGTAGTAGATGTGAATGTGTAGGCAACAGATGAGGAAAAGATTGGAGTTGGTTGCTATAGCTCTTGGGGGGGAGAAAAGGCTTGACAGCATTCTCTGTCTGGATTCACCACATGAAGGTTGCCATTTGGATGAAGGATCAATAGGAATCCATTCAGTCGGGAAGAGAAGAGGAAGGAAGATCTCATGGGAAACAGGCGAAGGTGGCAGGTTGGATCCAAAATTGATTCAGTGACAGGAAACAAAGGGTCAATGGATGTTCTTGCGAATGGAATGCTGTTTCCAATGGTGTTCCACAGGGCTTAGTCTTGGGACTCTTGCTGTTTGTTGTATATATTAATGATCCAGACTTAAATGTGGGAGGCATAATTGGGAAATTTGCAGATGACACAAAAATTGGCCATGTAGTTGATAGTAGAGGAAAGCTGTCGAATCCAGAATGATATCAATGGTTTGCTTGAGTGGGCAGAGAAGTGGCAAATGGAATTCAATCTGGAAAAGTGTGAGGTAATGCATTTGTGGAGGGCAAACAAAGCAATAGAATACCCAATAAATGGGAAGTAATTGAGAGGAGTTGAGAAAATGAGAGACCTTGGAGTGCATGTCCACAGGTCCTTGAAGGTAGCAGGACAGGTGGACAAGGTGGTCAAGAAAGCATATGGAATGGCTTTCCGTTATTGGGCGAGGTATCGAATACAAAAGCAGGGATGTAATGATGGAACTGTATAAAATGCTGGTTAGGCCACAGCTGGAATTCTGTGTACAGTTCTGTTCACCTTATTACAGGAAGGACGTAAGTGCTTCGGAAAGAGTGCAGAGGAGATTTATAAGAATGTTGCCAGGGCTTGAAAATTGCAGCTATGAGGAGAGATTGGGTAGGCTAGGGTTGTGTTCCTTAGATCAGAAGAGGCTAAGGGGTGACATAATTGAGGTGTAGAAAATTATAAGGGGCCTAGATATGGTAGAAAGGAAAAACTTGTTTCCTCTAGCTGGGGGTCAATTACCAGGGGGCATAGATTTAAGGTGATTGGTAGAAGGATTAGAGGGGACACGAGGAAAACCTTTTCACCCAGAAGGTGGTGGGCATCTGAAATTCACGGCCTAAGTTGGTGGTTGAGGCTGAAACGCTCAGCTCATTTAAAAGGTACCTGGACCTGCATCTGAAGTGCTGTAAAACCAGGTGCTGGAAAGTGGGATTAAAATGAGCGGCGAGTTTCTTTTTTCTCTTTTTGGCCGGCACAAACACGATGGGCTGAATGGCCTCTTTCTGCAACATAACTTTTCTATGCTTCTAAGAAAAAGATAATATGCTAAGCTTGTGGTATTGTGTTGAGAAGCTGTTTACTCACCGTTCCTTCACTGCCGCTGGGTCAAAATCCTGGAACTCTCTTCCTAACAGCACTGTGGGTGTACCTACACCACATGGACTGCCCCGGTTCAAGAAGGCAGCTCACCACCACCTTCTCAAGGGCAAGTAGGGATGGGCAGTAACTGCTGGCCCAGCCAGCGATGCCCACATCCCGTGAATGAATGAATGAATAAGATAAAGGTACTCGTTCTGGTAAAATGAAAACTATAATTTTCTCTCACACTCGTCAAGGAAGTGTGAAGTAACAGGGACATAAGGACTGACTTTTGATAAAACACATTACTTGTCCAATAAGATGCAAGCCAGGTGAACTGGAATGAATTAAGATACTGCTGAATGGTAAATATAGATGTTAAAATATTGCCAGCACAGTAGCTGCATCATCTTATTTATGAAAGAAAACGAATGGAATGATTATGTAATTTCAGGAGCTAGTTCATCAGAGATTTTTGCTGATAAAATTGTTTATTTTCCAGTAAAGTTTGGAAAGGTCATGAAAATATTTGAAAAGACTAATGGATTTAGTGTGGGATCTACATTTAATTTCATTGAATGAATAATGCTTTGGGAAGCTAGCTTAATGAACAGGATCAATGTCTACACAATAAGGAGCTTTTGCTACTCAGTTAAAACTGATTAAATTTGAGTTTTGTGTTTGGACAGTGGCAAAAGGGCACTTCAATGCTCCTAGTTTAATTATGTTATCACAGTAACAGTGTGGCGGAACCTTTGTCACATTTTTCATATAAAAGCTGCTCTGAACAGTTTTGCAGGTTTGCTACAATAATAAACGTAAAGCAAAAGCGTTCTGCAGTTTGTTTTTAGCTCATAAATATGGAATAAGCCTCTTAAAAATCACTTTCTGTGAACTCTGAACCTGGATACATTTCGCAGTAAATCATGATGAAATAAGTAAGGGATGCAATTGATAATGAGCACTGTTTCACAAGGAAATCCTTTTAATGTCTGTAAATACTTGTTGACACAGTGGGTTGCTTTGCGGTTATTATTTCAGTTGTGTTGACTATTTTCACTGTCAGATTTAATTACTCTGACCCAGTTCTCAAACAGCCTTAGTACTCTACATAGCTTAGCAAAAATATGAAAGGTTAGTCATGCTTCTTAGGATAGATTGATACTGATGCTGCAAGCCTCCCTTAGAAAAGTTTAAATATATTTTGGGGATATTTAAGATAATCAAGATGAATTGGATGCAACATGGAGTCCAGTTCAAAGGTTTGCAGTTTTTTTTTATTTCAACTCTTTTGAAGTCTTGCTGTGTAAGCATTTGCAGACGGTTTCCCATTGCAGTTCTGAAGTGGGGATGCAGAGGGAGCGATGGAGGAGCCTCAGCCCCTGCAGCTGTCCACCAGGTTCGAGCAACTTGTGTGGACGAGAGCAGGCACTGTAAGGAGGATGAGCAAACTGTCTATGACACCGTGGTGCAGGGAGCCGTACAAATGGGGCAGTAAAATGAAATGTAGTTGTAACAGGGGACAGTGTAGTTAGGGGGATAGATACTGTTCTCTGCGGCCGAGAGTGTGAGTCTCGAAGGCTGTATTGCCTGCCTTTTGCCAGAGTTATGGACTTCCCCTCATAGCTGGAGCAGAACTTGGAGTGGGAGGGAAAGGGTGCAGTTTTCATGGTCCACATGGAGAGCAACAACATAGGTCGGGTTAAGAAAGATGTTCTGCCGAAGGAGTACGTGCAGCTAGGGGCTAAATTAAAAAGCAGAACCAACAGGATAATGATCTCTGGATCACTACCTGAGCCACAAGTCATTTGGCATGGGGTAAATAAGATCAGAGAGTTGAATGTTTTTTATTACATGCTTTCATGGGATATGGACATCAAAGGCAAGGCCAGAATTTGTTGCCCATCCCCAGTTGTAACAGTTGAGTGCCTTGATTGACCATTTCTGATGGCCGTGAAGAGTCAACCACATTGTTGTGGATCTGGAGTCGCATGTAGGCCAGGCCAGGTAAGGATGGCAAATTTCCTTACCTAAAGGACATTAGTGAATAAGATGGGTGGGATGTGTGGCTCAGAAGATTGGTGTCAGAGAAATGTGTTTAGATTCATGGCGTGCTGGCACCATTACTGGGGAGAAAGGGAGCGGTACCATTGGGGGAGCCTTCACCTGAACCATGCTGGGACCAATGTACTGTCTAATTATATAATTCGGGCTATAGAGAGGGTTTGAAACTAAATTGTGGGGACAGTTCATGTGAGGGAGATTTGGAAAGTTAAAGAGAAAGGACATGGCAATAGTGTAGGCTAGTCATGTAGGTAATGATAACTAGACTGTGACAGGAAGGGGCAAAGAGTACAAACATAAGTGAGCACCAGCAAATAAGGTCAGGGTAGGAAAAAACAGTCAAGTGACAGAATTAAAGCCTCTTTATCTGAATGCACACCGCATTTGCAACAAGATGGATGAATTGACAGCACAAATAGAAATAAATGACTATGATATGATAGCCATTACAGAGAGATGGTTGCAAAGTCAACACGGCTGGGACCCGAATATTCAAGGGTATTAAGCATTTTGGAAGGACAGGACGAAAGGAAAAGGAAGTGGGGTGGCTCTGTTGATAAAGGATGAGATCAGTCAGTAGTGAGAAATGACCTTGGTTCAGAAGATCAAAATGTAGAATCAGTTAGAGTGGAGATAAGAAATAGCAAAGAAAAGAAGTCAATAGTGACAGTGGTTCAAGGGCCCCCTGGCAGTAGCTACATTGCAGGACAGAGTATAAATTAAGAAATAATGGAAGCTTGTAAAATGGGCACTGCAATAATCATGGGAGACTTTAATCTTCATAGTTTGGATGAATAAAATTGGCAAATGCAGCCTTGAAGATGCGTTCATAGAGTGTATTTGGGATAATTTTTTTTAGAACAATACACTGTGGAACCAATCAGGATACAGGCTATTTTAGACCTGGCAATGTATAATGAGACAGGATTAATTAATGACCTCATGATAAAGGACCCTCTAGGTAAGAGTGATCATAACGTGAAATAATTTCATATTCAGTTTGAGGGTAAGAATTGAGGGTCTGAAACTAGTGCCTTAAACTTAAAGGCAATTACAAGGGTATGAAGGCAAAGGGCAGAATTGTCTTAGAATTGCACTAATTGCGGTAGCAGGTGTGAAAAATGATATTTTACTCACAGGCCGCAATGGGTGGGTTTTGCACTGTATCATCCGCTTGCTGCCCCATTAATTATGCAGCCACAGGAAACACACTGTCTCGCTGGCAGGCGGCCTCTGAATTGCCCACCATGCCATTATCTCACCGTTTCCTCACTCCAGGTGCCATATCTGAACTGCAGCTGCACATACAGGTCTCAATGCTTACAGCCCAGGACTGCTCCAGTGAAGACATGGCCCCGAAAGCCAAGAAGAGTTCAGTGACCACCCCCCCCCACCCACCCCACACTGGCCGCAGGAGGTCCAGCAATCTCACCACTCCAGCTTGGTAGGTAGTGGCAGTGGTGGTCAGTGCCAACACTGCACAGAAGAGATTGGCCATCCAATGCAGAAAGAGGATGAATGATCTCATCTGTGCCGTCAGGGTAAGGCAACCATATCATCACTCTAATCACACACTCATAGGGCCATCACATGTTCACTGGTATCTCACTCACTGACAGCTCAAGGGACATCACCACTCACTCTCTCTCTCACACACACCCTCACATATCCATCTGGCCTCATCTCCTCTGGAGACTGCCTCCCCAGCCCTCACCCTCTTGAGGCCACTTACACAGGTCAGCATGTGTCCCCACACACCCCCTGGGATACCCCACTTCCCCAGTAATGCCCTCACCCTGCAGCCTCTTTCTTTGCCTGAGGCCACTTCTCCCCCTTCCCCAAGCAAGCCCTAGCCCTGCAGCCATTGAAAAACAATGCCCACCTTACCGCTGGTCTCGTAAGTAGAGACCTGTCTGTGAGCCCACTTAGAAGTGATATAGTGATGCTTGAAAAGCCTGGCACTGCCCAAAGCAAGGTAGGCAAACGAACCTCAAAGTCCCAAGCGAAGTGCAGCTTACCAGGTACACGTCGCTTATGTACAGTTGTGAAACACGTCGGCGTGCAATCGTGCTGAAGTGCCCAGATGATCCAGCCTGTGGGGTTGATTCCGGCGAGCAGGGCTTATAATGAGATGCTAAATTATTTTAATTCTCTAATTAACATGACTTGCCATTGACGGGTGGAGCGGATGATCGCAAACTGGTTTTATGACGGCATGAAACCGATTTTTGCGATCTCCTGATTATTTTCAGCTCCCGCCCGCTATGGTGTCCACCGCAAATGGGAGTGGATGATTCCGCCCAGAGCTAGCTAAAGTGGGCTAGAGAAAAGGTTAAAAGGTAAGATGGTCGAGAAGCAGTGGCCGATATTTAAGGGGATGTTTAACAAAGATATATCCCATTTAGGAAGAAAGAAGCTACCAGAAGGATGCATTATCCGTGGCTAACTAATGAAGTTAAGGATGGTATCAAATTGAAAGAAAAGGTCTACCATGCTGCAAAGATTGGTGGTAACCCAGAGGATTTGGAAAATTTTAGAAACCAGCAAATGATAAGTAAAAATAATACTATAGGGGAAGAAATTGGAGCGTGAGATAAAACTAGCAAGAAATATAAAAACCGACAGTAAAAACTTCTACAAGTCTATAGAAAGGAAAAGAGTGATTGGTCCGGTAGAGGGTGAGGCTGAGGAATTAATATTGGGAAATGAGGAAATAGCAGAGACTTTTGTATTTTGTATTTTCCTTCACAGTAGAAGTCACAGAAAGCATCCCAAGATTAAGAGGAAAACAGCGGGCAAAAGGAAACGAGGGACTTAAAACAATGATTCACTAAAGAAAAAGTAATAAGAAAAGTAATGGGACTAAAGGCTGATAAGTCCCCTGGACCTGATGGCCTGCACCCTAGGGCCTTAAAGGAAGTTATTTTTTTAATTCGTTCATGGGGTGTGGGCATCTCTGGATAGGCCAGCATCCGTTGCCCATCCCTAATTGCCCTTGAATTGAATGGCTCACTAGGCCATTTCAGAGGGCAGTTCGGCATCAACCACATTGCTGTGATCAGGTAAGGGGGGGGAGATTTCCTCCCTCAAAGGGCGTTAGTGAACCAGATGGGTTTTTACAACAATCAATTCCATAGTCACCATTGCCTGAGACTAGTTCTAGTTTATTTTAATGTGTTAAATAATTTAATTTCAATTCCACCAGCTGCGATGGTGGGATTTGAACCCACGTACCCAGAGCACTAGCCTGGGCCTCTGATTACTAGCCTGGTGACCATAAGACCATAAGACGTAGGAGCAGAAGTAGGGCATCCGGCCTATCAAGTCTGCTCCGCCATTCAGTGAGATCATGGCCCATCTGATAATCCTCAATTCCACTTTCCTGACTTTTCCCCATAATCCTTGATTTCCTTACTGATTAAAAATCTGTCTACCTCCACCTTAAATAAACTTAATGACCCAGCATCTACAGCTCTCTGCGGTAAAGAATTCCACAGATTCACTACCCTCTGAGAGAAAAAATTCCTCCTCATTTTTGTTTTAAATGGGTTGACCCCTTACTCTGAGATTATGCCCTCCGGTCCTAGACTCTCCCACAAGGGTATAAAAACCTCTCAGCATCGACGCTGTCAATCCCCGTAAGAATCTCATATGTTTCAATAAGGTTGTCTCTCATTCTTCTAAACTCCAATGAGTAAAGGCCCAACCTACTCAACCTCTCCTCGTAGGAAAATCCCTCCATACCCGGGGTCACCCTTGTGAACCTTCTCTGGACTGCCTCCAATGCCAGTATATCTTTCCTTAGATAAGGGTTTCAAAACTGTTCACAGTATTCTAGGTGTGGTCTAACTAGTGCCTTGTATAGTTTTAGCAAGAATTGCTTATTTTCCTTCTCAATTCCCTTTGAAATAAAGGCCAACATTCCATTTGCCTTCCCTATTGCCTGTTGAACTTGTATATTAGCTTTTTGGGATTCATGCACAAGGACTCCCAAATCCCTCTTGCTGAAGCCTTCTTCAGTCTTTCTCCATTTAAATAATACTCAGCTCTTCTATTCTTCCTGCCAAAGTGCATAACCGCATATTTCCCCACCTTATATTCCATCTGCCACTTTTTTCCCACTCACTTAACCTGTTTATATCCCTCTGTAGACTCCTTGTGTCATTCTCACCACCTTCCCACCTATTTTTGCATCATCCGCAAATTTGACGAAAGTGCATTCACTTCCCTCATCCAAGTCATTAATATATATATATTGTAAATAATTGTGGCCCCAGCATTGACCCCTGTCGCATTACACTAGTTACAGGTTGCCACCCTGAAAGTGCCCCCCTTACCCTAACTCTCTGTCTTCCATTAATTAGCCAATCCTTTATCCATGCTAACATCCTACCCCCAATACCATGGGCCTTATCTTATTAAGTAGCCTTATGTGCAGCACCTTATTAAACACCTTTTGCAAATCCAAATATATTACATCTACTGGTTCCCCTTTATCTATCCTGCTGGTTACCTCCTCACAGAATTCTAATAAATTTGCCAGGCATGATTTCCCCTTCATGAAGCCAAGCTGACTCTGCTTGATTAGGTCATGTAATTCTAAATGCTCTGCTATTATGTCCTTTATAATAGACTCTAACATTAGAGTCTAAAATGTGGGGAGATGGCAATGTAGTGGTATTGTCACTAGACTAGTAACCTAGAGACCCAGAGTGATGCACTGGGGACCTGGGATTGAATCCCACCATGGCAGATGGTGAAATTTGAATTCAATAAAAGTCTGGTGGTGATCATAAAGCCATTGCTGGTTGCTGTAAAAACCCATCTGGTTCACTAATGTCCCTTTAGGGGAGGAAATCTGCTGGCCTACATGTGACTCTAGGCCACAGCAATGTGGTTGACTCTTAAATGCCCTCTGAACAAGGGCAATTAGGGATGCGCAATAAATGATGGCCAGTGATGCCTGCATCCCATGAATGAATAAAACAAAATCCCAATGAAAGATGCCTCCCTCCCTTTTCGAATGACGGTGTTACATTGGAAGTTTTTCAATCCTCTGGGACTTTTCCAGAATCTAAGGATTCTTGGAAGATTGCTACCAATGCATCCACTATCTCTGTAGCTACTTTGTTTAATATCCTAGGATGCAACCCATCAGGCCCAGGGGACTTATCGGCCTTTAGCCTCATTAGTTTCCTTAGTACTTTTTCCTAGTGATAGTTATTGTATTTGCTTCCTCCCCCTCTTTTGCCCCTTGGCTATTTAGTATTCGAATGTTATTAGTGTCTTCTACTGTGAAGGCTAAAGCAATGTATTTATTCAACTCCTCTGCCATTTCCTGGTTCCCCATTATTATTTCCCCAGCCTCATTCTGTAAGAGTCTTATGTTCAGTTTAGTCTCTCCCTTCCTTTTCATATATTTAAAGAAACTCTTACTGTCCGTTTTTATATTGCTTGCTAGTTTACCCTCAAAGTTTATTCTCCCTCTTTATTATTTCTTGCTCAACTTTTTTTGGCTTTTAAAACTTTCCCAATTCTCTGGCTTACCACTAATCTTTGCCACATTGTATGCTTTATCTTTTAATTTGATACTATCCTTAATTTCCTTGGTTAACCATGGTTTGTTTATCCCCTTCCTTGAATCCTTCTTCCTCACTGGGACATATCTTTGTTGTGAGTCATGAACTATTTTCCTAAATGTCTGCCATTGTTCTTCAACCATTTTTTCCTGCAAAAATCATATCCCAGTCCACTCCAGCCAACTCTGCCATCGTTCCTTTGTAATTACCCTTATTTAAGTTTAGCACAGTTGTTTCTGACCCAAGTTTTTCACTTTCAAACTGAATGCTAAATTCTACCATATTATGGTTGCTGTTTCCTAGGGGATCTTTTACTCTGAGATCAGTTATTAAACCTGCCTCATTACACATTCCCAGATCCTAAAAAGCCTTATCCCTGATTGGATCCAGAACATATTGTTCTAGGAAAGTGTCCCAAATGCACTTGATGAATTCTTACTCGTAGCTACCTCAGCCAATTTGATTTTCCCGATCTACGTGAAGATTAAAGTCACTCATGATTAATGTACTGCCTTTTTTACATGCCCTCATTATCTCCTGATTTATCCTCTGTCCTACATTATAGCCAGCATTCGGTGGCCTATAGACTACTCCCACCAGTGCCTTCTTCCCCTTGTTATTTCTTACCTCCACCCATATGGATTCTACATCTTCTGATCCAAGTTCCTTTCTTGCTATCATACTTATTCCATCTCGTACTAACAAAGTGGTATTACCACTGTGCCACTGTCGGAGCTCCTACCATTTATGAAACACGATAGTTCTTTAGGCCAGTGAATTACAAGGGAAGAGATCTGACTCATTCAAAAGGCTATTATGGTTAATGGGGTTAGTTTATTTGTACGCATGATTACAGAATTAACATGGGCTCAGATTTGAAGTAGTTACAGAAAAATTTAAATGGCTATTAAAAATGATTACAGAGTTAATCCCTTGTAGGTTTTCAAATATTATAAAAAAACAAACTCAATCTCTTATCTTTGTAACTTCTATCATTCGTAGGGTGTGTTCAAAAGCAATATAGATTCATGCTATTGCTTATATTGTCTATTAGTTATTTTGCCCATAGGCAATGACCTTTGGGAAGATTTGATCATGAGTCAAAAAATTTAATGGGGTTTTTGTTCTGAGGTAATATCACAAATTTTGACCCCCTGCAGGTAAAGCTGGAATGGCATTATTCACTCTTTTTGTGAAAATGGCGCTATTTATTAAATCATATACTGTGATAAATTTGTCTTGAAGTCATGTAGACATTGATCTAGAAGTTGTGTTTTTTGTAGCAATTTAATTCCTATTTCTTCATTTTTCTCTCAGCAATCCCTCACAAATAGCGACATAATGTTTGTGAAGCTCCACGCACCTTGGGAAACAATATGTAAATATGCAGAAAGGATGAACATCCGCATGCCTTTTAGGTATTGTACATGTGTTGTTTGTTTCAATCTCTGTTGAATCAGTAACTGCTAAACTGTGGTTTGGAACAGATTTGAGTAGCCACTTCAGGGATAAGCCTAGGGAGGGACTGTGCGCGGTACTCAATTTCATTTGGCTGATGGAAGATTTTAAAAACACAGCCAACAGCATGAGAATTGTTTTCATGCTCCAATAAATAATACATTCCTTGACACACATATGGTTATTGCCAACTCCCTTAACTGTGAAATGTACAATACATCTCCATACCTTCGACAACTTCACAGAATTACCTCAGCAAAAATGCAAATGCAAGTCGATAGCTAAATTCCTGAGCGTGTTTCACAATAACTTCCCGCACTATTAAGCAGGATTAAACAATAGTTTTTTGGCTGAAAATTCCCGCGTTTATAGTCTAGCGTGTATGTGTGCATGATTTAACCATCATGTTTTCATAACGCATGCCATCTTATTATTGACATTTGAAGAGTTTGAATGTTACATAGGGCGGGATTTTCCAGCCCACCCACCACTGGGATTGTCCGGCCGTGCCAAAGGTCAATGGACTTTTGGCTGCACCGCCAAATCTCCCACGGCGGGTCCTGCCCGGAAAATCCCGGCCTTAGTCTTTCCAAAGCTTCCTGGTCCTTAGTACTTTTTTTTTCCCTTTTCTTCCAGGAAAAAATGTTATTACACTGATTGGAAGAACAAAGTGATGAGCAGGTTGGTAGGGTGCTGTGCAGAATTTGCTAATGGCATCCCATAAAGATTGTGTTTGATGGTTGTAAAATCACAGCTAGGGCACGATTTGGGTAGTTGCTGTCTGGTATAGCACAATGCAGTTGCAAATCGTCAAACTACTCTGCTTTCAGTGAAGGTAGAGTAACTCTTTGGAGAAAGAAATCCAATTCACTTACAGGCTAGCTGAACAAAGTGACAGTCACGTTTTAGTGACTTTAATATTGATTTACAGAGCACTTCTGACCAAAATTGCATACCACATAAGGAACTGTTGAGTTTTACATGTAGGTCAAACCTATTGTCACTATGCTCTGAGATCTTCTGGTGGGATTTCACACATAGTTGATACCTTGTCATGAAATTATAGGCGCACAGTCCCATAGCTTTCTCTCAGTTGATTTAGATGCACTGAAAATCATGATCACTATTACTGGTGACAGAATAAACTGTGCTCCATGGGGTTATTGGAAAATAATGCCTTGTACTTCACGGCCAGTGCTAAAGTACTTCAGCTGTTACTGGTAAACCCCCTTCTTAAGCTTTTCAAAAGGTTTCACTCAAGTTCAACTGTTAGAGTTTGTTTTTAAAATGAAAGTATCAGGCAAGCTGCCAATCAAAAGAAGCAACGAGTATAGCATTGTCTTTTTGGGATCAGAATCTTTGAATCGGGTGTCAAGTGTGTGACAGGTTTGAGTTGGCCTGCCTACTGTAACTGAACTGGAAATTACAGTTTTCTCCATTCCATTAGAGCTGATTGCCAATCTGTAGCACTCAGTCCTGTCAGCCTGCCCTTAGTGAAGTGACACTCATGGAACATTTCTTGTGATAAACACTATTTCACTGTAAAATAGCACCAGTATATTTGGTCTTTTCAGTATTTGTAAAAGACTGGAATAGTCTCTGATTGATCCAAACCCATTCCATTGCCGCATTTATTACAGCATGCAATTTAAAAAAAAGAAAACTTAGCTCTTCCAAATGAAAGTTATTACTCTGTAATAGCTTATTTTTTGGTGAAATGTTTTGTATCATGTTCTCTATTTATTGCAGAGAAATTCAGTGTGGAACATGCCACTTTCTTTAGACATTCTCTTCCTGCGGACTCAGTTGAGGCATTAAACAGATTTCCCAGCGTGGTCTCGGGTGGAATTGCCTAACCCAGAGTGTTGTATAATAGAAAAGTGTTTATACTAGCAGCAAGTCTTGGTGCAGTATTTTGCAGTTCAATGCCAATATTTTAAGGGAGCTGAGGCTGTATAAGTTTGGTTTTGCTAGTTTTTCGTAAGGGTCTGCTGTGGAAATTCTGCTATTTGCAATCAGTTCTTAATTGCTTTATTCCATACTAAATATGGGGAGACGGTTTTGTCATGAGTATAAAATCGGCTTTTTTACACAGAGAGAACCCTCATTTGGTGTTATTTTCTTTAATTTTCAAATTTCTCCATTTTTAAAAATTAAAATTTGCACTAAATAAACAAGGTATTCATTTCATTCATATAGTTCATATTTCTCCGACAGTATCATTTGGTATAGGGAGTTAAATTTCTTTGCAGCATTTTATGTTAGGTTTTCCAACTAGAAAATCAGCTCCTGGCAATTTAGAGAGAGTGAGAGGGGGCCCCTGGGACAGGCAGTCAGCAGCACCTAGAGGAGAGTGCGAGAGGAGGACTCTGGGACAGGCAGTCAGCAGCACCCAGAGGAGAGTGCGAGAGGAGGACTCTGGGACAGGCAGTCAGCAGCACCCTGAGGAGAGTGCGAGAGGAGGACTCTGGGACAGGCAGTCAGCAGCACCCAGAGGAGAGTGCGAGAGGAGGACTCAGGGACAGGCAGTCAGCAGCACCCTGAGGAGAGTGCGAGAGGAGGACTCTGGGACAGGCAGTCAGCAGCACCTAGAGGAGAGTGCGAGAGGAGGACTCTGGGACAGGCAGTCAGCAGCACCTCGAGGAGAGTGCGAGAGGAGGACTCAGGGACAGGCAGTCAGCAGCACCTAGAGGAGAGTGCGAGAGGAGGACCCTGGGAGAGGCAGTCAGCTGCAGCTAGAGGAGAGTGCGAGAGGAGGACCCTGGGACAGACAGCCAGCAGCACCTAGAGGAGATTGCAAGGGGAGGTCCCTGTGACAGGCAGTCAGCAGCAGCTAGAGGAGAGAGCGAGAGGAGTGTCTTCTGCAGTCACCGTCGCCGAGTGATAAAAAAGAGTGACATCACAGGAAAACCGTAAGTTCATTGGTTGGTAAGTAGCTGCTAGGAAATTTAAAAACAAATTTAAAAACTAATTAAATAAAATAGAGATGCAGGGCCAGGTGATGTGTTGTAGCTGCATGATGTAGGAGCTGGTGGACCCCATTGTGGTTCCTAGTGACCACATCTGTTGCAAATGTTGGGAGCTCGAGGAACTCGGGCTCAGAGTTAATGAGCTGGAGTCTGAGCTTCGGACACTGTGACACATCAGGGAGGGGGAGAGTTACCTGGACGCTGTATTTCAGGAGACAGTCACTTAAATTCGGCCAGTGGTCAAGGACAGGGGGGTGTGACTATGAGTGAGGCAGGTAGAGGGATCCAGAAAGTAGCACTGCAGGAGCCTCGGCCCTTGCCCTTATCCAACAGGTTTGAGATTCTTGCTCCCTGTGTGGACTGTAGGGAGGATGAGCAAACTGACCATAGCACCGTGGTACAGGGAGACATTCAAGTGGGAGGAGAAAAGAGAAATGTAGTTGTAATCGGGAATAGTATAGTTAGGGGAATAGATACTGTTCTCTGCAGCCAGCATCGAGAGTCCCAAAGGCTGTGTTGCCTACCTGGTGCCAGGGTTAAGGATATCTCATCTGGGCTGCAGAGGAACTTGGAGTTGGAGGGGACAGATCCAGTTGTCGTGGTCCACGTAGGTACCAACGATATAGGTAGGAGAAGGAAAGAGGTTCTGCTGAGGGAATACAAGCAGCTAGGAGCTAAATTAAAAAGCAGAACCAAAAAGGTAATAATCTCCGGATTACTACCTGAGCCACGAGCTAATTGGCACAGGGTCAATAAGATTAAAGAGGTAAATGCATGGCTCAAAGATTGGTGTGGGATAAGTGGGTTCGAATTCATGGGACATTGGCACCTGTACTGGGGAAAGAGGGGACTATTCCGTTTGGAAGGGCTCCACTTGAATCCTGTTGGGACCAGTGTCCTGGCAAATCACATAACTAGGCTCATAGAAAGAGCTTTAAACTAAATAGTTAGGGGGAGGGTTCAGTTGCATGGAAGTATAAAAAATCAAAGTTTAAGGAGAGGCTAAGAGTGCAGGTTAGTGATGAGGCTGATTGTTATCAAAGGGTGAAAGGAAGGGACAGAGTGTGTGAATGCCATATTGCACCAAAGAATCATGTAAGAGTAGAGAAAATTGACAATAGGGCAAACTTAAAGGCTTTTTATCTGAATGCACGTAGCATTCAGAATAAAACTAATGAGTTAACAGCGCAAATAGAGATAAATAGGTATGATTTGGTGGCGATTACTGAGACGTGGTTACAAGGAGAACAGGTTTGGGAGTTGAATATCAAACGGCACTCAGTGTTTCAGAAGGATAGGCAGGAAAGAAAAGGAGGTGGTGTAGCTTTGTTAGTAAAGGAAGAGATCAGTGCTAATGTGAGGAATGATATAGACACTGGAGAGCAAGACGTAGAATCAGTCTGGGCAGAATTAAGAAATAGCGAGGGAAAGAAGTCCCTGGTGGGAGTAATCTATAGGTCCCCAAACAGTAGTTTAGCAGTAGGGCACAGTCTAAACCAAGAAATACTGGAAGCATTTAAGAAAGGCACAGCAATAATTATGGGTGAGTTTAATATGCATATAGACTGGACTAATCAAATTGGCAAGGGTAGCCTTGGGGGAGAGTTCATAGAGTATATTAGAGATTGTTTCTTGGAGCAATATGTTGTGGAAGCAACCGGGGAGCAGGCTATTCTGGATTTGGTTTTGTGTAATGAGATGGTATTAAGTAATGATCTCATGGTAAAGGATGCTCTAGGGAAGAGTGATCATAGCGTGCTAGACCTGATGGAGCTGATGGCCAATCCAACTGGCCTGCAGCTCCAGAGGGCAGGTCTTCTGCCCCACTGAGGGACCAAAGTCCCACTCACCTTAAGGTTGGACGGGCAGGTCTTTATTGATCTTAATTAGCCTTAGTTGGCCATTGACAGGTCGGCGGGCGGACAGCTGATTTCGCTGTCCGCCCACCTTCCTAAAAATTTAAAGGGACTGGGATGATGTCAGGGGTTCCTCCCGACATCATCCTGCATCATTTTCGCATCGGCGAGCGGGCCCCACCCCCAAATCGCCGAAAGGAAAATTGTGGCCTGTGGAACTCCCAAGATTTCAAAGCATTTCACCATGAGTAGATCCTGAGGTCTGAATTTTTGTGGGGACAGGAGGAGTCTCTGATTAAGACAAAATGGTGCTTGAGTCCCAGAAATACCACCCCCAAAACCAGCACCTACCATTTTTATCAGGGGCAGATGGGGGTGGGTTGTATTTTGAACATCCCTGGTTCACGGAGGTAGCTGCACATATTTAAGTGTGGCTGCCTTCAAACAGATGCAATTAGTGGAATATGTAAAACACCACTTGTGGCCTTTAACATTTCAGCAAAAGCTGCCAGAGTCATTTGGAGAGGTAGGGTACAAATTTGGAGAGGTAAGGGACGCTTTTGGATAGGTCCAAGTGCCCCTTTTGAAGAGGTAAGATGCCCTTTGGGAGAGATATACTGCCCTTTTGGAGGGGTAAGGTATCCTTTGGGATTGTGTGTAAAAAGTGGATAAACTTAATTCATTGCCACAGAAGGCTGTGGAGGCCAGGTCATTGAGTGTATTTAAGACCGAGATAGATAGGTTCTTGATTGGTAAGGGGATCAAAGGTTACGGGGAGAAGGCGGGAGAATGGGGTTGAGAAACTTATCAGCCGTGATTGAATGGCGGAGCAGACTCAATGGGCCTAATTTCTGCTCCTATGTCTTATGGTCTAACTCATTGGAACTGTCAAGCTGTCGTGGCATTTAAATCCCCAGGCAAAAAAATGACAGACGGAGCACAATGTGGGAAAATGTGAGGTTGTCCACTTCGGCAGGAAGAATAGAAAAGTAGAATATTATTTAATTGGAGATAGACTGCACAACACTTCAGTGCAGAGGGATCTGAGTGTCCTTGTACACGAATGGCAAAAAGTTAGCAGGCAGGCACACTAAATAATTAAGAAGGTAAATGGAATGTTGGCCTCTTTTGCAAGAAGGATGGAGCATAAATTTAGTGAAATCTTGCTACAGCTGCACAGGACATTGGTGAGATCACACCTGGGGTATTGTCTACAGTTCTAGTCTCCTTACTTAAGGAGGAATGTACTTACATTGGAAGCAGCTGACAGAAGGTTCACTAAGCTGATTTTTGCGATGTCCTAAGAGGAAACATTGAGCAGGTTGGGCCTATAATCATTTGAAGTTTAGAAGAATCTAATCTATTGATCTTATTGAAATATTTATGATCCTGAGGGGGTTTGATAGGGTAGATGCTGGGAAGACGTTCCTCTCATGGGGGAATCTTGAACTAGGCGGCACAGTTTAAAAATAAGGGGGTCTCCCATTTACCATGGAGACAAGGAGGAATTTATTTTCACAGAGGGCCGGTAGTCTTTGGAATTCTTTTCCCCAGCGAGCGGTGGAGGGCGAGTGATTGAATATATTCAGGGCTGAATTGGATGGATTTTGATCGGCAAGGTTATGGGCACAGGCAGAAAGTGGAGTTAAGGCCACAATCAGTGCAGCCTTGATCGTTTAGAATGGTGGACCCAGGCTTGATCAGCCAAACAGCCTTCTCTGCTCCTATGTCTTATGATTTTATATTATTCAAATTATTCAGTTTGCTTCTTTTTAATGCTAATTGATGTATTGCATCACAGCGTTGGGAACGAATTTTCTAGCACAGTTGGAATGTCAAATACATTTACCAACCTTGATGGCTTTCACTTTAGGAGTGGCTCATTGAAGTGATTTTGGGGGAGCAGCTAAACTCATGTTTAGCCTGAGTGGTGTGATCATGAGCCACTTGCAATAATATATCTTGCCATACGATTAATGACTAATCCAGGATATACCTCGGTGAATGATTAGAAGTAGAATGATTAGAGTTGGCTGTCACCCACAATGCAGCAAGAATGTGGTATGAAAATCAGCCACAATTTTAAATATTACCACCAGATTTGCTGTCCTGAAAACTATAGTACCAGACATTTTAATTCTTTTCCAACTTTTGGCAATTGATCCCGTGCGTTCTGTCCATTTCTGAATTAAACCTCTCCCTAACTAACTATCAGCCTTGCAGCAAAGCTCACATGACAATAACTTTCATTTCAAATCACACTGTCCGGTATACTCTATAAATTGTAAGCCAATAATTTTGTACAAGGCCTAGTCATGTGATAAACAAACTGGCCCCTCTCAACATTCATAATATTCCCAATTCTGTTACTAGAAAGATATTGCGGGCATTTACTGAACAATTATTTAATGTAGAACGTAAAACATACAAAAGAGAACATAAACAGTCACTTCTAAATGAATAATTATTAGTAACAGTATAAATCTAAATGTGTTAGAACGATTTCAAGACAAGTTTAATAAAATAACACATGCAATAAATATTTAGCGCACTTTACTACGATGGGTTTTAATGGTAAACATTATCGCTATTCCAGTGTTTAGTTTAAAAAAAAGCTTCTGGCCTACAATACTTTGTGGATTTGAAAACAAAACCAATGAGCTGACAATGGATCCTTGTACAGGCTTTGGTAATGTGGGAGGGACAGTGAACTACCAAACTATTAAAATTTAAACTAATATTCTCAGGTTATTTAAGTGCATTTCATTTTAAATATCAGTAGTCTGGCATTTGCTTATTAGTTTTCAGAGGAATTTGCGACAAGTGAAGAGTTGGTTGCCAAGAAACCCAATGAAGCTCGACAAGGAGGCTCTACCGGATCTGGAAGAGACTGATTGCTACACTGCACCGTTCAGCAGAGCACGGATGCATCAGTAAGTATTTTGCTCACATAATCACATTACACGAACGGAATTCAAAAATGTATTACTACAGTTATTTTAATAGTATTAATTTGCACTAATGGGACAGATTTCAAAGAGTGAGATCAAGGCCTTGAAAAGGGGCTTGAGAAGTTATGAAACAAAAACAAAAATAGCTGGAAAAACTCAGCAGGTCTGACAGCATCTGCGGAGAGGAACACAGTTAACATTTCGAGTCCGTATCCTCTTCATCAGAACTGAGGAAATATAAAAACTTGGTGAAATATAAGCTGGTTGAGGGGGTTGGGACAGGTGGAGCTGGACAGAGGGCCAGTGATAGGTGGGGGCAAAGAAGAGATTGTCAAAGATGTCATAGTCAAAAGGTCAAAGGGGTGTTGACGGTGGTGATATTAGCTAAGAAATGTGCTTATGGTGACATTAAGGGTGGAAAGCAGTTCGAGCAAGTGACAGGTAGTCCTTGTGGGGGTGGGGTGGGGGGAAGGGAATGAAATGGGCTAAAAGGTAGAGATGAAACAATGCATGGAAATACAATTAAAAATAATGGAAATAGGTGGGAAAAGAAAAATATATTAAAAAATATAAATTATTGAAAAAAGGGGGATCGGAAAGGGGATGGGGATGGAGGAGAGAGTTCATGATCTGAAGTTGTTGAACTCAATGTTAAGTCCGGAAGGCTGTCAAGTGCCTAGTCAGAAGATGAGGTGCTGTTCCTCCAGTTTGCGTTGAGCTTCACTGGAACATTGCAGAGGCCAAGGACGGACATGTGGGCATGAGAGCAGGGTGGAGTGTTGAAATGGCAAGCGACAGGGAGGTCTGGGTCATGCTTGCGGACAGACCGAAGGTGTTCCGCAAAGCGGTCACCCAGTCTGCGTTTGGTCTCTTCATTGGGAGCAGCGAATGCAGTAGACTAAATTGAGGGAAGTGCAAGTGAAGTGCTGCTTCACCTGAAAGGCGTGTTTGGGCCCTTGGACGGTGAGGAGGGGGGAAGTAAAGGGGCAGGTGTTGCACCTTCTGTGGTTGCATGGGAAAATGCTGTGGGAGGGGGTTGGGGTATAGGGGGTGATGGAGGAGTGGACCAGGGTGTCCCGGAGGGAACGATCCCTGCGGAATGCTGCCGGGGGGGTGAAGGGAAGATGTGTTTGGTGGTGGCATCATGCTGGAGTTGGCGGAAATGGCGGAGGATGATCCTTTGAATGCGGAGGCTGGTGGGGTGATAAGTGAGGACAAAGGGACCCTATCATGGTTCGGGAGGGAGAGGAAGGTGTGGGGGCAGAGGCGCGGGTGATGGGCCGGACACGGTTCTTCCGAGTAGGCACTTTACAGCCTGCCGGCCTTAACATTGAGTTCCACAACTTCAGATCATGAACTCTTTCCTCCAACCCCACCCCCTTTCCGAACCCCCTTTTTCCAATAATTTATATTTTTTAATAAATTTTTCTTTTCCCACCTATTTCCATTATTTTTAAATGTATTTCCTTCCATTGTTTCATCTCCACCTTTTAGCCTCTTTCGTTTCCTTACCCCAACCCCACCCCCACGAGGACTGTCTGTCACTTGCTCGTCCTGCTTTCCACCCTTAATGTCACCATTAGCACATTTCTTAGCTAATATCACCACCGTCAACACCCCTTTGTCCTTTTGTCTATGACATCTTTGGCAATCTCTTCTTTGCCTCCACCTATCACTGGCCCTCTATCCAGCTCCACCTGCCCCACCCCCCTAAGCCAGTTTATATTTCACCAGATTTTTGAATTTCCTCAGATCTGGTGATACGGACTCAAAACGTTAACTGTGTTCCTCTCCGCAGATGCTGTCAGACCTGCTGAGTTTTTCCAGCTATTTTTGTTTTTGTTTCAGATTTCCAGCATCCGCAGTATTTTGCTTTTATCTAGAGAAGTTATGACAGGGCACGTAAAGTCTTAAATCTCACACTTTATATTTATGTTTTAAATCAAGCCTCTTGGTTATATTGATCCCTTTTGTTGTTCTATAAGCGTGCAAAACTCAAACGTGGAATTTCATGATCTCTTTTCCTTTCTTGAAAAAAATCCCTCTTCAGCTTCACCATAAACAACAAAGACACCTTTTTCAGTAATTCAACAAGAAGTAGGATAGTTCATCACATGCTACAGAGGACAAAATATGAAGATGGAAAATCCAAAATAGGTAATGTTTTAAATAAGTCATTACATCTCAATTTCAGAGTGCTGATTGTTTTTATGAACAACCTGTAAGTCATTGAAAAAAAATGCTGCAGCATATTTGCAGTCTTTTATTGAGCGAACGCACCATATGGTGCTGTCCTGTGCCAAGAAGGTATGTTTGTTCTATGCCATCATGGGCCAGTCATACTGAAAGGGAGGCGGTTTTGCCAGATTTGAGTTAAAAGATAGCCTGGGAACCACGTCTGATTTCCATCCAGCTAGCCTGGTCGAAAATGTACATAAGACCATAAGACCATAAGACATAGGAGCAGAAATTAGGCCATTCGGCCCATCGAGTCTGCTCCGCCACTCAATCATGGCTGATAAGTTTCTCAACCCCATTCTCCCGCCTTCTCCCCGTAACCTTTGATCCCCTTACCAATCAAGAACCTATCTATTTCAATCGTAAATACACTCAATGACCTGGCCTCCACAGCCTTCTGTGGCAATGAATTCCATAGATTCACCACTCTCTGGCTAAAGAAGTTTCTCCTCATCTCTGTTCTAAAAAGTCTTCCCTTTACTCTGAGGCTGTGCCCTCGGGTCCTAGTCTCTCCTACTAATGGAAACATCTTCCCCACATCCACTCTATCCAGGCCTTTCAGTATTCTGTAAGTTTCAATCAGATCCCCCCTCATCCTTCTAAACTCCATCGAGTATAGACCCAGAGTCCTCAAACATACCTCATACGTTAAGCCTTACATTCCTGGGATCATTCTCGTGAACCTCCTCTGGACCCTCTCCAGGGCCAGAACATCCTTCCTGAGATACAGGGCCCAAAATTGCTCACAATATTCTAAATGTGGTCTGACCAGAGCCTTATAAAGCCTCAGCAGCACATCCCTGCTTTTATATTCTAGTCCTCTCGAAATAAATGCCAACATTGCATTTGTCTTCCTAACTACTGCCTCAACCTGCAAGTTAACCTTAAGAGAATCCTGGCCTAGGACTCCCAAGTCCCTTTGCACTCCAGATTTCTGAATTCTCTCCCCATTTAGTAAATAGTCTATGCCTCTATTCTTCCTACCAAAGTGCATGACCTCACACTTGCCCACGTTGTATTCCATCTGCCACTTCTTTGCCCATTCTCCTAACCTGTCCAAATCCTTCTGCAGCCTCCCCGCCTCCTCAATACTACCTGTCCCTCCACCTATCTTTGTATCATCTGCAGACTTAGCCAAGATGCCCTCAGTTCCTTCATCTAGATCATTAATGTATAAAGTGAAAAGTTGTGGTCCCAACACTGACCCCTGCGGAATTCCACTAATCACCAGCAGCCATCCTGAGAAGGACCCCCTTATCCCCACTCTCTGCCTCCTGCCAGACAGCCAATCTTCTATCCATGCTAGTACCTTGCCTCTAACACTACATGTGTGTGTCTGATCAGGGAAAACTGTGCGGCGACCCTGAGTTGATCGCCACCTTGAAGAGGGAGTGGGAGATAACTGTAATTTCATCTATAATATCCAGTTGTTTTAGTTGAACATGTATTATGTACAGAGTGAAGTTGTGGCATTATACAATTTCTTGCGTAACTGAGCCAATATTACAGGAGTAACCACATAAGAGAATCCTCTGTGTACTACTGGGTAAAAGTACTGAGCAGCATAGTACTAAATTTTACAGTGTTGAAGGCTCCAAGCTTAATTCCTGGGGGTACATCAATCCTCAGTCCTAAAGTTAAGGAGGGGGAAAACGTGTCCAGAGTCCCAATCCCTGAAGGCTCAGTCTGGAAAATGTAGGTGTGTGTATCTTACAAAATAGGTGTTGAGATTCTGGAATTTTACAGCAGCTGTTAACTTGGGTTGAGTGACATTAACCACTCCCAGAAGAGGGCCTTGCATCCTCTATGGAACAAAGTGCACCATTTACCTGCTCAATCTCTTGATAAATGTAGTGAATGCCCAGGAATGAACACCAGGAATATATCCCATGCTGCTACATCAACTTTCAAACATCAGACCTGGTTATTAACCAACATTTTTACTTAACTTTAAACAAGTAAATGAAAGATACTCTCAGTTTCCAAACAACAAGCTGTTTCTCCTGTATCGATGCTTAACATAACATTGATCCTCAAAACACAGTTTCTTATATGTTACAAAATGCTACCACAGAGCCTTTGATTAGTTTTGTATTGATGATAGCCTTACATTGAGTGTACATTAGCGTCTTACAACAGTTGAATCAATTGAATTCCCTCTTAACTCATTCCATTAGCTCTTTAGGGTCATTTTATCCTCACTTTACCAGGTGGCGAACTCATGGGATTGGTTGAAATGTCAGTTTCACACCCCACCCAATATCACTCTCTTGATGGTTTGAATGGAGAGCGAAATTTGATGGGATGTAAAACCAATATTGCACCCGACCTTGTCCATTTCCTGACCTGGGAATGGACCGTGAGGGCACGGAGTGTGACAAGGGTGAGCATTTCCACTCTTCTCAGCTTGATAAACTGACAAAAAAAATCAAAAAGTAAATTAAAAATATATCAAACCACCTAGGGCTGAATTTTACATGCCCCCCAGTGGGCTTGTTTCCCATGGTGGGGGCACGTTAAATCGGGAGGGCGTCCATGCCACCACCTTCCCACCCACCCTGGAGGTCATCCCCCATGATACAGGGGCAGGCGGGTGCCGAAATCAGCAGCCCACCCGCCATATTGAAATGAGCATTTAAGGGTCAATTCGGCTTGTTATCAATTTTTTGACCTGAAATGGTTAAAGGGCGGGAAGGAAGGGGAGGGGTTGCTCCTTGGGGGATGCCCTTTGCTGTTCACGGGGTGGCTACCCCTATACTGAACCCTCCCTTCCTTCCTACTTACCTGCTCCCTCTCTTGAACTCACCCCCTCCCCACCACTGCCCCTCTCCTTAATGGTCCCTACCCACTACCTCCCACCAGCACCTCCCCGGCCCAATACGCCGGACTCTCTGCTCCGGGGATCCTAGACCTTGGGCTCCACCTGGCATTTGCCACTGATGTCTTCGTGGCGCTGCCGAACCTGATGGAGCTGACGGCCAATCCGATTGGCCTGCAGCTCCAGAAGGCGGGTCTTCTGCCCCACTGAGGGACCAAAGTCCCACTCACCCCTCGTTAACAAGGACTGGCAGCGCTTTATTGCTGCTGGCCTACACTCCTCGTTGACGTGGTTTCTGGGAGGGGCTCCACCCCCCCATCCCCCCCCACCCCCCTTAACCCCTCCCCCCCCAACCCCCCCTCACACCCCACCACCTCCACGCCCCCCCACCCCTGTAAAAGTCAGCCCCTAATTTAGGTTTAAGTCCAGCCTTTTACTCATTTGAGTTGGTTTCCATATTTACACTAAAAAGATACTGTTTACAGCACGAAAAATAGTAGATTGGCTCTGAAATTTCAGAAAAATTCCATTACACAAAGTATCATAAGCAGGGAGTTAATTAACACTCTGGCATTTGGGACCATGCCCAGGGACCTCTGCCCCACTGCAGCTGAGCAGTTATTAAAAGCACTTATTTGTTCAGGTATGAGGAAGCTTACAATCAAAGTTAATCAAAGCTTAAGGCGATTTAAATACAGAAAACTAGTTCCATAACAATAATAATAAAGGGAAACATTGGTCTCAGCCAGAGCTCCAGATATGAGGAGGAGTGACAACACATTGCATCTTCACTCCTTCATTCCTCACTATTTCTATCAGACACGTCACTCGAATAGGTGGTACACGTCTCCTGTGTGCCTGTAATTGTGTGCGTGCACGCGCATGTGTGTGTGTAAGAGAGAAAGTTAAGCAGTCTTATTTAAGCACAATGTATTGTAATATGATTTTTTTATTATTATTAATGCAGAGCAGAAATATACCTTGGGCCTAATTTTTCATGCATTTTGTAGGATCTGGAGAGGAGGGTATGGGAAGGGAGGGATGGGGCTGATGACTGAACATTCCCTGTGCTCAGGGCCCCAAGGATTCTTAATCCTGCTGGCATCAATAGGAATTGATTCTCACTGCGCTAATGCTAAAGAAGTGAACAGCCATTTGCTTTGTCGGCATAAAGATTCAATGGGGCCATTAAATTGCTAGCATCACTTTGAAAAACATTCTCCCCTGGATGGTTTGACAAACAGAGGTGGGTGCTTTCTGATGTCAGTCTATAAATAGAATCCCATTCGATTGCTTGTGCTTTGGGGTTAACATGAAGCTCCCCACCTCAAAAAAAAAATGAACAATGTTGGTGCCTGACAGCACATCGAGGAAAAATGCTTAATTGGAAACAAAAGATCACAAGAGCAAAAATGGTTTATCAGGAGAATCAGTTCAATTCTAGGCCTTTTTTTAAAAAACAGCAAAAAAGGTACGATAATTTTCACAAGCGCGGCGTTGCCAGAACGACTCAGGGGAGGGCTTTGAACCCCCGCCAGGGCTTGGAAAGGAGGCTGGCGGGAGCTAAAAATGGCCTCACCAGCTAACGTGCTGGCTCCCCGGCTCCATCTCCCCAGGGTCAGTTTTGCAATGACGAGATCAGAAGACAACAGGGCTCCCAAGCCCACACACAGTGGGTTGTCAACGTGACTTATTAAGAGTCTAGTAAAGGAGGCCAACTGGGATTTTCCAGTCAGCCTCCAAATCCTGCAGGCGGAGGCAAGTTTAGGTGCCTGGTGGTGGTGTCTGACTGCATGATCTATTTATTTAATAGCTGTTTGAAGGTTAAAAGTTGTTTGAGGTTTTCTTCAAATTAATTTTCAAAAAAATCACAGAGATGGTACCTCCATTTTGAACCACCCTGCCCCTCCTTACCCTCCATTGCAGCCTGCTGCTCCCTTCAAGCTGAGAGGCCTCTGATTGGCCTTCCAGCTTTGAGAGCCCATGCACCCTCCTTAAATGGTCTACCAGCTCCATCTCCAAGCCAAATAATAGGGCACCCTTATTAGAATCAGGGCTGGTGACTGTTTCCCTACCATGGCATCCTGACCTGTTTCGTGCCCCGAAAGGGAAAATCCTGCTCTAGAGGTTTAAAAATAGCTTTGCCGAAAAGTCTATCTCTTGCTAACTAACATCAGCAAGAGGACATTCCATTTGGTCATGCATTATTATGAGTACTGGCTAAAATTTAAATTACCACTGGCTCAGAAAACAATCGGATGTTTCTTTTCTCTTCAGGTTTAAATAGGTTGCTCGGCAATGGAACATATGATGCTGCCTTTCCTCCACATGAGGTGAGACAACATGACATTTTATTTTTCATTAACTGGGGGAGCGAAATTGAGCTTGGAAAAGAAATATTTCCTTATGGTAACTTGGTAATGTTCTGTTTATTGCCATAGAAGCTATTTTTTGGACATTCTGAGGTAAATTTTTATCTTCTCCATTTGGGCACTAATCTGGCAGAGTAGGTCGGCCAACTTTCGTAGGTCACACCCAATTTCTGCTCCAGCTGGGGGATGGGCAAGTTTTCAATCCATAGGCATTTTTTTTCCCCAGTAGAATATTGTCTCTGTGGTGAAGATTCGATTCCCAGTGCCCTTAGTTTCAAAACTTTTCATCTAAATCCTCATGTACTTCATTAGCTTCCAGAAGCTATGTTAACCATGTCTGCAGATTGCTAAATTATAATAGTCCAGGATTTTTGATGATTAACTCTCATCATTCGCAACTTTAGGATTGAGTGCAGATTAACGCAGAAGTTGAGTTCTCTCATTCATTGCTCTGCTTCCAGCTGCACTCTGGACATCCCTGGCCCCTGATCCAGCACTCAGTGAAATCAATTGATCTAGGAAGATCTTCCCCTTTTTTGCTCTCACATCTGTGTGAGAAACCCAAGACAAAATTAAGCCTTGTTCAACAATGCATGACTGAGGGTTTTTTTAACCGTGAACTGAATAATAACTACTGCTGAACAACCAATCTGGCCCTGAAAATATTATTTTACATTTACCGAATGTTATTAAATGGCTCCATTATGATTAATTAGAATTTTTTTTTAACAAGATACTTAGAAATGATTGAAAAATAAACTTTTGAAGTTTGCCCATGCTATTTCAGTTTCTACCTTTAGCCATGTGTTTGGCTTAATCTTTATTTTGCTCAGTGCAAAATTAGAAAAATATCATTTAATTATTAGCGATTTTCATTTCCTGACTGACTGACTGTCTGTGAGAATTCTTTAATATGATTGGCTGTTTGGGCAGCTCGACGACATCGCTGTAGCTTGATGGTGGGAATCCCCATTAAGTTAAGCTACAACCAAAAGCACGTAGAGAGGTAAAATCCTCATCAAGGAGATTGCAGTGGATATGGAAAATTCACATATCCGGGAAGCTTGGGGGGGCGGGACGTGTCCTGAATGCAGGGATTTTTCCGCATTTTTGGGTCCTGGGTTGGGGGAAATAGGATAACTGAAGCTGGGCTGATTTCTCCTGGACCCAGCCCAGACGGGGAAAGGAAGGGATGAGGGGCGGACCTCTCATTAATCCAAGTCCCAATGATCAGGGGATCAGCACGCTGTGACCCAGATACGACAGACAGCAATGCCTGATGGGGATTGTAGTTTCCAGGGCAGGACCCTGTTTTCAGGTCCTTCCGGATTTTAGGATGCCAGATAAGGGGCCTGATACCTGCACTTAGTTTTTCTCTGAGGCTTTCTTTGAGGTTAGTGCAAGCACCCTTGCTTCACCACTGGCTATAAAATCCAGGCCAATAATCTACATATAACATGGAATAAAGGTTTACTGCATCAGGGGTATACCATTTACCAAGGAAATGGGCACCTTTTTCTGATTTGAACTTTCAAAAATGATTGTAATGATACAGAGTTATTTTTCAATGGTGCAGTTATTGTTGATGTGCAATATGAGGTATCTGTGATCATTTATTGCCTTCAGAATTATTTTTATCTGACGGCAACACAATTATTACTTCTGATTAAAAAGGTCACATTTCCTCTGTCTGTTAACTTCGCCTGATATGTATATGTACCGTTTGTAAATATATTTATAATGTTTTTTCAAATCAATTTGTCTAGGAAACAAAACTGTTATTCTTTGGGAATCCAGTCAGGCTAATAGTTCCCATTTTAGTTGTGGTCTCCCTCTATGCCTGAAGAATGAATGCTACTCATTTTGTCACTGTGATGCCACCCGTGGATGCTTTGGTGTTTTGCCCCTTCTGGCTCCCTGGGGATGGAACTGTTACGAAATTTACATAAGCCCTGTGTGGGCCGCCTCCGGTGGCCTCTCTAAGGATGGGCCAGTTCGCCGCTGGAGATGTGGTGCAACTGGACCACATGTGCGACAGTAGGACCGTGATTTGCACACGGCAGGAGCCTGGACACCCGTTTCAAGCCAGCAACTCGGACACTTTGAACTCAGGGTGATCGACTGCGAGTGATCGGGACCCGAAATCCGGTCCACAACCCTAACCTTTCACCCGAATGACAGCGGAGATTAGATTGAATTTCTCTCCCTTAACCATAAAATTCATTACACTTTTACTATCCATTTCACTTGTCTATATCGCTTGCAAAGCACTTGTTTGCAAATTAGATATCGTTCTGTCAATGTATGTTTGTGTGTGTGTGTGACATGCTACAGTAGCGTGTTCTGTTACTGGGCTAGAAATCTAAACGCCTGAATGAATGGTCCAGAGGGGTTGACAACAGAGTGTGTTTTGCTCCACAAGCTGGCATTGCCAACTTATTGGTTCCACTCTGCCCGAAGGCCATTTTCCTGGAAGCCAGTCTGGCAGCAGAATGCGAGCGGCAGCTAGCCTGTTGAGATAATTAAAAAGAAAATTAAGACCAATGACCAGGGGCCAACTGAAAATATCCAGTCATCCTGCAGGCCCCCCCACGCAGTGTAGGAACACTGCAACTGCCTGGAGGTAGCCTCCTGACCGCAGAACAGGGGGCCAAGCCCACCAGGCTGTCTGTGGGGCACCCACTACATAACTGGCCACAACTGCAGTCACAGATCACAATTTTTTATTGAGAATATCTTAAAAGTACTGAGACAGTGCCTCAAGATGGAGGCACCCTCTCTCTCCCTCTCTCTCTCTTAGATGGACGCAGGCTGCAGGCTTAGTCCATGCTGAAGAGCCTCCTATAAGCCCTCCAGCATTGACAGTCTGATCACCGTCCTTAATTGGATATCGAGCATCCTTCTGGCCACTACTTGGCCAATTCAATCAAGATCGAAAATCACATGACTGCTTCCGGCAGGGCGTAGGGTCACGACCTGTATTTGACCCCAACATCGCGGTCCCGGACCGAAATCCAAAATTCTGCCTGTGAGCTCAAATCCCACCACAGGAGCTGTGGTGGGTGGGTGGGGGTTTAAATTCAATTAGCTAATTAAATCTGCAATGGGAAGGCTGGTATCAGTATTGGTGACCGTGAAACTTCTGGATTATTGTAAAGAAAAACCCGCCTGGTTCACTTTTGGGGAAGGTTAGCCAGTCTGCCTGAACTCACAGCAACGTGCTCGACTCGTAACCGCCCCCTGAATGCAAACCACTCGGCTGTGTTCAAAAGGTGGCTCCCCAACACCTTCCCGAGGGCAATTAGGGATGGGCAATAAATGGTGGCCTTGCTAGCAATGCCCACGTGCTGTAAGTGAACAACAAAACCAAATGCCAGGGCCAGACATGTGCTAATCTAATGCGGCAAGGGTGGAATTCTCAAAACGTTGAATAGCTGGCTAGTGTTATGCCCATGGTTGCAAATTGGAGGAGAGATCAAAGATGCTTTGTTATTGAGCCAAAATGGAACGGTTCCAATAATATTGACCAGATGTCCAGATTAGATACTTAGGAATTGAATGATAAATCAGTAGGTAGAGAACATTGCAAGCTGAGCAGACATCAGAAGGTTTCAGTAGGATTGCAGACATTTGGGGATGTGATAAGAATTTATTTTGAGAGTTTGATTTTTTTAGTGATTTTGAATATGATCACAGGAGCGTTGATGTACACTATTCCCACAAATCTATTAGTTTTATTCAGCACTTTGCTGAATAGTCTTATTTTCATTTTTGCTTCAGCCCTTTCTCCATTTAGTGCTGCCAGGAGTGGATTTTTGCTGTGTTTTGCTTTTCTGTCTCCATCTTAAGAATTGTGTTCAACCTCGTGAATCGCTTCCACATCATATGTTAATATCCCTTTGAAGGCGGGAAGGTTTGATCATTCCAAGCTGAGGTCTTGAGGAAGGTACTGAAGTCCCGTTGTCGGGACTCAAAGTGGGGACCCGACCCAGTACCAGCGGGACACTGGGGTGGCATTCTCCTGGCTGCGGCCAATTAGCAGGCTGCTGGGATCGCTGTCCGTTTGAGTACGGCAGCTTCCCTCCCAGAGATTCGGCAGCTTGGCAACGCCGCTGACAGAGGCGGCCACTGCTGAGGTGCCCTTGAAGACAGGTAAGTTCATTTCCTGGTCTTGCCGGAGCCAGGCATGAACTGAGGTACATTCAGTCGGTGGTGCTGTGGCCAGGCGGAGCATCTCCTTGGGCAATGCAGCAACCAAAACCGAGAGGATCTCCCTCTAAGATAAAAGCAAAAAATGGCGGATGCTGGAAATCTAGAACAAAAACAAAAATACCTGGAAAAACTCAGCAGGTTTGACAGCATCTGCGGAGAGGGATACAGTTAACGTTTCGAGTCCGAATGACTCTTCATCAGAACTGAGAAAAATTAGTAAAGAGGTGAAATATAAGCTGGTTTAAGGAGGGGGGTGGTGGGACAGGTAGAGCTGGATAGAGGGCCAGTGATAGGTGGAGATTTCCAAAAGATGTCATAGACAAAAGGACAAAGAGGTGTTGATGGTGGTGACAGTCTGCGTTTGGTCTCTCCAATGTAGAGGAAACCGCATTGGGAGCAGCGAATACAGTAGACTAAATTGAGGGCAAGTGAAATGCTGCTTCACTTGAAAAGAGTGTTTAGGTCCTTGGACAGTGAGGAGGGGGGAAGTAAAGGGGCAGGTGTTGCATCTTCTGCGGTTGCATGGGAAGGTGCCGTGGGAGGGGGTTGAGGTGTGGGGGGTGATGGAGGAGTGGACCAAGGTGTCCCGGAGGGAACAATCCCTATGGAATGCCGGCAGGGGGCGGGTGAAGGGAAGATGTGTTTGGTGGTGGCATCATGCTGGAGTTGGCGAAAATGGCGTATCTCCCTCTAACCTGCGCACCCGTACAAAGCCACCATGTTTTACCCAGCAGTCTCCCCACAGGGCTGCAGCACCTCCTGACGCTGGTAAAATGCCGGCAGTGGTGGGAGCTGGCGCCTAACTGGGCATTCAGTTGGCACAATCGGCCACCTGCTGCCTGTCCGCGCTGCTGAGGTGCCCGCCATTTGGCAACGTGCCATGGCAGTGGGAAGGCTTCGGGCTCCCCTCCCAATGCCTTCTGCTGCCATTTCACCAGTCTCCCTGTGTCCCAGCCCATTTCCACAGGACTGGTAAAAATCCAACCCTCTGCTTCTTCACGGGCATGTGGGAAGTTGGAAGGTGGAGGTGAGGGGGAGGGGCACCTCCATCAACAGCCTCCTTTCAACAATGGGCATCTCCCGACGAGGTCTCCCCCCTGCAGGTACTCCCTCTTCACCCACCCTGACCCTCCCCAACCCCAGCATCTCCATCAATGCCCTGAACCCCCCTACCCGGGGCTCACCTCCCCTCCCTGCCCTAAGACCCACCACCCCCACTCCCGCCCCGCATTTTGCTGGGCCTGGACTCTGGCAGTCAGATTCCGAGAGCAGTTTGTAGTCTCAGCCTTGGCCACTAACTACTGCTCCTGGCACGGCTGGGACTGCAGAACTGCTGCCCTTTCAGATTGGCCGGCAGTCCTCTGAGACGGGACTTCCTACTGAGCGAGGGGCAGAAGCCCCATATGCAGCCAGTTAACAGGCCTCGGAGCATTAAGTGGCCATGGGGCAGCCAGTATCAGCGAGGTCGCATTCCCCGCTGACACTTGGGGTGACGGGGCAGGAAACCCCACCATCCCAAAAATCCTGGCCGACGTGGGCACACTGATCCCTATTTTCGGAATGTATTTACATCCTGTGCTTATATAAGTTGCCCTGTCTCGCAGCCATGTGGAAACCTGCGAGGCCAGTCACTCACCCACTGGCATGACTGGATTTCACGGTTACTGCAATCTTTCGGTCTGCTTCATTTCGATTACGTGCCACGTGCATATAGCTCAGTGCCAGGAGTTTTTATAAGATGAAAGGCCTTGTGTCAGCTGCTTTGTAACTTTAGATTTGAATGCCCTTAGATCAGGAGCAGTTTGTCCACTGCAAAGTACTTGCATCAATCCGATTGTTTCATTTCCACTGTTTTATTCTTTAATTGGGTGTTAAGTGTATTTATGGATTCAAAACTTTGCTGCTTGTGCTGAGTTGGGCGTTAGAGTTCCCCACACCGATAGGTATAGAGGTTGTGAGCAGCTTAGGTCCATGAATGGATGAGGAATGTGAATGAAAGGTCAAAATGAGAACTGGGGCAATGCGCTGCCACATAATTCCTTTAGTGTATGTCACGCATTGTTCTCTGCATGAGGTCGTTTGATGAAAAGCGAGAGAACTCTCTGGTGAAGGTTAGGGGGTCATTCAGGGTGCAGAAGAAGGCCTTTTGGCCCACTAAAGCCTAGATCAGCTCCTCATGGAGCAATCCCATTTTTAAAAAATTCATTCGTGGGATGTGGGCATCGCTGGCTAGGCCGGCATTTATTGCCCATCCCTAATTTCCCTCATTCAAAGAGCATTTTTAAGGGCAGGATTTTTCCCCTGGCGTGCGGGGGCGGGCCCAACACGCCAACACGTAAAATGATGTGCAATGATGTCAGACGTGTGTCCCAATGTCATCGCGCTGAGTAGCGATGTTTCATTCGGCAGGCGCGTGCCAGAGTCAGCTGCACGCCCACTGATATGTAAACGGCCTATTAAGGCATTGAAGGATCTAATTAAGGTTATTGTAATCGCTGCCTGTCCGACCTTACGGTTAGCGGGCAGGCGAAAAGGCCAAGCGGCCTTGGCATTTTTTAGGAAACCTCATCCACAAGCGGGATGAGGTTTCCTAAAGCTTTTATCAAATAAATTTTTAAAAATTCATAAATATAAAAACATGTCCCATCTCATGTGACACAACCACATGAGGGGATACGTTTAAATAAATTTATAAACCTTTTATTTAATAATTTCGGAAGCTCTTCAATCTCCCTGAGGCAGCTCCGTGCCTCAGGGAGATTGAAGCGCTCTTTCGCGCAGATGCTGGCCCCGACCCTCCCTCCTCCCCCCCCCGCCATAATGCTGAGTGCTACTGCTCGCGTCTTACGCTGGGCGGGCCTTAATTGGCCCACCCGCGTAAAATGGTGGCGCGGAGCTGACCGTCCCCCGCCCACTGAGCCCATGGAAAACTCCTGCCCTAAGAGTCAATCACATTGCTGTGGGTCAGGAGTCACGTGTAGGCCGGACCGGATAAGGACGGCAGATTCCCTTCCCTAAAGGGCATTAATGAACCAGATGGGACTTTACAACAATCGACAATGGTTCCACTGTCTTCCTTTTTTTTTTAATTGAATTCAAACTGCACCATCTGCCATGGTTGGATTCAAACCCAGGTCCCCCAGAGAATTACCCTGGGTCTCTGGATGACTAGTCCAGGAACAGTACCACCCAGCCACTGCCTCCCATTACCCCGCCTTGTCCCGGTACACCTGGACGTTTATATATCTCAGTATTGTCTCCTGCAGAGCTAAAACAAGATTCAGTTGGTTTTCAATTTGTCATCAATAGGGGGCCTGTTGCAGTCAGTGCACCCACATCTTAATGTGCTTAACACATGAAGTGCCAGCCAGCAGTCAAATCAGTACTAGAAACAGAACTGGCCCTGACGGCAGTTTTGAGCTGTGCCTTAATATCGTTATCTTAACCTTGATATCTCATCCAGCAGTCCAGAAGGAAAAAAACAACAGTTCGAACAAGTGCTCTTATTTCCCAGTTTTTACTGGCGTTCCATTTTAAGGGCCAGAATCTTCGGGTCGGCCTGCAGGGGCAAGCCCCACTAGCTGACGCGCGGTGACTTCAGGCATGCGTCCCGACATCACCAGGCGTCATTCAGACCTTCGGTTCGGCGGGCGCACATCTGAGTCGGCTGCATGCCTGCCGAACTGCCAAAGGCCTATTAAGGCCATTTGAAAATTAATTAAAACAATTAACGAAGCTGCCCATCCAACCTTAAGGTTGGCAGGCAGCCCGGGAGCTCTGGCGGGCTTCAAAGAAAGCATGAAACCTCATCCACGGGCCGGATGAGGTTTCACAGAATCACACAGTGCAGAAGAGGCCCTTCAGCCCATCGAGGCTACACCGACACGTGAGAAACACCTCACTTACCTACCTAATCCCATTTACCAGCACTTGGCCCATAGCCTTGAATGTTATGATGTGCCAAGTGCTCATCCAGGTACTTTTTAAAGGATGTGAGGCAACCCGCCTCCACCACCCTCCCAGGCAGCGCATTCCAGACCATCACCACCCTCTGGGTAAAAAAGTTTTTCCTCACATCCCCCCTAAACCTCCTGCCCCTCACCTTGAACTTATGTCCCCTTGTGACTGACCCTTCAACTAAGGGGAACAGCTGCTCCCTATCCACCCTGTCCATGCCCCTCATAATCTGGTACACCTCGATCAGGTCACCCCTCAGTCTTCTCTGCTCCAACGAAAACAACCCAAGTCTATCCAACCTCTCTTCATAACTTAAATGTTTCATCCCAGGCAACATCCTGGTGAATCTCCTCTGCACCCCCTCCAGTGCAATCACATCCTTCCTATAATGTGGCGACCAGAACTGCACACAGTACTCCAGCTGTGGCCTCACCAAGGTTCTATACAACTCCAACATGACCTCCCTACTTTTGAAAACTAGGTTGTTAAAAATTTAATAAAAGTTTAACTAAAAGTGATGGACATGTTCCAACTCATGTGACAACGTCACATGAGGAGACATGTCAGGGAAATTTAACTTTTCTATTTTTAACATTTTTGAATTTGCCGCCGATCTCCCTGAGGCAGCACTTAGCCTCAGGGAGATCTGTGTGCTCTCTTGTGCGCATGCGCGAAAGAGCGCACTCCCGGCTGAAGGAATCCTCCTCGGCCCGCACAGGGAGCACATAGCGCTTCCTGGTGGACGTCACGCTGGGCGGGCCTTAATTGGCCCACCCACGTAAAATGGTGGTGCGCCCCCCCGATCGGAGGCGCACCTGCACGCACCCGCTCCTGACCTTCCCCCCCAACGGAGGGGGGGAAAGTTCTGCCCGTGAAGGATTTATAAATCAAATAAATTTAAACACTATCACATGAGGGGACATGTCTGAATTTTTTTTCTCTTAATTTAAATTTTTCAGAATGAAATTAAACTCCCCGAGGCAGGTTATGTGCCTCAGGGAGATTTCTGCGCGCTTACACACGCATGCGCACAAAGGAGCGCAGGCCCCGACTCAGCCTTTCCCCGCCCCCCCCCCGCCCGCTCCTGCTCAGCCCCCCCCCCACGACAGGGAGAAAAATCTCCCCAAAGTACACAAGACCAGTTCGGACCAGTATTCTTATTTCCCAGTTTTTACTGGTTTTTTTTTCCGTTCTGGGAGTGATAGAAACCTTGCTACTCCCATGAATTTCTTCAGCGACCCTAATTTTTTTAACCTAACAAGAGTAGAAATTGATCTTCTGAAGAGCTGAATGAAGCTGCCAGAAGAGGCAAGCAACAAGCCGAAGTCATGCAGGAAAGTCATTTGAGGTCAGGACCCTTTTTCTTATACTCTGCTGAATGGCTGAATTATTTAACTGAAGTATTGCACAGGGAGGGGCAGCTGTTCTACGGCAGCAGGTTGCATGAACTTGATATCCCCTGATAAAAATTCCTTCAGGTTAAGCCCACGATTTGAATACTTAATGGGTTGGATTAATGTAGATGAGGGTGCTCAATGGTCAGGATATTATAATTAGCTTTTAATAGCTCACCTTGAAGATGCTGCATGGGGCAGCTTTAAAGCAAAGAGGGAGAAAGAGCAATCAAATCTAATTTATAGCTCTTTATTTCTTGCCTTTTAATCAAAAAGATTTGCTTGTTAGAGCAAGTTCCAATCAGGTCGTGGCATGACTGAGGATAAGGACGCTGTGGCTTAGTTGCTACCCACGAGTGGCACGGATTCAAAATAATTGGCAGCAGGAGTAAATGCGATGTGAGGAAAAACTTTTTGTCACCCAGAGGGCGGTTGGAGTCTGGAACAAACTTCCTTAAAGGGTGGTGGAGGCAGGGTTCAATCCAGGTGTTCAAAAGGGAATCGCATTGCTACCTGAAAAGAGGGAATGTGCAAGGTTACGGGGATAAGGCAGGGGAGTGGGACTAGTTGGAATGCCCTTAATGCCCTTACAGAGAGCCAGTGCAGACTCGATAGACCGAATGGCCTCCTTCTGCACTGTAAAGATATTGTGATACTGTGAACGTTGGGCACAAGCCCGAGCATAATGATTCCTCCCTTTGCCCTTCACCCTGAAGGATAAGGTGATAGACAAGTGACAACATCCAATGAAGAGCCAACAGCTTACCCAGGGCGAGGTTTTTGCCTAACTAAAATGGGCAAGCCTCTCGGTGGATTCTGCTTTCCCACGTTAAGTAGATGCCCAATTCCAGGCTGGCACCAGGACTTCCGGTTTGGGTCCGTTGTAGCCAGGTCGCCACCCGAAACTGGGTGCCAAATAGTTTCTACCCCGTGATAACATTTCTGCACCAGAACCGCTCGCTGAACTCCCTCCTGCGGGAATTGTAATTTTTCCTCATTCCCTGTTAAAACCTGACATATGGGGCTAGCGGTAAGGAATCTGCTGCGGTGAGTTACGTTTCAGTTCAGTGAACTCGGATTGAACCGCAAAGTTCAAGCAGCGCCGTAAAATATTCATATCTCTAAAACAGGTCTGATTGAGAATCAGTTGAGAGAGGAAATCTCTGCCCTGGATGCCTGAGTTCCTGAGTGCGTGTGTGTATGGTAAAGCAGCTGTGAGTTGATCCGCACACTAATAAGTTTAATCAATATGCAGACGCTGTTTTGCAGCGAGAGGTATATTTCTGTGATTATGTTCACGTAATGCAATTTTCTGACATTTGTGTAAACATTAATAATTCCCTGACTTCCATTTACAGCTCAGCAGGTTGTCATTGTTGAATTGAGTTCCAATGTCAGATGAAGGCTGGCGAGCTATTTTTCTCTTGGATGTAAAATTGTCCGCAATAGCATTTTATCTGGCACGGTGATGTATTGCAACGAGATCAGCTCAAAAACATAAATAAGAAAAGGCCCTAATTAGGTCCACCGGGGATCAGTTGATCAAATTCCAAATGTGTCCCCCTTCGAGTCACTTTTGTTTCAGAGAGGCAGATGCCTTCTAATAAATTCAGCAGATTATGCGGCCAGATTTTTCCCAGTCATTGCTAACTCTATTAAATGAGATGCAAGATTCAATGCACCCACTTTTGCGCAGGAGTGAGAGGAGGGAAGGGAAGGAGGGAGTGGATATGACCTTTTTTGTGAATGTTAGTGTCTCCAAATCTCTGAGTTCCGCGGTAATATTTGATGTCTGTGTGAAACAGCAGGCACTCAACCAGTAACCTGTAGCTGGGACTACGTGTATCACATGGCAAAACTTGGCTTAATCAGAACACTTCTGTCACCCGTTCCTTGAGTCACGGTTTAATTTTCTGCACCGAAAATGGTTCTTTGGGCAGGATTTTACCGTTGGCGTGCGGCGGTGGGCCCCGCACGCCTGCGCATAAAATGGCGCGCGGTGACGTCGGGCGAGCGTCCCGCGATGTTTCGGTGGGCGGGTGCGCAATGATGTCCGACGCACGCCATTAAATTAACGGGCCACTGAAGGCCCCTGACTCACCAATCGAGATCGACTTTTCGGCACCCGTGCGATCTTCGGGTCGGCGCGCAGGCGCAACGGGCAGGCGGGTGGGACACTTTTGTATTAACCTCGTCCACAGGCGGGATAAGAGGGGTCAGTGGGGTCGCGAGTGTGCACGGTCAAGTATTTATTTATGAAAGTCTTTGAAACTTGCCTGTGTGATCTGCAGTACTTCAAAACGCAGACCAGCTGCTTTGACTGGACTCTTAATCTTCAGGTCAGCACTCTGCAGTGAGGAATCTTTTCTGGGCCTACAGGTTTCAGGAAGCTTTCCCTTAGCCTGGGAATGGGAGCTGGAGGCAGCTCCTCTGAGGAGGAAGGGAGGGCTAGAAGGGGGAGGTGACCAGGAGTGCACATTCATCCTCCAGGGGAGCCACCTTTGGGAGGAGAGGCACAGGCACAAGGGGCACAGAACCAAGAGGAAGTCCAAGACAGAAAGGGCCACAGAAGACGCCACTATCCTGCTGCCAGGGTTTACAGGCGGCGAAGCAGTAACCTCAATATGTCTGAGGTGCAATGCCGAAGGAGGCTCCGTCTCTCAAGGGAGACAGTCAACTATATCTGTCAGATGATAGGGCCTGAGATCTCCCCTAACTGTGTGGATGGACACCCCATGCCAGTGGCTCTAAAGGTCACAGCTGCCCTCAACTTCTCTGCCTCCGGCTCCTTCCAGGACTCGGTGGGTGATGTTTGCCATGTCTCCCAATCAGCTGTCCACACTTGTGTCAAGCAGGTTACAGATGCTCTGTTCAGGCGTGCATTGCCCTTCATCCACTTCTGTTGGGACCAGGCAAGCCAGACACAGCGAGCCAGAGGCTTCACGGCCATTGCTGGCTTCCCCCGTGTCCAGGGTGCAATAGACTGTACACATGTGGCCATCAAGGCGCCAGCAGGTGAGCCCGGTGCCTTCGTCAACAGGAAGGGCTTCCACTCCATGAACGTGCAGATAGTGTGTGATCACAGGATGCTGATTCTACAAGTCTGTGCAAGGTACCCAGGCAACTCCCACGATGTCTACATCCTCAGACACTCCCAGGTGCCGGGGCTCTTCAGTGCTCCAGCCCGGCTGGATGGATGGCTGCTATCCAAGGGCTATCCCCTCAGAAGGTGGCTCATGATGCCTCTCCGCCATCCAAGAACAGAAGCTGAGCAGCGGTACAATAGGAGCCATGGCTCCACAAGGGCTGTGGTGGAGAGAACCATCGGTCTTCTCAAGATGCATTTCCGATGCCTGGGCCGTTCAGGGGGTGCACTCCAATACCCCCCAGATCGTGTCTCGCTGATAGTGGTTGCATGCTGCACTCTCCACAATCTTGCGCTGGAAAGGGGGACGCAGTGGATGATGAAGACACCGACGCAGTGGCTGCGGCTGCACACGATGAGTCCAGCAGTGAGTCTGAGGATGAGCATGCACAGGGAAATGCTGAGGGGGTAGACGCTGACCCGGGACTACTCCAGAGAGGCAGGGACACCCGGGATGCTTTAACCCAACAAACCTTCAGCTAGCACAACACAAATGGATCACCAGGACAAGCCTGGGCTGTAGGTTCAATACTCAACGCCTAAGAGCAAAATCTGCCATGTTAGGAACAGCCACTAAGAGCCTTGTTAATAAAGCTGAATGTCCAACAAAGCACTCATTACAGTTTTGGAAACCATACACATGCAGAAGGAAGGCAGCACCCTCAGCCATGGTGACATATCTGAATTTAATATGTCAAGCAAACCAAGTTATTCCAAAAAAGAAACAATAGTGTTACAAATCAAAACAAATCATAAGGACCTCATCTCGGGCCAACACAAAAGCACCAGTGAAAAACCCGTGGTGTGCCTAAGGTGCCTTATGCTTTCGTTTCCGGGCGCTACGTCTTGGTGCTGCCCCATCACTCGGAGTGGCACCTGAGCCATCCTGCTCACTCTGCTGTCCTGTTGGCCCGGATGACCTTGGCGGTCGTCCTCTGGCCCGTGGAGCCTGTGCTGGTCACACCTGGGAGGGAGCTGCCAGTTCCACAGCTAGCATCTCCCTAGTCATCACACCGCCCTCACCCAGAACACCCTGAGAGGAGCCCACAGAGACGACAGGCAGCTGCTGCGCTGACATGAGGTCGCTTCAGACCTCCCTGCGCACCGTGGATGGGTGGGCACCGAGCTGGGAAAGCTGATGCCCAGGCCATTCCCCACACTGGCACTGACCAGCTGAGGTCAATGCCGATGTGAGGGCTTGCTGGTCAGAGCGCATCCCCAGGAAGCCCTGACGGGTCCCCTGGAGGAGCCTCTCCACAAGAGTCGCCACTCTCTCCATGGAGGATGCATGGTGCTCGGACTTGGGGCTCATTGCTTCAGCGATTGTCCACATAAACTCCTCCACTAGAGAAACCAAGCCAAGCATAGCCTCATGTATCTCTGCCAGATGCTCCTGCACACCCGGCCACATTCCCCGCCCCTGCTGCGTCATGGACTATTCCAGAGGCACATCATCAGGCACCGACTGAGCATGTGCCTGGTCCCTGCAGTCCTCCAACTTCTGGCACCATGGGCACTCTCTGTCTCTGCCAGCTCCTCCAGCAACTGTGAAGTGCCCCGGGACACTAGCTGATTTTCGAATTCCCACCGAGGTGCTAGTATCTGCGCTGGTGCCTGCCTGGCAGAGATGGTGTGACGCTAGTGAGACTTCAAGCCCCTCAGGTGTGAGAGGGGGCCTCTGCTGCACCTCCTCCCGTCCTCTCCCATGATGCTGAAAGGAAGAGCACGGACAGCGGATCAGTTAACGTGGAGACAATGACAAAGTACATCCCTGTCCCCTGGATCATTATGCCCTCATCCTTCCATAACCAATGGTCGAGCCATGTTGCAAAATTAAATCAATTAACATTCAGCACTGCCATGGCTGTTGGGAGGACAATGCTGACCTCACTGTTGGGCATAAATACCTGGGCGTGGCACCCCAGCCTCACCAACACCAGTTGGACCTGGGCACATGATGCCTCTCCAGTTCAAGGGCCTCCTGTTTCAACTGGCTAACAATGGCAATCTGCACCTGGCCACTGCCAGTCCTCACATGCTCTGCCGCGTTATGTATATTCTTCTCCTGAAAAGGAGAGAAGAGCATTGATTAGTGCAACTTGTACCTGGACTCTCTTTGCGGACGGCCCACCCCAACCAGAGCAGGACATTGCAGGGCTCCAATGCCTCCTCACCCCGCTGCTGCCGAACACTCACACAAAGATGCTAGGCCGGCTCCTCACCCCCCCCACCCCCTCTTGGCCACATGCTGGCTACATCACATTAGGCACCACACGGTCTAACCTTCCATAGCGAGGAGGTGCAAGCACGTGGAGCGCAGAGAGCAGCAGATCGATCGCTGCCACACCACCTTGAAGCTCCCCTCCCAGCATCTCATCACCCTGACTTGGACAGTTCAAGCACTGCGCCTAGGTGCAGCTCCTCCAGGTTGCCCCCAAACCAGTCATGTAGGACTCAGCGTACCACATGCTGCTGGGGCAGAACCCATCTCTTCACCACCCTCTCAGGGTGACCCCGGCATGGGCAATATCTGCTGGCCCACCCAGCGAAGGACACATGTTGTCAATGTAGTCACTATACTCAGACTTTGTGGGGGCGGGTGGGGGGGGTGGGGTAAGCCGACCTGCTGGGTTAAATGCCCAATGCCAACATGGTGCTCACCCTGCCAGAGTGCAACAACTCGTTGAAGCGCCTGTGACACTGGATCCAGGTGCGCCGCACCACGTCACGGGAGCTCACCACCTCCGCCACCTCCTCCCAGGCACGTTTCATCATGTGGGGGGGCTTCCTCCTCCCTGGGGGACCAACACCTCCCGCTGTGCTGCCACCTCCTCGAGGAGGGCAGCAAGGCAGTCATCCGAAAAGCGAGGGGCGCACTGGGCGGGGGGCCCTACCCTCCGGCCTGGCCTGCTCACCAGAAGCCCTCCGGTTCCACTTGCCATTGTGAACAGCCGGGTCGTCATTGGTCATTGCACTCCCACCGCCGCCCGCTCCCACTATCCTCGGGAGTTGCGCATTACGCTGGGCGGGCCTTAATTGGCCTGTCCACGTAAAAAGGCAGCGCAGGCCCAATCGCGTGATCACGCCCACTTACGCTCTTCCCCCCCCCCACCCCCCCTTGAGTTAAATCAGAAAGTGCTGGAAAAACTCAGCAGGTCTGGCAGCATCTGTGGAGAGAGAAACAGAGTTAACAGGATGAATTCTGCCGATTGCTGGCAAGTCCCACTATGGGGGCTGAAAGCGGGAGGTGATCTGTATCAGCAGGCAGTGGGACCCATAGTACCATCTTGTCCGCAATGGCCTAATAACAGGCTACCATTGGGGCTGCTGTCCAATTAAGAACGGTGACCCGCCTCCAAAATCTGCTGGTCCAGTCAGAGGGCCAGCAGCTCAGCAACCTCCCCCATGGAGATGCGGTGGTATTGTCACTGGACTAGCAATCCAGGATAATGTTCTGGGGACCTGGGTTCAAATCCCACCACGGCAGATGGTGAAATTTGAATTCAATAAAAAAACTGGAATTAAAAGTCTGATGATGACCATTGTCAATTGTTGTAAAAACCCACCTGGTTCACTAGTGTCCTGTAGGGAAGGAAATCTGCTGTCCTTACCTGGTCTGGCCTACATGTGACTCCAGACCCACAGCAATGTTGTTGCCTCTTACATGCCCTCTGAACAAGGGCAATTAGGAACGGTAAATAAATGCTGGCCAAGCTAGCGACGCCCCCATCCCATGACCATTTTTTTTGAAGTCGCACCGGGAACAGTAGCCATTTCTGAGGCTGTGTCAACAAGCAGAGGGTGACTTAATGGCACGGCACCCTTACAGACGGCCAAGGTAGGTTAGGGGAAGCTGGGGCCAGGCAGCCAGGCCCTGGCGATTGCAGGGCGGTGGTGGGATGCAGATTTGTGAAGTACCGGCAATGCCATCGCTGGGAGAGCGGCCATTGGAGTGGGGGTGGACCATGGAGCACAGATAAAGGAGAGACATCCCTTCCCCCACCCCGTCCACCCTCCCCACCCTCCCCGGGGCCCCTTCCACTGACGTGGGACAAATTAATTGACTGGTTGGGATCCATACCGCCATGCTCCCCACCACTGGCAATATGGCATGGTGACGGGAAGACATCAGTCTCCCATTGTTTGCCCCCTCCCCTCTCATGTGATTCCCACTCCATTTTTCCAGCACTCCCTACTCCCAGCCAATCCCCAAAGGGGCCCAAAAAACTCAGTGAAATGTATCAGTTCAATGACCTTACATCAGAATTGGTTCGGGATAGCATTGATCTGTTTTTGTTGTTTTTGTTTATACTTCAGGCTAGCTAACCTTTTAGGAAATTCTATTTTTTTCAAGTTGCACATAGCTTTACTGGAGCCTTTTTCTCTTGTGTCTGTGCAAGCTTGAGATAGCTCACCCTGCTATCTGTCAAAACCTATGGGCTGTTATATTCTTCTTCCTTCTATCTCATCAGTGCCAGTCAAATTCCATTGTGCATCTACTTTTCTCCCAGTTAATCAGTTATCCACAGGAACTTAGATTTGACAATGCTGGCATCTATTTTTTGTTACATTCAGCTCAGTGTGCGCTGGATCATTTCAAACATTGTGCATCAATGCACCACAAAAGCCATCTCCATGTCTTGTGACATGTCTGTCCAAAGATGAGCCTCAGTGTATTCCATCTGTACTTCTAAGATAATATCCTGTGCCTTAGCAATCCAATATGTACAAACAGTCGCTTGGTAGGTCAGAACTTGAATATTTTTGAAAAGAGGGACATGTTGCCGAAGCTTTTTGTCTTGCACTCATCAGGACAAACACAAAACTGCCAAATTTCAAACAATCACAACAGTTTACACTGCAGGTAAAAAGGATGCTGATTGGTTGGCTAATCATGGCCTTGCCATGGAGACGTTGTCATAGAGAAAGCCATGGGAACCGTAGGCTCCCCAAGCCACCGGATAATTCAAAAATGGTGCATAACATAAATAATCAATTGAGCTCGTGACCTGGCTCATTTATATTTGCTAGAAGCAACATACATTCATCTACAGGTACCTGCTCTCCGCAAATAATAGGAATATGTTCAAACCTTGCACCCTTTTTTGAATTACCCAGGAGCTTGGGAAGATTATAGTTCCCCATTGCTTTCTCCATGGAAACACCTTGGCTCAGAATTGACTTGCCAACCAATCAGCACCCTTCTCTCCTGTAGCATAAGTTGTTGTGATAGTTTGAAATTTGGCATTCTTGTGTTTGTCCAGATGAATGCAAGATGAAAAGCTTCAGCAACATGTCTCTCTTTTCAACAAAATCCAATGCGTATTAGTGTGAGATCTTTTTTATGGATTTGCATGTACAATTTCAACTGATTCTTTCTTTCTGCAGGGAAGCTACAAGAGTAGCCATCCAATTAAAACACATGGTGCACTTAATCACAGGCATTTACTATATGAACGTTGGGCTCGCTGGGGGATGTGGTACAAGTACCAGCCATTAGACCTCATCAGGTAGGAAGATTGTCTTCATGTACATCGTAACTCTGCCTCTTTCTTCTAGCTTAACCCTGAAGGCTACAATCATGCGCCATTCATTCATGTTAAATGTCGTGTTATTAATATTAATCATAAATATTTGCTTACTTGGATTTCAGAGCACCATTTTTGTAGCCTAATGTCTTGTAAGTGTTTAATTTGTTAAAAAAGATTATCTAAAAGGCAGACTGCTTAAAGCTGCTATAATTTGTTGGACTGCTGAAATAGCAATATTTGTAAAGTGGAACTCTGAGTTCAAGTTTAATTGGAAAATGTGTAATTTGAAAAAAATATATACTTAAACAAGAGTGCTGAATATGTCTACCATTAAACCCTAATTGATCAGAAGCAAGTACAAAGGGCCTAAATAAAAACGATTGAATTATCCATTTTTGATTACTTGTCCATTATCCATCTTTTGGCCAAGACATTTGTTTAATCCTGTTTTCAAGTATCAAATGGATTTGAGGAATGCCAAAGGCAGAGGGGAGAAGATCATGAGCGATTGGCCCATGGGCCTTGTCCAAATCATCGCCATGAGCTGCTGACACTTGTCACATTTCCACAGGCAGCTCTACTGACTGGAGAATTGAATTTCTGGATGTCTACCAGGCTGGGAGTGGCCCTCGGGGCGGGGGTGGGGGAAGAGTGCAAGTTTTTTGAGGGGGAGTGGTCTGACATGGCCATCGGGAGTGCTGTGGATTCAGGAGGAACATCTCTGTTCCATGTCAACTAAAAAAGAATGGAACTTACCCTTTGGGTAGCCTTAGCCTGTATCCATGTCTTAGGAAACCTGAGACACCTGAATGACATCCTGAAGTGTGGGGTCCAAAACTTCCATCCCTCAACCAACACTGTAAATAAATTATTTACATACATGGAACATACAACATAGAAACAGGCCAGTTGGCCCAACCAGTCCATCCCAATAGGCGGTATTTTCCGGCCTCATACCAGCGGGAACAGGGCCGGAAAATGCGGCAAGCCATTCAAGAGTCCATTGACTTTAGTGGGACCGGAAGATCCCACCAGTGGGAGGGACCAGAAAATTCCAGCCAATGCTTATGCTTCACTTTAGCATCCTCCCATCCTTCCTCATCCAACTCAGCATAACCCACTGTCCCTTTCTCCCTGATACACTTTTCTAGCATACTCTTAAATGTATCTATTCAGAGAATCAGGGAATGGTTGCAGGGTGGACAGAGGTCATTCAGCCCTTTGTGTCCATGCCAGCTCTGTGCAAGGGCAATTTAGTTCACCCCACTGCCTGACCCTTCCCCATATGCTTGCAATATTTTTTCCCTCGGATGCTTATCCAATTCTCTTTTGAAAGCCACAATAGAATCTGTCTCCAGCACACTCTACGTAATCATTCACTGTGTGATTTGATCCTTTTGCCAATCGCTTTAGCGTGGTTTATTTCGTTGCTGTTAGGAGGGCACTGCTGTGCACAAATGGCCGGCTATATTTTCCATTTTATAACGGTGAGCGCACGTCTGAAGCAATTTATTGGTTGTGAGGCGCTTTGGGACCTCCTGATGATATGAACGATGCTTTTTAAATGCGTTGTCTTTCTTTCTACTTAACTAAGGGTTGGACACGGTAAGGATGAATAGTTCAAAGAGCTAGAAAGCAATAGCAAATGCCAGCTTTACAAATATTCTTCAGGTGTTTTTGGGCAGCCTGACTAACCGGCAATCGCCTTGTTTCAGTTCACTTTTCAATTTTGATATAGTTTTGTTATTTGAGGCTTTCATTTGAGGCACACATTGTCTACTTCCTGTCAGAGTCTATTTCCTGCTTCATTTACTTCCCTTCGCACTTTAGCTGTCCTACTTTAGTCAGCACAGCAGATCCTGTGACTTGTCATGAGCAACACCACCGGAGATCATTAATAATTTTGCACAGATTATAGCACATTTTGAATCTATGCACATTTTACGATAGATTTCAACCTCAAACCATTCATTCTTTAGCTGTATGAGGCTTGAAAGACTTTCTAGCAAGTTGTAGAGTTTTTCGCCGAAGTGTGTTATTTCTGTTTTGCAAAGTATTGCTAAAATTGGTGTGTTTGAAAAAAAGTCAGGTGATTTGCTCTGCCAGGTGCTGACCCATCAGCGTCGGTGCCTTTATTGTGTCTTGTCCTATTGCATTTGTCACAGACTGACGTCAACTTCCCTATGGATGTGGTTACAAAATAACAAGCACTTCTAAATTGTATCACTTTTCCAAAAAGGTACAAAGCTGTGAATCCACCACCCGAGTTTCACTGAGTAACAGGGATCTTTTAAAAATTGTGCACGATGAAGGATGCTATCCAGACAGAATTATTTGGAAGCGGACTGGATTCTTCCTTATCCTGCTTCCTCTGCAAACCTAGGAACATGACTGATCTTGGTTAGCTCCAGGGAAAGCATGTGCTCGAGTACACTCATTGGAAAACCTTCAGAAATGCACTAAGTGTGACCTCCCACGCCCACATTGCCTAAAACCCCAGCACTTCCACAGTGACAACAGTCTGTTCTTACCAATTTGGTCACAGTTTGTTCTTTCCGATAGTTATGTTTAGAGCCAAGGGTGGATATTTTGGCTTTCTTTTTTTCAGTCTTTTAGTCGTTAATCTTCTATGTTTCTCTTTGGGCTCCTCCTATACTGATATGTGCAGGCCACTTCTCTGACTTTAAAGAGATTAGGAAGACACAGAATGTCTTCCCATGAGTCCTCGCCCCTTAAACCATTAGTGAGCCTGCATAGCTAATTGCCTAACTCAGTAAAATCAGTCAGGGTCACATTGGAGAGGTGGGTGAGGCAGGGGGGAGCGAGGGTGTGGTTAGGATGATGGCTTTAAATTCTGCTTTGACATCACCCACCACCACCACACCCACTCTCCTCGCACCCTGCCCCCACCCCTACCTCCCCACTACACGATCACAACCACTAGTAACGCTGTCGGAAAGCTCAGTTAAAGATTGCTCCAGTAATGCCTTTAATGCCTTTCAAATGAACGACATTGCCAACTGTTAAATCCGTATCAGCCTTCTCAAAGAGGTTTCATAAATTAAGGCTAATATTATATATTTAAAGCAAAACAAAAGGTCTAAAATGTTGAAATCTTCTGAGCAGCAAGCAACTTGACTTTGTTGGCAGGCTAAAGGCAGCTCGTGTTTCTCGCTGATCTATGTCGGGAACCATTCATTTGCATTTCATGAATGCTCATTAAAAGGCCAACTCACTGGAATTGCATTCTCCCTACAAATTAAGTGTTTCTGCCAGTGGATAATTAGAATGGTCTGTTTCCAGACTGCATATAAGTGGCGTGCGCCTGGCTAGCTTAAGTTCATCAATGACTTTGAGGTACATAAATGCCGCTTTCACCTACTTTTAAGAGCATTGCTGCATGATTTCGGGTGCCTGCACCACAAACTGCACAAAGGCTGGGAAAGGGGTGGGTGGGGGGGTGGGAAATACCAGTGGGGAGGGGAGAGACGAAGGCCGGACTCAGAGGGAAGGGGCTGTGGAACACAGGAGGGAAGGGGGAAGATGGAGGCAGGACTTGGTGGGGATATGGAACATGGGAGGGAAGGGGAAAGGCAGAGACAGGACAAGGGCGTGGTCAAGGAACAGAGTGGAGTATGAAAGACTGTTCTGAGGCTGAGGCCACGCTGTCAGGAGCATATTGAAGAGACTGTCCTGAGGCTGTGCAGGACATGTTAGATGGTTCTTGCATGGCACTGAGGTCTTGCACCAGGAAAGGTCTCTCTGGGCAGTGACAGCTGTGCACTGTACGGTGTGCAGGGCGTGGTCAGTCTCTAAGGAATTTGATCCTGGGGGTTCAAGTCATGGTATTATGAGGCAGAGGGCACAGCCATGGTCAGGGAAGGCACCTATATCCTGTAGGTCGGTAGCTGAAAAGTCATGGTGGCTTCATTGGGGTGGGGGGGTCTCCCAGAAAGCCAGGGTGCATGTGGTCTCAAGAAGGGGAGGGACAGGTCAACAAAGAGCATTGGGACATCAACATTAAAGGGTTCAAGAGAGAGACCAGGGATATGCACAATAGATAATGATGGTTTGAATGGTAATAGGAGGAATTGGACAGTGAGAGGAAGAAAGGGAAATTAGGAGGCGGTGAGGGTGGAGGAGGATGGGAGGAACTTGATGGGTGATAGGGGGGAGGTTGGAAGCCTCTCTCCCAGATGAAGGTCAGCAGCTCCATTTTCAAGCTCATCATTCAATGACATAGTTCAAAAAACAAGCTAGAAAAACATCAGCTGGGGAAAGGTCTCAGGGGGTGTGGGAGGAATTTAGCACAGCAATTCTTGACCGATTGAAGGGGCACCCTATAACTGCCCTGCTCAAACCAGGGAGAGCACAGCTGAGCTGAGTGTTGAACTCGCGGGTCCAATGCATAACGAATGAGCTTGGCACCTTTACTAATGGTCCATTCAGATGAGAATCCATTAAGCTTAGGTGCTGCAGTGAAATGGTCTTAATTGGCATCTGATCCTAATGGAAGCATGTCAGAATGGATGTAGGATCAAAATTACAAAGATCACATCTGCTGCGCAGAGGCAGCATGGGCTTCACAAGCCTCCATGTTCCCAGTGCGCTGATCATGGAATTCAAGGCACCATGCTTGCAGTTAGGGCCTAAGCGTGGGGACTGGGTATCTGTGGTTATTGCCAAGGCCACTAGATGACAACCAACACAAGGCTGACTGTGGCTCTCGAACTTGGGTCTTTTGACCCAGCTTAAGGCCCTGGTTGTGAAGTTGTGTTGCGCAGTCACATCTGAGGCGAAAGCTCAGCCACAAGTTGCCTCCAGGATGCTACTACCCTGAAAGGGATGGTCTTGGCATGCGATGTGCAGATTAAGGGAAATTCAAGGGCTGGAGACTGCATCCCTGTCTTGTATATGAACGTAGACCAGGAACTACCATTGATTGCTTGTTTGTATGCATTCACCGATAGAAGGAGGAGTTGAGAATGCAGGCCGCAAGTAATGCTGTCCTCTTGATAGCTTTGATTTGAGTGAGGAGAAAGGCCCATCACCAATTGGCACAACTCAGGGAAAGACCATTATCCTGAGGAACAAGAGCCAGCGGAGCCCCAGGAAGACCCAGATGCCGATGAGAAGGGGCCAATTCCAGGAAGATGTTTGGCATGACCAAGGGTTGCAGCTCATACATAGAGATGAGTGAAAGACAGTTCTGTAAATACCTTCACTTGTCTAGGGATGTGGTAGCTCATATTTGCCGCATTCTCAGTGAACAGACGCCGCATGGACTTTAAGGGCATCCAATGCCAGTTATTCTGAAGGTCACCACCGCATTAAATGTTTTTGCCTGCATATCCTTCCAGGGTTCCATTGGGGACCTTTGCAGAATCTCAGAATCGGTGACACACAAATGCTTAAGAGGGGGGGTGACAGATGCCCTTTTCAATAAAGCTCATCGTTATGTTCCACATGGATGAAGCAAGCCGGGCTGCCAGAGCTGTGGGATTCACTGCGATCTCAAACTTACCGCAAGTGCAGGCACCATTGACTGCACACACGTAGCCTTGAGAGTTCCCTGGCAGTAGCCTGTGAGATTCACTAATGGAAAAGGATTTCACTCTCTGAATGTCCAGCTAATTTGTGATCATAGAAAGCAGATCCAGCAAGTTTGTGCTAGATACCCAGGGACCTCACATGACTCATACATTTTAAGTCACTCCCGTGTGCCAGAGATATTTGAGGGAGCTTGGTGCTTCAAGGGTACCCCTGGAAGACATGGCTAGTGACACCCATTCATCGCCCACAGAGTGCATCTGAGGAGAGATACAGTGCTGCACATTCAGCCACAAGGTCCTTAATAGAGTAGAGTATTGGCCCCTTAAAGATGTGTTTCAAATGCTTGGACTGCTCAGATGGGGCTCTCCAATACTGACTGCGGAGTATAGACTGCATCATCATTGCTTGCTGCACCCTGCACAACCTACTGCTGCAAAGGGGGATGTGTTGCCACAGGTAGACATGGAGGAGGCAAATATCTCCTCGAATGAGGATTTTGAAGGGATGAATATGAAGGATTCAAGGATTCAGACAAGCCACAGGAGGATGCTATTGCATGGACATGAGGTGGAAGACATGCCAGTAACAATCTCATAACTACAAGGTTCCAGGAGGAATAAGGTGAAGACAAGTTGTTACAAACACAGTTCTCTTCATGCTTCGATGCAGAGGACATAACTACACTTTCATCGTACTCTTCAACATATCCCGAAAGGTCAACAATCTCACAATGATCGGTGAGGAAGCATAAGTCACCTTCAAGCCTAATGATGGGGTCATCCTTGGAAGGCACAGTAGCTTATGGACCATCTTTCCACTGTGGAATGTGCTTAGCACTCCGCAAGCACACATTCTTAAACAAGTACACATAATGCAGTCCTTTCAACCATGGCACCAACAAAACAATGGCCATGGCATCCTTGGCTGAAATGCTATTGCACATAGATGCACTCATGCCATTGCAAAGTGCATTTGGGTGAAAAGACTTGGGGAAAATACTTATAACATCCACAAACTGCAGACTTCAGTGCGACAGCATCAGGATAATCACTAACCTTGATGAACAATTTTCATGAGGTCACCCAATGTCTGCCTAAGATGCAAGGGTCATAGGTGTATTGTCCAACCATTATTTTCATATAGGAAATGCCTTTTTTCATGTTGCTGATGTAAAACTAAAGGCGATTCACTATGATGAGATTGAGTGAGACTTAATGAAACAAAGGCTCGAGTTGGGAGATAATTGAGAAATCCACAAAAGTCTATTGGAAATAAAACAGAAATTAAGTTTGGAGAGCGAATAAAAAGGGGTCAGCAGATATCTATTCTAGCTTATACTGTAAGCATTCAATAGGTTACATTTTTGGAGGTTGTAATCCTAATGCGACTTGCGGCGCAGTGGTTAGCTCCAGGATCAAGTCCCACCTCAAGACTTGATGGCCAAGGAAGGTGTGTTTATAATGTGGCCAAACAGGTTGAGTATCAACCTGCAAATCCTACAAACACACACCAATGATAGATAGCAAGAGTGGGATAGATTCGTGGACAGCCATGTGACAGAAAGGAAGTTGGAGCCCCTACCATCACTATCCATAGCTCCAGGCTACAACATGCATGTAGAAGTGTATATTGCTGCAGCAACTCAGACTCCAAGTGAACTGTAATGCCACTACCAATCCTGATGCAGAAGTTTGCATGCTAGGAGCTCAAATTAGGAATTCAGGCAGCTGGTGGGTCCTGCGTGTTTTTCAGCCCTGGATGGAAATAAGTGTGGGGCACATGAATCATTGCACCTGAATTGTTAGAATATGATCCTGGTAGGAAAAGCCTTGTGCCAGGACCCTGAATTCATGAAATCAACCTTAGAGTGTCAAAATAATACCCAAGTCAATTATCTTACTATTCATGTCCAATATAAATTAAAACATGTGTTTTCATTTTGTTTAGTACCAGATTTTAAACGGCCTTCATTTGAACCAGGGCTCAGCAAATTTAGATGTTCTTTTTAATGACGGGGAGGGATGGAGGAACAGTAGCAGTCCAGTGCATTGGACGGTTTGCTTTACACACAACAGCATTTGGCAGTCTTAGTAGTTATGAAACTAAGTTTAATAAATCAGGTCATTTGTGGACTGGCATGAGAAAGAAAATAACCACAGACCCAGTCAATTTTGTAACAACCCACTGGTTCAATCCTCTAGTCTGGATTCAAGTCCCACTCCACCACAAACATTTACACAGACCCTTCAGTGAGAGAATTCTGTACTGGTGGTGCTGCCTTTCAGATGAAAAGTTAAACTAAGGTCCCTTCTCCTTTCTTAGGTGGGCGTAAAAGATTCTAATGCACTATTTCAGAGAAGAGCAGTGGAATTATCCTTGGTATCCTGGCCAATATTTATCCCTCAATCAATATTAAAAACAAATTATCTGGTCATTATCACATTGCTGTTTGCAGGAGTTTGCTGTGTACAAATTGGCTGCTACATTTCCTACATTACACCAGTGACTACACTACCAAAGTACTTAATTGGCTGTAAAGCACTTTGACATATCCAGTAGTTGTGAAAGACACTATATATAATGTAAGTCTTTCTTTTTTTCCTTACTTTAGTCAGCGATACATATAATTCCAGTCATGCACTACATGGTTGACTTAAGTCTTTTGATGTGGTCAAGCCAAAAGGCTTTCTTTGAGGAGGTAATAAGCAGGATAGATAAAGGGGAACCAGTAGATGTAATATATTTGGATTTCCAAAAGGCGTACAATAAGGTACCACACATAAGACTACTTAAGATAAGAGCGCATGGTGTTGGGGATCGTATATTAGCATAGATAGAGGGCTGACTAACTAATAGAAGACAGAGTTGGGATAAAGGGGGCATTTTCAGGATGGCAACTTGTGGAGTGGAGTGCCACAGGAAGCAGTCCTGGGGCCACAACTATTTACAATATATGTTAATGACTTGGATGAGGGAAATGAATATATTATCGCTAAGTTTGCAGATGCAAAAATAGGTGGAAAGGCAAGTGGTGAGGATAGACAAAGAGTCCACAGAGGGATATAGACAGGTTAAGTGAGAGGGCAAAAATGTGGCAGATGGAATATAATGCGGGAAAGTGAGAGGTTATGCACTTTGGCAGGAAGAATAGAGGAGCTGAATATTATTTAAATGACGAAAGGCTGAAGAAAGCTGCAGCACAAAGGGATTTGGGGGTCTTTGTGCATGAATCCCAAAAAGCTAGCATACAAGTTCAGCAGGTAATAAGTAAGGCAAGTGGGATGTTGGCCTTTATTTCAAAGGGAATGGAGTATAAAAATAGGGAAGTCTTACTAAACTATACAAGGCACTAGTTAGACTACACCTAGAATACTGTGAACAGTTTTGGTCCCCTTATCCAAAGAAAGATGTACAGGCATTGGAGGCAGTCCAGAGAAAGTTCACTGGGTTGATCCTGGGGAAGGAGGGATTTTCTTAGAGGTTGGGTCAGTTGGGCCTGTACTCATTGGAGTTTAGAATGAGGCAACCTTATTGAAACATATAAGATTCTTAGGGGGCTTGACAGGGTAGATGCTGAGAGGTTCCTTGCCCTTGTGGGGGAGTCTAGGACCAGAGGGCATAATCTCAGATTAAGGGGGCGTCCATTTAAAACAGAGATGAGGAGCAATTTCTTCTCTCAGAGGGTAGTGAATCTGTGGAATTATTTACCGCAGAGGGTTGTGGAGACTGGGTTGTTAAGTATATTCAAGGTTGAGATAGACAGATTTTTAATCAGTAAGGGAATCAAGGGTTTGGGGAAAAGGCAGGAAAGTGGAGTTGAGGATTATCAGATCAGCCATGATCTCACTGAATGGCGGAGCAGACTCGATGGGCTGAATGGCCTGCTTCTGCTCTTACATCATATGATAATTGAGGTGAGTGGGGGAGGGGGTTCATTTTGTACCCTTGAATGAGAGTATGGCCTTGCATCACATTGATTAGTCACTCAATTCCTGAGGTTTGGAGAGGGATAAATGTAAAATACAATTACAATAGGGCAGATTATATACACTGAACAATTAATCATGCCACCATCGCGCATTCAAAACTTCTTAATTTTTCTAACCATACCACTACGTCTTAGTGCAGCCCTGATATCCACAGGAGAGGTGGAGGCAGCCTGCTGACTGCTATGCCCTATTGTCTGAGATGACTTTAGCGGGTGTCCTCTGGAAGCCTGAAATCTGGATAACCCCGGAATGCAAAGGGCTTTCTGCTCAGGGGCAGATGCACCCTCATTGGCCTGACCTGCTGGAGTTGACGGAGTCACAGGCAGAGGGGATTTGGAGTAGCTGGACGCCCTTGGCATGTCCTGGTGGATGCCCCCAGGCCGTCTGGTTGGTGCTGCTCCTCCCTTTGGGTGCCCAAGGGCCCCTCCCTGGCCCCTTGAGGAGAAGGGGCACCTGGGACAGAGGCCGAGGTGCCCTGTCTCCTCTCAACTAACCACTGCTGGAATGCACCCATAGCTAGAGCGATGGTGTTCAGGTCTGAGCACAGATTCGCAGAATCTGATGGACCTGAGTCCCCAAGGCTGCCGCCGCCCATCCTGTGACATTCGATGTACTCGCATGACAGAGCCACATCATCCAAGGGAGCGTGGACGGATTCCTCCATCCTTCGCTCCAGTCTGGTGATGGACTCTGACAACTCCGCCTAATGTTGCCCTGCCTGTCTTTGCATCTCCAGCATTTCTCTCAGGGTCAATTGCACATCTCATGATCAGACTTGAACTCTGCAGGTGCCTGGTCTCCAGCCTTCCTCTGAGTGTCAGAGACCTTGGCTGTCACAGACTCCATCTGCTGTGGACACGTGTCCATGAGGTGATCACCAGATTGTGACTCTGAGTCTACTCTAAAACTTGGGCCCATCGAGGTGCGTGTATGTGTGCTGGTAGAGGGTGCAGGTGAACACGGTGGTCGGTCTTCACCCCTCTTAGTCTACGGAATGGAAAATTTCACCCTTGGGACCAGAATTGTGCACTGCACTCTTAAGTGTGCTCTAACCTGCATTCACTATCAGTTTAACATCATTTATCTGCCTTTGATTTTTATTCCTCTAGAAATTAACCAAAAGAATTGTTTGCACTTTCATGGCTTTATTAACCCGTGTTTAAAGATTTGTGAATCTCTACCGCTATATTCCTTTGCTCCTCTACATTATTTAGAAACACGGAATTGTAGAAACTTCAGCATGGAAGGAGGCCTTCCAACTGTACTACCTGAGCTGGCTCTTTGAAAAAGCCGTTGTGCTTAATTCCACATCTCCACTTTTTGTCCATAACCCTGTAAGTTCCTCATCCCCAAGTAACTGTCCAACTTCCTTTTAAAGTTACTTATGGAATCAGTTTCCATCATCTTTTTGAGTAAAACTTTCCAAACCCTAAGAACTCTCTGAATGAAAAAAATTCTCCTCATTGCCCCTGTAGATCTTATGCCAATAATTTTGAATCTATGACCTCTAAACCAGAGGGATTTTTTTTTTCCTTATGTACTCTCAAAATCTCTTGTCATCTTGAAAACCACTATTAGGTCATCCAACCTCTCCTCATAACTGAAGTCCCTCATCCCTGGTGATAACTGATAAACCTCCTCTGCACCCCTTCCAATGCATTTATATCTTTCCTTTTTGTTCTTTCACAGGATGTGAGCATCACTGGCTGGGCCAGCATTTATTGCCCATCCCTAATTGCCCTTGAGAAGGTGGTGATGAGCTGCCTTCTTGAACCGCTACAGTCCCTGTGCTATAGGTACACCCACTGCGCTGTTAGGGAGGGAGTTCCAGGATTTTGACCCAGTGACAGTGAAGGAACGGTGAGATAGTTCCAAGTCAGGATGGTGTGTGGCTTAGAGGGCCATTGGCAGGTGGTGATACTCCCATGTGAATGCTACCCTTATCTTTTATGTGATGGAGATCGTGGGTTTGGAAGGTGCTGTCGAAAGATCCTTGGTGAGTTGCTGCAGTGCATCTTGTAGATGGTACATACGGCTGTAGTCTTGAAGTGTGGCACCCAGAATTATCCACCATACTGCACAGTGAGGAGATTGTACCACTTCCTCAATGTTTTTGCACTGTTTGAGCAAAACTTGTCCAAATCATGCTTGGACATTGTGTCCTAAATTTTACGACTTTAATAATTGAAGTTACAGGAACAAGCTATTTTAAACAGATTTTAAAACATAGTACGCAGTATCAAACAGTTCAGTGAACTAAAAGGAAATGGGATTCTTACAGTACAAGTACTGTATAGTTTGCACAGTATTTGAACATTTAAATATTAAAAGATCATCAATTGTAACTTATAAGATGTTAAGTTTACCAAAATGCTGTCTTACATAAAATTGTCCAATTATTTACCCTATTCAATTGAAATGAATGCAAAGACTGGTACTTGGTCGTGGATAAGACTTTGAAGCATACCATCATTTAACAGATTAGAAAAATAAATTCATAGTTCTCGAGTGCGATCTGGTTGAAATATTAAGCAAAGCCAAATTTACACAACACTAATTTATATTGGCCCCGAGTCGGCTTGCCTCTGCTTGATTAAACATGTTCAATAACGATGCATTAATCAACTGCCCAAAGCCTGAATCACACAATTTTTTTTTTTTCAAGGTTACCTAATGTGATGTGTTTTGCGATTACTGCAGAAGGTAGGAAGGGGACAGCAAAGCTTTGAGTATTTTGAAAAATTAATACGGAATTAAGCTAAATCTTGTTGGAGTTTTGCACCATAACTTGCTGAAAAGGTGAACTGATTAAAGTGTGGTGAGCGCAACGGGGAATCATGGACATTAGTAAACAGTGGAACCAATGGTCCATCTCCTTAACCAATAAGATTTAAGAGTTGAGAAAGAAAAAAAAACATAGAAAAGGAGGGTGAATTAGAGTTAATCAGCACAGAAAGAAAAGTGGAGAGAAAGAAAGACTAATTATGAGTAAAAGAGGTAGAAGGGAAAAGCAAGAAAAAATATAGAAACTATACATTCAAATTTTATAAATCTCTAACAATAATTTACTTACTACCTGTAAGAATGAGATTCAATTGTTAAAATGTTCTCTTTCTGGCCAAAGAGGTTGATTGGCTTTGTGCTAATAATCATCAGTTTGTTAAAAAGGTGTTAAGTTTCAAACCTAATTTTCTGTGACGAATATAGTGGACATATTTTTGATAACACATTCGGTGCAATGCTGCCTTGGTGTCAGGGCAATCACTCTCACCTCGCCTCTTGAATTCAGCCCTGCTGTCCATGGTTGGACCACAGCTATAATGAGGTCAGAAGCTGACTGGCGCTGGCTGAATCCAAACTAAGCATCTGTGAGCAGGTTTTTGTTGTGTAAGTGCTACTTGAAGCTCTGTTGATGACACCTTTCAGCACTTTGCTAATGATAGCAATTAGGCTGATGCAACAGTAACTGGCCAGATTGGATTTGCCCTGCTTTTTATGTACAGGACATCCCTGGGCAATTTTCCACACTGCTGGGTAGATGCCAGTGCTATAGCTGTATGGGAGCAGCTTGGCTAGGGTCACAGCTAAGTCTGGAGAACAAGTCATCAGTACTATCACCAGAATGTTGTCAGAGGCCTTAGCCTTTGCAGTATCCAGCGCCTTCAGCTTGTTATCCCATGGAGTGAATCAAACTGGCTAAAGACTGGCATCTGTGATGCTAGGAACCTCAGGGGAAGACCGAGATGAATCAGCCACTCGGCACTTCTGGCTGAAGAAGGTTGCAAATGCTTCAGCCTTGTCTTTTGGACTGATGTGCTGGGCTCCCGCATCACATTACCTCCCCCTCCAGTTAGTTGATTAATTGCCCATCATTATTCATGACTGGATGTGGCAGGACTGAAAGCTTTGATCTGATCCATTGGTTGTGGGATCACTTAGCTCCATCCATCGCTTGCTGCCTCTGCTGTCTGGCATGCATGCAGTCCTGTGTTGTATATTCACCAGGTTGACATCTCATTTTTTTAGGTGTGTTTGGTGCTGCTCCTGGCATGCCCTCCTGCACTCTTCATTGAACCAGCAAAGATCCCCTGGCTTGACGGTAATGGTAAAGTGAGGGATATGCCAAACCATGAGTTTACAGATTGTGGTTGAGTACAGTTCTGCTGCTGCTGGTGACCCACAGTGCCTCATGGGTGTCCAGTTTTGAGCTGCTAGATCGGTTCTGAATCTATCCCATTTAGCATGGTGGTAGTGCTACACCACAATGAACAGTGTGAAGACAGGAACTTAGTTTCCACCATGACTGTCTCCACAGTGACTCCTCTATACTGAGCATTCAGTAACTCCCCACACCGAGCACATAGATGCTGTTTGAGTGAAGCAAATTACAGAGAGAGGTAAATTGAGCATCAAATCCCTGAATTTTTTTGTCAATGTGCTCATCAATAGTGGCTTGCATTGTTAACACATCATTATTTTTCCAGCAAGTTCTGTTCCAGTGTATATTGTAGCACATTAACTGCTCAAATACAATAGGGAAAAAGAAACAGGTAACATAAATTGAGCAGACAGGAGGTAGGAGTAATTTAGACTGCAAGAACAATTTGTGAAATTTGTACATACTTGTATTTCTAGTCCATGAAATAAAACTTCCTCAGTAGATTTTTGACCCTTCTTTTCAGGTGTATAATCCTTCCCACTCTGTTACATATGCATGCTCAACTACATCACTTAGCAATATTTTTCATTCCACCAATTTTTTTTACAGAAGGTAGCGACCTGTGCAGTGTTAAGCAATGCTAATAATTTTGTGTCATTCATTACAGGCGATACTTTGGCGAAAAGATTGGGCTGTATTTTGCATGGCTGGGATGGTACACTGGGATGCTTATTCCTGCTGCCCTGGTCGGATTGTTTGTATTTCTTTATGGATTATTTACAACTGAGTCCAGCCAAGTCAGGTAGGAAAACATTGCAACTCTTGTGTAGATAATGGAACAATTCGGACCGTTTATAATTGCTTTAATAACAATTGAACTCTGAACCATCGTCAATTTTTTAAGCATAGTGTTGGGAAACCATCCTTAATATGAAAAAAAATGATTTTGAATTTACTGGCTTGATACCCCTAACTGACTTTTTAAAAAAGTCAAAAACCACGTTCCAGTGACTTGGGATCACAGGCAAAGATGGCTGCACATTTTCATCACGGTACCTTTTGCATTCCAAAACTATTGAAATGGAAACAACCTGCCCCCAAAGCCACAACATGAGCAATTCCCTTGAGAAAGAAGAATAGGGGCCATTCATATCCTATTCGCAAAGTGACCGGACAATCACCTGGATACTCAACTGGGTGGAAGCATAATCTCTTGGACACTAGGACCCTGGCTGAGTGAGGAATTCCAGGCCATGACCTAATCAAGTTACAATTGGAATACACTAACCATGATCTTATTTGAATCACTGGGCAGTTGAAGAGAGAAAATCTCATGACAAGCCAATCTTTTGTGTGTTTGGAGCACCAGTTTATTCTGCTGAACTAAAGAAGCAGCTGAGATGGTGAAAGAACAAGACCCTGAGTGGGTTCCTTTTCTCTGTGCCTCCATCCAATTTGCAAGCTTTTTGAATCCTGTCTGCTGATTTTGACAACCCACGTGTTGCAGACAGAGATTTTTAAAAGAATTCAATCCAGCGCTGCTGCCTCCAAAAGAACAGATAAGCTATCCATCTAAACTTCAAACCCCCTCGATGCAGAAAGCAGCAGGATCACTGGGTGAAAGCAGGAGGACTGTTGATTTCAGCCTGAAGCCAACCAAGTCACCAACTTTTAAAATTCATATAACCCATTAATTACTTAATCCATCCTCCCCACTCTGTATTTCATTTGTGTGTGTGTGTGTGTGTGTGTGTGTGTGTGTGTGTGTGAGGGTCCTTTTTTAAAAATTATTTTTCTTAGACCGGGTTACAAAAAAAAGTGAAGTATAATAAAATAAAGCACAATAAAAACTATCTTCTTTTTCTAAAAAAAAATCTGAAGTAAACCTTCTGCTCTTGTCTTTTATGGTCACAGCACATAAACAGTTAAACACTCACGGAATTGGCAAGCGTATCCTTTCTTAACAAAAACCTAAACAAGGAGAGGTTAATGAGGGGAGAATTCGACCCCTCCTCACCTGATCATAATAATAGCATTTAAGGAGCATTGTCTTCCATACATCCATCCCTTTATCAGAAGTTAGCCTTTGTTACCATTTATTTCACCATCTTTCTCAGACCTCTTTATTCCCAGAAGCACTTTCCTAACCTATTAAATCCATGCACACTATCTGCTTCAATAGCCTTCCCTGTTGGCTTATTCCATGAATTTATTACCCTTCATAAAAAATCTCCCAATGTCCCTCCTACTCTTAACCTATACCCGCTTTAACTTGCATTCCTTGTACAATCCCCACCACTTTAAAACGCTTATATTTAAAATAGGCAGTCACTTACATGGGCCAAGAGATAGAAACCATTAACCATTTGCATTAATATCGCTTTCAAAATGGTCAGTTGGAGCATCTTTCACACTCCATTCATTTTGGGCAGAAACAGTTTGAGGTCAGTGCCTTACTGGCTGGCCAGCCAAAAATTGATGTCAATACTTCAGATCATAGATGCTCAAAACCTCCTGTGATATTTTTTTTAACTTGTTCCGCTGACATTGTCATTGGACTGGTGAACTCTCTCATTGGGGACTGGGGCCTGCTCCACTGCCAATTGGGAGTGGGAAACAGTCACTTTCAGCTTGCTGCCTATGTTGGGATACCTTGCTCATGAATTGTATTGCATGGAAATGCACAGAAAGTGACCAAAAATCCCAACTGTTTTATGCCTCCTCCAACCCTGCTTCATCCAACCTTATCATTCTAATCCTTCCTCTTTCATGTCCTGCCTCATTTGTGTGTCTGGCATTTGCCCCAACTATTCCTTGTGGTAGTGAAATGCATATTCTGACCAGTCTTTGGGTAAAGAGATTAGGACTGACATAATCTCTGGATGAGTGCAACTGACGCCTTTCCAGCACAGGAATTACACTGAGTTAGAATAGGTTTTTTAAGGAGAATAAAGACAATACATAATTGCAAAAATTACCGAGAAATTAAACTCCTACCACATACTTTCAAGCCACGGGAGAGAGCCATGGGCCACAGATTGAGAAAAATATTGGAAATCCATGAAGGTCAGTTCGGTAGGGTTGCCAATTGCGCTTAAACTTATAACTGGGGTTTCATCACATGACTTGCCCCCGAGCTCCAGCCATTAATCACCAACACGTCCACCCTTGTGACACACTGCCTTCCTTCACCAACTCAAATGCAAAAAGCCTCATTACCCAAATGGATGATGCTTGACTGTCAGCCAAACAGCCTTTTTCTCCCATTTCCAATATTTTTATATCTGGTAAAGAGAAATGTCCGAAGAAAATGAAAAAATCTTTTTTAATGTCCCGATGATGTTTCTCCAGCATTGCAAAGAACAGTATCCTAGGGTAACATTTCCCCCCCCCGTCGGAGGGGTTGTGCGGGAGCGGGGGCGGGAGCGGGTACGAGCAGGTGGGTTCCCGATCGGCGCCCCTAGTTGGGGGCGCGCCACCATTTTACATGGGCAGGCCAATTAAGGCCCGCCCAGCATGATGTCCGCCCAGGAGTGCTGTGCGCTCCCTGTGCGGGCGGGGGAGAGGGATTCCCTGAGCAGGTCTGTGCGCTCTTTTGCGCTTGGGGGCAGAAGAGCACACAGATCTCCCTGAGGCAAAGGGCTGCCTCAGGGAGAATGGTTGAACTTTGAAAAATTTATTAAAGGTAAGAAAAAATTTCCCTGACATGTCCCCTCACGTGTCACTCTCACATGAGCTGGGACATGTCCATTACTTTTATTTTAAAATTATCCGAACATTTTAAATCCCTCATGAAACCTCATCCCGCCCGTGGATGAGGTTTCATGCTTTTTCGGAAGGCTGCCTGAGCTCTTCGCCTGCCCGCCAACCTGACATCACCCCGTGTCATTTTACGTGTCAGCGAGGGGGCCCCGCCCCCGCTCGCCAACCGGAAAATGCTGCCTCTAGAGATTGATCTCCAATTCCGGAAAACTCCAGGCAAATCCTAGATTTATGATCGGAAGAAGCACCACCGATGCTGTTTTTTTTAAGATAAGTGATCGAGAAATATCGGGAAAACAAATGCAACATGAAGATTGTATTCGTTGATTTGGAGAAGGCATCTGACTGAGTGCCTCGGGGTGGATGTCTGGAGAGGTGCTAGAATTTGTGGGGTCATTGAGAAGTACATACAACTATTAGAGGATATGGACAAGGGGTGCCAGACGAGAGTAAGAAGATATGTGGGGGAAAATGAGAGTTTTGAAGCCAAAGTTGAATTACACCAAGGGCCGGCATGGAGCCCCTTCCTCTCTCCCTGATTGTCATGGATGTTCTAACTGAGCAAGTGAGATGGGAAGTGACATGGTCAATGATGCTTGCAGATGACATTGAACTATGTGGTTGGGCTGATGGGGAACATGACGGAGGATCTGGAGAACTGCAGAAAAGCACTGGAAGACAAGGTTATGAAGATCTGTAGACCGAAGACCCAAAAAATGGACTATCATTTTGAGCCTAGGGAAGAGTATCAGAGTGAAGGTGCAAAGATTATGGGTGAAGACTTGGGGAAGAAATTTCCTCCCCCGTTGTGGGGGAAGTGCAGGAGCGGGCGCGGGTAGGCGCACCTCCGATCGGCGCCCCCGATTGGGGGCGTGCTGCCGTTTTACGTGGGCAGGCCAGTTAAGGTCCTCCCTGCATGACGTCTGCCACGAAGTGCTATGTGCTCCCTGTGCAGGCGGGGGGGGTGGCAGTGGGGGTGGGATTCCCTCAGCCGAGCGTGCAGTCTTTCGCGCATGAGGCTAAGTGCTGCCTCAGGGAGATCGGTGCCAAATTTAAAAATGGTAAAGGTACACAGACAAAATTTCCCTGACAATTCCCCTCATGTGACACTGTCACATGAGCTGGGACATGTCCATCACTTTAAATCAAACATTTATTCAATTTTTAAAACCATCAAGAAACCTCATCCCGCCCGTGGATGAGGCTTCAGGCTTTTTCTGAAGCGCGCCAGGGCTCCCGGCCTGCCCGCCAACCTTAAGGTTGGACGGGCAGGTCCACTAATTATGTTAATTACTTTTTAAACGGCCTCAATAGGCCGTTGACAGGTCGGCGGGCGCACAGCTGATTCGGCTGCGCCCCCGCCGACATGAAAATGGAAATGACGCGGGGTGACGGAGGGAGTTCCGCCCAACGCCATCCCGCGTCATTTTACAGGTCGGCAGGCGGGCCCCGCCCCCAGCTCACCAACCTAAAAATCCTGGCCCTGGAGAAAGTGATTAGTTTCCAATACCTGGGGTCAGTGATGGCAGAAGATGCACTGTACCTTTCCTCAAGGGTAGTAATAGCCTCCTGATGATTAGATGGCCAGAACTGGACTCTGTGCTCCAGGTGATACCTTAACACTGCCTTATACATCAACAACTTCCTTTTATTTGCCCTTTGGCAATTCTAAACTCGTGCCTGAATTGCCTTTTTATAAACTTTTAACCAATCCGCTGCTGATAAATGAATAGAAGCAGTCAATGCGCATGCCTGAAGTCTCTTTCGAAATTATTTTCCGCAGAACACAAACTCTGTTACAATTTATTACTGTCATATTCATTATTTCCTAATTACTGAATTGCATCTACCATCTTTTGTTCCAGTTCACTTAAGGTCCATGACCTTCTGATGGTTAGTTGTATTGTACCTCACTTTGCTCTTTCCCTATTTCATCAATGCCAATGACTTAATTTATAGGCAAATCATAAGGAGCTGCAAAGCTATCATATTGTAAAATTATTACAGCAGCTGCGCCAGTCTTGCATTCCATGTGTAATGACGATTGATGACTGCTAGTCAGGTTTCATGGGAATGATCTCAAAATCCTAACTCAGCTTTCTCAAGTTGATAAGCATGTAATGTTTTCTTCTGCATTATTATGCACAATAGGATTGAATTTCTGTTGCGATCATAACCATCCATCCAGAGGCCCATTTCCCATTGCTGGCAGAGGAAACAGACTTCTTAGGTCTTCCAAGGCTCTCTTGTCTACATACAGCTGGTGGGCCCCCATAATAGATTAGGCCATGTGCTGGCAACATGCAGGCTAGGGACTGAGCTGGATACTGTAGGGGCAGAGTTTAAAGGTGCAGCTCCTTAAGAGTTCAAGAAAAGGGTGACTTACACCATCATATTTAGTCATCCCAATCATAGGGGGAAATTTGGATTCCTACATGAAGGTGATGGCAAAGTACCATGACTGCCGCTCCATCATTAATAGTGAAAAGCCCTCAGCTGTTCTGATATGTCCAAGCAATGGGGAAGCAGCCTATAAACACAGCTCCTCAGCTAGACCAAATATCCACTTTGATTGGGTCAGCTGCACATCATGGTGTAAGTCCCCACTTCCCTTCCTGGCTCATATGTTAGCTGATATTGTAAACGGTCCTCTCTCCTGAGGAACTGTCGCCCCTCCCCCCTCCTTCAAATTTGTCGTCATCAACCATCTCCTCGAAAAACCCCTTGAGCTTTCCATTTTTGTAAGTTGCCGCCATCTTTCCAATGTAGCTTTCCTCTCCTAAGTCCTTGACTATGCTGATGCCTCCAAAATCAGTGCCCATCTTTCCCAGAAATCAATGCTTGAATCCTGCCAATCGGGTTGCCAGCCCAGCCACAGAAGGGAAACAGCTTTTATCAAAGTCATAAATGACAGTAACAATGGTAAACAATCCCTCTTCATTCCTCTCAGCCTTTGACACAGTTGACCACATCGTCCTCCTCCGCTGTTGCCCAGTTGGGTAGGAATGCATTCATCTGGTTCCACTCTTACCTATCTAGTCTTGGGTGACAATCATCTGCAATGGCTTCTCTTTCCACTGCCACACCACTCTGGTATCTCCCAAAGGTCTATCCTTGGCCTCCTCCTATTTGTCAACCACATGCCGTTCCATGGTGTCATCATCAGCAAACATAGGCCTGAATTTTTGCAAAGCCGGAAGGGCTATGCACCTTAACCAAAATGGCTACAGAGTTCTGATTCCAGAAGTCCTGTCCCCAAACCGGAGCACCCACCATTTTTATGAGGTTTGGGGAGGGGGAGGGTGGTGCGGACGGAAACAGGGGTGCATTATAGTCTGCACATCCGTGGTTCTTAGAACAGATGCAATTTCCATTAGTGTAAAACACGACGTGTGGGCTTTAGACATTTGAGGAAAAGGTCTAAAGCTGCAGAAGTTATGAAAAGAGGTAGAGTGCCCTTTTGGAGAGGTCCAGGTACCCCTTTGGTAGAGACAAGATGCCCTTTGGGAGAGGTCAGGTGCTCTTTGGGATCGTTAAGAGTAGACATAAATGTGTGTAAAAAGTGGATAAGCTCACTGGAGCTGTTAAACTCTCAAGTTATTTAAATCCCCATGCTGTTTAAAGTTTGGTGGGGGGGAAACAGCCTGCAGCAGCTGCTTACAATTTCACGAGCTGTCTATTGACGTAAACCTGAGGGTTATCCTATAGGATTAGTGCTGCATGACTGATTCCACAACCTGTCATCACCGCAGTTGGGGCCCACAAGTTCCCAGTTTGACTGACGGCTCCAAGTGATCATAAAATCTTTGATGTGGTGCTATGAATACAAATGTTTGTTTTCATAAGGGATTAAGAGCTTGAATGAATTTAAATGTATTGAATGGGTTTTTATGAATAAATGTTTTTGGTAAGACCTGTTAGAGACTCTTAGAACTATATTTTATTTCATCTTACCAGGGCTTCTGAGAGCTGCCTATGGTGGATACTGAGTGAGTTGGCATGGAGGATGTAAGAGAAAAGGGAGGCGGTTGGGGGTGTAATTAGCATGAGTTGGCACTAAGGTGGCAAAGGGGTGATAAAGGACTATGGGGATGAGTGGGGGTCATAGATTGGTGCTAAGTTGGCATAGGGACTATAAAGGTCAATTGAGGTGGGTAGCGGGGCATGAGGTGCATGCGTTAGTATAGATGGAGCATGGGGACTGTGCGGGGTGTGAGGGATGAGGCCTAGAGGGATGTTTTTTTTCCTTGTTTTTATTGTAACCAGCCCGCCTCAGCACCCGCCAGTCCCTGTAGCTGCCTCTGCACTGTTTTGGAGGGTAGCAGGTCCAAATACAGTTAGCACCCTTCCCCCCAGGTCGGAAATCCTGACTCCGGAGTGAAAATTGGTCCCTTAATGTCAGTTTCCACATATACTTTGACAGCACTCAGCTCTAACTCGCTATCACCTTTCTCGATACACCTCACCCCTACCCCTATTGTCTCTAAATGGTCAGATTGCTTGTCCAAAACCCTGCACTGGATAAGCAGAAGTTTCCACCAACTAAATATTTAGATGACCAAAGCAAGTGTCTTTGAACCCAACCAAATTCCATTTCCTAGCCACCGATCCCATTCCTCGCCCCACAACTGTTTGAGGTTGAACCAGGTTGCTCACAGCCTTCGTGTCGCACTTGACCCCGAGATGAGTTTCCAACTACTTATCAGCGCCATCACTAAGACCTTCCCCTTCCTGATGCTGAACGTTCTGTACTCAGAAAAGGACTCAGTTTTACCCCTTTACGCCCTCACCTTAATGACACGACACGATGCTGAACTCTTCTTCTGTCACCTTCGCCCCCGTGCTCACATCATTGGGCAGAAGTCCTTCCCCCATTCAACGATCCTTTCATCCAACTCCAGTATTCTCCCTCTACTTGGACCCCTCCCTGTGGCTTCTTACCTGCTTTTGATCTTTTTATTGAGAACTGTCGGTGTGACACCGGCCATCTTAATTTTTCTGCTACTCTCACCCACTCCAACCTGTCTCCTTCTGAACTCACTGCACTCCATTCCCTCACGTTCAACCCTGACTTTGTTATCAAACCTGACAAAAAAGAAAATAAAAAAAACCTATTTCTCTTCAGTTCTGAATAAGAGTCATGCGGACTTGAAACATTAATTCTGTTTTTCCCTCTCCACAGATGCTGCCAGACCTGCTGAGTTTCCCCAGCGTTTTCTGTTTTTATTCCATCACTAAGACCATCTGTTTCTACCTTGCTAATATCATCAGCTCTGCCCTGCCACAGCCCATCTGCTGCCAAGGTCCTCATCCATGCCATTGTTATCTCTAGACTTCATTATTCAAATGCACTCCTGGCCAGCCTTCCAATTTCTACCCTTTGCAAACTTGAGGTCATCTAACATTCTGCTGTCTGTGTCCGAACTCACGTCAAGTCCTGTTTATCCTTCACTCCCTCTCTTCTCATTGATCTGCATTCCCCGTTATAAGCAACACTTTTATTTTAAAATTCTCGCCCGTGCTTTCAAATCCCTCCATGACCCCACCCTTCCCTTTCTCTGCAATCTCCTCCGGCCCTGCAAGGTTCCAAGATATCTGCACTCCTCTAGTTCTGGTCTCATGAGCATTCCCAATTTTAATCACTCCACCATTGGTGCCTGTGCCTCCAGCTGCCTAGGGCCTAAACTCTCTGCCTCCCTACCTCTCTTTCCTCGGTTAAAGCCCTCCTAAGAACCTATCTCTTTGGCCAAGCTTTCGGCCATCTACTTATCTGGCTTGGTGTCAAATTTTGTTTCACTACGCTGCCGTGAAATGCCATGCGAGATTTTGTTACTTTAACGGCACGAAATAAGCGCAAGTTGGTGCAGGTGTGAGTACATTCAAATATCTCCTGGTGCAGGGACATCTCCCGCTCCTCAATTTCCTCACCCAAGAGAAATTTCCACTGGGATGCCCAGCCGATGGAGAGGGCAGCCGTTACCGATCAGAGGGAAGATTTATCGAATGCTACATGAGGAAAAATCAATATTAAAGGTTGAATTAAACTGCAATATAAACATGAAAGTACTAGCAAATGTAATTAATCCAACGATAGCAAGGAAACAAGATCTGAAAACGCAGTTGTTGATAAATCATTCAGCACAGTTTCGCGAAGCCTGAAAAAGGCCTCCTCCTCACTGTATGCCTTCTGTGTTTTGAAGGCGCTGACCAATGACCTCACCTTATGGGTGTGTATTCAAGCAAAATGCAGGTCTGGGCAGCTTTGCCTCCGACATGTTGAATGTCAACATATAATGAGGCTCACACCCTGGAGTAATGGCAGCACTCTGCATCACAGGCATTACTTGTGTAAGGAACCCCAGACTGGTCATTCACAGCATACATCATGACCTCTGCTCCTGCATTCTGTTCGGCAAATACCTGTGCTGCTGACCCACAGCAGTGGATCTCTCATCCTTACATAGTTTTATACATTTAACAGAACACAAACTGTTTTGACAAAATCATTTTCTATTCCATTCAGTGACCTGGCTATGGTCACTCTCCTTTGAATGCTGCTCTCTCATCCCTTCTCAGTTTCAAATATGCCACCTTGCCTTATTTCAAAATTCCCACTTTGTTGAAATCAAGACTCGCATTCTTACACACCGTGTTTTGGAACTTCGAGGAATTTCTGACCTGTTTCAGCTTTCCCTTGCTCCTTGAATCCTCAAACATCTTAAATGCAAACTTGCTCGCAAATAATGTCAACTCCCAGATTTACTTCATTTTGCGTAATCTTTTCAACCTTGGTACGTGACTTTTGGCATGATGGACTTTAGACACTTACCCTTTTGGCTAAGTAAGCCCTTGTCCAAATCTTTGGTGTTTGATGCTGGCCCCTGAGGTACCCTCCTCACACCCTCCTGGAGGTTTGAGCACCCATTGTTTCCTGTTGCTAAATTGACGTTTTCATACATACTCTCATGCACATGTTGAATTGGAATCTGATATTCATTATGTTAGTTCTTCTATGTTGATGTTCATCTAAAGTTCCCTCACTAACACAAACATTATACCTTACTCCTCTTTACTATTGCAAAATGGGAAATCTCTTGTGAGGTGCATGGCGGGAAGAGCGCAGATGTAAAGCAAGTATGGAATTATTGGGGCTTGAGGACATTTTTGTGATTCATATGACTTTATGCATATTGAAGTAATACCTGATGATTTCTTTTAATTTAATTTTCCAGCAGGGAGATCTGTGAAGCCAATGACACCATCATGTGTCCACTGTGTGAGCGCAACTGTCCTTACTGGATGTTGAGTGAAAGCTGTGTCTATGCCAAGGTAACTTAATTTCTGCTGCACAACATAATTTTAGTATGTGCCGAACATTTAAAATTAAATTGAAAATTTGCACTTGCACATCAAAACAATAAGAATGTTTCTCTGAGTTCGAAATAAAAAGAAGCTTCCTTCATGTAGCATTGAGTTATTCCAGCGGCATTTATTTCCAAAGACATGGGTTTTGTTAGACAGGGACACTAAGGGTGAAGGAGCCAAGTTGGGTAGATAGGGACTAAGATCCAGATTAGCTGCAATCAGATTGAAGGGCGGAATATACTTCAGGGTTTGTAAGACCTACTCCCACTTCTATGTTCTGTTGGCTGCAAAGTCTCTATAAAGTTGTAACCTGCATGATGTTTGGTTTATCTTCAATTGTTAATGTGTTTCGTTCTCTCTGCACCATCCACACCATGCTATTGGGAGAGTATTCCATCACATTTATAGTATAGACACAGAAACTGCATGGACTAATAGATCCTATAATAACAGTATGGGCAGGATTTTCATGTCGTCGGGCGGGCACTGTGGGCGGGCCCAGGAAACAGTCTGGTGCCCGCAATCGGCCCCCGGCCACGATTTCACGCTACCTGGCCAATTAACAGCCAGCTAGCGTGAAAAGCGCACTGAGAAGCTCAGCGCTGCCTGGGTGGGTGGTGGGAGGAGTGCGAATGCAAAATTCTGCGCATGTGCCGGGGAGCACGCACTGAAAGCTCCCTGAAGGCAGGGAGCTGCCTCGGTGCGGGGGGGGCTGAAGAATTGTAAAATCAAGAATAAAGATTTTGAAAATGTGAAAAACATGTGGCGACATCGGACTCACTCATGTGAACAAGGACAAATGCTGTCAAAACATTTTTAAAAAATTAATGCTAGAAACCTCATCCCGTCCATGGATGAGGTTTCCAAAAAAATCCAAAGGCTGCCTGGCCGCCTCACCCACCCGCCAACCGTAAGGTTGGACGGGCAGTGAAAAATAGCTTTTAATTAATTGATTATTGGCCTTAATAGGCCTCTTAATTCTCAGCGGGTGCGCTGCTGACTCTCGTGCGTCCCCATCAACTGAAATATTGCGCCAGTGCGCGATGATGTCGGGCACACATACGCCTGCGGGACGTAAAGTCCTGCCCTGTATGTCTGATGTACGATGGGTCAAATGGCCTCCTTCTGCACTGTGACAATTTGTAATTCCATAAAGCCATTTATCCTAACAGTTGTATGGCAGCCAATTTCCTATAATGGTGCAAGGATGTTAAGGACTGATGCTCTCCAATTGTCTGGTAATGAGAACAGAACCCAAATGCCCTGGATTAGTTAATTTTCACCTTTATTCAAAGATCCAGGTGCAGACTGCTTCATAGAATTACGTAGAGCCCAAATCACAAAAACAGGATCTTCGTTCCAACTGATCTTGCTACTGTCTTCTCTGTGTCCACCCTATCAAAATCCTTCATAATTCTTAAGACCCCTATTAGGTCAACCCTCAGCCAGCCCTTTTGTAGAGAAAAGGGATGCATCCTGTTCAGCCTTCCTGAACAGTTATTGCCTCTCAGTGCAAGGTGTCACCCTTATGAAGGCTAAGCTCGTTTGGGTAAATAGAATCAAAAGTATGGTGATAAATAAACATGGGGAAACATTTAAGGAAACAATTCAAAATGATCAAAACAGTACACTCCCTTAAAAAAACAAAAGCTGAGCAAGAAACATCCATCTGTAGCTTACTAGGCAAGTTAAGGACAGTATTAGATGAAAAGAAAATGCTTATAATATTGTAATAGACAGTAGTAAGTGTGATCATTGGGAGCATAGGAACATACCACTTAGGAGCAGTACTAAGCCATTCTTCCCTTTGAACCTGCTCCACCAATCAGCAAGATCATGGCTGATCTTATTGTGGACTCAACTCAACTTTCCTGCCTACCCCCTCCCCACCACAATCCTTGACTCCCTTGCCTATCAAAAACCTATCTAACTCAGCCTTGGATAACTTCAATGTTCCAGCCTCCACTGCTTTCTGGGGAAGAGAATTCCACAGCCTAATGACCCTCTGAAAGAAAAAATTCTCCTCATCCCCTTCTTAAAAGGAAGACCTCTTATTTTTAAACTGTGTCCGCTAGTTCTAGATTCCCATACAAGGGGAAGGATCCTCCCTATCAAGTCCCTTCAGAATCTTCTATTTTTCAATATGATCACCACTCATCCTTCTGAACTCCAATGGACATAGGTCCAACCTGTTCAACCTTTCTTCATAAAGTAAACCCTGTTCAACCTGTTCAACCTTCCTACATAACATAAGCCCTTCATCCCAGGAATGAGTCAAGCGAATCTTCTCTGGACTGCTTCCAACGCAATTTCCTTCTTCAAATAAGGAAACCGAATCTCTACACAGTATTCCAGATGTGGTCTTATCAAGGCCCTGTACAGCTGCAGTAAAAATCCCCTACTTTTATATTCCATTCCCTTTGCAATAAGCGACAACTTTCCATTTGTCTTCCGAACCACTTGCTGTACCTGCATACTAACTTTTTGGGATTCATGCACGAGGACACCCAGATCCCTCTGTACCACAGAGTTCTGCAATCTCTCTATTTTAATAGTATACTGTTCTTTTATTCTTCCTGCCAAAGTGAACAAGTTCATATTCTCCCATATTATACTGTATCTGCCAAATTTCAGTTGCTTAATCTACCTATACCCTTTACCTCCTCTTGACAACTTATTCTCCTACCTATCTTAATACCATGAACAAATTTAGCTGCCATAAATTTGGTCCTTTCATCCAAGCCATTTTTGTAAACTGTAAATGGTTGAGGCCCCAGCAGTGAACCCTGTGGCACTCCACTATTTACAGCTTGCCAACCTGAAAATGATGCATTTAAACCTACTCTCTGCTTCCTGTTAGCTAACTAATCATTTACCCATGTTAATTATGTTACACCCTTGATCATGAGCTCTTATTTTGTGTAGTAACCTTATCAAATGCCTTTTGAAAATTTAAGTGCACCACATCTGCAAGTTCCCTTTATCCATGTTGCTTGTTACTTCCTCAAAGAACTGTGCTATATCCTGCCAAAACCTCTTTAATAATGGATTCTAGTAATTTCCCGATGACAGATGTTAAGCTAATTGGCCTATAGTTTCCTGCTTTCTGTCTCCCTCCTTTCTTGAACAAGGGTGTCACATTTACTGTTTTCCAATCCACTGGGACTTCTCCAGAAACAAAGGAATTTTGGAAGATTATAACAAGTGCGTCTACTATTTCTGCAGCTATTTCTTTTAAGACCCTAGGAAGCAGGCCATCTGGTCCTGGGGACTTTTCAGCCTTTAGATCTAATAGCTTTCCTAGTACCTTTTCCCTGGTGACGGTGATTGTTTTAAGTTCCTCCCTCGCTTTCACCTCTTGATTTTCAAGTAACTTTGGGAAGTTTTCTAAGTCTTTGACAATGAAGACAGACGCAAAATACCTGTTCAATGCCTCTGCCATTTCTTTGTTTTCCATTAATTTCCCCAGACTCACCAACTAGAGGACCAACACTCACTTTAGTTACTCTTTTCCTTTTTAAATACTTACAGAAATTCTTGCTATCTGTTTTTATATTTCTAGCTAGCTTTCGCTCACACTCTAATTTCCCCCTCTTATTATGTTTGCAGTCGTTCTTTGATGGTTCCTAAAATCTGTCCAATCTTCTGATCTACCACTAACCTTTGCAGATTTGTACAGCGTTTCCTTCAATTTAATACCATCCTTAACTTGATTATTCCGCCATGGATGATGCATCCTTCTCAAAGAGTCTTTTCTCCTCATTGGGACAAATCTTTGTTGAGAGTTATTAAATATCTCCTTACAAGTCTGCCACTGCATCTCTACTGTCCTACCTTTTAACCTAGTTTCCCAGTTCACTTTAGTCAGCTCTCCCTTTATGCCCTTATTATAATTACTTTCATTTAGGTTTAAAACATTAGTCTTTGACCCACACTTCTCACCTGAAAACTGAACATGAAATTCTATCATGTTATGATTGCTGTTGCCTAGAGGCTCTTTTACTATGAGGTTATTGATTAATCCTGCCTCAATTCACATTGCCAGGTCAAGAATAACCTGCTCCCTGATTGGCTCTGGAACATAGTACTCTAAGAAGTTAACCAGAATACACTCGTTAAAATAATTTCCAGGTTACCTTTGCCAATCTGATTCACCCAATCTACATGTAGATTAAAGTCACCCTTGACTATTGATTATTGCAGCACCTTCCTTATACAGCCCATATATTTCTTCCTGTATACTCTGTCCTATAGGATAACTACTGTTAGGGGGCCTATAAACTATTCCCACAAGTCACCTCAAATCTTTCCTATTTCTTATCTCTACTGAAAATGATTCTACATCTTACCCTTTTGAGTTAAGGTCATCTCTCGCTATTATACTAATGGCATCCTTAATTAACTGAGCTACCCCACCACCTTTTCCTAGCTTCCTGCCTTTACGAAATGTCACATACCCTACAATATTCAGACCCCAACCTTGGTCGCCTTGTGTTTTAGAGTGTTTGGAGAGTTTTAGAAACCAGCAATGGGCCACCAAAAACTTAACAAAAGGGGAAAAATTTGGTAATAAACTAGCTAGGAATAGAAAAAAGAGGCTGTAAGAGCTTTACAGGTATACAGAAAGGAGGAGATTAGCTAAAATAAACATGCCTGAGAAGCAGAGACATGAAACATTACCTTGGGGATTGAGGAAATGGCAGAGACATTGAACAAATAGTTTTGGTGGAATCTCCCGTTCTGGCCAGCAACGGGAATTGTGGTCGGCGGGTAGCTTAAGGTGACATGAGTCCTGACGGCGCAAAAAAAGTTTGCAAGTTTTGTTCCCCTGACTTTCAAGTCAGGTTAAAGTTGTGTCGATCTTCCCAACAAGCAATGGCGGGAGCCCTATTTGCATTCATTAGCATTTCATGAATGCTCATTGAAAGGCCAACTCTCTGGAATCATGCTCCCCCTTCACATCAAGTTCCGCTCCAATGGGTAATTAAAATGCTCTGTTTTATGACTGGGTATAAGCGGCGTGCATCTGGCGAGCTTCACTTCATCCACACCTTTGAAAGTCAGTAGACGCTCCTTTCGTCTTCCTTTTGAACCTTCACTGCTCCAAACTGGTTGTTGGTAGCACAAGCTCTGCCAAGGCTGGGCATGGGAGGCATGGCCAACGGGGAGGACTGAGGCGGAGGCAGGAGTTTGAGTGGGGGGAAGGACCAGAGGGCAGGGATGAGATGGAGGCAGGACTATGGGTGGGGGTGAGGGCAGCGTGGTGGAGGTCACGATTAAGAGATTGTCCGGGGAATGAGGCCAGAATAATGGGGGCAAATTTAAGGGACTGTTCAGGGATTGAGACAAGACTGTCAGGGGCATGTTAGAGGGCTCAGCATGGCATGCATGTCTTGGCCCCAGTCTTGGGAGGGGCAAGGCCTCTCTGGTCCTACAGAGAATTGTGTGAAGGCCGTTGGCTCTCAACTGTTGCATTTGAACCTGGGAGTTCGATGCATGATACTGGGATGCCGAGGGCACAGTCACATTGAGGGGAGGTATTTGTATCCGGTACGCTGGTAGATCCCATATCGTGGCGGGGGTGGGGTGGTGTTAGTGGACGGTCTCATGAGGGGAGTGGGGGGGTATCTAAACATAAGGATGTAGCTGGCCTCGAGAAGGGGTGGGGTCGGATTAACGAGGGGCATGGGCACGTCAACATTGAAGGGAACAGAGGGGAGAAGAGGAACACCAACATAAATATTAATGGAATCAAGGGTAACGGGGGGAAGCTGGGTGGTCACAGGAAGGAGAGGAATTAGGAGGTGGCGACTATGGAGGAGGATGAGAGGAGCTTGGTGGGTGACAGGGGAAGTTGAAATGTGCGGGAAGCACTCACAAATCTAGCAAGCACCATTTTCCAGTTTGCTCGCTTAGGATGCAGTTCGAAAAACAATCAGGAAAAAAGCAATATGGGAGGGGTCCGACGTGGGTGGAAGGAGTTTATTACACCTCTTTTGGGCCAAGTGAAGGGGTACCCTATCAATTATTTGCTCAAGCCATGGAGAACCAGGCTGAACTGAGTACTGTTCTCAAGGTTCAAATGCCCATTGAAGGAGTATTGCTCCATGACTAATGGGGTGCATTCCTGTGAGAATCCATTAAGGTTCGGGGCTGGATTTGAGTAGGTGCGATTGGCCATCTGTTCCTGACAGGGACAAAGGAAAGGGATAGAGGTGAATTCATTCGAGGAGCATGGATGCTGGGCAGCAGCTAGATGCACACTCCAAGCATCCATAATCCCAGATAAACAATCATGGCTGTCAAGGCATAATGTTTGAGCTCTTCCCATCATGCCATGATATGTTCTCTCTCCAGAATGTCTAGGCTCATGGAGGCAACCTCTGGGTTCTTGCACATGGCTGTAATCACCCTGGCCAAGATGCAATGTATGCATGCCCAATTATTTATGAAGGGAAGAGCAGCCGCCTGTGGTCTCCGGGATGTCTTTCACCTGCTAAGGGGTGAGCTGGGGATACCACATGTAGACAGAGCCCAAAGATGTGACAGTGGCCTCCTGGCTTGCAGATGGAGGGAAATCAGTTAAAGGAAAGCTTAATTAGGTAATCAAATCTATTCATTGACAAAGGGGCATGGAAGTTAAGTTAATTACTATCATCTGAGAAAAATAACTGAAGAAACTTAAGTGACTAAAATCCACAGGAGCTAATCAGTTATGGAGTTAAGAATGGCCAGACTTGCATACTAGAAGGCACAGCTGACTGGTTTAGCGACTTGTTGTGCGTGTTAACAGCAGGCATCCTTATGACAGATGGCATGACTCTTCTGGCCCAGATCACCTGAAGACTCTGAAAATAGCTGTTGGTGGTGGCTTCAGTGATGCCTGGCAGATATGTTTTGTGGCTGATTATGCTGGCATACCTTTGTTCATCTTCTAGCAAAAGAAGCAAGGCATATTGAGCTTCTGAACACTGACTCAGTGGAGCAGTTAGTCATCCCTTTACACATTGCTGCCTCATCAGGACTACTTTCACTGCATAAATTAAGGGCTGGAACTTCCATCAGAACTAACCTTAACTAACATTAACTAACGTTGAACTAAATCAAATTCTGCTGACTTCCAAGCAGAGGCATGTGTGCAGGTACCAAACAGGGAGGGTAGGGCTTCACCAAGTGTCTCTCGTATATCCTGACTCACACTCAACATACCATTGAGGACCCTCTTCTTCTTCCCAACTCCCCATATTGAGGGGGCATCATTGGTAACCCCATTATATCCATCATTGATAAACCCATTATATCCATCATTGGTAACCCCATTATATCCATCATTGATAAACCCATTATATCCATCATTGGTAACCCCATTATATCCATCATTGGTAAACCCATTATATCCATCATTAGTAACCCCATTATATCCATCATTGGTAACCCCATTATATCCATCATTGGTAACCCCATTATATCCACACTATTGGAGAAAAGATAACAATTTGTCCAAAGGCTCCTGAGAAATTAAGTGTTATAAGTGGAAGAAAGAAAATACAAATACACAAGGAACAACCATGAATTGATGAGCACTAAGTGGACGCTCATTGTGTGGCTGTTTTAATGGTCTTGCCTTGCTTGGCAATCCTGGGCCTCCCATTAATTTGACCATTGATGTAACGACATTAGAAAAAGCTGCAGGAGTCTACGAAATGGGGCTCCACTGCTGTTAAAATGGATTGTCATGCCTTTACTGGACCCGAATGCTTTGCTGCCGTCTGTGATGTTGCTGTTGATCTATTTTGAGTGCTAATGGTGCGGTAACCCAACATAATAAGACTATAAGACATAGGAGCAGAAATTAGGCCAATCGGCCCATCGAGTCTGCTCTGCCATTCAATCAAGGCTGATAAGTTTCTCAACCCCATTCTCCCGCCTTCTCCCTGTAATCTTTGATCCCCTTACCAATCAAGAACCTATCTATCTCGGTCTTAAATACACTCAATGACCTGGCCTCCACAGCCTTCTGTGGCAATGAATTCCATAGATTCACCACTCTCTGGCTAAAGAAGTTTCTCCTCATCTCTGCTCTAAAAGGTCTTCCCTTTACTCTGAGGCTGTGCCCTCGGGTCCTAGTCTCTCCTACTAATGGAAACATCTTCCCCACGTCCACTCTACCCAGGCCTTTCAGTATTCTGTAAGTTTCAATGGATATAATAATGGATATCTGCTCCTTTTCCTTCACTGCAGTGCATAGGTACAGGAGTCGACTATTAGCCCCTTGAGCCTGTTCTGCCATTTACTGAACTGCAATTTAACTCATTAACCCACCTTTGCCACATAACCCCTAATACCTTTGATTAATAAAAACCAGATCTCATATTTTTATCATTACAATTAATCTGGTCTCAACTGCAATTTTCTTGAGAGAATTCTTTAATGTGTAGAAGTACTTCCTAATTTCACACCAAATTATTTGGCTCTAATTGTTATATTGTGCCCCCTAGTTCTAGCCCCCAACCACAGAAAATTGTTTCTTTCTACCCTATGGGTTCCGTTTAATATATTGAAAACTGATCAAATCTCCCTTTAATCCAAATTCCAGGGAGTACAACACTAGTTTAATTCCTAATGCACTGGAACAGATGCACACAGATTGTTAGACTGAAAAGAATTGGCTCCTATTCTCTGACTATTATTCAACGTAGATGGACACTGCAACATGTTCTTCGTTATAGGCAGAGTACAGACTGTACACAACCAGCCTGCACTTGCAAAACCCATAACAAAACATGTGCTATTAGATGTGATTCCATGCTTGGGCATCCCATGCTGAACAATCCTGAGTGTGCTAGCAGCTACACTGAATCCAATTTAAGATATTCAGTCAAGCTCATAATGTGTCCCATTTATGTTTGTTAGAAGCAATATACATTCATGTGCAGGGACCAGTTCCCTGCAAACGAAAGGAATATTTTCAAGCCTTCTGCCTCTTTTGAATTACCTGGAAGCTTGGGGAGTCTATAGTTCCCCATTGCTTTCTCCATGGCAATGCCTCAGCCAATCAGAGTCAACTTGCTAACCAATCAGCACCCCTTTCTCCAGTAGTATAAATTGTTGTGATCGTTTGAAATTTGGCATTCTTGTGTTTGTCCTGATGAGTGCAAGATGAAACGTTTCAGCAACATGTCTCTCTTTTCAGCAAAATATAGGAGTTATTCATTCTCCTATCCTCACTGTTGGAGAAGGATGGTGTGAAAGGCTGCAGACATGCTAAAAGAGCAAGAGGGGGGGAGTTTACTTTATCATGGTCGTTTTTGGCTTTGAAAAGAGCCAATTTAGTACTCTGGCAGGGGAAACCTGATTGGAGGAATTCGAGCATTGAGTTTTGGGAGAGAAGGACATGTATTTTGGAGATGACAACACATTCAAGGACTTTGGAGAGGAAAGGGAGTTTGGAGATGTGGCAATAGGACAGTGGGGTCAAGAGTTGATTTTTTGAGGAGGGGGTTGACACCAGCAAATTTAAAATAAGGAGGAGGGACAACAGCTGAAGAGAGAGATCTCTTCTGTCACAGAACCACCGGGTAAGGGATTTGTGAAATTTGCAAACTAAAGTTATAAGTAAGGAAACATGTATCATTTTTAATATGTAGTTAGCACAGCTTGCTATTATACTGCATTCTGATGTATAGATTCTGTATTTGTAAAGGAACTATAAAGGTTTATAAAGGGTGCTAAGACTTGGTTTAACAATGATTTCTGATGCATTGGGCTGAATTGTATGGGGTGTGGGGCTGCAAGGGGGGAGGGCAGACGGCTTGCCCCCACCCCCCCCGGGAAGGAAAGTCAGCCTGCAGCCCACACACTGGAAAGAAGCCGGCCCCGCAGCCATAACGTGCTGGAGGTGGGCTTAAGACGGTGATGGTGGGACTTCCACCCCCTCAGTGGGAGGTAGTCTCGCCTTCCAGAGCTGCTGGCCAATCAGATTGGTCGGCAGCTCTGGCAGTCCCGGCACGCCAGAGCTCAGCAGTGGGCGTTGCTGGAACTGCAGGAAGGAACGTGAGGGAGAGTGATGGCTGCCAGAGAAAGGTAAGGACTGGGCTTTCAAGGTGGGGAAACACCCAAGAGGACAGCGAGGGGGAAGAAAGGGTGTGTGTAGGGGGGGTGGGCAGATTTCTGAGGGCAGACAGGGTGGAAGGGGAAGCGTGTGATACCTTAGATACCTTCGGGTTGCCCCCCGAGGCACGGGGCGCCCCTCGAATGAGGTGCCCCCCCCCAACATCTTTCCCACCTTTCTTCATCGAGGACACCAAAAAAATGGCCTGCCCACTTCTGTCCACCTGCCCACATCAACCGTATTATTCGTGTGGACAGCATATGATCCTGGTCAATAGGCTTGCTGACAAACCTAACTGACCTTTAATTATTTATTTATATGTGATGGGTGGGCTGCCAATTTTGGCGCCTAGTGCCTTATGGGGGTCAGGTCGGGGGGGGTGGACTGAAAGATGGTGGGCTAGCCACCCGGCATATTTACATGTCCCCCCCTCCCGCCGCCTCACCAAAAACACAGCCACTGGGGCCAATAAAATCCAGGCCATCATATGTAGAGGCAAATATAAATGAACTTACAATTCATTATGTCACTGTTGACTGACTTTCATCAAAGTTCATACATTCTTCTAGTTGAACTCAGTTTACATTGCATTGCAATTCTACAACTTGTATGTAATGATAGTTATAATAATTGTAATTTAAACCATTTCTTACTGTTATGGGGATCATGTGACTGTATAGGCGAATCAGCCCTAAGTGCGGGGAATCTTAGGAGCAGGGCTTTTTAGCCTTGGTCTTGGAACAAGCATGTAGCCTCATCTGGAGTCTGGAAGTAAAGTTTACTGTTTCTTACAAGAAACAAGTCCTGCGTTCCAAGTTTATTACACTTGGCAATGAAGATAAATAGCACTGGTGCAGCATCTTGCCTCGCGACTGTGAGTATTTCGAGTTTTTAAGGGAAGAACGAAAAGAAGCATACTCACCAGCAGTGCCTCTCTTTGGCAGAATTGACTGGTACGACTCATCCTTTGAGGACTGGAGTCAATACATTGAGTGATTAGATTTCTATTTTGTAGCTAGCGAAATAACAGCGGAGGAGAAACAGAAGGTAATTCTCCTAAGTGTCTGCAGGAGCAAAACCTATAGCCTGATCTGTAGCTTGACGGCTCCAAATACGCCAAATTCCAGATTCTTCACCGCGTTAGTAGATCTTGTGAAAGGACATTTTCAGCCTAAGCCCTCAGTGATCATGTAAAGATTCAAGTTTAACTCTCGAACAAGAGCCACCAGTGTGTTGATCACAATGTACATTGCAAAGTTAAAACAGTTACTGGAGTACTGTGGCTACGGTGATACTTTAATTGACATGTTGTGAGGTTGCGCCATAACTGACGATGCCATTCAGCACCATTTACTTGCAGAAGTTGAGATAGACCTGAAGTGTGTGCAATGGAGAGCGCTGAGAGGGACATGCAGGCACTGCAGAAGGTGCAACATGGCGCCGTTCTGCAGCAAGGGCAGGAACCTACCACTGGGCGTGGCATGGAGATCAGGGAGGCAACCGTGAAGTGGGACACAGTCCCTACCGCTAGGAAAACAAAAAGAAATGCTGGAAGTGGCTCACCAGCAACACAGGAGTTAAAGTATTACCGTTGTGGGGGAAATCAAGCACCCGAAATCTGTAGGTTTAAAGAGTCAGAATGCCACTACTGTCACAACAAAGGGCACATTGTTAAACAGTGCAGGACTAGATCAAGACAGCCATTCAGACAGCAGGTCAAGTTAAATGAAGTGCACAATATAGATGAGCCAGAAGTTACTGAGGCTGACGGTTGGGAAAACTGAACCAATCGCTGCTACATTTCAAGTAAATGGAAAGCCTCTGCTCATGGAGGTTGACACAGGAGCATCAACCACAGTGGTGGGAGAACACATCTTTAAATACCTCAGAGAAGATACCCAGCCATTGAGTTTGGGTAAAACTGATGCTCAGTTAAAAACATATACAGGAAAAGCAATACAGGTGAAAGGCACCACCTCTGTACCTGTATCATACAGGCAACAGACAGCTCAGCTGCAAATAATTGTTGTAGTAAGAGAAGGACCTAGTTTCCTGGGTTGTGATTGGTTGAAAGAAATCAAACTAAACTGGTAGGAAATTTTTCAGGTCAGGACAGGAATTCCAGAGCTGCTGAAAAAACATGACACAGTATTCCAAGATGAGTTGGGGGAAAACCAAAGGTCTACAAGCTAAAACATATGTGGACCCTGAAGCAACACCCTGGTTTTTTTAAGGCAAGACCTGTGCCTTATGCTTTGAGAGAAAAGGTAGGTGCGGAATTGTGTCATTTGGAGAAGTTAGGCATAATGCAGCGAGTCCAATTTTCAGAATAGGCAGCACCCATAGTTCCTGTGCTGAAACCGGACCAAACCATTCTCAACTGTGGAGATTATAAATTAATGGTAAACAAGGCTGAAAAATTAGACAAACACCCAATACCAAAGATTGAAGATCTGTATGTTAAACTTGCAGAAGGAAGATCCTACACTAAACTGGACGTGAGTCATGGGTATCAACAGCTCGAGCTGGACAACACATCAAGAAATCATATCACTGTAAACACACATAAGGGTCTGTACTAATGTACACAGTTAACCAACGGTGTGTCATCTGCCTGTGCGATTTTCCAAAGAACCATGGAAAGCTCACTACAAGGACCACCCCACCCCCCGCCGCCAAGTTATAGTGTACCTGGACAGTGTCCTAACCACAGGATCCACAGAAGCAGAACATGTGGCAAACCTGAAAGAAATCCTGAAGAGATTTTTGGAGGCTGGCATTCGTTTAAAAAAAAGGAAAAGTGCACCTTTCAAACAAAGGAAGTTGCGTACCTGGGTTATCGAGTGGATCCCCAAGGGTAGCATCCATTAGAGGAGAAAGTCAAGGAAGTCCTTTCCTACCAACGTCATGGAGCTCAAGTCTTTTTTGGGCATGGTAAACTATTATGGTCGATTTTTGCCTAATCTATCTGAAGTGTTAGCCCCTTTACACTTATTATTGAAGAAGAACTACAGATGGCCGTGGAAGGCATAGCAAGCGGAAGCTTTCTTAAGGGTCAAGAGAAATTTCCACTCGTCATGTCGCTAGTGCACTACGACCTGTCTAAGGAATTGATACTCACTTATGATGCATCTCCCTATGGAGTGGGAGCAGTATTGTCACACAAACTGGAGGATGGGTCTGAAAGACTGATAGGGTATGTATCCAGAATCCTTTCTGCAGATGAGAAAGGATACTTGCAAATTGAAAAAGAGGGCTTATTTATCGTATTTGGAGTGAAGAAGTTCCATCAACATTTGCACGGTCGACACTTCATCATAGTGTCAGATCACAAACCACTGTTAGGCTTGTTTATTGAAGATAAGGCAATCCCACCGATAGTCTCGGCTAGAATTCAAAGGTGGGCTTTAATTTTGTTGGCATACGAGTACACTTTTATGCATCATCCGTGTTTGCATTTGGCAAATGCAGACACCCTCTGTCATCTCCCCTTGCCAGATAGTATTGCACACGTACCTGTACCTCAAGAGGTAGTACTTGTGTTGAATTTCCTGGACTCTTCACTAGTCTGCCCATTTCAGCCCCGCTGCATACGTGCAAGTGGTCTGGTCGACCCTGGGTTAGACTACATATAGACTATACAGGTTTCTAGGTACATGCTTTTTGTGATTATCGACGCACATTCCAAATGTATGGATGCATTTGAAGTGAGATCACCTACTTTGCCTGCAACCATTGAAAAGCTGCACCAGAATTTCAGTGTTCATGGTTTACCTGAAGTTATTGTGTCAGACAATGGTACTGCTTTCACTAGCACTGAATTCTAAATATCCGTGAACCTAACTGGGATTAAACACATCAGAACAGCACCGTGTCATCCCTTGTCCAATGGGTTAGCAGAAAGAGTAGTACAAACCTTTAAAACCGGCATGAAGAAACTAACTGAGGAAATGTTAGAAACAAATTTCAAGATTCCTGTTCAGCTATCGCACAACTCCTCAGGTGACCACTGGTTTAACTCCTTCAGAATTATTAATGAAGTGCTGACCTTGTTCAAGATTGAATTAGTATCCCCTAAGTTAGAGGGGAAGGTGGGGAGAACAGGGGTAGTCAGAAAGTGAATCATGACTTTCACAGTAAAGGTCAAGAGTTTACTGTGGGAGAGACAGCTTTTGTACGAAATTTTGCAACTGGACCGAGATGGGTCCCTGGTACATCTCTGAAACAGGGCCATTACCTTATCAGATCGAAGTGGAAAACAGGATTGTTAGGGAACACGTGGATCATCTCAGAAGTCAAGAAACCCTCCAGCAACCAGTTAATCCACCTGAAATCGAAGTCAAAACTTCAACCCCTGAGGTGCCAGGTCAACAGAGAATAGACATGCCCAATGTCTCTCTTGAAGTAAATAATTCTGAACTGCCATTGTCTAGGGATGTCCCGGAAGCTGCAGTCCCTGTGCAAGTTGATCAAATAGAAGAACCGCCAGGTGTAGAGTTGCGTCGCTCTACCCATGTCTTAAAACCTCCTCAAAGACTAAATTTATAATGGCATGAACTATATATAATTGTATATAATATGGGTTAAGGTGTTTTTGTAATTAAGACGGTAAAACAAAATTAAAGGTGGAGGAATGTAATAATTGTAAGATAAGCCATTTCTTACTGTTATGGGGATCATGTGACTGTATAGGTGAATCAGCCCTAAGTGTGGGGAATCTTAGGGGTGGAGCTTTTTAACCTTGGTCTTGGAACAAACATTTAGCCTCATCTGGAGTCTGTAAATAAAGTTTACTGTTCCTTACAAGAAACCCATCCTGCACTCCAAGTTTATTACAATATTATAGACATGATGGTTGGAATTACCCTTGAACCATATTAAAATAAAATCCATGTTGGACAATTGATTGAACGAGGATGACATGCTAGAATGCTTGTCTTCAGGTCATTGCTGCTCTGTGCACATATCTATTGTCAGATGCTCAGCTTTGTTCTGGCAGTTTCTGCTGCCAGAGATTTATTCTTCCGTTGAAAAGTATCATTGAATTTTTCAGCTATAATTTTGAAGCATTATCAGCAATTGGCTAATAGCAAGAGCAAGGCATTTCCATTGACTGAAATCGAAAATCAAGAGCACATATGTTGCTTTTAAAAATGGGTTTATATCATTAGGATCTTGTCTATAATTTTCTGCATTAATTTTATACATATCTTAAAGTAAAAGCCATGTTAACACCATCTATTACAGGTGAATTTTATTTTGTCCAATATCAGGAATACTTCAGGTTACTTAAAGATCTTCGGGTGTGCTTCTCCTTATGAATTAGGCCCATGTAGAAATTGCATCGTAAAGAGCCAGATTTTCCCGTTGGAGCCGAGAATCAGGAGCTGGGTTCTATTCCGGGTTGCGAACCCACCCCTGACGCCAGCACTTTTTATGGAGTTTGGGTCTTAATAACCACGGGGACAGGTCTGCCGTCATTTAGTGGCTGGGAAGGGGGAGTCGGGAACGGAGGCTGCACACCAGGGAAGTGAACCACGTTGTGGTCCAAGTAGCAACCATTGCTGTGGCTGCCTTCCGTGTGTTGTCTAAAAAAAAATGAGAGAATCTTCATCTTCAAAGTGGCCAGGGCACATGGAGAGCTGGGACCTGCCGTCGGGTCGGGAAAGGTTGGTTACTAAAACGTTATTACTACTCAGTAATTGTTTGCCCAACTTTCACTCTTTTGCATGAAATAAAACTGTATCAGCGTTGCCGCCCCTGTTCCCGCCAGGCTAAAATTGGTCAGCTCCACAGAGCTCCTACAGGGGGGGAAGGGGGGTGGAATGGTGGAACAGCGGTAATGTCACTGGACTAATAATCCAGAAGCCCAGGTGAATTTCTTGGAGACATGGGTTCGAATCCCACTATGGCAGCTGATGGAATTTGAATTTGAATTCAATTAATAAATCTAGAATATAAAGCCAGTCTCAATAACGTTGACCATGAAACCATCATCAATCGTTGTAAAAACTCACCTGGTTTGCTGATGTCCTTTAGAGACGGACTCTGCTTGTCTGGTCTACATGTCACTCCCGACACAGCCGCCTACTCCCACGAAAATCTCAGAAGGCGAGATCTTAATGAGCTCCCTAATTACCTCCATCTGCCCAATTAATGAGGTGATGTGTGTGTGTGTGTGTGTGTGTGTGTGTGTGTGTGGGGGGAAGTGGTGGGTGCAGGGAGGTGGTAAATCTTGGAGGACTGCCCCCAATGCACATACGGCACGTCTCAAATGAGGTGGCCCCCATTTCCTCCCTGCCTTCCTTCACCTAGGCCACCAAAAAATGGCCTGCCCATGGCAACTGTACTTTGGCATGGGCAGCATATCATCCTGGACAATAGGATAGCTAACAAGCATAATTGACCTTTAATTATTTATTTGATTATGATGGGGTGGGCTTCCAATTTCTGCTTTCGCCCACCTAGTGTATTATGGGGGGGGGTTATCTCCGGACATAGGCGGGAAGGTGGTGGGCTAGCCACCCAATTAACGAGGTGGGCGACTTCACTTTCATTGCCACCCCCCACTCTCCCCAGCGCCCCCCCCACCCTTTCCTCAGGAAAAATCCTCGAAGTCACGAATGGAAGTGGCAGACCAGGACAATGGTGCATTTTTTTTCCCCCGTCCCACCTCTGTCTGCGTCAATTCTGGATGGGAAAACCTGAACGGCTGCAGGAGGTTATACAGAAATAGAGGAATGAGGTCAAAGATTTGAAAACAAAGATGAGAATTTTTTAATTGAGGCATTTCTGGATCGTAGGGATGTAGGGTGGGTGAATTGGAACTTGGTGTGAGATAGGACTTGGATAGCAGGGTCTTGGATGAGTCTTGGTACGGTGTTGAGATAGAGGATCAGCCATGATCACATTGAATGACGGAGCAGGCTCGAAGAGCCGAATGACCTGCTCCTTTTTTCCTCTTCTTCAAAGAGCTCAAGTTTATAGTCAATGGAAGTTGAGAAGCTGTCCAGGCGAGTGTTAAAATAGTCAAGTCTAGAGGGAAGAAAGGCAGGGTTGAGGGTTTCAGCAGCAATGAGATGTGTCAGGGCTGGAGTTGGGTGCTGTTAGAGATGTGGAAGTAGGTGGACATGGTGATGGAATGAAATGTGATCACTAGCTCATCTCTGGCTCACTGCATGCTCAAGTTGGTCACCAAGGTTATGAATGGTCTGGTTAAGTCTTTAGACAATTGCCAGGGAGAGTGATGGAATGGGTGGCTAGTGAACAGAGATTGTGGTGAGAACAGTTCTGAATTCAATAGGATGCTGGAATGAGGTGTTAACTAAACTAATTGTCTCGTGGAGACAAGTATGTGCTTGGTCCAAAATGATGGTTATCATATATGTTCCAGCTTTGGGCTCCAATATGAATCAATGATTTGAGGAGAGAGAGAGAGAGAAAAAGAGAGACAATAAAGTTTTACAGAAATGAATTTAACAATCCTTTGGGCAATAAGACTTGTAAATATCAGCATGTACCAAATCCTCTTGGAGGAAATAGAATGGAGGTGCAGACATATGTATTTTAATCGTGAGTGACATCGATTATAGCTACTCTTGTTTGACTGTAGCATTGAAGCTCATTAAATAACTGAAGATTATCCCTCAAACCCCATGCTGCTGACTGCGAGAGGAGACTAAGATAATATGATGGTAATAAGTTTACGCCTGCCTGATCAACATAAAATTCCTCCCATTGGGGCAATTTTATGAACCAATTAAGGCCCACCCAGCATGACATCCGCCGGGAAGCGCTATGCACTCCCTGTACAGGCGGGGGAAGAATGCCTAAAATCGAGAATGCTAAGTGCTGCCTCAGGGAGATCGCCTCTACTTTCAAAAGTATTAAAAATAGAAAAAAAAAATCCCTTACATGTCCCCTCAGGTGACAATGTCACATGAGTTGGGACATGTTCATAATTTCCAAAAAAACTTTATTAAAATTTTTAAAACTGTACATGAAACCTCATCCTGCCAGTGGGTGAGGTTTCATGTTTTTTCTATTCCCCGCCGGGGCTCCTGGCCTGCCCGCCAACCTTAAGATTGGACGGGCAGGTCCTTTAATTACTTAATTGATCCTGTCAGTGGCCTCAATGGGCCATTGACAGGTCGGCGGGCGCACAGCTGATTTTGCTGTCCGCCCGCCTTCCTGAAAATTTAAATGGGGCGCGATGACGTCGGGAAAACCTTGCTGACATTTCCGCCCGACGTCACCGCGCGTCAATTTACACGTCGGCGAGCGGGCCCCGCCCCCTGCTCACCGACGGTAAAATCCAGCCCCACGTGTTGGGAATTCAGGCTCCAAGATGGTCGGAAAATAAAAGGGATGCCCAGTGTTGCAAGATGTACAGCTGCAGGCCAGACTGGGTGGGTTCACGAAATGCCCTCTTCTGATGTTGTTGTCGTTACTCAGAGCCTATTCCCTCCTGTGACTCTTTAATGAAAAATTCATACGGGAATAAATTAATTAAGCTCCAGCCAGCCCCAAAGATTTTGCAAACTTGGACAGAATGCGTTTATGAGACAAGATATTTGGAAAAGGCAAGAAATGTCAGCAAGGTTTCTCTCCATTCTTGGAGCCTGTGGAAATCGTGAATTTTGCTATTCTTTGAAATTAAGCGCCTCATTAATATTTGCAAATAAATCTAATCTCCAAGTGTATGAGTTTGTGTTTGTATACTTTGTGGAAGGATTGCAGCAAGCATGTTGAACAGAATGTGCCAGATTACTTGTGTCTCCAGTTCAGTCTAAATAAAATCTTCGGCTCATTATGCATTGTGCATCTGCTCTGAATTGATGGCAATAAGTCAGCTTGGAGTGAAATGCACTCCAGACAAGCTGGATATTAAATGACTAACCACCTGGTGATGAGAGCTGATTTCATATCATTGTGATGCACTCACTCGAAAGTTCAAATTAATGAACCAGAGTTTGCTGTCAAAATAACAGTGAAGCTAATGGCACTTGCTGTTACTTACGTATAAATAATACACTTCCGAGCAGGGGACAGATGAGTGATTCATCGTAAGTCTCTTAAAGGTGTTGGTCAAGCAATGCTGCTGCACCACCAGCTTTGTTTTGTTTTCTTTCATGTGCAGTGGGTGCCGCTGGCTAGGCCAGCATCTGCTGCCCATCCCTAGTTGCCCTTTAGCTGAGTAGGTTTGCCAGGCCATTTCAGAGGGCAGTTAAGAGTCAACCACATTGCTGTGGCTCTGGATTCACATGTAGGCCAGGCCGGGTAAGAATGACAGATTTCCTTCCTTGAAAGGCATGGGTGAACCATGAGCCATGTTTGACAACAATCGACGATAGTTACATAGTCATCGTTACTGAGACAAGCTTTTAGTTCCAGGTTTATTAACTGAATTTAAATTCCGCCAGCTGCTGTGGTGGCAATTTGAGCTCTTGTGCCCCAGATCACAAGCCTGGGCCTCTGGGTTACTCGTCCAGTGACATTACCACAATGCCATCTCATTGTGGTGATGACCTCTCGCTGTCTGCCTCAACACTGACAGCTATTGAACATCGACTGAAGTTTCAGCTTTTGCGTGAAAGATATGAACGAAACTAGCTGTAGATATTTGGTAATTATTGGTTAACTACCCTTTCAACGATGTGATAATTACAGCCACTCTGTCACTGAAAATTAACCATTATCAGTGTGGCTCGTCAGTCCTTCAGGTTTTGGATATTTTAGGGAGATTTTTAAAATGCTGAATTTCAATTTTTTTCATTTACATTTGATCTTATTTTTCTTCTGCCCCTCTCACTGTGATCTTCTTGCTGTCTCTTTGGCCGGGATTTTCCGTGCCCGCTGGCGTCGGGCCTGTTCGGTGACATGAGCAGACAATACGGCGAGAAGGCCAAAGATCGGTTTTACGACGTTGTGAAACCAGCTTGCGATTGTCCACTCAGCCCATCGAGGGCAGACCACACTCCCACCATCAGACGTCGGGAACTGCATTGTAACATATCTGCATATCATTATAAGGCCAGCCCGCTGGACTCATCCCCCTCCCCCACCCCTCGCCTGGATTGTCCACCCACGTTGACGGGAAAACACGCCGACGTGTTTCACAACAGCGTATACAAGGTGTGCACCTGGCAGGCTGCACTTCACTCGGGACTTCAAGGTTTGTTTGCCTATCTTGCTTCGGGCAGCACTCGCAGTCATCAGTGCCAGGCTTCACAAACAGCGCCACATCACTTTTAGGGTGGCTCACCGGCAGGTCCCTACCTACCAGATCAGCCATATGTGGGGGGCTTTTCAATGGCTGCAGGGCAAGGTCGTACTTGGGAAGGGGGAGAAGTGGCCTCGGGCAAGGGAAGAGGCTGCAGGGCGAGGGCTGTACTGGGGAAGGAGGGTATCCCAGGGTGTGTGTGTGGGGGCACATGTTGACCTGTGCAAGTGGCCTCAAGATGGTGAGGGTTGAGGAGGCAGTGTCCAGAGAGATGAGGGCAGATGGAGGTGTGAGGGTATGTGAGTGAGAATGGGTGGTAATGTCCTTTGAGCTGGCAGTGAGTGAGATGCCAGTGAATGTGTGATAGGCTTGAATGTGTGAGTTTAGAGTGATAAGATGGTTGCCATCCCCTGGCTGCATGGATGAGATCATTCATCCTCTATCTGCATTGGATGGCCAACCTCTTCTGTGCAACATCGGCACTGATTACCACTGCCATCGCCTACCAAGCTGGAGTGGTAATGCTGCTGCCCCTCCTGTGGCCAGAGTCGGGGTAGAGGACATCACAGCGGCCTCCACGGCATCTAAAAGGCACTCGAGGGCTGCGGTCCTCTTACCTTTCAGGTCCATGTCTTCTTTGCTGCCATCCTGGGCTGGAAGCCCTGAGTGTGGCCGTACTTTAAATGTGGTGTCTGGTGTGATGAAGCGGTGAGGTGATGGTGTGGCAGGTGAATCGGAGCCCGCCCACCACCGAAATGACGTGTATCCCAGGAATGCATAATAAATGTGGTGGGTTTGGGGCAATGCGATACAACATGCCTCCATTGTGGCAGGCAGGTAAAACATCGTTGTTCCCACCCGCTACCGCACTTAATGCAAACCTGGGATGATTCCGCCCTGCATTTCTCTTTTTTGCATTGAACTCACCCCAAATAATTCATCTTCCTTGCCTGTCCCACAGTCGATTTTCAAACTCTTATGCCTCATTAGTTAAGAAGCTGCCCTGTTCACTCAGGTCCCAGGTGCCCTGTTACCCTCACGGTGACATTGTTGCTGGTGCCTTCAGCATCTTCCTAGACAAGAATGTGAGCTGAAGGGTGCAGGGGTCAGTCTCACTGACGGCAAACGGTGTTAAATGAGCGACGACAACAGCATCAGGCCCAGCGTTTCATTGCCAAATCTCACCCTCCACCCCTGAAGGTGGTGACTCGTTCTGAGGCCATATTAACTGAGCAAAAAAAGCCACCCTCTGGCACTTAGGGTAGTCGACTGCCCCTAGGGGCTCGTTTTCAGATACCGCGATGGACCACAGAACAAATTCATAATTCAGACATGCGCTGCGCATAATTTTTGAAAATTTGAAACGAGGGGTGGAGGGGGCGGTGGGGTGAGGATTTTACGGTCACACCGCGGCATGTCTCCTGTCACCCGCGGCGAGCCATTTAAATCCCCATTCCATTCGGCGGGACCGTAATATCCCGCCGGGCGGGAAGGGCTGTAAACTCCCAGCCTATGTAACTGAATTTCACATTCCTGCTGCGAATGATAAAGAGAATGCGAAGTTCCTGCCTGGCCTGAATTTCTCGATCATCAGGGAGCTGCAGACCTCCAAGTAATAACAGAAAGTACAAAAATGCTGCAAAAAGTGGCCACGCAGCTCAATCAAGCGCCTGAAAGCAGATCTCTTAAAAATGCTGCACCCAGATATTCCTTTTTTATTTTATTTCCTAAAGGGAGATTTAATCCCTCCCTTGGATGAGGCTTCATCAAAAATGTAAAGACCACCTGGCCGATTGGTCCGCCTGCCTATTGTCAGGTTGGACAGACCGCAAAAATTCACTGACAGTTGAGCCGTTAAGCGCTTAATTGCCCAGTTAATTGCCCAGCTAATTGCCCAGTTAATTGCCCACTTAATTGCCCACTTAATTGTCGACAGGCTCTGTTCTGGCTGCCGCGCGTACCCGCCTCACGAAATATTGCACGAGTGCGGGATGACTTCCGAACGCTCGTCCGACGTCACCTGGTGCGATTTTACGCCCGTTCGGGTTGGGCGCGCGCCCGCAGAGCATAAGATTCTGCCCGTGTGCCGCTATGCTAAACGGTGAATGACAAGAGCTCTTTACAGCTCTCTTCGATCTTTGATCTTATCCTCATCTTACTTTCCAGCGGGACTCTTTCCTGATTCAACACTAACTGAGGTGCTTTTCACGAGCCGGTGACTTTAGGCACTACTTGGCCTATTTTATACGCAAAAAAGAGCTACATCTCCCTCACACATAGGTCACTAAAAAGGTACATGCTGCACATTTCCACGTGCTTTTGTATTTGTCCATCTGGCGGAAGGTGGCGTTTGTAATAATGAGGCCATGCTGAGCACACTTTGTCAGCAGGAGGACACCATTTGCATTGGCTTTTCCCACCTCGTATCTCCCAATTTAGTTCTTTTTATTTATTCATTCAAGGATGTGGACATCGCTGGCTAGGCCAACATTTATTACCTATCCCTAATTGCCCTGGGGAAGATGATGGTGAGCTGCCTTCTTGAACCGCTGCAGTCCATGTGGTATAGGTAACAGCCACAGTGCTGTTAGAAAGCGAGTTCCAGGATTTTGACCCAGCGACAGCGAAGGAACGGCAATATTATTGCAAGTCAGGATGGTAAGTAGCTTGGAGGGGCTTGCATGTGGTGGTGTTCCTGTGCATCTGCTGTCCTTGTCCTTCTAGGTGGTAGAGGTCACGGGTTTGGAAGGTGCTGTTGAAGAAGCCTTGGTGAGTTGCTGCAGTGCATCTTGTAGATGGTACACACTGCTGTCACTGTACATCGCGGTAGAGGGAGTAAATTAGAGGGAGAGTTTAAAGTGGTGGATGGGGTGCCAATCAAGTGGGCTGGTTTGTCCTGGTTTGTGTCGAGCCTCTTGAGTGTTGTTGGAGCTGCCCTCATCCAGGCAAGTGAAGAGTATTCCATCACACTCCTGACCTGTGCCTTGTAGATGGTGGACAAGCTCTGGGAAGTCAGGAGGTCAGTTACTGTCAGCAGAATTCATAGCCTCTGTCCTGCTCTTGTAGCCACAGTATTTATATGGCTGGTCCAGTTCAGTTTCTGGTCAATGGTAACCCTCAGGATGTTGATGGTTCTGCTCTAGATAGCAGAATCAAGGACAACCTTAGTATTAAAATCCACCCCCCACTAAAATGATCTTTCCTTCTTTTGCAATGGCAGCATGGGCTTCATCAAGGTCAGAATAGAACTGTTCTTTAACATCTTCATTGGAGTCAAGGGTCAGAGCACACATGCTGATGATGATGGTATATTGGCTACAGCTGAGCTGTAGGAGAAGTGTCATGAGTCTTTCATTTGTACAACTGGGGCGTTCTAGCAGAGCGTCCGAGATCCTAATCCAGATGACAGAACCAACTCCGTAGACATGAAGGTCACAGCCACCCTTTTCTTTCCAGTAGGAGTATCTCCTTGCTTATATAATAAAAACAAAAAGTCCTGGAAATACCTAGCATGTCTGAAAGCATTGTGAAGAGAAAAGGAGTTAATGTTTCAAGTCAAATATGAAGGAGGGTTGAAATATGGTGGGTTTTATGCCATTGAAAGAGGGGAGGGGGAAGGAAGAAAAAAAGGGAAGGTCTGGGATAAGGTAGAAGGCAGGAGAGATTAAATGACAAGAGATGTGATGGATTAAAAGGCAAAGGGAGTGGTAATGGTTGTAGTAAAGAAACAAAACATTTGCCCAGAGTGAGTGTGATTGGCAGAATAACGAACAGCTCTGTCCAAAAGCAAAAACACGGGAAACAAGATTCAAACTGCCGCACAGCAAAAAAACAGAATCAAATGGAGCACAGAGTTCGTGGTCTGAAGTTGTTGAACTCAACGCTGAGTCCAGAAGGCTGTAAAGTGTCTAATCAGAAGATGAGGTGCTGTTCCTCGAGATTGCTTTGAGCTTCACTGCAACATTGCATGAGGTCAAGGACGGAAACGTGAGTGTGAGAGCAAGGTGGGTAATTAAAATGGCAGGCCACGGAAAGCTCGGGGTAATACTTGCGGACTGAGGGGGAGGTGTTTTGCTACGCGGTCATCCGATCTGTGTTTGATTTCCCCAGTGTGGAGGCGACCATGTTATGAAACGCGAAGACAGTATTCTAGACTGAAAGAAGTACAAGTAAATCACTGCTTCAACTAGAAAGAGTGCCTGGGGCCTTGGACGGTCAGGAGAGAGGATATAAAAGGTCAGGTGTTACATTTCCTGTGATCGCATGGGAAGGCGCTGTAGGAAAGGGACAAGGTGTTGGGGGTGATTGAGAAGTGGATCAAGAAGTCACGGAGGGAACGGTTCCCTCAGAATTCTGACAGGGGAGGTGAGGGTGATGTGTTTGTTGGTGGCGTCACACTGGAGTTGGTAGAAATGGTGGAGGATAATCCTTTGAATGCAGAGGCTGGCGGGGTGTTTCTGGAGGGAGGGAGGGAAGGGATGAGAGCAGAAGTGCGGGAAGTGGGTCAGACATGGTTGAAGGCCCTGTCAATCACAGTGGGGGGAATCCCCTGTTGAGGAAAAAGGAAGACATATCAGAAGTGTTGTTGTGGAAGGTAGCATCATCAGAACAGATGTAGCAGAGGCCGAGAAACTTGGAGAATGGAATGGAGTCCGTCAGGAGGCCTGGTTTGAGGAAGCGTGGTCGAGGTAGCTGCGGGAGTCAGTGGGCTTAAAATAAATATTAGTAGACAGCCTTTCCCCTTTCAAAAGAGAAGCCAAGGAAGTGAAGGGAAGTGCCGGGAGATAGACCATGTGAAAGTGAGAGAGGTGTGGAAATTGGAAGCAAAGTTGATGAAGTTTTCCAGATCCAGGCAAGAGCAAGAAATGACACTGACACAGTCATCATTGTACTGGAAAAAGAGCTGGGGCGATGGTGGGGATAGGGTGTGGGGAGGGCCCCTGAGTAAGACAGGAACAAAGAATGTTCCACGTTCCCCAAATAAAGACGAAATGTTGTTCAGAATGGTGGCAACCTGTCAATCAAGCTGCATTGAGTCCTAACGCGTTAATGATGAGCCAGAGCAGTGGCAGATTAGGAAAGAAAAGGAAGAAAATCCTGCACTCCAGATCCCACTGCCTCATAAGATGTCCTACTCCATCTGCCCAATGATCTCCAGGTCGAGAATCAGGCTGTTCAGTCACACGAAGACCCATGGCAGAAAATCGCGACCCTGAGTAGACGTCTTCCCCAAATTGAAGGGCAACCAATGCTGCACATTGACATCACACATCATGGTCTTTGCTGAGCCATTAAGGAACTGACAGGTGTGGCTTGAATTCTCTAATCAGCGGAGCAGAGAATAGAACTGAACCGCAACCTGGATCTTGACCATTGGCTGACATTAGAGTTTGAGAAGAGAGCCTGAGATGCCTTTGTTCTAGCCGCCGAGATATTTGTGTTCAGCTAAATCTGCCTTCTGACCATCCCTGATTTTAATCGCTGTACCGTGGGTGGCCGTGACTTCAGAGCCCTGAGCTCTGGAAATTCCTCCCTACACCTCTCAGCCTCTATACCTCGCTTTCCTCCTTTAATTCACTCCTTAAATGCTACCTCTTTGACCAAGCTTTTAGTCATCTGACTTAATATCTCCTTATGCAGCTCAGTGTCATACTTTGTTTCATAATGTTCCTGTGAAACATGTTAGGATAATCTGTTACATTAAAGCACTATTTAAACATAAGTTGTTGTTGTTGCAACCATAGAATTGGAACAATGTGGTTTTGCTTCATTGCTAACATTAGGAACTGGTGATGTCCATCCAGCATCGGAGCCAAGCCTGGCTCCTTGGTGAACCAGGAGCCTGATCCCAGAATTACACAAATTCTCACTATTGATGGTGAGTGAAACTGCTCCACACCAATGCTACAGCTGTGGTTTGAGAATATTCGATGCTCACACAAACTTTGATTTTCCAACTTTCCCTTCGCTGCGGCTCAATCGCTTAGCAGTCTCGGTCACTTCCTGATATTGCTGCTTGGCACCCAGCAGGAAAAAAAACAGTAAAAACTGGGAAATAAGAGTACTGGTCTAAACTGGTCTTGTATACCTTAAAATGGAGCACCAGTAAAAACTGGGAAAAAAAGAGTATGGGTCCGAACTGTTTTCTTTCCTTCTGGGCACAGATAGTAAGCAATTCTGAATCATCAACAATGATTATTAGCTGAATCACTGCCCCATTGCAATGCAATCTCTTTGCCATCAAGTATTATTGAGCACAAAGTTTTAAACATCAGAGCTAGAAATTGACCGTCTGACACGTGTTGAGAACGATCTCTGCATTGAAATGGATAGGCTCGAGACACACCTAACATAGGGCCTTGTTTCGGTGAGGCCAATGGGCTGCAGCCACATACTGGGTAACCCAGGCAACTTACTGGCAAATCAGCATTGTCTTGCAGACTGCTGCATCTTCAGTTGAAGGGTTGATTAGAAAGGGGCTAAGTTGGAGCCATGAATGGTCTTTAGTGTTATATATTTTATATGCCTCAGAGCTGTTCAGAGATGGCACTGATTTCTATCTGTGCAGGAAATGTATTTACAGGAGTTTTATACAATGCTTTAAAATGTCTGCTCCATGTTTCAGCTCTAGCTTTCAGCTCTTTCTGCAGTTTTGTTTACTTTTCTCTGAGTCCACGCCAAAGCTTAACCAATCAAGCACAGTGAGCATCAACAGTGAGCAAACAGACTCACTTACTCAAGCACTGAATAATTGAACACGACATCTGGCGCTGCAGTGGACCCATGAGGTCCCTTTCAGGACTGCTGTTTGGGCTGCATATGGACCACATTTCCCTGGACACAGTCAACCAGCACACACCAATTTCAAAGGCGTCCTTAAATAAGTGTTAAGCTTCTAGTTTGTATATTCAAAGAGCAAAACATATGTTTCGGGTGCTGGCTACTTCCTTCCTTGGCTTTGCTAATACAATGGAATACTGAATATGCACACTACCTACAATATTCCCTGGCAAAGGGTGGGGAGCCAATGAATTTCTAAGCCCACATATTTTACCTCCTTAATATTCCTGACAACCCAGTCACTATATTAACAGACTCTGACGGTTTCTATCTCATTTTGATCTTAGCCCCGTATAGGTTTTTAAGCATCTAGTTAATAGCTTTCTTTTGGAATATGGCTCAAAGAATGCTGGAGCGACATGGATGAAGCTGATTTTAAAAAGATATGACAGGATCCTTGCACCTTGTCGATGGCAAGCTGCAGGATGCCAGCAACACAGACCATACCATCTGTTGTGGAATAGACCATAACATTTAATTACTGCAAAGATTACTGTGGGGAGGTGCAGCAGCTTTTATTTTAAGACAGATATTTGCAACATGCTTTCTTCTAATTTGAAAACTTGACCTCTACAATTCAGCCTGTTAGCATGTTGTTATCAACAACAAAGTTGGAGAGCCATAGGTTTAATTTCACTTTAGTTCCTCCATTTCCCCGTTTAGTGATTGATCTTAGCGGAACTGCTGACGATCGGGTCAGCAGGGAACCTTCACTGGGTTGATGGCTCTTGTCCAATTGCTCCTGACAAAAATTGGTACAGATTGAAGTCCTCTGTGTATGGCCTCAGTAGCAGAGGTGAGGCATGTGGACTGCTGGGATTGACAGAGGATTGACTGCAAAAAGCCTGGGGCTAGAAAATTGACTGAGTAGCGCCACCTTGTGGCATGGCGCCACGGAGGCCGAACAACGCTCCCGAGGGCAGGACCTGCTGCTGACTGTCCTGCCCGGCCCTGCAGCTAGAAGCGGGCACACTGAGGCGCATCCCCTGCATGTGTCACAAGGCCACGAATTGACTTTATCCTGATGTCACATCGCCAACTGACACTAGGAACTAGGTCTTGTGTACGTATTTGTTCATCATTCTTCAAAGATCTGGTGTGAAGCTTCAAGATGCGCCCTGCAGTAGCACGCCTCACAGGGCTAGGCATCCGAATTGGTCATTTTCCGCAACTGTTTCCGTTGCAAAGTCTCTGGAATTACTCTGCAATGTTTCTGAAGCTCTTGTGAGTTGAGCTGTAGGGGATTTGTTGCAGAGTGTTGCTGCGTCCTCACAGGGAAGGCAGAGGACCAAGGCTCCACTAGGTCTGGGGGCAGCAGTGGCGGTGCCTCTGGGTCTGCAGGATGCCAGAGAGACGGAGCGAAGGCTGCAGAGAGGGCAAGCTCTGCGCGATGCCCCCTGCCAAGCTGGAGCCTGACTCCTTCATGTTCCAGGATAGGCCAGCCAATGCACCCAGCGTCGCGATGTACATGACAGGTAGTCCTTTACGCTGTCCATTGCAGTCCTCATCTGAGTCCTCTGCAGCAGCACTTGCCTGCCACCTTGCCCTCCAGGGGAACTGGCAAATGAGCCATCCTTTCTCTTGCCTGGCTGCAGCCTACCAATGCCTGGATAATTGACCACGTGCTGATCTCAACTCTATACTAGCCTGCAGGGTACGTGCAGTGCCAATATCTGAACTAGGGGCTGTGAATGTCAGATCAGGTGATGGGGCCTCTTCAACACAGCTGTGCTGTTGCTCTCTTTCCTTCTCCTCAGGCTCCTGTAGCTGGGCAGGTGACAGCTCTTGTGTGTCTGAAAGCAGAGAAGCAGAAGGGAAGGGTTGGTGTGAGGGAAGCAAGAGGTCCATGGTCACACCGTCGGCAGCTTGCTCATTGTGCCGGATAACAGGGTGTGTGCCACATTGTCCTGCAAGAGAGAAGGCCGAATGTCAGTGATTGTCTAGCACAGTGTGTGGGTGATGTGCCTGCCATAGCTGAAGAGCTGGAGGTATGTGGAGGCAGCGAGAGGTAAATGTGAGGCTGGCAGCGTTGGTAGGTGTGTGAGTGAGGTGGAGTATCTGGATGTTAGGCCTGAGCCCTGAGTTCCAGGGAGTGCTGTTGGGTGAATATCGGGGCATGGTGCACTGAGCAGTGTGAGAGGCTGGTGTTGTGGTGAACATGAGATTTCATGTGCAGATGCATTCACTCACTCTGAACACCTGTGTGAAGTCACTATACCTCTTGTGAATTCCCTCCCCAAAGCTCTCTTTCTCTCCATCTGTTTCCCCTTCTTTAAGACACTGCTTCAAAACTACTTCTTCCACCAACTTTTTGGCTGCCAGTCCCAATGGCCAGAATTTTATGTCCCACAGGTGGGCGCCCGCCCGACCCGAAAGAGCGTGAAATCGCGCGAGACGACATTGAGCGAGCGTCCCGATGTCATCGAGCGCTCATGTGATATTTCGCTCGGCGGTGCACACAAATGTCAGAAGCTCACCCGCCGCCAATTAAGTGGGCAATTAAGCCCATTAATGGCCCAATTGTCAGTGATCTTTTGTGGCCCATCCAACATTACGGTTGGCAGATGGGCCAATCAGCCAGGCGGCCTTTACGTTTCTGATGAAACCTCATCCAAGGGTGGGTAGAAATCTGCGTTAGGATTTGAAACAAAAAGAAATGTCTGGGAACCGTTATTTTTTATGAGGCCTGCTTTCAGGCGCTTGATTGTGCTGCATGGACATATTTTGCAGCATTTTTGGGCTTTCTTTTATTATTTAGAGGTCTGTAGCTCCTTGAGGCATCTTTCTGCCTTCAGGGAGATCAGTGGAAGCGCTCACCAGCGCCCACGGTGACATTGGCGCCCACCCTCTTCCCGCCCCCCCCCCAACAGCAGTGCTGAGCCTTTCTCTGGGCGTGTTTCATGCCGCTGGCTGCTAATTGGCCAGCCAGCGTAAGAGCGCAGGCGGGGGCTGATCGCAGGCAGAAGCACGTTTCGTGTCCGCTTCCGGACCCGCCGATCACGCTCGCCCGACGAGAGAAAAACTCAGGCTAATGTCTCCTCCTTTAGCTTAGTGCCAATTTTTGATTGATTACTTTCCTGTGAAGCACCACAACATGTTTTAATATGTTAAATATGTGTCTAAATATGTTGTTGATGAAATTTCCCATGGAATTTTATTTTGTTGCAATAGCAATGTCATGTTAAAGAGAACTTAGATCCGTGGCCTCCAACTGGTTAAGGTACAGAAGAGCTGTACAACAAATGAGATGCAGGTTTACTTAGGAACATGTTAAATAAGAGAGGGAAAGTAAGATAACAAACGACGATAACTTATACACTTTGGGGAGAATTTTCTCCCCGTCTGGGGGGGGTTGTGCGGGGGTGGGGGTGGGGGCGGGCGGGGGCGCAGCCAATTGGCTGGGCAGCACCATTTTACGTGGGCAGGCCAATTAAGGCCCGCCCAGCATGACACGCGCCTGGAAGTGCTGAGCGCTCCCTGTGCGGGCAGGGGGGGAATAGGCTGAGTCGGGGAGCGCGGGAAAGAGCGCAGAAATCTCCCTGAGGCGCAGAGGTGCCCCAGGGAGATTAGTTTCACGTATAAAACATTGAATAAAGGGAGAAAAAAATTTTAAGGACACGTCCGCTCATGCGAAACTGTCACATGAGCTGGGACATGTCCATCAACGTTAATAAAAAATTTTCCAGCACTTTAAAAAGGTTCATGAAACCTCATCCTGCCCGTGGATGAGGTTCCATGAAAAACGTGAAGGCCGCCTGGGCTCTTCGCCTGCCCCCCCGCCAACCTTAAGGTTGGACGGGCAGCTCAGGTCAATGACTTCACTGATTGTTAAATGGCCTTAACAGGCCTTTGACAGTTTGGCGGGCGCACAGCCGACTTGGCTGCACGCCCGCCGAACTGAAAACCTGAATGATGTGCGGTGACGTCGGGACACATGACCAACGTCACCCCGCGTCATTTTATGCCTTGGCGAGTGGGCCCCGCCCCTACTCGCCAAGCCGAAGATTCGACCCTTTATCACACCAGCAGGTTGCAAGTGTTTTTGATTTGCACCTGGTTACCATGGAACTTCACACGTCCCAAAGGAATGACTGTAATATGATCCCTTAATAATTATCAGCCTTCATGCTGTGAGTTAAGTATCTGTTGGCAAGTCAACAAATTGAGCAGTGGATGTAGAGAAAATGTGCATCACAGTGTGAGCACTAATAATAAGGTGACATCATCAAATAAAGCACACCAGTATCCATTTACAGATTCTGGTCTTCTGATAGAAGTAACAGGAGATGAAAAATAATGGCTTAGAACATTAAAGAATATTTAAAATACTTTAACAAAAATCAGCAAAGCATTGAAAGGAAATGAAGACTTTACAATTCTCGCATTTCACACTTTTAATTGATTTTGATTAATTTTGTCATAGAGTAACAAATAATGAAACTTATTCCATAAATAAGTAATCACAGAATCTATAAAAACTGCAGGGAATACTTGTGTTTAGACTTGATTTATCCCTATCATTTATTGATTTTGCCTGTCCACCAATTCTGCAACAAACTCACACCGCGCCCACCCAAGACGTTTTTAATGGGGGATTTGCACTGGCGACTTTGCTAATGTCACCCTGTGATGTGGTTATTGGGCAGCTTGGCATAGTGTCTGACCTCCATTCCTCTGTCCCTTCCAATCTGTCGTCTTTCCGTTCTCTCTCCCTTCCTCCTTTCTGCATGACCTTCGCTTGACATCTTTTCCGTGATCTCTCACCAACTCAGGGTTGGTTAATGTAAGTATAAGCCAGTCATGGGAGAGAAATCTTTCACATCAAACAATACTGCTACAAAAATGAACATTTTAAAGCAGGTGCTGGGATATTTTGAAATTGGAGCAATGGCAGGTTCAAAGTGCCAACAAGGTGACCTTATTCATGAGTGATTGTTTCAATGCTGTCTAACTTGTGAAACCTCATGAAAAGTGGGACATTAAATGGAATGTGGCCATGATACCAAAGAGCACTCTTTATTCGAGTCATAAAACAAGTTATTCCAAGACTAATAGATCAAGCATGTCAGGCCTTGGCCTGGCAATGATACACATGTGTGAAATTGTTGTACATGCAGTTACCTGGCTCCAAAGCCAATAAGCTATATTTCTCTTTCTAAAATCCTGAGTGTCATTCCACTCAATGCATTTCTACTTTTCCACAATAGTCACCATCTGCATCTGCCAAAGATAATAAACAAAATGGGAGTTATAAAGACAAATAGGAGTGACAGTAGTGACAAATATAGAATATAAATGAATGATTGTTGATACCAAAGGACCAATATCGTCATTGAATTTAAATGACCTAAAGACCTTAAATTTGTGTTACTATGTGAAAATCTGTGCATAATGTACATCATATTGTAACTGCAATGTCGAAGCATTAATTTATTACGAATATTTCTCAACATGCCATTACTGAAGTTGAAAATGCTTTTTGTGGAAATTCAGTTTGTATAAAATTAACATAAGATGAACATCCAAATATTTGTATATTAGTTATGGGCTGTTTGTGTAACAAGATAATTAGCATTTCCATTCTTTCCCTCCCTCTAGCTAACACATTTATTTGACAATGGAGGCACTGTCTTCTTCGCCATTTTTATGGCTATTTGGGGTAAGTGCAATTCCAAGTATTTTTCTGTCTCCACAGTAGCTTATTTTAAAAAGAAAATCACATCCTTCCAGTTCTAACCAATTTGATGCTACTACTGATGTGGAAAGGTCTCAGTTCACTTTCTTTCCGCCAAACCATTTGAGATGTCAGTTGGGTTATGCGACATTTCCGTATGAAGGTGGTAAGTGATCCATCTGAATCTCATAATTTGGGTCGTGCATCTGCCCTGCATTGTAAGGCGGGGCTTCATTCAAAGCAGCAGGGTTGTAGTAGGCTGCTCCTTCTTGGTACCTTAAATCAACAGCATCCTCTGGATGGTGCAGACGCAGAACTGAAATAAATGAGAATATGAGGTGATCACTTTGAGAACAAAGCAAATCTTTGTGATATTGTGTACTAGCTGGTTGATAATGGGCCGGAACTTCCATGGAATGGCAATTACTGCAGGTTTGCCACTCCATTCCCGTTTACTCACCCAGGTCGGGAGCTGCACACTTTTCGCTCAACCTTCCACCCTGGGCCTGGTGAGGATTGTGCAGAGGAGCAGCTCTGGACTCCTTCCAGTGCAGTGTAGCAGCATTGGGAAAAATGGAGCCAGGCCCCTCTTTACAGCACTAGCTGCCATAAACTGGGCAAGTTTAAAGGTCCCAGCCACTGAGAAGCCATGGAGAAGGTAAGTGTGTAAGTGTAGTAATTATGATTTTATTTGGTGTGTAATGTACCTTTAAGAATAATACTTGTTAGGCAAGATCACATGATCTGCAGTAACCAATAGGAGAATAGCGCTGGCTACCTCCGCAGTCAGTGTAGAGATAGAGTTGGAGTTGAAAGCACATGTGTAGTTGCTGCTGAGTATATTATAAATAAACTTAATGTTTTCACCCAAGAAGAGTCTGCAGATCAACTCTATCATTAAAAGCACAACTCAGCCGCCCTACAGCAGTAATGTAAGTGGCTGAGGGGTTAAGGTGGTTAGGAGGATGGGTCAGGTGGTTAGGGGAATGGTGATCGTGGGTGGGGGTTGGCAGGGGGAGGGGCTCGGATTTTCAGGGAGGCAGGAAGTGCAGGGGGTGATTGGGTGTTTGGGTGGGGGCTTGTCGAGTATTCAGAGAGGGTCAGAAGAGTCAGATGGGTAGTCAGGGATCAGGAGGGTAGCTGGGGTAGGGGATTTCGGTGGAGTGGGGGTGTAGTTGGGGGGTGGGGGAGAGGGGGTGTCGTCTGCAGGTGTGGGGTTAGCCAGGTTTTGGAGTTGAGGGATTGGGGCAATAATCAAGGGGGTGGGTGTGTAGTCATCAGGGAGTGAGGGGGATAGTCGGAGCGGTGCGGGTCAGGAGGATATTCAGGGGGTGGGGGCGGGGGGGGTGCTAGCTGGGGTATCGGGAGGGAGTTGGGTGAGGGGGTGTAGTCGAGGTGGAGAAGGTAGTCTGGCAGTCATGAGGATATTTGGGGGTTCAGGAGACTAGTCAGGGTGGGGGATTTTCAGAGTATAGAAGAATGGTGGGTCGGGACAGTAGTCAGTGGGGGCGGGGGGTTCGTCAGTGGGGGTGCAGTCAGGGATTAGGGAGGGAAGTCCGGGGGTCGGAGGGCTTGGGAGGGAAGTCGGGGTGGGGGCTGGTAGTTACAGGTGCTGAGGATAGTCGGATTGTCGGGGTATATTAAAGGGCGGGTAAGGTATTCTGGGAGGGGGGGGCACTGGGGGGAGCAGAAAGTTAATCAGGGGGTGGGGGTGGTGGGGGTCGGGAGGGTGGTCGTGGGGGTCAGGAGGATAGTTGGGGGGGCAGTAGGGAGGATGGCCTTTGGGGCAGTTGGTGGGGGTTCCAGCCTGGGGTGGGGGGGTGGGAGGTGGGGGGTTGGGGCGGTTAGAAGTATAATTCCCCAAGAGTTTGAAATGGTTTTAATCCTTCTAACTTTTCCTGGGTAATTATTCTGCCAAGACAATCGGAACTATCCAAAGTCCGATGGTTCCAGCTTCAGGGTAATTGCCCATTGGAAGTTTAAACTTCCCAGGAATTCCTGTGCAGTCCTTGCATGGGGAGTTCCGGGGTCGCCCAGCGCATCTTCTGGCTTATGCCTGGGTACAACCCCCTGGGGTATGGAAGTTCTGGCCCAGTAATCTGTGTGATATTAATTGTAAACATCTTAACTGGCTTGTATAGAAATTCCAATATCTCTGAATTTAATGGAGGCATTATCCCATTTAAGAGAATTGTACATTTCCGGTCCAGTTGTTCTGATTGTTATGATATTGCCTCCAGTTCAGGTGCAGTGGAAGGCCTAATGCTGAACCAGTTGCATTTGTCCCTGTATAAAATACCAAGAGCTGGAAACCAGAGTTTACTTAGACCTGGCAGTTAATGACAGTCAGGGTGAAGCAACGGGAAAGCGATTTTGTTTTGAACTCATTCTAAGAGGCTGTGACCAAGGGCGGCCTTGTGGTTCAGTAAGTAGCACTCCTGCCTCCGAGCCAGAAACTCTGAGTTCACGCCTCACTCCAGGACTTGCTGGCACGAAAAGGAGTGTTTGTGACACTCAGTTGAAAATCAGCCTGTTAATCTTTTCAACACTCCCTCACTATTCCCCAAGGGGGAAATCAATGTATACGTGAAGACACGAAACAGAGGTTGGGACTTTGATTTGAGAGATTTAATGGTATTGTTATCGATTTTTCTAACAAATTGAATATTTCCTTTCAATGGAGTAACAAACTTTGTGACGTATATGGTAGCTGTGTAGCGATCTTGCTTGACCAATATTCTTTTTCCCCAGTGATTTGATGAATGCAGAGTATAGACGGGCAGTGTAAAGAGTTGCAATTAAAAGGAAGTGAAAATCGTCAAAGTACAAAATGGGCTACCGATTTGTCATTGTCCCATTTGTGTTACTTCCCACATTAATTAATGCCCGCTTGTGTCCATTTTAGAATTCCCTGTATAGATTCTGTGTTGGTATGCAGCTTTGTTGGTGCCCCTTTCCTACATGTTCCCAATTTATTGTTGACATCTTCACTGAGGTGAAGATTATTGGTGTGGTTTTGTAGGAGGTATGAGGACTGGTGTGTTTCCATGCTCTAGGATGAGCAGTGAGTTAAAGAAACATCCATCCGTTTGAGATAGGGAAGAAGGTGAAGAGTTTTCCAGTTGCAGGAAACGCTTTTCCAAATCTCCAGCCCCTTCTATGCCAGAGAAGTCTCATTTCTGCCTGTATCCTGGCAGCTGCTGCACCACTTATATCCAAGCCTGAGTTGCCTCACAGTACATTAAGGAGCGTCAAAGCAGGAAACTATTGCACCGATGGACCGTCGTTTTAATAAATGTAAGTGAGATCAGTCAGGACTCAGTCGGCAAATGCAGCAAAGTTCAAAATGTCACAGGTTTCTAGGGATACATGTCAATCGTGGAAATTGGGCAGAAACTGCTACAATCTCATATACAATCAGCAACAGGACCACATTTCAAAATACATGTGTCCGATGACATTTACCTCTTAACCATCACCTAAAACAGATGCAAAAACAAAAATAGCTGGAAAAACTCAGCAGCTCTGACAGCAACTGCGGAGAGGGATACAGTTGACGTTTCGAGTCCGTATGACTCTTCATCAGAACTAAGGAAATAGAGAAATGAGGTGAAATATAAGCTGGTAGAGCTGGGTGAGCCAGGTAGAGCTGGATAGAGGGCCAGTGATAGGTGGAGGCAAAGAAGAGATTGTCAAAGATGTCAGACAACAGGACAAAGGGGCGTTGATGGTGGTGATATTATCTAAAGAATGTGCTAATGGGGACATTAAGGGTAACAAGCAGGACAAGCTAGTGGCAGATGGCACTAGTGGGGGTGGGGTGGGGGGAAGGGATCGAAATGGGCTAAAAGGTGGAGCTAAAACAATAGATCGAAATAATTTTAAAAATAGGTGGGAAAAGAAAGATATATATTTTTTAAATTATAAATTATTGGAAAAAGGGGGATCAGAAAGAGGGTGTGGATGGAGGAAAGAGTTCATGATCTAAAGTTGTTGAACTCAATATTAAGTCCGGAAGGCTGTAAAGTGCCTAGTCGGAAGATGAGGTGATGTTCCTCCAGTTTGCGTTGAGCTTCACTGGAACATTGCAGCAGGCCAAGGACAGACATGTGGGCATGAGAGCAGGGTGGAGTGTTGAAATGGCAAGCGACAGGGAGGCCTGGGTCATGCTTGCGGATAGACCGAAGGTGTTCCGCAAAGCGGTCACCCAGTCTGCGTTTGGTCTCTCCAATGTAGAGGAGACCACATTGGGAGCAGCGAATGCAGTAGACTAAGTTGTGGGAAGTGCAAGTGAAATGCTGCTTCACTTGAAAGCAGTGTTTGGGCCCTTGGACAGTGACGAGCGGGGAAGTAAAGGGGCAGGTGTTGCACCTTCTGCGGTTGCATGGGAAGGTGCCGTGGGATGGGGTTGAGGAGTAGGGGGTGATGGAGGAGTGGACCAGGGTGTCCCGGGGGGAACGACCCCTGCAGAATGCCGCCGGGGGGGGTGAAGGGAAGATGTGTTTGGTGGTGGCATCGTGCTGGAGTTGGCGGAAATGGCGGAGGATGATCCTTTGAACGCGGAGGCTGGTGGGGTGATAAGTGAGGACAAGGGGGACCCTATCATGGATCTGGGAGGGAGAGGAAGGTGTGAGGGCGGATGCGTGGGAGATGGGCCGGACACGGTTGAGGGCCCTGTCAACCACCATGGGTGGAAAACCTTGGTTAAGGAAGAAGGGAGACATGTCAAAGGAACTGTTTTTGGAAAGTGGCATCATCAGAACAGATGCGACAGCATGATGCTGAACTCTTCTTCTACCGCCTTTGTCTCCGTGCTCACTTCTTTGGGCAGCATTTTGCTTTTCCCTAAAACAGATGACCTGGTCATTTATTCAATTGTTGTTTTTGTGACCTTGCTATCTGTAATGTGGCTGCCGCATTTCTTACATTGTAACAGTGACTACGCTTTAGAAGAGTTTTATTGACTCTAAAGTGCTTTGGTTCATCCTGAAGTTGGGGAAGGCGCTATATAAATGTGTCTTTCTTTGCTTTTTAACATTCCACTTTGAAAATATGCGGGAAGGTTTCTTCTGTTCACTGTTTACAGTCAAACTGTAAATATGTGCATTTAATTTATGCCTTTTTTTAAATTAACCTGTCACCCATCATAAATTTCTAGTTTTTGGAGGTACTTTGGCGTACATGAGATGTTTTATACACTGGTATCTTTTGTTCCTCATTGAAACAATTCAAACCACTGTACCAACGTAAAAAGCACTTATTCCTATATCGAAACAGTGATATTAATCTTGACAATGATGCATCTTGTTCACGGGCTTTAATTTCTGGTGTCAAACTTGCGAGACAGAATCAGTTTTGTAGTCTTCTTACATTTATACAATTGTTCTTAATCTGTTCAAGGTTAAACTGCAACTTGTAGAAATTGATTTTTCTTTACTGGAGTGGTTGGTTGCGAGGAATTATATTGAAGAACCATGCCCATACAATTTTCTTTTGTAAGCTTTTTTTAAGAGAGGTATGTGTGGGTGGGCCTTTTATGTTTTGAAATTTAATAAAATGACCAAGTTCTGAAAGAAGGAAAAGAACGGTCGATGTACCTCAGTGTTTGAGAAGTGCTTACATTGTTTCGGGCTAGACTGAATGATAAGGTTTTATTAATTGTCTTCCCTAATTCTGCTTTTACACATTGACATATATTCCTGACATTTGTTGCAGCAAGTGAGTTTTTCATTGTTCAGATCCACTGGGAAACTGGTTTTTCACTTCTCTGCCTGGATTTTACAGCACCCCAGAGACAGGTTGGCAGGCGGGAGAGGGGAAGGCACGGGTGCTGGGCCACAAAAATTGGACACCATGCCAAGGGCACCATTCCTGCCACCTATCTTCCCCTCCCGCAGCAAGTGTGCAGCTCGGCAAATTTCACTGGTTGGACTGTTGGCCAGTCAAGGGAGGAAGGGAGGGGGCTGGGGGGGTGAGGGCGGTGCCTCCTTTACAGTATCACAGTATCTTTACAGTGCAGAAGGAGGCCATTGAGCCCATCGAGCCTACACTGGCTTGCTGAAAGAGCATTTTACCTAATTCCACTCCCCTGTTTTTTTTCTTTTCAGGTAGCAATCCAATTCCCTTTTGAATACCTCAATCGAACCTGCCTCCACCACCCTCTCAGGAAGTTTGTTCCAAACTCCAACCACCCTCTGGGTGAAAAAAACTTTCCTCACATCACTTCTTTTCCTTTTGCCAATTATTTTGAATCTGTGCCCTCTAGTTCTTGATATGCTCTTGAGCAGGGACAGTTTCTCACTATTTACTCTGTCCATCCCCATCAGGATCTTGAATACCTTTATCAAGTCTCCTCTCAGCCTCCTTTTCTCCAAGGAAAACAGACCCAACCTCTCCAATCTATCCTCATAGCTACAGTTGTTTAATTCTGGAATCATTCTGTACTCTCTCCAATGCCTTCACACCCTTTCTCAAGTATGATGCCCAGAACCGGACACAATACTCCAGGTGAGGCCTAACTAGTGTCTTATACAAGTTTAACATGACCCACTTACTCTTGTACTCAATGTCCTATTAATAAAACCTAGAATCACATCTGCTTTATAAGCTGCTCTCTCAAGATGCCCTGCCACCTTCAATGACTTATGTACATATACACCAAGGTCCTTTTGTTCCTGCACTCCTTTAGAGTTTCTCCCTTTATCTTATACTGTCTCTCCACATTCTTCCTGCCAAAATGAGTCACCTCATACTTCTTTGCATTGAACATCATCTACCACTTGTCTGCCCAATCCACCAACATGTCTATGTCCTTTTGAAGTTCAAGTTCATCTCAGATGACAATGCTTCCAATCTTTGTATCACCCACAAATTTTGAAATTATGCCCTGCACACCACAGTCTCGGTCATTAATATATATCAAGAAAAGCAAGGGTCCCAACATTGACTGCTGGGGAACTCCACTACAGACCTTCCTCAAATCTGAAAAACAACCATCTGTTTTCTGTCACTCAGCCAAATCTTTATCCAAGTGCCTACTTTCCCTTTTATTCCATGAGCTAGAATTTTGCTCACAAGTCTGTTGTGTGGCACTGTATCAAATGCCTTTTGAAAATCCATATACAGCGCATCAACAACATTGCCCTCGTCAACCTTCTCTGTTAGCTCCTCAAAGAACTCCAACAAGTTAGTTAAACATGATTGTCCCTTAATGATCCATGCTGGCTTTCCTTAATTATTCCTCACCTGTCTAAGTGACTATTGATTTTGTCCCGAACTATAGTTTCCAGAAGTTTCCCTACCACGGAAGTCAAACTGACTGGTCTATACTTGCTGGCATTATCCTTTGAACAAGGGTGTATCACTCACAATTCTCCAGTCCTATGGCACCACCCCTTTGTCTAAGGAAGACTGGAAGATTATCACCAGTGCCTCTGAAATTTCCACTCTCACCTCCTTCACTATCCTTGGATGCATCTCATCCGATCCTGGTGCCTTATCAATTTTAAATAAAGATAGCCTTTCAAATATCTCTTTCTCAATTGTAAATTCCTCGAGTGTAGCAGTTACCTCCTCCCTCACCTCGGCCTAGGTTACATCCTTTTCCTTTGTAAAGACAGATGCAGAGTACTCGTTTAACACCTCCGCTATTTCTCCTGTCTTCCACATTCAAGTCTCCTCTTTTATCCCCAATTGGCCCTACCCTTTCTTTTAACATCCTTTTATTATTTACATGCTTATAGAAGACCTTGGGAGTCCCTTTTATGTTCACTGCTGGTCTCTTTTCATGCTCTCTCCTTGCTTTTTTGAGAAGTTTTTTTCACTTCCCCTCTGGTTCTTCTATACTCAGCCTGATCCTCCATTGTATTTTCTACCTGACATCTGTCATACGTACACTTCTTCCTTTCATCTTCACCTCTATCTCTCTCGTCATCCAGGGCCTTCTAGGTTTATTTGTCCTATCTTTCCCCTTCAAGGGAATATACCTTGACATTACTTGCAGTACTATCTCTTTGAAGGAGCCCTACCACTATAATACTTCCACTCTTCCTCTTCCCCTCTTGTGCAGCTGAGCCGCCAATGGTGCCACAGATTTGGCTGTTGCTACAGTCCTCTGAGAAACCATCTAGCTCACCACTATCTAAAATGGTAAAGCGGTTAGAGAGTGAGATAGCCTTGGGGGATTCCTGAACTACCTGGCTGTTTCTCTTAGATGCACTGGCGCTCACTCATTCCCTCTCTGTCTGTCTATTACTTAGCTGCGGTGTGACCACCTCACTAAACTTGCTATCCATGTAACCCTCAGCCTTGCGGATGCAGCACAGTGACTCCAAGTTCCACAACCTGGAGCTCAAGTTTCTGCAGCTGATGGCACTTCATTCAGATGTAGAGATCGAGGGCACTTTGTGCTTGCACGACTTCCCACATCCCACAAGATGCACATCCCACATGGCCGAGGTGCATTGCCATACCTTAAACTTTATATAAAGTGTTCACTTACCTGTTACTCACCAATCATCTCCTCCTCACCCTCATACTCTTTATGAAGTCTCGCTGCCCTCTCTCTCTTGTGCCTCTTTATGAAGCCTCGCTGCTCTCTCCCTCTCGTGCCTCTTTATGAAGTCTCACTGCTCTATCCTTCTAACTCTCTTTATGAAGTATTGCTGCTCTCTTTATCATGTCTCTTTATGAAGTCTTGCTGAAGTCTCCCCGCTCTCCGCGTTCTTTTTAAAATTAAGTCTCCTTGCTCTCCGCGCTCTTTTTAAAATGAAGTCTCCCTGCTCTCTGCACTCATTTTTTAAATGAAGTCTCGTCACTCTCCGCACTCTTTCAGTCTCTCTCGCTGACCCCTTGACTCGCACTTTGTCCTTCTTCCTATAGTGGGAGGCATAGCGCACAATAGCATGAGATAGTTGCATCGTGGTAATGTATTTGGACTAATAATTGAGAGGCCCAGGCTAATGCTTTGGGGACGTGGGTTGAAATCCCACCAAGGCACCTGGTGGAGTTTAAATCCAATTAGTAAAGTCTGGAATTGAAGGTTACTCTCAGTAATAGTGACCATGAAGCCATCATCAATTATCATAAAATCCCAACTGGTTCACTAATGTCCATTAAGAAAGGAAATCTGCCGTCCTTACCTGATCCAGCTTACATGTGACTCCACACCCACAGCAGTGCGGTTGGCTCTTGACTGCCCTCTGAAATGGCCTAGCGAGCCACTCAGCTCAAGGGCAAATAGCAATGGTCAACAAATGCTGGCATTCCTAATGATGCCCACACCCCATAAAAGAATGTAAAAAAAAAATCTAAATGGGATTTTGATAAGAAGCTGGGTTGGGTAAAAGAGGTGGCAAATGGAATTCAGTGTCAATTAATGTGACTTGGTACATTTCGATAAGTTATGGGAGAACATATTTCAGGCCGGAGAGGCTAACACCAGGGTGACAATCAGTGTTAAGAGACTACAGAAAACAAGTAATACATTCAGAAATGAGAAATGAGAATGGCTAAGCCAAAGCCTGTTATACTTCTTTTAAAATGGAAAGGTATCTGAAGTGGATGACCCAGGGCTATGGGGCGAGTCCAGAACAGCAGGATTAGTTTTGGAGTGCTCGAGCAAAGAGCTGGGAGGGGCATGATGGCCTGAATGGCCTCCTCCTGTGTTATAAATCCCTGTAGTTCTAAGATGATTTACAAAGTGCATTCGGCTGTTCCAACTGCTATTATTTAATCTCCTGTGTGGGCACATAAATGAATAGAGCTACTCGTAAGATTTTAATTACATTTTAGTAATTGCTTACCTGGATCACTAGATATATTATCGTACAGCCTGCGATGATTGAAGTGATCTGACTTTCTGCGTGTACAGAGAAAGTAAACAAGAAACGAGAGGAGAATGATTCCCAAAATGCAGCCAAGGATGGCCCCAATTACCACACCTCCGGTAACTTTCCCCACCACAGGGACTAGATCTGAAACATTTTGAAAATAAGGATGATTGCATAACAGGTCAGGTCATTGAGATAGTTTAGCAAAATTAACTGCTGTCTTATCCAATTATTGTGGTGATTTTCACCTTTAACAATTCATTATTCATGCAGTAGCTACATTTCAGTGACAAATGGCCAATTAGGACTTTAGCCTGTTATTCCTGTGAGGTTTATAATTTTCCCTTATGTAGGATTTGCATGAATGCAAAATATCCTTATGCTGTAAATACTTAGCTTGACAGTATTGCATGTTATAAGTTTATCTGCTTCAAAATGACTTCTTACGCCAAGATGAAAAATGAGTTCAATTTGATTCGGCTCAGTTGTTTCCGCAGTGAAGAATTTCAGTGATCTTTTCAGGTAAAGTTGTAATTGAGTACAAAGAATGTGTGTTTATTATATCAGTGGAGTTTCATACTGTCTGGGCGGAAGCTGTTCCAGAGTTGTCTGCCTGCCCGTAAGAATGTGATGACGTGATGCACTTTCCCTGAGGTATAAAGGCCTCATAGTGTTATCCTACCCAACCTATCTGTCTCTCTAATTTGGAGATGTAATGGGCATTACAATTGTGTCTAGAGAAAAGGTTAAGGGGAGACTCATTGAAGTGTCTAGGCATTAAACAGCTTGGAAGAGCGGAACACAGAATGCTGGTTTTAAGCCACTGAACAGAGGCTGTGAATTTAAATTAGTAAAACATTCATTTAAGCTTTAGGAAAAAACATGACCATTGATCGGGGCTTATTTTCACCTTTTAGAGGAGGGTGGGCCTTTGCTATTTGAGAAAATTGGAGTCTCAGTGGACATAATTCAAAGGGATAAGTGACTGAGGAGGTTCATACATGGCGATATTTTGGTGAACAATAGTTGAACTCAGTTATGTATGACTTTATCATAAGGTCGTGAGAAATGGGAGCAGGAGTTGGCCATTCAGCCCATCGAGCCTGTCCTGTCATTCCATAAGATCATGGCTGATCTGATTATAGCCTTAATGACCTTCTGAAATGGCCTAGCAAGCCATTCAGTTGTATTCACAAAGGTGGCACACCGTCTCCTTCACCGGTGTAAGTAGGGACAGGAATAAATGCTGGACTTGCCAGTGATACCCACATCTAAGTTTAGCACATGCCAGATGTCTCCATATTATGTTTGGTGCCATGCATCATCCGAAACAGTATCTGTTGAAAGCTATTGTAGTCTGTTATGAATAAAACAAACTCTTCCTTAGTTCTGTTGTGGCTGAATCGTAGTTTTATTTTTTGCGATGAAACTTTTTATTTCATGGAGCCAAGTTTAACAGATAAACATTATAATTTGTATCTGTTATAATCAAGAAGCTTTAATAGATCTGTGTTCAAAGTAATGGTGGGTTTTGATGCAGTAGATAGGGCCATACCATGGACAGAATTTTATTGGTCCCCACTGTGGGGGTGCCTACATTACTAAAGCCCCTAATAGGAGCTATTTTATGAGCCGCTCACATTTTTTCTAAGGTGAGTCAACCCACCCACCTTGATGAAAGACCGCCAGCCTCATGGAGCATGCCCTCTCTGTGGCAGCCCATGCAGGCATTGGTGCCTAAGGCTCCATGGCACAATGACCAGGCCGTGGGCAAGGAAGGCCACCCTCACGGCTCCAGTGTGCCATCTGGAAGAGCTCTCCTCCATCCCTCAGCCCTTGGGTCCCTAAATTGTAATGTTTACCTATTGGTCTGAGGGCACCTCAATTTTGCACACACTCCCACCGCCTGCCTCCCTCATGGTCTCCGACCTGCTTCAGCAGGACCTACCTTTTCCAGTGGTGCTGCTGATGCATCAGAGATGCCAGCCCTCTGATTGGCAGTTGGATTGACATGCTTCAAGTTCATGCATTTTTGCAGCGCTAGGAATGGAAAGGTGTAAAATCTACCCTTAATATTCATTTTTGAAGTCTTACCTTTCCCATTGACAGTTGATACATCAGCAGATGTGCCAATGGTTGTACTAATGCTGGAGTTAGTGGTTGTTATTGCAACAGTTGGACTTCTTGACATACTATGGTAAGAAGTGTTCGGAGGTGGAGCTAATGTTGCTGAAGTAGCGTTTGTCTTGTTACCAGGGGCAGCTGTTGAAGTGTTGCCGAATATTGTTGGTACAGAAGTTGTAACTGTTGTGTTTCCTACGGTAGTATATTCTGTGGCAGCTGTAGCATTAGCTTGGACTGTGGTCATTGCAGTAGTCATGTTAGCGTTTGCTGTCACATCACTGGTGTTTAGTACAGTAGTAGGCATTAATTCTGTAGTACCGTTAACCATGCTGTGATGACTTGCAGTTGTAGACACTGTCCCATTAGGGTCATCCGTGTTTTTTACTGTTGTTGTTAGTGTAGTTGAGCCTTTAGTGGTTGTCATGAAAGTATCGGCAGTGTTTCCAATGCTACTGGATTCGGAAGTAGATAAATTATTTATGCTCGAAGTGGGGCTAGTGGTTGGTGCTGCAGCATCCATGCTGTTGCTGGCCATTACAGACGTTGTAGCATTCATAGTTGATGAAACGGTAGATGAGGTTTTGTGTGAAGATGTTGTCGTACCAGTTGAGGTTGTGATGCCAATGGTTAACAATGTAGTTGTACTAGTTACAGGAGAACCGGATGACATTGAGGTTGTGTTTTCTGATCTTCCAACACCCCATTGATGACATGTTAAGAATGTGACCATTACAACTGTGAGAAATGATGCCATTATGTTCGTTGTTTCAGTGAATGTCTTCAAATCCGAATCCTGGAAAAGATCATCTCATTGAGCACAGTTGTGGGTATATCACAATAGTTTCTTTGGAGATTTAATGTATATTTTGCTACAAAAACAATTTATTATGACAAAACATAGCAAGTTACTTTTTAAATGCCCAAAACAATTTACAAATAGATATTTACTTAATAGAATTTAAAGCTTATTGCAGATTAGCATTGAACAAGTTTGAGGATTAATGGTGTATGTGGGTGGGGGGTAGAAGAGGAGGAAGACGTTAACTTCCTCCACCCACTGGGAATGGGGCAGTGGCAGAGTTAAAATTTGAAGTAGGCAACTTACCATCGAGTTCCCGCTCCACCACCATATTTCCCAGAGCTATTTATAGGGCGGTTCAGATAACCACCTGAATCAAGCAGGAGCTTCACAAATCCAGGCACATTGGGGTCTTATGACATGTAAAGGAACCCGATCCAATTTTAATGACATCCTGGGCAAAGCATGTACAACTTGGACATGTGCTGCATAAAACTTGATGATATGAAGAAGAGGCCTGGGTAGGTAAGTATTAAAATTATTTTTGTAGGACCATGAGGAACAGGATTTCTCTTCCAGGCCCCACAAGAATGGTTCAAAATCCTAGGGTCGTAAAAGAAGTGGCTGGTGGGATACTTGATGGATTGGTTTTAATTTTCCAAAACTCCCGAGATTCAGGGAAGGTCCCATTAGATGGGAAGGTAGCAAACATAATTCCTTTATTCACAGAGAGAGGCAGACAAAAAGCGGGAAACTACAGGCCAGTTAGCTGAACATCTGTCATGTGGAAAATGTTACAAGCTATTATTAAAGAAGTTATAGCAGGATTTGGGTAAGTTCAAGGTAATCATGCAGAATCAACATGGTTTTGTGAAAGGGAAATTATGTTTAACCAATTTATTGGAGCTCTTTGAGGAAGTAACATGTGCTGTGGATAAAGGGGAACAGGTGTATGTACTGAACCTAGATTTCCAGAAGGCATTTGATAAAGTGCCCCCTCAAAGGTTATCGTGGAAAACAAAAGCTTAGGGTATAAGGGGCAACATATTGGCATGGATAGAAGATTGGCTGGCTAAGCAGAGAATAGGCATAAATGGATCTTTTTCAGGTTGGCAAGGTGTAATGAGGGGTGTGCCACAGGGATCAGTGCTGGGACCTCAACTGTTTACAATGTATATAAATGACTTGGATGAAGGGATTGAAGGGATGGCTGCCAAATTTGCTGATGACACCAAGATGGGTCGGAAAGTAAGTTGTGAAGAAGACATAAGAACGCTACAAACAGTTATATAGATGGGCTAAGTGATAGGGATAAGATATGGCAGATGCAGTATAATGTGGGAAAATGTGAAATTGTCCATTTTGGAAGGAAGAATAAAAGAGCAGCATATTATCTATATGTTGAGAGATTGCAGAGCTCTGAGGTGCAGAGGGATCTGGGTGTGCGTGAATCACAAAAGGCTAGTATCCAAGTGCAACAAGTAATTAGGAAAGCTAATAGAATGTTATCATTTATTGTGAGGCGAATTGAATGCAAAAGTAGGGAGGTTATGCTTCAGTTGTACAGGTCACTAGTGAGACCACATTTGGAGTACCATGTACAATATTGGTCACCTTATTTAAGGAAGGATGTAAATGTGTTGGAAGCAGTTCCGAGAAGGTTTACTAGACTAATACCTGGAATGGGCGGGCTGTCTTATGAGGAAAGGTTGGCAGACTAGGCTTGTATCTGCTGGAGTTTAGGAGAGTAAGAGGTGACTTGAAACATATAAGATCCTGAGAGGTCTTAGCGGGGTGGATGTGGAGAGGATGTTTCCTCTTGTGGAAGAGGGTCATACGTCTTTGGGACTCTCTTCCTGAAAAGGTTGTGGAAGCAGAGTCTTTGAATATTTTTAAGGCAGCGCTGGATAGATTCTTGGTAAGTAAGGGGGTGATAGGTTATCGGCGGTAGGTGGGATGTAGATTTCAGGTTACTATCGGATCAGCCATGATCTTATTAAATGGCGGAGCAGGCTCGAAAGGCTGAATGGCCTACTCCTGCTCCTTGTTCGCATGTTCACATGTTTTCAAAACTAAGATTGATTGATTTTCGTTAGGCAAGGGGATGAAGAGCATTATTCCCTCTGATTTTCCTTTGTTGTGCATTGCCTGTTTGTTGCACTGCATATTGCCTCTAAGGTTGCTATGTGACCATGCATGCGTGCATCATAAAGTGAACGTTGATTATGCATGTCCTGTTTGATACATTTCAGATTGCTGCATGGCTGCAGCTGAGGGGTAATATTGATTGAGGTTTAAAGAACCAAGGTGGGTAGATGGAGTTGAGATATGATGACTCTTTCATCACTTTACTGACGATCAAGAGTAGATTGGTAGGGTGGTAATTGGCTAGGTTGGATTTGTCCTGCATTTTGTGTGCAGGACATACCTGGGCAATTTTCCACTTTGCTGGATGGATGTCAGTGTTGTAGGTGTACTAGAACAGCTTGGCTAGAGGTGAGGCAAGTTCTAGAACATAAGAACATAAGAAATAGTAACAGATATAGACCATTCAGCCTCTCGAGCCTGCTCCGCCGATCAATAAGATCATGGCTGATCATTTTGTGTTTCGATTTCCACATTCCCATCTACCCCCGATAACCTTTGATTCCCTTGCCTAACAAGAATCTATCTACCTCTGCTTTAAAAATATTCAATGACCCCGCCTCCATCACATTCTGAGGCAGAGAATTCCAAAGTCACACAGCCCTCTGAGAAAAAAATTCTCCTCATCTCTGTCCTTAAAGGGTGACCCCTAATTTTAAAACAGTGCCCCCTAGTTCTGGATTCACCCACAAGAGGAAACATCCTTTCCACGTCCACCTTGTCGAGATTGTTCAGGATCTTGGTAAACTTCAATCCCCCTCACAGTGGAAACAAGCCCAGTCTGTCCAAACTTTCCTCATAAGACAACCCACTCATTCCAAGTATCAATCTAGTAAACCTCCTTTCAATCTCCTCAAATACATTTACATCCTTCCTTAACCAAAACTGCACACAATATTCGAGGTGCGGTCTCACCAATGCCCTGTATAACTGGAGCATAATATCCTTACTTTCTTGTTCAATCCCTCTCGTAATAAAGGATAGCATTCCATTAGCCGCCTTAAATACTTGCTGTACCTGCATACTAACTTTTTGTGACTCTGGCATTGGATCACCTAGATCCCTCTGCACCTCAGAATTATGCAGCCATTCTCCATTTAAGTATTACTCTGTTTTTTTTGTTCTTCCAGCCAAAGTGAACAACTTCATATTTTCCCACGTTAAACACCATTTGCCAGATCTTTGCCCACTGACTCAACCTATCTGTATCCATCTGCAACCTCCTCATGTCCTCTCCACAACACACTTTCCTACCTATCTTTGTGTCATCTGCAAATTTAGCCACCATGTCTTCACTCCCCTCATCTAAATTATTGATGTAAATTGTAAAAAATTGAGGCCCCAGTACAGACCCCCTGTGGGATGCCACTTGTCACATTTGGCCAATCAGAAAAATACCCATTTATGCATACTCTCTGCTTTCTGCCAGCCAGCCAATCTTCTATCCATGCTAATATGTTGCTCACTGCATCATGTGCTTTAATTTTCCGTAAATATCTTTGTCATGGCACCTTATCAAATGCTTTCTGGAAATCCAAGTACAGTACGCCTACAGGCGCCCCTTTATTCATTGTGCATGTTACTCCTTTAAAAACTCCAATAAATTAGTTAAATGTGATTTTCCTTTCATAAAACCATGCAGCACAAGTGATGGACCACAAGCCTCGATCACAACCCTTTAGTACTATTACTGGGATATTGTCAGGGCCCTTAGCCTTTGCAGTATCCGGTGCCTTCAGCTGTTTCTTGATAACTTGTAGAGTGAATCGAATTGGCTGAAGGCTGGCATCTGTGATGCTGGGGACCTCCGGAGGAGGCTGAGATGGATCATCCACTCGGCACTTCTGGCTGAAGATTGTTGCAAATGCTTCAGCCTTATCTTTTGCGCTGATGTGCTGGGCTCCTCCGTCATTGAGGATGGGGATATTTGTGGAGCCTCCTCCTCCAGTGAGTTGTTTAATTGTTCACCACTATTCAAAATTGGATGTGGCAGGACCGCAAAGCTTAGATCTGACCTGTTGGTTGTGGAATCACTTGGCTCTGCTTACCACTTGCTGCTTATGCTGTTTGGCACGCTGTTGTAGTTTTACCAAAATGACACCTTATTTTTAGGTATGCCAGGTGCTGCTCCTGGCATGCCCTCCTGCACTCTTCATTGAACCAGCATTGATCTCCTGGCTTGGTGGTGATGGTAGGGTGAGGGATATGCTGGGCCATGAGGTTATAGATTGTGGTTAAGTACAATTCTGCTTCTGCTGAAGGCCTGCAGTGGATGTCCAGTCTTGAGTTGCTAGATCTGTTCAAAATCTACTCGATTTAGCATGGTGGTAGTGACACACAACACGATAGAGGTGAAGACAGCATTCGTCTCCACAACGACGGTGTGTGGTCACTCCTGTCATGGACAGATGCATCTGGGGCAGGCAGGTTGGTGAGGATGAGGTCAAGTATGTTTTTCTCTCTTGTTGGTTCCCTCACCACATGCCTCAGATCCATTCTAGCAGCTATGTCCTTTAGGACTCGGCCAGCTTGGTCTGTGGTGGTGCTACCAAGCCACTCTTGGTGATGGACATTGAAGTCCCCCACCCAGAATACATCCTGTGCCCTTCAAGCGTTGTTCAACAAGGAGGAGCACTGATTCATCAGCTGAGGAGAGGCAGTACATGGTAAACAGATTTCCTTGCCCATGTTTGACCTGATGCCATGAGACTGATGCCATGGGGTCCGGAGTCGATGTTGAGGACTCCCAGGGCAACTCCTTCGCAACTGTATACCACTGTGCCGCCATCTGCTGAGTCTGTCCTGCTGGTGGGACAGGACATACCCAGGGATGGTCTTGGTAGTGTCTGCGACATGATCTGTAAGGTATGATCCCATGAGTATTATGTTCAGGCAGTTGCTTGAATGGTCTGTGAGACAGCTCTCCCAATTTTGGCACAAGCCCCCAGATGTTAGTAAGGGGGACTTTGCCAGGTCGATAGGGCTGGGTTTGCCATTGTCTTTGTTGTTTCTGGCGCAGGGTGGTCCGTCTGGCTTCATTCCTTTTATTGACTTTTTAGCAGCTTCTTACAACTGACATTTAAGAGTCAATCACAATACTGTGGGCCTGGAGTCATGTGTAGGCCAGACCAGGTATTATTAAAGGGCATTAGAGAACCAGATGGGTTTCTACAACAATCGACCAAGGTTTCATGGTCATCATTTAGATTTTTAATTCCAGGTTTTTATTGAATTCAAATTGCACCATCTGCTGTGGTGGAATTCAAACCCAGGTCCCCAGAGCATTACCCTGGGTCTCTAAATAACCAGTCCAGTGATAATACCGCTATACCACCGCCACCTCCTCCCCCCTATATATATGTATTTGTCTCAAAAAATTGATTTATTGCAGTAATGTTTTCCTGGCTTCCTGTTTTGTCCACCTCTTGTTTGCAATCCATTTTCCTTACTCAATGTCTGTTTTGGCTCTCAGTTCCCCTAATGATGCTACTCAATGTATCTAGCCCTTGGCATCCATTTTTTGCCTGCAGCTACCCAATAAGGACATCACCTGGAGGCATTCTAATTGACAAAATGGCCTGCAGGTAGTATCATTATTTCAGTATGTGGAATTCTCTCCCCCGCACCCCCCCCCCCTCCCCCCCACCCTCCCCCCACCAAGAGCAGTGGAGGCTGGGTCACTGAATTTATTCAAGGCTGAGTTAGATAGATTTTCAATAGACAAGGGAGTCAAGGATAATGGGTTGGGGGGGATGGGAGACAGGAAAGTGGAGTTGAGACCACAACCAGAACAGCCATGATCTTATCGAATGGCCGAGCTAGCCCAAGGGGGCCGAGTGGCCTACTCCTTTTTCTTAATCCTATGTTCCTAATATTGGGATAATGTAGGGGTGACAGCCAGTAAAGTCTGAGTTAGCCATGGGTCTCTATAATATGCACAATCATAAGCTATTTTTAAATATGCTTTTTCTGTTAACCGCATGGCTTTCTTTTAACTTTATTATAGTGTTCTCCCTTTGCTTGTCTTTACGTTAGGAAATCATTCAAGTATTTTTTTTTTAAATTTAAGCCATGTTTCTGATCTGTTGGAGGGAAATACCGGAGCGGTTAAGATTTTGCATCTGGTGAAACAGACAGCTTCTCTAAAACAATAAAAAAAGGCAACAATGAAAGGAAACACAAATAATGCTTTGATTACTCAATAGATCAGTCAGCAACTGAAAGGAGAAAAGATAAATTACATTGTTTTGGGTGTGTACCGTTCCTCGATGTAAGTGCGCACCCAAAACATCATGACCTGTTTTCCTCTGTTCACAGGTGCTGACTGACATGAGGTGCGCTCCCAGCATTTTCTGCTTTTATTACAGATCTTCAGAATAGTTTTGTTCAGCCTGTGCACCGTTTTTAAAAAAAAAATCTTACCATTGTAGGTGCTCACGTTTATCCCTTGGACAAAATCCTGTTTTTAATTTTATCTGGGGCGAGAACACTGACAGATGTCGCCTTACCAGTTTGGCTCTGTGAAGACTCTCATTTACCACCAAATACAAAATGTGTTGGGAGATACTGCAGTCTGTTCTGAGATGCCAGTGCGCTCTGTTCAGAATTATTCACTGCCCCCGCACCACCACCTTACTAGGGCTGCATGTCGTGAACCAAGTTGAAGACAGGATTAGACCAAATTCATAAATAATGGTTGAAGTTTTTCAGGACAACTTCGGCACAATGAACAGTAAGGAATTTGAAGAGATGGCAGGAGGGAGTAAGGATTTCTTGTTTAACTCGCACTGAATTATATAATGTTACAGTGCAGAAACCAGCTACTTGATCCATTAAACTGGTCTCTTTTCACACAAATGCCAATCTCCTGCTAACTGCCATACTGTTCAAAATTACTGGGTTTTTTTCAAGCAACTATTCAAGCCCCTTGTCCAAGAATTTACTAACTACACTTCCACAATGAATTATAATTAATTCCACACTCTAACCACCCACTGTGTAATTTTTAAAAATTATAATTGAGCTGTTAATTGTTCCTGTAATTATCTTAAATTGTGCCCTCACGTTATAATGTCGCCAGTCAGGGCAGACAATTTATCAACTAATGACTACCTTCTTACAAATAGTGTTTCACCCATTTTTGATTAAGGTACAGCATTAGTAAGTTGCCATGTTAAAATAAGGACAGATTTTCTTCCTTAGTGCAGTTGCTTGGTTGAAACCACTGCACCCATGCAAATGAATGTGTTCATTTTGTTTCAACATTTGGTGTAACTAGTGCCATAGTCAATATACAGAGCCTTGCAACTGGATATATAACTCCAGATGTTTAATGATGCTGGGTTAGTTGCCAAGAACCAGATGCAAACTAAAACGTACCAAGAGTTCATAGGCAACTCTTTGATTTTAACCATATTGGTTGATAACAATTGTGGTGTTACTCGTGTGGAAGGCAGCAGTCATTTTAGAAAGGGAATATAATGGATGCCAAAAATATTGAACTTAGAATTGCTATCCGAGAGTAACAGACATTACATACTTCACGGATGTTTTTGTATATTTAATCAGTCTTCCTGGTAAACCTTTTTGTTTTTTAGCAGTGTGAAATGTCAGGGCACTTATACTAAATGCCATCTTATGTAACACACCCACATTCTTTACAAGGGCAGTGTATGCTTTCAGCAATTAATCATCAGCTCTATAACCAGCCCCGCATTATTCATTGATTACAACACTCAGTGAAACTCTCATGCATCTCGTAACAGCAAGTGGTGCAGTCAGCTGGTGCGCGTCTTATGGGTAAAGATTTGTTAAGTTTACGTCAAAGCTAAATATTCGATAATGGCGTGCATGCACGGCAGAAATTGGCAATTGACCCCGTGCTGGGGTGATTTTATTCCTAGCGTTGGGTGAACTTCACTGCCCAGAAACAATGAGGTTTTCATGTCGGAATAAAAATCACAGGATGTTGTACAGAACTGGAAAACCTTTCAGATACTGGTAGCTGCAGTTTGATGAAAATTGTATTTCAGCAAGAGTCCAGTTACACTATTATTTCAGCATTGACTTCTCACTCCTTCATTGAGCTACCTCACATGGCAATGCGTTCAATTAAATTCCACACAAAACAGCAACTTACATTTAGATAACACCTTTAACATGATAGAACATCCCAGGGCACTTCACAGAAGCACTATCAAAAAAAAACTTGACACCGAGACATATAAGGGGATATTAGGGCTGATGACAAATAGCTTGGGTAAAGAGGTAGGTTTTAAGAAGCATCTTAGCGGAGAGAGAGGCAGAGATGTTTCAGAAATGAATTCCAAAACTTAGCACCTAAGCAGCTGAAGGCATGCCAGCCAATAGCGGAGTGATAAGAAGTCGTGTGGGGATTACGGCGAGAAGGGTGGGTAAGGCCATGAAGGGATTTGGAAAGAAGGAAGGGAATTTTAGAATCGAGATATATTGCCAGACTTTCACCCTTTACCACCCTCTACCTGAGGGGTAGTTTTTGGCTTTGTGCAATAGGGTAAAATAGTTACAGGAAATCATCAGCCTGCTTTACGTCCTCCCTGATTTTAAACTCCACTAATAAAGATCGGAATGTAAACCTAGCTGCTGATTCATTATCACACATTTTATGTTATCACATGTTAGAGTTTACCCTTTACAATCCTCATCATCCACTTCCCTCCCATTTCCCAGCACTTTCCTCATGAACTCTCCTCTCTATTTTTCTCACTTAGTCTTGGCACTGAGTGATTGATTTTTTTTTAATCCTTGGTTCAGGTTACACCATGATTCACCATGCCTTTCTTCTCTGATTTCCTTCTGATTTTACTGAATCCCACATGGTGTGGTGATTCTTCCAACCATTGCTCTGATCGCCCTTGAATTTATCAATTTCTCAGATTCTCACTATCTTTCCCTTATCTATATTTCGCTGCCCATCTCCAACTTCTCAACCACGATCTACCACCTGGGAATAAGAAAAGTATCTTTTCAGCTCCTTTTCTGGCGCCCTCTCAAACTCCAAACCTTTCTCCTCTATCTCCCTGTCCACCACAGCATTGCCAATCCTGTCAACAACTGAACAGCTCCTTTGCCCTGCTCCCAATAAAAAAATATATCTTTAATGGTCTCTCATCCCTGCAATTCACCTTGAAAGAGCACCTTCCTCTCTCTTCTCATATCCAAGTGACATGGACCCACAATATACATGACTAACCTTGTTATCCATTGCCAAATTCAGCTTGAGCACAGGAAATATTGTTAACTCTCTCTCTCTTACCCCAGAGCAAGCTACGATACAAAGACAAACCCAATATGTCCTGATGCCAATTAAAATTTCTGATACTTAATATAAAAAGCTTACATATTTGTCTCTAAAATGGAAACTATTTGGTCACCCTCCAAGAACTCTGATTCAGCTTTGATCTCACAACACTCTTTAACTTCACACAAATTTACATCTCAGCTCCCTTATTAGATTCCTTTCCTGCAAAGTTATCCTTAACCTCCTTCCAACTCAGCTCTCAAGAGTGCTCACTGACCCTTGACTTGGATATTCTTCATCTCTGTTTCAAAGTCACCATCCCAGTTTTTAAAAAGCCCGGTGTCATCTCCAACTCCTGCCTCATTCTCAACCTCCTTTCCATGTCTATATTTCTGCAAAATGTTAACACCACCTAAATCGATGTCCACTTTTCTCACCGCCTGCTTTTTGAATCCCTACAATCTGCCTTCCTCGTGACTCCACATAACAGAAACCACTCATTAAGTCTCTGTGAACATGACTGCGAACACCCCTTCCCTTCCTCTTTTGCCTGTCCCTGACATGGTGGAACTCACCATTAATGAATAACTCTACCTTGAAATCTGACTGCACAACCACGCTCGCACGGTTTCATTCATAACGATTGCAGTGCATATATCTTTTGCAACAGTTTGTCCTTTATAATTCATTGGCTTTGCAAAAGCGTGAGAGTAAAGATGCTGTAAAAATGCAAGTTGTCTTTCTTTCCTTCCCTTTGCGTGTGATCATACATTTAAAAAAAATGTTGCATTTTGTTAGAAAGAACAAGAGGGAGCAAAGTAAACTAAAGGGCACAGTCCTAAAGGAAGTGCAGAAACAGAGACACCTGGTCTCATATGTGGACAGATCAGTGAAGGAGGTAGGGGAGGTTGAAAAAGTGGTTTTAAAAAAAAGTGCACAGGGTCCTGAGCTTTTTAAATAACGACATAGAACACAAATATGAGGACATTATGCTGAACCTTTATAAAGTATTGGTTCCACCTCAACTGTAATAATATTTCCATTTGTGGGCACTGCACTTTAAGAAGGATGTGAAGGCTTTAGAGAGGGTGCAGAAAAGATTCACAAGAATGGATCCAGGGATGGGGAACTTCAATTACGTGGATAGATTGAAGAAGCTGGGGGTGTTCTCCCCAAAGAAGAGTTTGAGAGGAGATCTGATAGAAGTGTTCCAAATCTTGAGGGCTCTAGACAGAGTAGATAGAGAGAAACTGTTGCAAAAGGGTCAAGAACCAGAGGACACAGATTTAAAATGATTGTCAGAGGAACCAAAGGTGATACGAGGAAAAACTATATTTATGCAGTGTGAATTATGATCTGGAATGAACTGCCTGGGAGTTTGATGGAGGAAGGTTCAATTGTGACTTTCAAAATGGGATTGGATAAGCAACTGAAGGGAAAACAATTGGAAGCTACTGAATAAGGGCTGGGGCATGGGTAAAAATAAAAAACTGCGGATGCTGGAAATCCAAAACAAAAACAGAATTACCTGGAAAAACTCAGCAGGTCTGGCAGCATCGGCGTGGGACTAGTTAAATTGATCTTGCAGTGGTTTGACAGGTTGAACAGCTTCCTTCTGTGCTGTAACAATTCTATGACACTATCATTATTATAGCATGGAGTTAGTCTCCATGTGTATACGCATGATCCCTCATTATTATCACCTTCAATTCCACAACTTTGCTGATTTGCTATTGATATTGGATATTGCATTTTCTCATCAGGAATACCAAAGGAAGCAGTGGCTCAGTGGTATTATCACTGGCCTGGTAATCCAGCTACCGAGGGTAATGCTCTGGGGGCCTGGGATCAAATCGCCACCCAGCAGTTGGTGAAATTTGAATTTAATTTAAAAAATAAATCTGGAATTAAAAGTCTATGGCTGTCCATGAAACCATTGTTGATTGTTGCAAAAACCCATCTGGTTCATGAATGTCCTTTAGGGAAGGAAATCTGCCATCCTCACCTTGTCTGGCATGTAACATGTAGCTCCAAAGTGCTCTCTGAAATGGCTGAGCAAGCCATGCAATTAGCGATGGGCAATAAATGCTGACCTGACCAATGATGCCCACATCCCATGAATGAATTTTTAAAAAAACTCCCACCAAAATTACACCTCAGCTTCTAATTTCATCATCTTGTTGAGGTTGAATTCCAATGGTAAAGCTTTAGTATTTGGTTCGATCCAGTAAGACCAATTACTTTCACCTCCAAAATATTGGTGGTCACCATTCCTAACTCTTCCCCACCACTGCTGAAACCATACGATCATCATTTCCTTTCATGCTTCATCCCATCGTGCTGCACTCCAACTAACATAAACTGCAAAATTATACAGGGCTTGATTGCTCACATCATAATCCTACACCTAATCCCACTCAACGATCACCTTTTTTCCTTGCTAATCCCTCTTGATTTTCTGTCCTTCAGCACATTGAATTCAGATCCTTTAGTATTTAACCAAAATCTCCCCATTCCCACCTCTGCAATCTCCTCCAGCTGTGCTTCACTTCTGACTCCAGTATTCAGCCTCCCATCTGGCTTACCATTAATAGAAGAACAGCCTTAAATCATCTTGCCCTCAATGTTTTGGATTTTCTCTTCAAACTCCTCAGCTTTGCAAAGTCTCTTCCCACTTTCAACATCCTCTTTAAAACTGACCTCTACAACTGTTTCCCACCTCTACGACTGTATCTCAACCACTTCTCCTAACTCCTTCCTTACTCCTCTCCACCTGCGAATTGGAGCATAGTACAATGCTAATTGGAGGTCTTCTGGCACAGTAGATAGTGTCTCTGCCTCCGTGTCAGATAGTCTGGGTTTGAGTTCCGCCCCAGGACTTGATGGCCAGGGAAAGTGCATTCTTAACACGCCCAGCTAGGATGATTACCAACCTGTAAATCCTTCCAACACGCGCAAATGGCAGGTGGTAAGGGTGGGAGAGGTTCCTTGTGAGCCACCTGATGGAAAGAACATTGGAGCTTCTGCCATCACTATCCATACCTCCAGACTGCAACATGTATGTAAAAGCGCATGTTGACACAGCAACTTGGAGTCCCTGAGTGAATGTAACACATCACCACCACTGTGCTAATGATGAGGGATTGTGGATAGCATTAATGCAAAAGTGGCAGTAAATGCAAAAGCCATTTAATTAATTGCTAAGCACATTAAGGCAAAAGATATCGCCACATAGACTTTGCATTGCAGACAGTACCGTTTCATCATTTAAAGTTTTTCTGATTTAATAGATGCTTCTGTCCTCTATAACCCTGGTCAGTCTGAATCTCATAGTACTGATATAGCTCAGAGACTAATATCTGTAATGACAATCTAAGATGTAAAACACGATTCTCACATGAGTTTTGATTTTCTCTGTGCAGTGCAGGTTTTTATGGTGGCTTCCTGAACTTGGCGGAACTTTCAAAGAGTTGGTATAATGGGCTGAATGGCCTCCTTATGTGCTGTAAGATTCTATAACTGACTTTGTCAGAGATTGTTCCAAATTCGCACACGGTACATTTTTAGATCAACAGCAACATCTTTCCAAAGCCTTTTGCCTTACCCTTACGTTACCATCTACACAAAACACTCCTTAATCAGATATAAGGGAGGTTACATTTGGCCCTCTCCCTCAATGAGTACATCTTACTGAACTATTGTAACATTTTTTTACACTGAAGACTTATCTGACTGAGGCAGTAATTTAATGCAAATGAGGAGGTTTAGTGCCGCAGGTTCTGAAGTGCAGCAGATTTTTTACTTTAGTGAATCTGATAGATGTCACCTGTTCCCCATACAGTAAGTTTCCACAGTTGGCCCTTTTAACATGGAGTTGAGGGGTAAATAGAAAAAAAAAATGAAGCTCAAAGATGCGTTGGTTTGTATGGAGTATAAACAACAGCAAACAGCCAGTTCTGTGCTGTAAATTCTTTGTGATTCTACAAGATAGTTCAGCACCCCTTTAAGAAGTGTCTCAAGTGTAGCAATGGTGGAGGTCTGGGAGCAGGACCTTGCACTCATAATCCTTACTGCTATTGATAGCTCCAAAGTCGGGAGTGTCTTGTACCAGTATCATGTAGCCTGTGTCACTTCCTATTGCAAATATTCAGATAGGGAAAAGTGTAAACTTGTTAGAAGAAAAGTGCCTTGTTAGCAACAATAACAGTTTCTGCAGCCAGTGTCGGAAGAATTGCATTTAATTATGTGGCCTGCAGTGTTGTTTTGTGTCTAGGATGTTAATGTGTTGCCTGAACAACTGCTGAACACATTCAACACTTAACACAACTGCAACCAGCACTGAAGATTTACTCAGCAGGTGTTAACAGGGAATTGCACATCATTCAACAAATATAAAACTGTACTTCAAACCCGATGCAACAGGACATATAAGAACTAGAGAATACTTACTTTACTTGATGTGATGTGATTCAAATGATGTTGGAAACTATTGGAATTGTTAGTTTATCCAAGCTGACAGTCCCCTGTATCACTCAGGTGAGCCCAACTGTGTGGCCGTGGGATGGATGTAGTTACTGAATTAAAAGAGTGGGTGTGGTTTCTAATTGCGACTCTTACAAAGTATCAGAACTGGATAGACCTGATTTTCCATTTCTCTATTCATCCACTGGAAAGTATTCATTTACAGTGCACAGGATAAATATATCTTCTACAGTGCTTAGATGGGTGTGTTCTGTACACCCTTACTGTGGAAGAGATTTTGCACTGAAACATTTGTGTGACATGCACCTTCTGTTTGGTTAATTTAGTCAGCACCTTGCCTGAACTATGTTCAACTATGACATTACAAGCCCTTTGTCAATAACGCTGGTAGAAACGGTGGGTTTTCAATGATAAAGAAGTGGTTTGTGCAAACTCCTTAACATAAAATTTGCAGTAGTTCGCAATCTCCTTATTAGGTTAGACTGGGTTTAAGGCAAAAGAGAGAAGGGGGATTAATAAAGCACCCATCACATATCAGGACATCTTTGTTGTGGTAGGGCGTGGTACATGCAGGGTTAATGTGGGACTGAGTACAGTACTGCCCACACAGTGATGTAAGAAGGCACATGACGCAGAGCCAGCGTCAGTCTAGAGATGGACAGAGATAGGTAAAGACCTAGGATGGAGTGAGATCCATACCTGTACCTTCTACTGTATATACATAGTCTTGAGTATATTACTTTGGATTCTTCAATCAATAAATTACTTTTGAGGTGTTAGATAGTTCATAGAGGGGCAAACATAGAACAGCATGGTTACTCAGACAGCAATGAGATAAATGACCATTAGACTTGCCTCAGAATCTACTCACTCACATCGGCTCCTGTAGTAACATAACACTATTTTGAAATAAATGTTCCATGGAATTTTTGTTGCAGCAAATGGTGTAACTTTTTAAGTTTAAACAACAGGAAAGAACACATTTTGTAGCCAACGTTTAACTTATTTAAAGGTGTCATGTATTAATAGGCTGATGTGGAAACACCTGTCAGAGTAGTTAATGCATGTTGGAAATCTGTTGATGCATGTTGTTCTCTTTTTGCTTTTCAGGGAGTACATTTGATCCAACCTGGATCATAAGATCTTAAAGAAAACCTGGAAATGGTGGGGCAGGGGATTTGAAAAGGGCCACATTTTGGGCTGGCGAATATTGGGGAATATTACCTGAATTGAGAAGGTGCTGCTATCAGGAATGATTAGCAGGTTCGGTTGGAGAGTGGGATGGTATCCAAAAAAATGAAGATAAACCTTACAGAAGATTTTAAAATTATGACAAAGTTTGATAAGTTAAGGTGGAGAAACTGTTTCTACATGAGAGTGAGTCCAGAACAGGGTGATATAAACAGTAATGGAAAATGCTGGAAAACTCAGCAGACCTAACAGCATCTGTGGAGAGAGAGAAACAGAGTTGACGTTTCTAGTCTGTATGACTCTTCAGAGATCTGAAGAAGGGTCATACAGTCTCGAAATGTCAACTCATTTTCTCTCTCCAAAAATGCAGTTAAACCTGCTGAGTTTTTCCAGCATTTTCTGGGTTTTTTTCAGATTTCCAGCACCCACAGTATTTTGCTTTTATGATATAAACAGTCACTTGGTAGTACAGAACTTGAATATTGCAGAAAAGAGAGACACATTGTCAAAGCTTTTCATTTTGGACTCATCAGGACAAATGCAAGAATGCCAAATTTCAAACAATCACAACAATTTATACTACAGGAGAAAGGGGTGCTGATTGGTTGTCATCAGGGTTCTCTGTGATAGAGAATTCCAAAGATTCACAACCCTTTGAGTGAAGAAATTTCTCCTTGTCTCAGTCTTAAATGGCCAACCCCTTGTTTTGGGGCTGTGACCCTATGTTCTAGATTCCCCAGCCAGGGCAGGTTAAAATTGCATGGCGAGGAGGCTGCAAGCTGGCATCAAGGTATATCATGGAGGAGGTGTTGGGGCAAATTCATGGGTGAGATGTAGGTTTGTAGGGGACTCATGGATTTTTTTTTTGGAGCCCAGGAGATCGTTCCAGGTCTGCCTGACCCTTCTAAGGAAAGCTTTTGAATTGCGTCAGTGTACACCCTTATCTTGTCTGCCAGTGGGGTCCTAATTATATAAGGGGACCCGGATTTGCACGTGCTGGATTTTACAACTCCCCAGTGATGGGTTTTGCAGGCAGGGGACCCGTAAAATATCATGGATGATGTGCCCACCCCCCCCCGCTGCAACAATTTTATAAGCAGCTCAGGTGGTGGTGTACGACTCACCCACTCATGAGCCAATTGTAGCCATTATGTGGTCAGTTAATGACCATTTTGTGGCCATATGCTACCACAGCTGGGATTTAATCAGGGCATTTCTTTGCAATGTTTTCAGGTAATGTGATGTCAATTAAAGCAAAGAGGTGCTCCGAGCACGCAGTGCTTTAGCACTGGAAGTATTTCAGGATCAGGGTGGGTTATCATTGCTTTTTACAGACAACTGAAGGAGGGTTGGTGGGGTGGGGGGCGGAATGGTTAGAAGCAGAAATGAGGAAAGAACTATTTTGGTGACAATATTTGGGAGATTCTGCAGAGAAAGGTGGCCCATTGTGCATGTGAGTGCTGCCTTGCAGTTAGAGTATGACCAAAGCAGCATGGCCATAGGTTACAGCGAAAATGAACTTAACCTGGAAGCAGGTGAGGCGGAAATTTGCTGAGCGACACATGACTGTCAAGGTATGGTTTTATTTTACAATAATGCCTCACATAATTGCGCTTCACCTGGGCAAAGAAGGACAATAAGTTGTAAGAAGAAGCAACGACAGAATACGCATTGTCTCTGATACCCGTGGGGCGGTGAGCAGGAGGTCCAGTTGCGGAGGTGCGAGGGGAGGGGGGTGTGGTACAGAGCCTGGAGACATCCCAGTGATGCAAAAGGCTTGCTGAATTTATCAGCAGGACCTCATTATCACATTCTTTTGTTCTGCTAGCCAACCAGATTGACAGGCTAGCCTGGCCAGTGGCAGGAGTTTATACTCGGGGACAATCGCCCAGGGGAGGGGAGTGAGCAGGACAGCACAGCTAACATTACACACGCGGGAAGCCAAGGGTGTCACTCTGGTGCAACGTCATAGACTTCATACATTCATGTCATTTCAGTCCCCTTGTCACAAGGGCACAGACAGGAGAGGGGAGAGGCATCAGAGCATGTGAGGCGGGGGTGGGGGGAGGTTGCGGAGAGTGTCGGGGGGGGAGTGGAGGGGCGGGTGGTAAGGGAAGAGGAGGTCAGCCTCGATTGTGGCTTGACAGATTGTGAGGCTGTAAATAGGGGCTGGAAGATAGCGGGAAGACCGGCCATGGTGAGGGACAAAGAGAGAGGTCACGAGGTGGAAGACAGCTTGAAGGTGTGAAGGGGGGAGGGGGGGGTGCGGTGGTGTCGGCACATAATTGTTGGGTGGGGGGAGGCTCAGCTTCCCGACCATCCAGACCCAGTCTAGCCCATCAAGGTGGATGTGGGATGTGGACGTTTATATTGATCCCATTAACTTTAAACTCATGTGAAGGGAGTGAAAGCAAATTAATTAATTAAGGCGTTGCATTTGTAACAGCACAAATTCCGTTCAAAGAAATGAAAGAGGTGAAATACATCATTTGGAGTCTTGTGCATTTTCAAAATATAATTGCAAGTAATTGGTGTCATTTTTGCGAAGGCAGCTGGCAACAATGTGTTACATAAATGAAAGTAAAAATCAACAAATCATAAAAGAAAAAATGTAAACTTTTATTGTGGCAGGGGACTGAAATTCCATTCATGTCGTAATGTATGAAGCTTTAACTTGCTTTGCAACTTGTCTGAGTGTGCGTTCTCAGCAGCCATTTCAAACTGTGACGTTGTATCAGTGTTAGGGTGTAGCAGCTTCACACCCACAACTTTCTACATAGGTAATTTCAGTGCTGCTGTCCTGGAATGTCTCGGGCCCAGTACTCCCCTGCAGGAAATTAAAGGGAGGGTCTGCAAGAATTTTCTTGCCCTCCGCACTTGGCAGCAGGTTGTAGAGGATGGGGCCTTGGGACACGCAAGCTGTTGCATTTGTGATTTCCCAAAAAGCAGCTGATTTGCAAGCTGATCCTGAAATACCTCCTGACACCCATTAGTCATTTCCCTTTCTCTGTCGATGTTTGTTTCTCGTCGCTGATTTTTAGCTAATTAATTCATCCCACTATCAGAGACAAAGACTTACATCTTCTTGACTGAGTGCAATAGCGAGAAAAGGATGATGGTGAGCGATCAACCCACTGACTTCAGTGGAAGTGACAATGAGGGGAGTGGGAAAAATGAGCTGCCCACTTACTGCCGGCACTTAACACCTCACACAAAGTAAAAGAAGCTCTGAAGAAGAGTCGTACGGACTCGAAACGTTAGCTCTGCTCCTCTCTCCACAGATGCTGCCAGACCTGCTGAGTTTTTTTCCAGCATTTTCTGTTTTTATTTCCGATTTCCAGCATCCGCTGTATTTTGCTCTTAACAAAGTTAAAAATCCAGGAGTGGGTACGGGAGAACATCATCTCTCTCTGTCCTCTCAGTTGGGAGCATGTTGCGTTACAAAGGAATGAAAATAAGTTACAACAGTTTGAAAACTTAGCCCAAATGATCAATCAGATCTTTAATAAAAAAAATGGTTTGTGACCACAAAACAAGCCTTAATAGTTGGCTCACTTTACAGTTCCTTCATTCTGCTAATTATTTTGCTGCCTATGTGACATCCCTCTTTCATGACTAAGGTCTTTGGGCCTGTGCGTTCCATCGGATTTCTATAAGGCTGAGTTTTATGGAGGGAAGTGAGTGCACTGCTCGCAACCACCCCCGCCCTCTCACCCCTTGCCCAGAAGGAAAGTCGGCCCAGCTGGCCTTAAGGAGGTGAGGGTCAGACTTCTGCTCCTCAGTGGCCCTGGAGAGATACGGGCCAATCAGATTGGCTGGCAGCTTTAGCAGGCCCAGCCGCACCTCGAACCCTGTAGTGGGCGCCGCTGGGCCTTCGAGCAGTCCACAGGAAGAAAAGGACATGGCCTCCAGACACAGGTGAGTCCGGGGTTCGACAGGGAGGGATGCGAGGTGCATGCAGCATGAATTTTGAAAGTTGGGCGGGCCGCTACAAAGCAGGGGTAAGATCATAGGCGAATGCCCCCCCGATGTGCACAGGGTACCTCCCAAAGTAGGCAATCCCCTTCCTTCCAAGCCTTTTCACCCAAGCGGGTCTAGTCCGTCTTCTGCTGGCCAGAGCATTATGGTGGTGGAGGTGGATTGAGGGCCTTATGTAGGCAGTAATTGGCCACTTATGAGGCTCAGTAGGCCTCAGGGTGGGCAGCCTAGTGGGCAGCCTAGTGGGCACCTTATCCACTCTCCCAAATCCTGGGAACCAGGTCAGGGGTGGGGTGGAGGGCAGTGGGCTAGCCACCTGACATATTTTACGCACTGCCGCCCCCCTCTGCTAAAAACATGCCCGGCAAGAGAGGCCATAAAATCCAGCCCATGGTTATTAGCAAAAAAACCCTCAATATTTAGAATCCTATATACTCAGGGAGTGACCAAATTACTTCCTGCTATCTTTCCTTTATGCCACTATCAGCACCTTCTTTAGTATTTAACACTACCATTAACACTCCCTTTGTCTTATGTCCATGACATCTTTGTCAAATCTCTCCTGAGCTCCCACCCATCCCTGACCTGCTCTACCCCCTCTTAAACAGTACAAAATCCATCATATTTCTACCTCTCTTTAGCACTGAAGAAGAGAACGTTAATTCTTTCTCTCTCCACAGTTGCTACCAAAGCTGTTGAGTTTTTCCAGCATTTTCTGTTTTATTTCGGATTTCCGGAATCCGCAGTATTTTGCTTTTAGCTTTTATCCAAATGACTTGCTTTTGATCGAAATTCTCCATGGCAAAATTGCAAAGCATTTGACTTTGTCACGTATTTGTCAATAATATTTGACTAATAGACACGGTTAGACTACAATTAATAAAATAATCTTCCACATTGCTGTGAGTGAAGTGAGCTATTGTGTTTCATGCAAACTAGAACAGTGGGTAGTATGATGTAGTCAAATGCATGGCACACTGTGAAGAGGTGGGGGATGGTTAACACTGAAATATTTAAATTGGTAATGGAAGTTGTTTTCATTATATGCTCTTGGTAGGAATGAGTGATTTCTAGCTGTGGGGGTGGGGGGAGGTGAGCTCTGGCGGGGGGTGGGGAGTAGGGGGGGGGGAGGGTGGTGGGGGGTGGGGGATGGGTGGCGATGGAGGAGCTAGCCCATCAAGCCTGTCCCACACTCATCCAGGTCATCATATGCACCGTAGTAACAGCACGGCCGCAGTTTTGCAACTCGGGCTTGGTCATCTCTTTCCCTGTGTTTCTGCAAATTTATCTTTCACTCCAGGTTGACATCTTCCACTCTGTTCTTCTGTTCCTCCTCCTCTCTATCCTCCTGTCTGATTACTTTCACTATCATCGCCTGTCCCACATTCATCATTTGTTATGTTGTCACTGCTTCAGATCTGTGTCCCGTGACTGGAAACACCTTTTCAGATCCACCTCGTACATGCGGCGGCCACTATCGTTTGTCATCCCTTCAGTGCCATCCTAGTGTGTGATTGATAGTGTTTTACTATCAGCTTTTAAGTTCCCTGCTTCGAACAGCCCATTAGTGTTTATACTGGGCAAAAGTTTTAGCTCGGTGGGTGGGTGCGTGCCCGACCCGCTCAAGCGTAAAATGATATGTGTTGACTCCGGGCGAGCGTCCCAATGTCAACGGGCAGTCAACAATGTTTCAGTTGGCAGACGCGCGCCCAAGTTGGCAGCGAGCTCAGCAACAATTAAAAGGCCTGTTAAGGCCATTAAAAGAAATTTTCTACTGCCCGTCCAACCTTGCGGTTGGCAGGCAGGCAAAAAGGCCAAGCGGCCTTTGCACATTGCAGGAAACCTCATCCACGGAGTGGGATGAGGTTTCCTAAAGCAAATAAATATAAAATAAAAGTTTTTAAATGCAATTAATAACATGTCCCTGCTCATGTAACAGAGTCACATGAGGGGACATGGTTTATTACATTTTTCAATTCTTTACCTTTTTTTCCCCACAAAGTTTCATCTCCCTGAGGCAGCGCAGGCAGCGCCCAGCGCCACCGCTTATGCTTCACGCTGGGTGGGCCTTAATTGGCCCGCCAGTGTGAAGCCACCTTCCCACCTTGATCGTGGGCGGTGGTTGGCTTCCCGGTCGCCCCCACCGAGCCCACCCGACAAGGGTGAAATTCTGCCCACTGCTTATTGTGTTGAGCCACACTATCCAGATGGTTATCCTGGTTTGTCTTATTAATTTCTCTAAAATTTCAATTTGACATTGTAGTTGGTGTCCTATAAAATAGCATGGGCTGAAATACATTAATATGGTTTTGTAAATTATCATAAATCCCTTGAGTTGTGCTCTCATAATTTGTTAGTTTTCTTGCTGGTTGAATTAGTCACTCCTCTGTAAATGTTGCTGTACAACATACCAGACCTGTAATTGATGTCGACATTGTGTGCAGGACAGCTAAATTGTTGCAGCTCTATGTTAACGTGTGCCTAACTTTCTGAATTCCAATGCTTATATACTCCTGAGATATTCCACCCTCCTTTTGTGGTGCAGTTTCTGTGTGAGTTGAGTTTTATAACTTCCCCTAGTCTTTTACTGCACCTGTTGTAACTACTGGAGAGTTCTGCTTTCTGGAGATCTAAACACAAGTAAATCACGTGCGTGAGCTTAAAATGAGGGCAGGTATGAGGGGAAGTACTGTCAATGTGAAGCACCTCCCAAACATCCTGACCTCCACCACCTCAAACGATACGCAGTTGGGTGGACACACCCATACCTCCATTTTCTCCACCAAGTTGCAAACTGTCCCGACTTGGATGTAGATGATGGTTTTATCATCGTCGCTGGCTAAAATTGTGGAATTCAGTTCTTATGTCTATGTTTGGATCAAGACTGCAATGAGGTGTGGAGCTGAGTGGCCTTGGAAGAACCCAAACTAAGCATTGGTGAGCAGGTTATTGCTGCGTAAGTGCCACTTGAAAGCACTGTCGATGACATCTTCCATCACTTTGCTGAAGATCGAGAGTAGACTGGTGGGCTGGTAATTGGCCCTATTGGATTTACCCTTTTTTTTGTGCACAGGGCTTACCTGGGTAATTTTTGATTTTATTGGGTGTTGTAGTTGTACTGGAACAACATAGTTAGGGGTGTGACTAGTTCCGGAGCACAAGTCATCACAATAGCCAGATGTTGTTGGGGTCCATACCTTTTGTTATACCCGGTACCCTTAGCTGCTTCTTGACGTCATGTGGAGTGAATTGAATTGGATGAAGACTGGCATCTGTGCCGCTGAAGGCCCCAGGAGGAGGCCGAGGTGAATCATCCACTCAGCACTTCTGGCTGAAAATGGTTGAAAATGCTTCAGCTTGGCATTTGCATTCACTCTCTGGGCTCCACAGTTATTCAGGACGGAAATGCTCATGGAACCTCCTCCTCTGGTTAGGTGTTTAATGGTCTGTCGCCGTTCATAACTGGAAATGGCAGGACTGCAGAGCTTTGATCTGACTGTTGAGTTGTGGTTTCACTTTCCTCTTTCTATAGCATGCTGCTTCCACTCTTTAGCCTACACGTAGTCCTGTTTTGATGGCATCTCATTTTTACGTATGCCTGGTGCTGTTCCTGGCATGCTCACCCACACTCCTCATTGAGCCAGGGTTGGTGACCTGCCTTGATGATGATGATGATGGTAGAGTGAGGGATATGCCTGACTTTGAGGTTATAGTTTGCGATAGTATTCAGTTTTGCTGCTGCTGATGGCCCACGGTGCCTAATGGATGCCTGTGTTTGAGCTGCTAAATCTGTCCTGAAGCTATCCCATTTAGCATGGTAGTAGGGCCTCTTAGCATGATGGAAGATGTCCACAGTGTGAAGGCTTTTGTCTCCTTGAGAACTGTGTGGTAGTCACAGCTACTCATATTATCATGGACAGATGCATTTGTGACAGGTAGATTGATAAAGATGAGGTCTAGCAGGTTTTTCCTTCACATTAATCCTCTCACCACCTGCCACAAGTCTAGTCTGGCAAATATGTCCTTAAGGGTTCAGCCAGCTCGGTCAGTAGTTGTGCAACTGAACTGTTCGTGTAGGTGGATATTGAAGTCCCCCTGCCCAGATTATATTCTGTGCTTTTGCTACCCTCAGTGCTGCTTCCAAGTGGTGTTCACCATGGAGGAGCACAAGTCAGGAGTGTGGTGGAATACTTCCACTTACCTGGGTGAGTGCAGCTCCAACAACACTCAAGAAGCTCAACACCATCCTGGACAAAGCAGCCCGCTTGATTGGCATCCCATCCACAAACGTTCACTCCCTCTACCACCGACAAACAGTGGCACCAGATGCACTGCAGAAACTTACCAAAGCTCCATAGGCAGCACCTTCCAAACCCATGACCACTACCATCTAGAAGGACAAGGGCAGCAGACACATGGGAACACCACCACCTGGAAGATCCCCTCCAAGCCACTCACCATCCTTACTTGGAAATATATCACCGTTCCTTCACTGTTGCTGGGTCAAAATCCTGGAACTCTCTTCCAAACAGCACTGTGGGTGTACCTACACCACAGGGACTGCAGCGGTTCAAGAAGGCAGCTCACCACCACCATCTCAATGGCAATTAGGAAAGGGCCATAAATGCTGGCCTAGCCAGCGATGGCCATATCCCAAAAATGAGATTTTTTAAAAAAAAATCATCAATTGAAGGAAGGCAGGTGATAATCAACTGGAGGTTTCCTTGTCCATGTTTGACCTGACGCCATTAGACTTCCTCAGGTCTTGAATCAATGTTACGGACTCGCAGGGCTGTCTGCTCCCCACTGTATACCATTGTGCTCCCACCTTGGGTGGATCTGTCCTGCCAGTTGGACAGGATATACCCAGGGATGGTGATGGAGGAACCTGGCACATTGGCTGAAAGATATGAGTGTGATTACATCAGGCTGTTGTTTGACTAGTCTGTGGGACAGCTTTCCCAATTTTGATGCAAATCCAGAGGTATTGTTGAGGAGGACTTTGCAAGGTTTGCTGGACTGGGTGTGCCTTCGTCACATCCCGTGCCTAGGTCAATGCTCCCTCCCTCCCTATTCAACTATTTTGGAGAAGTTTGTTACAACTGGGTAGCATGTTCAGCCATTTCATATGACAGGAATCAACCACATTGCTGTGGGCCTGGAGTCGCTTAGGCTAGACCAGGTAAGGATGGCAGATTTCCTGCCTTAACCAATGTTAATGAATCATTCCATGGTCACCATTACTGAGGCTAGCCTTTTCATTTCAGAGGTATTTAACTGAAGAGCTAGGGGTGATGGTGGTGTGGTGGTAATGTCACTGGACTCATAACCTAGAGGCCCAGGCTAATGTGCTGGGTGTGCAGCTCCAAATCCTGCTGTGGCAACTGCATGTAATTTAGGAGTAGGAATAGGCCATTGGGCCCCTTGAGCCTGCTCCAGCATTCAGTAAGATCATGGCTGATCTGAGTGCTGTTGCATTCTTGACTCCCTTGTTAGTCAAGAATCTATCTATCCCTGCCTTAAAATTATTCATGGACCCTGCCTCCAATGTTCTCTGGGGAAGAGAGTTCCAAGGATTCATGACCCCCTGAGGGGAAAAAAATCATTCTCATCTCTGTCTTAACTGGGCGTGACCCCTTATACTTTAAATAAAGGTAAAATACTGCGGATGCTGGAAATCTGAAACGAAAACAAAAACTGCTGGAAAAACTCAGCAGGTCTGACAGCATCTGTGGAGAGAGAGACACAGATAACGCTTAGAGTCCATATGACTCTTCTTCAGATCTCAAGAGTCATATGGGCTCGAAACCTTATCTCTGTCTCTCTCTCCACAGATGCTGTCTGTCAGACCTGCTGAGTTTTTCCAGCATTTTTTTTTTGTTTTCGCCTTATATTTTAAAGCTAGTTTTCCCTAGTTCTAGTCTCTCCCACAAGGGGAAATAACCTTTCTGGGTCCACCCTGTCTGGTGGAAACTGATGGAATTTAAATTCAATTAGCAAATCTGGAATTAAAATCTCGTCTCAGTAATGGTGACCATGAAAACCATCACTGATTGTCACAACAACCCATCTAATTCACTAGTGTCCTTTAGGGAAGGAAATCTGCCACTCTTACCGGGTCTGGCCTACATGTGACTCCAGACCCACAGCAATGTGGTTGACTCTTAACTGCCCTCTGAAATGGCCTAGCAAGTCACTCAGTTCAAGGGCGATGATGGATGGGCAGCAAATGCTGGCCTTGCCAGTGATGCCCATATCCTCCACAAAAGAATACATTTTAACAATAAATTTAAATTCCTCAGCTGCTGTGGCGAGATTATGAACTCATGTCTCCGGAGCATTAGTCCATACCTAGTCTGGATAGATAGTCCAGTAACATAACCGCTCTGTACCGCTTATGTTGTACTTTTAAATTGTCAGTGCAGGCAATAGGACCTAGCTCTAAGGATACAGGCTTTTGTATCCAATGTAGCACTGTAACATAACCTGTCAGATTGTTGTCACGGCGTTCTAAGTGTGTGAATCATTTTGTAAAGGGCACATATTTGAAAGTCTTCAGAAGTAGCATTATTGGGAAAATCAGGTCATGCTTGCACTGACTCATTACAGAGAGAATGCCATCACTCCGGCAACAGCTTTGAGTGTTCAAAGCTATTAGCATAATTATGCCACATCCCAACCTTCCAAAACAGCACAACAATCTGCCCTATTGTTAGTTTTACTCTTTTGGTTTCACCCTACATTTAAAGCTTGTTTATACTGTCCTTTTCCACCGAGGATTGTGAGGCGTTCTCTGTAAATGGATGTTGTTTTAATAATGTGGAGCTAGTTTTTTTAAAGAAAATGCAGGTGGCTAGCAAAGCACCTTACACATTTGGAAAGTTCCAGAAGTAGCTGAGAGGTGCTTTGTAAACAGTCATCTGATATCACTGCTGAGTATTCTTTGGGGAAGGCTTTGTGCTCAGACAGAGGAAGCTCTGTCTTGTTACTCACTGTGTGACCTGAATATGGGCTTTTTGTCCTCGGGGTCAGGTTCAAGTTCTGCTTCTTATGATGTGACTACAGTTGTGAAAAAAGGATAGATCAGGTGCCGCCTTTACCCTTTCCTCTGATAATGAACAAGATATTCAAGCGACATCAAATATTCATTATTAAAAACAATTCCTAATGACTGATGAACACTGGAATTCTGAGCATTGAAAAAACATATTTTTTCTTCATACTAGATGTGTAAAAGGAAAGTTTGCATATAGCAGAGTACATATGATCTGCCTCATGCATCTCTGTATACATATTCTATTTTATTGAACTCTCCAGTGGGCTTCAGGCATGGCCAAATAAGGCATCGGTGTAAATAAAAACATACACCGGAAATACTCAGCAGGGAAAGGCGGGGGAGGTTTCATGTAGACTTTTAAAAATTTAAATAAAGGTTTTGTGAAAATTATGGACATGTTCCAACTCATGAGGGGACATGTTAGGAAAATTTTATTTTTCTGTTTTTGTCTTTTTGACATTTACAGCCGATCTCCCTGAGGCAGCACTTAGCCTCAGGGAGATGAGTGCGCTCTTTCATGTGCATGCGTGAAAGAGCGCACTCTCGATTTTGGGATTCCCACCCCCACCCCTCCACCACCACCCCCCCCCCCCCCACCCCCCCCCCCCCCCCCACCCCCCCCGGCCGCACAGGGAGCGCATCGCGCTTCTGTGCAGACGTCACACTGGGCGGACTTTAATTGGCCCGCCCCACGTAAAATGCCGGTGTGCCCCCAATTGGGGGCGCTGATTGGAAGCGTGCCCGTATGCGCCCGCCCATCAACATCCCCCCTCCCCCCCACCCCGAAGAGGGGGATAATTCAGCCCTATGGAGGGAGAAACAAAAGTAACATTTTAGGTCAGTGATAATTCATCAGAACATTGACAGCCGATTTTCAGCTGCCAGGCACCTATTTTGTGCCTGAAATAAGAATTTCAGTTGGAAATTGTGAGGAAGGTGAAACCTTGGACACACCGTTGGTACCCACCTGATGTACTTTTCGTCCGTTGGGGAGGTCATTTGGCTTTTACTGGAGGTCTAAAGTTGGTCATCCATAGGTGCCACAGAAAGTTGAATGTCATTGGTAGGTACGGCCTAAGGAATATAATTTCTCTCTGCCAAAGGCTTATCCGCTCATGTCTGTAGTAATAACTGTTAGTTTGTCAGGCACCTCTTCTTCCCCAGAATGTCTCAGTTGAGCTGCCTGTTAACTTAGGTTTTAGCTATCAGCTACTTCAGTGCTAATTGCCAAATGTATCTGCTGTTATGATTTGCTAAGTTCTTTTAAGAGCATACACTCATCTTTCAGTGCCAGCTATAACAGATTGAAACTTATTTATGGTTTGTGAGATTATTATGTGATCTTTTCTGATTTTTCTCAAAACCATTTTTAATTTGTTGTGTTAATAATGGAAGATTTATTTAAGCTGTCAGCCTGGATATAAGTATCATTCCTTGAATTGGAAAATTGACACAAATGGATCCTTGCACTCTGCCCCAGAAATAGGAGGTTTTTATTTGGAAATGTTCCAATATGATTGGGGATGTGAATCTATTCCCAATTTTGCCTTCTTTTCCGTGTTTTGTGCCATTTTCAGGGGGTGTTGGGGTGGAATTTGCCAGCATGGTTAACTTTATACATCAGTGGATCGAGGTGCTTTTGTTCAGAGGAGTCGTTAAATCAATGCCTCGTGTACCCTGTCAGGTGGACGTAAAAGATCCCAAAGCATTATTCAGAGGAGAGCAGGATAGATCTCCTGGTGTCCTGACCAACATTTAACCCTCAACCAACACCATAAACTGATGACCTAGTCATTTGTCTCATTATTGTTTGTGGGAGCTTGCTGTGCACAACTGGATGCCACATTCCCTACATAAAAACAGTGACACCACTTTTAAGCTTTTTGGAACATTCTAAGTTTGTGAAAGGCTCCATGTAAATATTTTTTTTTTAATTCTTTCATGAGATTTGGGCTTTGCTAGATAGGCAAGCATTTGCTGTGTCCATCCCTACTTGCCCTTGAACTGCATAGCTTGCCAGGGCATTTCAGAGGACAGTTAACAGTCAGCCACATTGCTGTGGATCTAGAATCACATGTAGACCAGATCGAGTGAGGATGGCAGATTTCCTTCCCTAAAGGACATTGGTGAACCAGATTTTTGTTTTATTCTTTCATGGGATGTGGGTGTTGCTGGCAAGGCCAGTATTTGCTTCCCATCCCTAGTTGCTCTTAAACTGAGCTTGCTAGGTCATTTCAGATGGCGGTTATGAGTCACCCATACTGTTATAGGTCCATGTGTAGGCCAGACCAGGTAAGGATGTCAAATTTCTTTCCCTAAAGGACATTAGTGAATCAGATGGGCTTTTGCGACAATTGATAGTTTTATGGTAACTATCGCTGAGACTAGCTTTATATTCCATATTTATTAACTGAATTCAAATTCCACCAGTTGCTGTGATGGGAGTCGGTGATATTTGTCATGGTCGTGGTCACTAGCTTTCAAATTCCAGATTTTTTTTTCTATTAATTGAAATTTGATTCCACCAGCTACCATGATGTCATTTGAACCCGTATCCTCCGAGTATTAGCCTGGGCCTCTGGATTACTAGTCCAGTAACATTACCACCACACCACCACCTCCCTGAAATGCAAGTCCTTCTGATGTGCAGTTTTGTTTTTATGTTATTACAGCTACAGTATTTTTGGAGTTCTGGAAAAGGCGTCGAGCAGTTCTCACTTATGACTGGGACCTAATTGACTGGGAAGAAGAAGAGGTTAGTTTGAAAGAATTTTATGGAAATACATCTATCTTCTGAAACATCAACCATAAGTCACGTACGAGTAACTTGCAGACCACAAAAAAAACATAGAAATGAGAAAACCAGACAAAAACCTTCTCTTGATAGCTCCTTTATTTACAGATTGTAGCATTGCATATCTCTGCCTCCTATCTACACAGCAACCCAGTGTTCCAGCAGCCCCTCTTTATATGTGCTTAAGGTACTTAGTCAATCAAGCAGTACCCTCCACCTGGTTATCCTTAACCTTAATAATACAATTAACATAACATTTTGCTTATCAAGCTGTTCTGTTTATCAGGTCGTTCAGCATACGAAGATAGTGCCGCTGTCTACCCTATTCCTTCTGCATTATTCTATTTTATCTCCTGAGGCAAAGTACTGTATAAATACTCCAAAATTCATAAAAATAAGAAAAACCACAGAATCCACACACACACCTATGGGACTATCTATCCCTTGCCTTCTGCCCTTTACAAATGCCAATCACATTTCTTCGCCCAGCACAGCAGTATAGAAAACATTAAGTTCAACAGTGTATTTAATCATTCGAGGAGTATATTTTCTCCTGTGTTAATTAAAAATATATATTTCACGCAACTTTCATTAAAACCAGTGAATATAGTAACATGCCTTTCCTTTGACTATACATACAGAGAAAAATACACCCTTCCGTATGCAATCTATTATTGTAATCTTCAATCCCATTTATTTCTGTGTCTGCAGTTTACAATACCTGTCCAAAATATTATGGGCACCTAAACATCCAGTATTATATTCCACATCAAAAATGCATCACCTGCCATCTTGGTACAGGCTTCAGTATAAGCATTGAGGGCACAGTCCTCAAACAGGTGTTTATCCTTTTGTACACGCTAAGAAAGGGCTGCTTGCCTATTTAAATTGTGCTGCACTGAGCACAGGTGGTGTAGACCAGGTGCTTTCAGGATAACATATGACCTAACCAGCGTTCTTTGAAGGGATCCTTGGCTACATCACTAAGAAGGCACTTTATTTTACTTACTTACATAGCCGAATGCAGAACTAGGAAGAGCAGCAATGCTTGGCCTGGTTCAGCAGGAATATCAAACACCAGGAGAGCCCCCTTTGGGCCCCATTCCCAATCACACTCCTTCCTTACTCCCGATTCACACCACCCCCCCACCACCCCCCCCCCCCCCACCCCGCCCCCAGCCTAGAGACACCTACGATGGCCTCTGCTTGGTGGCAGACAGACCAACTCCATCCTTGTGGAACAAGCAAAACTGTCTCTGGAGACCCAATCCACAGCTCGCTGGCAAGATGCTGCTGAGGGCCAAGGCCCAATTGCAAGCAAAGGACAGGCCAAATCATTTTAAGCCCAATGTCTTCACATCTTAAATGCTTAATTTATAAATGGCAGTATATTTTATCCATGTTCCTCCTGAAAGCTTCACACTTTTAGTTGTTCACACTATGTCAGTATTGCCCCACCATAAGCTTTGCTCAGTTATTCTCACCATTCTGCAGAGAGAACCCATTGTTTCTGTCACATCCCCATAAGCAGCTTGATGAGTGGGTAGTAACATATAATTATTATTAAATAATACATGGCATTACCATCATCCAATCTCCCACCATAAATATCCTGGGAGTCACCATTGACTAGGAAGTTAACTGGATGAGCCACATAAGTGCTACGGCTACAAGAAAAGGTTGGAGGCCAGGAATTCCGGAGCAAGACTTCCCCAAAGCCTGTCCACCATTTACAAGGTGCCAGTTAGGACTGTGATGGAATACTCATCTCTTGCCTGGCTGAGTGCAGCTCTAACAAGACTCAAAAAGCTCAATACCATTCAGGACAAAGCAGCCCGCTTAATTGGCACCTCATCTACCCACTTGAACATTCACTCCCTCCACCACTGATGCATAGTGGCAGCAGTGTGTACCATCTATAAGATGCACTGCAGCAAATTGCCAAGGCTTCTTCGGCAGCACTTTCCAACTCTGCAACCTCAACCACTTAGACAGACAAGGGGAGCAGATGCATGGAAACACCACCAGGTTACCTTCCAAGTCACACACCATCCTGACTTGAAAATATATCGCTGTTCCTTCACTGTTGCTGGGTCAAAATCCTGGGACTCCCTACTTAACAGCACTATGGGTTAAACTTATACCACATGGATTGCAATGGTTCAAGAAGGTGGCTCACCACCACCTTCTCAAGGGAAATTTGGGGTGGGTAATAACTGCTGGCCTTGCCAGCAATGCCCACATCCCATGAATGAATGAATGGAAAAAAAGCCCATTTAAGTTGTCCATTTGAGGAAGATCCACACATGGTAACAGTACTGTTGTGTTAAGGGTGTGCTTTTAAAATAATAATAAATATGTCTTTTTGAAAAATTTTACAGCACAATGTCACCCTTTTCAATAAGGTTTCCAATTTTACAGATGGACTTTGCAAATTGTAAAACAAACTGCATTCACAATGCGTAGCTCTGTTGAAAATCCCCCAAAATGATCGTGTTGTGTCTTTTTTATCAGGAAGAGCTCCGTCCACAGTTCGAAGCAAAATATTCCAAAAAGGAACGCGTTAATCCCATCACAGGAAAACCCGAACCTTTCCAGCCATTTCTTGATAAACTCAGTAGGCTCCTTGTGTCTGTCTCAGGAATATTCTTCATGGTAAGTCCTGGAGAGGAGACATGCAATTTTTTCATTCTGTTCTCTTCACCCCAGACAATAATAATAGTTATTGTTACTATAATGACAAAAAAATAATTGAGCCATTTGCGAGCATTCTGATTCATTGTGCTTTTATTTTGCAGCCCACCTTGTGAAAGCAAATGTCATATTTCGTGATTTTTTTTCAAGCAAATGACAATTAAAAAACCCTGAAATCAGAGTTTTAAAAGTCCCTAAGGATTTAGGTTTCTCAATTTAAGTTTTACATATTGCTCCTTTGAAGGTAAAAGCAACATTCTGAAAGGTTGTAGATGGTATAATCCTGCTCCTTGCATGAGCATCACAGCTTATTTCATTAAGTAGTATTAGTAGTTATGTCAATATTATTTAAGAGAACAATTAGCTCATTAAATGGAATATACTTTTCACGTTGCGCTCCCATTCTCAGCTGTGAGCTCTGTTATGAGGTTGAATTCCAGGCCAGGATTCCCTTAAATGGGCCACCCATGGAGTAGGGATCAAAGGTTTGTAGCAATTAACAGTTCTGTTCTCTGTCTAAAGGGGCTTCTGGGTTTGTCACCTTGCCCATCGCATTGCCTGGGGAAATAGGCTTCTTCAAATCTACAGAAAGCAGGATGTTTAATTCCCTCTGAAGAAGAGTCATAGGGACTTGAACCGTTAACTCTGTTTCTCTCTCCACAAATGTTGCCAGACCTGCTGAGTTTTTCCAGCATTTTCTGTTTTTATTTATGTTTAATTCCCTTCTGGTCTGAAACCTGTCCATTTTTGTGATGTCTGACTTGTGTCTTTACTCACTATTTTCTCCCCTTAGTCTCATTTATGCTTTTTGACAAAGATGATGATGACTATGTAGCCCCCTGTCAAATGTCTTAATGGTGTTCACACTGGAGCAGTGGATATCAGACATGCCATTGGATATCAGGCAAATCAGACCCTTTGTTCTCTTGATGGACCATTAGTATGGCACTTTGATTAAGGAAATTCTCTGGCAGCAAGGAAGGCAGGTGATTGACACCAGTGGGCGGCAGGTTGACCAGAATGAGCTTTAATATGGCTGTGAGCCTTCTGTCAGAACTGTGGAGGTAGAGCTGCCTTTAGGAAGGCACAATCTATATACTAGAAACCATCTTGTATGGGTTGGCATTGAAGTGGAATCCCTTTTCTAGTGGGGTGGAAGGTTTACCAGATAGCCACAAAGCCAGGAATCTGCCTTCCCTCAGGTTTTTTCACTTGCCCTAAGAATATTCTTCCATGAGCTTTATATGCCTCACAGGAGTGGATTCGGCTCAGTTTTCTCTAGGACTATGGCATTCATGCTCTCCTTTTTGTAGACTGACTATAGCTTGCTTCCCTATGATTGGCTGGTTCATTCCATTCTCATTGAGCTGGAATATTTTGCTGTCTGCTATATTGGGATTCAGTTGGACTGTTTGATAAGTTAACGTTCAGAGACACATTACAGTACCATCTGCTGTCACATCAACGAACTGTTGTGGTGGGATTCTGTTCTTTGCTCGAGTGGGTGGTTGTTGCTTTGTTTCTGGATCCAAGTCTGCTCCTCCAAGACCTGTTCTGGCGTCCCTGGGCATGAAATGGTGGCTTTCTCCAGCTGCTATGTAAATAAACATCCCTTCCTTTCTCTGCAACACCCTTTAAAGTTTTTGCTTTTCATCTGGGGGCGGTCTGCGGGGGGGGTGGATAAACCTCCTGCTGTTCATCAAGCAACCAGATGGTCTCCCAGATGCTCTTCCTTTCAAGTATCTGCCTTCTGCCAGTTTTCACTGATGCTTCTCACAGCGGTATGTGTCCATTTAAGGTTAGGGAGGATTTGAAGCATGGAATCACTGATTGCAGAATGACAGAGTAGTTATAAAAAACACCGAAGATCTATGTTAAACAAGGTCACAGCGATTACTCAGTGCATTAAACAAGAGTCCTTGGGCTTGGAACATCCCTTTTGATTAGTGCTTCCTCATTACTGATCAAGCTTGTGTCGTATGACCTGAAGTGCAATTAAGGGAGAAGGAAGGGGATGGGTTTGGTTACCCTGCCTTCATCTAGGCAAGTGCTGGCCCATTCTTTGAGATCTGAGCTGTGGAATGACATGACTGGGAGTAATGTGCTCTTTCCTTTTCAGCTTTTGCTGGCTAGCACCTCATAAGCATGTGATCTCTGCCACCTAGAAGGACAAGGGCAGCAGACACGTGGGCAGGCTTTCACCTGGAAGTTCCCCTGCAAGTCACGCACCATTGCTGACCTGGATCTATACAGCCCCCCCTTCATCATTGCTGGGTCAAAATCCTGGAACTCCCTCCCCTACAGCACTCTGGGTGTACCTACATCACACAGACTGCAACAGATCAAGACAGTGGCTCACCACCATCTTCTTGAAGGTTTTTGAGGATGGGAAACAAATACTGGCCTTGCCAATGATGCCCACACCCCATGACTGAATAAATTGAAAAAAATGATCTACTTTACCATGCTGCACCCAGTCCAGTGGGACTGAGTAGTTGATTAGTTTCCTTTATGTTTTGTGTATTTTGTATATACCTCTGTACACCTAACAGCACGGTGGGTGCACCTACTCCACGTGGACTGCAGTGGTTCAAGCAGGCGGACCAACACCACCTTCTCTAGGGCAATTAGGGACGGGCAATAAGTGCTGGCCTAGCCAGCAACGCCCACATCCTGTGAAAAAATAAAAATAATTCAGGTTCCTTCGTGCCTTCCTCTTTCTTTGCCCCTTCCTTTTCCTCTCTATGTCACTCTAAGCTGCAGATGCGTAGAGTTCCCTTAGTCTTCGGGAGTTGGCACCATTGGTCAGCATAGTTGCGCTTGGTTAACTGCCTTGGTTATGGGGGAAGGAAGTGCCTGTGTCTACCTTGATTTTTTTTTTGTCCAATAATATCGCTGGTTATTAGGTGGTGCGTTCTGCATGTGACTGTACCTTTACCTGAGGGCTTGTTGCTGCCACGTTTCAGGAAAGGGGAAGGCCATTTATGGAACCTCAGTGGAAGTGCCTTTCCTCTGTGCTTTGTGGGATGTCCTTAAAAAGGAATGGTGCAAATATCATCCTGTTCTTACTTAAGAAAGGTATACTTGCCACAGAGGGAGTGCAGCGAAGGTTCAACAGACTGATTCCTGGGATGGCAGGATTGCCGTATAAGGAAAGGTTGGGTCGACTAGGCCTGTATTCATGGGAGTTTAGAAGAATGAGAGGCGATCTCATTGAAACATATACAATTCTGACAGGGCTGGACAGACTGGATGCAGGGATGATGTTTCCTCTGGCTGGAGGGTCTAGAACAAGGGGCCACAGTTTCAGGATACAGGGTAGGCCATTTAGGACTGAGTTGAGAAGAAACTTCTTCACTCAGAGGGTGGTGAACCTATGGAATTCTCTACTGCAGAAGGCTGTGGAGGCCAAGTCACTGAATATATTTAAGAAGGAAATAGATAGATTTCTGGACTCTAAAGGTGTCAAGGGGTATGGGGAGAGAGTGAGAGTATGGAGAAAATTTTCTGTACGTCAGGTGGGCCGTCAGGAATAGGCGCTGGCGGGCATGGAGCCAATCGCCACCCACAATCGGCTGCGCTCTGCCATTTTACGTGGGCAGGCCAATTAAGGCCTGCCCATGATGACACACGGCTGGTAGCGTTCACTGCTACCTGTGTGGGTGGGGGGAGGAGGGAGAGTCGGGGCCTGCGCTCTTTCGTGCATATACGCAAAAGAGTGCAGAAACCTCCCTGAGGCAAGGAGCTGCCTCAGGGGGAATAAATAGGTAATAAAAGTTCAGAAATAATAAAGTTAAAAATTATTTAGACACATCCCCTCACGTGACATTGTCACATGAGCTGGGACACGTTTATGCATTGTGCAAAAAATATTTATTTATTTAATAAAACCTTCAGGAAACCTCATCCTGCCCGTGGATGAGGTTTCCTGAAAAACACGAAGGCCGCTTGGGCCCTTCGCCTGCCTGTCAACCTTAAGGTTGGATGGGCAGCTTTGATGAGTATTTTAATTGGGTTTTTAATGGCCTTAATAGGCTGTTGACAGTTTGGGTGTGCAGCCACCTCCAGCGCGCGCCTGCCGAATGTAATATCTAAATGACGCACGCTGACATCGGGACACACGCCCGACGTCACCGCGTGTCATTTTACAGGTCGGCGTGCCGGGCCCAACCCCGCACGCCGATGTCAAAATTGTGGCCCATGTCATTGTGTTAGAGGATCAGCCATGATCATATTGAATGGCAGAGCAGGCTCAAAGGGCCAGTTGACCTACTCCTGCTCCTATTTTCTTGAAAGTTGAACTTTGCCTCAATAAAAGACTCAGGATTCCTCAGAAGCTCATTGGTAAAGATCGGCAAGGATCAGTATGCGATACCTCTAGAGGTTAATTCAGCTCTGATCTGATGCTACTTTTATCATTTCAACTGTTTGGTCTTAAAGCCATTAGCATGAACAGCAATGATCTTGTTGTGATTGTGGTAGATGAAGATTAAAATTCAGTCAGCTTTGTCTGGCATTAAATCCACTTTAGCACTCAGGCCTAGGAGGGAGCTGTTGGTATTCTGGATGGATGTCTGCTTTTGTCAAGGTCTCTGCGGATACAGAAGATGTCCCACATTGTTAGGCCTTACAGCTTTCTGGTTATTTCTTGATCCCCCTTCACCAATAAACATTTTGTGTATTTGTGGGTACCTGTGTGGATCGAATCTTGCCTTAGCTTAATCAATAATCAGTAATACAAATTGTCCTCATTGTGCCCATTTTACAGGTGGCATACTCAGACCAATGTGTGCCTTAAGGATTTCTGAAAGAAGACTATTGGGTCTGGTTGTCCCTGGCTATACCCTAGCACAGGTGTTAACCTGGTTACATAGACCCCTCATTTATATAACACCTTTGTTGGTTCCTTCTCTGTAAAGTTGGATTAAAATAATAAGTAGGCCTGTTTATAACAAGTTTTTTTAAAAATTTGTTCTTTTTGTGCTAAATGGGACAGAAGTGTTCCTCTCCTCAACTCCACCTTACCCACCATCAGGACCTCCACACTGCAGCTCCTACTCCCCACCCCATGTACCCTCCACCCCTGCCTTAGGGCTGGTATTGTCAAGGATAATGGCCTGAAAATGATCCAGTCAAAACAGGTGATCTGCAAGTGGCGACACAATCCAGCTTGCCTGGATTATTTAGAGGAGTACTCTGCGCTTGCCTGGATGAGTGCAGCTCCATCAACGCTTAAGAAGCTTGACACCTTCCAGGACAAAGCAGCCCTCTTGAATGGCACCCCTTCCGCAAGCATTCACTCCCTCCACCACCAACGTAGAGTAGCAGCAGTGTGTACCACCTACAAGATGCACTGCAGAAATTCACCAAGGCTCCTTAGGCAGCACCTTCCAAACCCACAACCACTACCATCTAGAAGGACAAGGACAGCAGATACATGGGAACATCACCACCTAGAAGTTCCCCCCCAAGCCACCCACCATCCTGACTGGGAAATATATCGCCGTTCCTTCACTGTCGCTGGGTCAAAATCCTGGAACTCCCTCCCTAACGGCAATGTGTGTGTACCTACATCGCATGGACTGCAGCGGTTCAAGAAGGCAGCTCACCACCACCTTCATGGGCAATTAGGGATGGGCAATAAATGCTGGCCTAGCCAGCGATGCCCACATCTCGTAAATGAATTTTTAAAAAAAAGTCTTTGGCTCAATTTTGAGCTGATCTTGGGCCTCCTGGTGCAGGTACATATCGAAACCACATTGCTGTCTACATACCCGATACTGGGCACCAATGATTTTCAACCACACTGAGTATGAATGAGCATATTTAAAAACCATGACAGTAGCTTAGAATTTAGCTGGAACCTGCGTTAATTCATTTCTGCCAATTATTACAACAGCAGAGTTAAAATGCAACTGGTGTTGCATTCACAATTAAAGATCGCGCATTTCTTCCAAATATGGAGCCCTTCACCCCAGTGTTCACAGCCGTGCTCGACATTTTGCAGCACTGGCTGGCTCCTTGTCTTTTCAAATCCAACCTGCTCACATTGTCGGCTGCAGGCCAGAACATCAGCGCCAAAGCGAGGACAGGACGAACGAAAGCAAAATACCGAGGATGCTGAAAATCTAAAGGATAATCAGCAAGCGCTGCAAATGGCTCAGCAGGTCAGGACACATCTGTGGAGGGAGAAACAAGAGTTTGGCGTTTCAGGTCAAAGGCCTTTCATCGGGAATGAGATGGAGCAGCTCTCAGTCAGTAGTAGGTGTCAGACTGATAATAATGGGGAAGCTGAATTGCTGGTTTGTGTAGAAAAGCTGAGCACTAAGCCAATCTTAATTAGTCTGCTTGTGTGATCTTTGTATTAAGTCTACCTGGACCTTAACCGGTCAGAGTCAAGTGATTCTGACTCTATACAGAGATACTAGAGGAAGTAATTATCATGCATTGTATTGATTTTATTAAAAATGATCTCGCTGAAATGTATTTAAAAGGAAAACACTTGCAGTAAATCATTTTACTGTCACTTTTAAACGTACTGTCACTTTTGGGCAGGCAAATTGAAAGTGAGAACAAAATGGTTCCCAAGCACACAAATTGATGAACACTGAAGTTGCTTCACAAAGAACATCCTGCAAAAATCTAATGGAAGTTGACATCTATCGACTGTATTATTTCCCTGTAGTCAATCATGGATTACGGTTCACTAAATTTAAAGTGGTTTTGCCACAATTGTTCATGATTCATCCTGAATGTCAAAATGCAGTAGTGACACAGAGTGCCATAAAAGGCAAGTCAAGTGGTGATGATAGTGTAGTGCTCTTGTCGCTGGACTAGTAATTCAGAGATCCAGGGTCTGGAATAATGAAATAAGAATCTGGAATTAAAAGCCTAATGATGACCATAGAATACCCATCTGGCTCACTAATGTCCTTTAGGGAAGGAAATCTGCCGTCCTTACCTGGTCTGGCCTTCATGCGACTCCAGACCCACAGCAATGTGGTTGACTCTTTAAAAAAAAATGCTGTCTGAAATGGCCTAGCTGCCATTGTCACCACCGCCACCTTCTTAAGGGCAACTAGGGCAGTAAATGCTGTCCCAGCCAGTGTGAATGAGTAAAACAAAAAGCCAACCCCATGATCTTTACGTGATATGAAAATGAAATTATGGTCAAACAGTGCGGAATGATTTCAAGGCTGTAATTTTATCTTTGAACTCCTGTAAAGGAAAAGCCCTGCATTTATATAGCAACTCTCATGAGCACTGGACATCTCAAAGTGCTTTACACCCAATGAAGTACTTTTGAAGAGTGTAGCCACTGTTGTAACGGAGCAGATGCAACAGCCAATATGAGCACAGAAAACTTCCACAAACATCAGTGTGATAATGATTAGATAGACTGTCTTTTTTGTAATATTGATTAAGGGATAAGTATTGGCCAGGACACTGGGGTTAACTGACCTGCTCTTCTTCAAAATAGTGCAGTGGTCTCTGTTCAAAATTCCATTTGATATTAATGCTTCTTTAGGGTGCATGCGATTTTTAAAAAAAATATTCATCAGAGCAGGCAGATGGGGCCTGACTTTAATGTCTCATCTGAAAGACAGCATCTCCAAAAGTGCAGCACTCCTTCAAGTGCTGCATTAGAGTATCAGCAAAGGCTTTCAAGCCAAAGCCCTGGATTTGAACCTAGGACTTTCCAATCTTACAGGCAAGATTGCTACTCGCTGAGCCACAGCCTGGCACATGTTGTAAGCCTGCATCTGCTCTCTTGTACCGTAATTAACAGTTGAGAAGTTTCCACGTATGGCACAGCAGCAACTCTATTCTTTTGTTCTGATGGATGTAGATATTGCTGGTCCTGGCTGCAGTCTTTGGTGTGGTAGTGTATCGCCTTGTGACAATGGAGACCTTCGCTACTTTCCAGTGGGATTTTGTGAAGAAAAATTGGCAATTTGCCACGGCAGGAACTGGAGTCTGCATCAACTTTATCATCATCATGTCTTTGAATGTGGTAAGTGCAGCTGCCCTGGTCACCACCTCCACAGCCACCCACCCCCCCCCCCCTCCCCACCGCCACCACGCCCTGTCGCTCACCAACCTCGATGTTACCCTTGACCTGTCAGAAGGAGCGACATGTGGAAATAATCAGAAATGTTAGATTAGTGTGTTGGAAAGGAAACAGCTCTCATTGTGAACATCAACCCAGGCTGAGATATGGTGACTGGTGAAGAAAATATGTAGACTGCTGAAGAACGGAAGGTTTAGGAAGTTCAAACTAGAGCATGATGTGGGATTTTTTAATCAGGTTATTTTCAACTGAGGCTGATTTTTAATTGAGCTGGAGATTCAGTGGCTCTTCTGTTATGTTAAGCACGTCAATGAATAGAGTAACGCTGAGATGTGTTTAATTTTGGGATAATCCTACTTCATGCCTTCATATTCAGTAATCGACCAATAGAATTTTCATTGCGGCTTTATAAAGAGGGCAATGTACTTTCACAAATAAAATTGTACATTGGTTAAACATTTGGTTCAGTTAAGTATCTGACTTTTCTATTTATTTTTGTTTGAAGGTTTATGAAAAAGTTGCATACCTACTAACAAATTGGGGTAAGTAAATAGAATGGCTGGACTGAAAGCTCTGCATATGGTCAAAGTCATCTTCTGAATGATTCAACTTCTAAAAGCATGCCTGAATTTCCTCGAAGATAAGATTATTAATGGAATTGGCATTTCAGCTATATTGGACATAAAGCTAATCAGAACATGGGTGGACCTCTTTAAAAATAAAGTGACGCAAATGTTACTTCAATAACAAAATCTGAATTTATGCTAGCCACGTATAGATAAGAGCTTTTATCCATTACTAATGCAAACCACAGACGTTTTTTTTTAAGGGTATCCCTTCACTTTTATTTCATCACTCATCTAGATGTTATCTACTGTTGCAGAACATCCTCGCACAGAATCTGAATGGGAGAATAGCTTCGCTTTGAAAATGTTTCTCTTCCAATTTGTAAACCTTAACAGTTCAATCTTCTACATTGCTTTTTTCCTAGGCAGGTGAGTGCCATTAATGAATTTGGATAATATTCCAGTTCACGGTGTGTCCTCGGTTGTGTACAAATTCATACCAAATGAATCACCATCAGTCAACGTGTACCTTTGCATTAATAATTATTTCACTCCTGGTGCATAAATTTAAGGCGCAAAGCCCTTGATTTTGATTTACACGCACGCAAAGCGAAGTTCAATGTTGCACTTGTTACTGTAGACTAACAGTAAGTTGTCATTAATAAGACCCCTTTCGATAAATGCTTCCTGACATTTCAATAAATTAATAATGGACTGATTTTGAGACGAGCACCTACCAATAAAGATCTTGGGAATCTAACAGTGTGAGGACATTGAATCACAGCCCCCATCACATCAAGCAGCAGCTAGCTACCATGAGGTTGTCCTTTGGAGGCCCGTACATTGCCTGTTATACGCTAAAAAGCTGCAGTGTTAATGGTGTATTAATTTTCATTGATTTTTTTTTTAGGATCCTTCCAATTTCTCATCCTCTTTCATTTCTGAAAGTCTTTGGGGAGCAGAGGGGAAATGCAGGGTCCTCTCTCTACATAATAACTTGCACAGTAGTTTGTAAACTGCTGCAATAATTAATATTCTGGTTACAGTTGCAATTGATCCAAGTAAGGTCAGTTGGGACGCGGGAGCGTTTGACCAGGTTGCTGCATTAAATAATTTAATGTTGTGCTGAGAAACAGTGTTCAGCTGCGTCATCAGGCTGTGTTGAAAGAAGGCTGAAGGAAATAGCTCTATGTTAATTATTGCTGGCCATTTTCAAACCTGTCTTACCGATCAGCCCCAGTAATCTGGACCAAAGGCTGTTGAGCCGCAGGTAAATGAATAAGTAATAGCCTGAATCCTGTGGGAGTCGCATGCTACGGATCTGTAACTTTTAATAAACACTGACTCTGGTCTCTGCTGAATTGCAATGCCAGATTTGCTAATTTGTGAAATGCGAGAGATGGCTATGATGTGTTATTGAATTGTCCACTTTAGATTCACTCTACATGGCCCAATTATAACCATCAATTATAACTGGACTAGTATTCCAGAGATCCAATGGTAATGCTTTTGGGACCCGGATTCGAATCCCATCATGACAGATGGTGAAATTTGAATTCAATAAAAAATCTGGAATTAAAGGCCTGATGATGACCATGAAACCATTGTCAGCGAAACAAATCTGGTTCACTAATGTCCTTTAGGGAAGGAAATCTGCTGTCCTTACCTGGTTTGGCCTACATATGAGTCCAGAACCACAGCAATGTGGTTGACTCTTAAATGCCCTCTGAATTAGGGAATAAATGCTAGCCTAGCCAGTGAGGCCCACATCCCATAAATGAATTTTTAAAAAACACCTGATTGACACTTGTAGCTTGATGTCAAAACATCACAGTTCCCCAAGTTTTTTTTAAATTCATTCATGGGATGTGGACGTCACTGGCTAGGCCAGCATTTATTGCCCACCTGTAATTGCCCTTGTTCAGAGGGCATTTTTAAGAGTCAACCACATTGCTGGTGAAGTCACATGTAGGCCAAAGTCATGTAGGTTAAGACAGCAGATTTCCTTCCCTAGTGAACCAGGCGGGTTTTGTGACAATCAACAATTAGATTTTAATTCCAGATATTTGTTGAATTTAAATTCCACCATATCCCCAGAGCATTAACCTGGGTCTCTGGATTACTAGTCCAGTGACAATGCCATTATGCCACTACCTCCCCCTGCTTACTGCTGACACTGTTGCTGATCTAATTGAGCTTCTATGTTGCCTATTTGTTTGCTTGCTTCCCCATGCCCCCCTGTTCTCCCCCACCCCCAGAAATGTTTGTGTTAGGCAGTGGGGTAAAGGGACGTGGAGCTAAAACGGATGAGTGGAGTTGAGGTGCAGATCAGCCACGTCCTCGTTGAATGGGGGAGCACATTTGAGGGATTGATTGGCTCACTTCCGTACCTATCTTTCCATGCACCAGAATATGTATTTAGAGCATTTTTCTAGTTTTGCCACCACCTCATCATTATTAAATCTCAGGACCCCCATATTGCAAACTGGATGTTCCATCTCCACTGCAGGGCAGTAGGAATCAAGAATAAAATGCCCATATTACGCTGGTTATTGATCTGATGGTGATTCAATGTTGTATTTTTGGTTCACCCCCCCACCCCCCCTGGCCCCACCCCCACCACCCCAGGAAAGATGGGGAACATAAAGGACCCTAATTTTTTTAAAATTGGAACTGCTTGTGATAAGAGGGACAGTGTTCTCTTTTATAGCTGATTGCCTGTTTCTCCTCAGCACTCTGACATGAAGGAACCAGTGACAGTATGTTTGCAATGTATGAGAGCTGTAATGTATACTGCCTTCCCTCGTTATAACTCCTTTACTCACAGACTGATGAATGTTTGGAATTACCTAATGTTTGGCTAGAAACAGGAAGGAAAACATGTGGGATATTCAAACCACAGTTGCCTGCTTCAAAGGGGCAATTAGAGTACTAGAGTGAAGAGCTCTAATTGCCAAAATGGCCTTTTCTCGCGCTTGCCTCTTATATTTTTATTGCTGGAAGCCACACAGCACAGATCATTCTGGAAGCATTGACACCCGTGCACAGTGAATCCAAATCCATTTGCTTATTCCTTTTTAGTTTCTTCACATCTCCAATTCTCTCTCAATGACTTTATCTCGTTAACTCCAGGTTACTATTACAAACAGTTCAAATGTGTTGCAAGCGCCCTTATGTTAATCACATAACTAGTGGACACAGTTGATACGATGATTTATTTGCAATCTAAGCACCACTGCTCTAAAATCCGTTTGTGTGTTGATCAGGTTTGCAGGTCGACCAGGTGCCTACGCCAAGCTGTTTCAGAGATGGAGACTGGAGGAGGTACATATCCATCACTTGCATTGATGCTTGACATAACTGAATTGTGCTAACCGCTTTGAAACTGCTGACACAGTGCCTGAATAAATTGATGCTGCAGCACACAGCAGTTAATGAGCAGTTAATAGGAATGTTGAAGAAAAGATTGCTCACTTTCACATTGCTTTGGCCCTTCAGCAATATTTCTCAATAATATCTGCATTATATATACAGATGCAATAGTATCTGTATTCATTTTGATGACAACATTTAGTTTATAAGAGCAGAAAGAGCCTCATTTTCAACTCGTCCATGTTTGAAACAAATGATGTAGCCAAAGTATCATTTGCCTGTTACATTAAGGGTTTAGGATGATAACTTGCCCCAGCCCCAGTACGCAGGTCCATGCGGATATCTCACAAGGGGTCAACATCCAGTTTATTGGAATGTGGGGATAAATGCAGTCTTTCAGCCCTGATGTTATCTTGTATATCATAATAATATAAATATTGCTAAAAAGAAAGAAATGTTGCTAAATAATTTCGTTTTGTATCCATGAAGACAAATGCAAGAATACCAAATTTCAAATACTCACAACAATTTGTTCTACAGAAGAAAAGGGTGTGACATATAGTCACACACACGGACCCATTCTCTGCAAAGATAATTTGTTCAAGCCTTGCGCCTTTTATAAATTACCCCAGAGCTTGGGGAGCCTATAGTTCCCCATTGTTTTCTCCATGGCAACACCTTGGCCAATCAGAGTTGACGTACCAACTAATCAGCATCCTTTTCTCCTGTAGTATAAATTTTTGTGATCGTTTCAAATTTGGCATTCTTGTGTTTGTCCTGATGAGTGCAAGACAAACAGTTCCGGCAACATGTACTACTGAGCAACTATTAATAATCTAAGTGTTGTAATAGGAAGTTTAGATAATGAGTCACAAATTCTATGCATGGGTCTGAGAAGCTGAAGGCATACAGTCAGCTAGGAAACTCCTCTCTCTGCCTCTGCTTGTAGTTACTCCTACCAGGAGATCTGCTGCCATGTAATGTCATGCTCGACTATCTTGCACCATCCTCACACACCCACTATAGCTCCTCTGCAGCTGCTCGGTGATGTCCATCATCCAATTACTCTGAGGTCAACTCCTCTTTTTGTTGCCCTCCACCTCTTTATATATTGCCCAAGTTTCTAAGGCAGACAGGAAAGTGGATAAAATGCAGCAGCTTATGAGTTTTTTTCCCTTGTTACAAGCTTGATCTTTTTTTTGCTGTTAACGCATCCTAGGCCATCAGTTAGGGAGCTGATTGGAGAAAAATATGCTCTTGTCATTCTGTAGTTGGTTTGAGTGAAAGCATATAAACTTACCGTCCTGTCTGTCGTACGTACAACTATTTGTTCTGTATGTTATATATATATATATATATTTGTTATCTGATAAATCTTTGTCTTTTATTTGATACAGTGTCATCCCAGTGGCTGTTTGATTGACCTGTGTATGCAGATGGGGATCATTATGGTCCTGAAGCAAATGTGGAATAATTTTATGGAACTTGGCTACCCGTAAGCTTTACCATTTTCATTCTCAATGATCTCGGCTGAAAAGCCAATTAAAAATGAACGCTGTGACATTGAGCACTTATGTCTCTCTGGTTCACCTGCCAGATGCTATATTTAGAAGGCAATTTATCCTGCGGATCATAGAACCCCCATTTACGTGAACTGGAAGCATTCACCAAAGGCGTTTTTTTACGACGCCTTCATGTATGCATTCAGGAAGAATAAAATTAATCTGCGTACAAAATTGCAGGTATTTGGTGGCTCTGATTTTTGTTGCCCCCGATGCAAACTAGCCAGGGAAGGGCAGTTAAAATATCGGGTATCAATTGTCACCCCTTCCCCCACACCATCCCCCCCCACCCACCCACACCCCTCCCCACAATCCCACTTTCTCCCTGAACAAGGGAGCAGGACACCTGCAGGAAGGAAGAAATGGCGTCCCATTTTTCATATGCAAATCAGGTCCAATGATGTCATCAGGATCCAGTCAGCCATACCAACTCCTCTTTAGGAGGGACGTGAAGGATTTAAAGAGTGTCCAGAAAAGGTTTATGAAAATGGTTCCAGGAATGAGGGGCTTCAGTGACGTGGATAGGTTGGAGAAGCTGGAGCTGTTCTCCTTTTGAGGAGAGGAGGTTGAGAGGAGATTTGACAGAGTTGTTCAAAATCATGAGGAGTCTGGACAGAATAGATAGGGAGAAGCTCTTCCCAATTGTTGGAAGGGTTGAGAATCAGAGGGCGCAGATTTAAGGTGAATGGCCAGCGAACCAAAGATGATGTGAGGATAAACATTTTTACACAGCCATTGGTTAGGATGTGGAATGCACTGTCTGAGAGTGTTGTGGAGGCAGATTCAATCATGGCTTTCAAAAAGGAATTGGATATATCAAAATAGAAAAAAAAACAATGCAGGGCTATGGGAAAAGGGCAGAGGAGTGGGACTAACTCAGTTACTCTTACAGAGAGCCACCATGGACATGATGGACTGAAACTCCCCCTTTGTGCTATAACCATTCTATGGTTCTATAATAAAATGGCAAGTTGCTTGCAGGGGAAGGAGGAGAGGGAGAAGGGCCTGCAACAGGAGGCCTTATCGACCTAAAGTCTTCTAGGAACATTCCCCTTTGCTCCTGGCTTAGCTGGAGATAATGTATGCATCATTTGTGCTTTACAAAGAAGGCGCTCACAGAACTGTGCCAGCTCTGGAACCAGACCTGCAGCCTTAGCGCAGGGCTAAGACAATGCTGCCAATGGCTGTGAAGGTGACCATGGCCCTGAATTTCAGGTGATGCACGTAACACTTCCCAATTTGCCATCCACAACTGCGTCAGAAAGATAACTTTCTCTCTTTACGCCTGGATAGGGGAGTTCATTGTGTCATCCCTGAAAATGAAGGAGCAGGCCAAGTGTGCACATGGCTTTGCCAGTATAGCAGTCTTCCCATGGTGTAGGGTGCCTTCAAATGTATACATGTGGCTTTGCGCGCAATGCATCTCAATGCTGAGATGTATCACAACTGGTCACCCCACAGCTTACGGAAGTGCAGACAGAGAGGGAATGGGTGACCATCAGTCAGAAGAAAAGTGTCAGGCAGGTAGTCAGGAAATCCTCAGGGTGCATCTCGCTGGAGAACCATTTTTCTGTGTTGGAAAACGGTGAGAGTGACGGTTCCTCTGGGGAGTGCAGCCACGCTCATGGCACTGTTAGTGACTCAGCTGCACAGGGGGGGAGGAAAAAAAGGGGGAGAGCAATAGTGGTAGGAGACTCGATAGTAAGGGGAACAGACAGGTGTTTCTGCGGCTGTAGACGGGACTCCAGGATGGTATATTGCCTCCCTGGTGCCAGGGTCGAGGATGTCACTGAACGGCTGCAGGGCATTCAAAAGGGGGAGGGCAAAAAGACAGAGATCGTAGTACATATTGATACCAACGACATAGGTAGAAAAAGGGATGAGGTCCTGCAAGCAGAATTTAGGGAGCTAGGAAGCAGACTAAAAAACAGGACCTCAATGGTAATAATCTCTGGATTACTTCCGGTGCCACGCGCTAGTGAGTATAGAAATAGGAGGTTAGTCCAGATGAATGCGTGGCTGGAGAGATGGTGCAGGACAGAGGGTTTTAGATTTCTGGGACATTAGGACTGTTTATGGGGGTAGTGGGACCTGTGCAAGGCAGACTGGTTGCACCTGAATTGGAATGGAACCAACATCCTTGCAGGGAGGTTTGCTAGTGCTGTTGGGGAGGGTTTAAACTAACTTGGCAGGGGGGTGGGACCTTAGAGAGGAGGTTCAGCAGGGGGAGATGCACAGCCAAAATTAGAAGAGAGAGCAAGAGCCTGGAAGGCATAGATATTATAGGCCAGTTAAGGCACAAGGGAGGTTGGCAAGGTTGGATGGTATTTATTTTAATGCAAGGAGTCTGATGAATAAGGCAGAGTTGAGGGCACAAATTAACACATGTAAGTGTGATGTCATTGCTGTCACAGAGACATGGTTGAGAGAGGGGCAGGATTGGCAGCTCAATACTCCAGGATATAGGGTCTTCAGGCGAGACAGTGAAGGAGGTAAAAGATGAGGGGGTATCACGATATTGATCAAGGAATCAATTGCAGCAATAAGGAGGGATGACATCTTAGAAGGCTCCTCAAATGAAGCCACATGGTTAGAACTTAAAAACAAAAAAGGAGCAATCACATTGCTAGGAGTGTATTAGGGGCCCCCAAACAGTCAGAGATAAATAGAAGAGCAGGTATGTAGGCAAATTTCAGAGAAGTGTAAAAATAATAGGGTAGTAATAGTGGGGGATTTCAACTTCCTCAACATTAACTGGGTTAGTCATAGTGTGATAGGCTTAGAGGGAGCGGAATTTTTAAAATGCATCCATGAATGTGTTGTAAGCCAGTATGTAGAAGGTCCTACAAGAGAGGGGGAAGTCCGGGACTTAATTTTAGGGAATGAAGCTGGGCAAGTGGTAGAGGTATCAGTGGGGGAGCATTTTGCAGATAGCAATCATAACTCTGTTAGATTCAAGGTTGTTATGCAAAAGGACAAAGATGGGTCAGAAATCAGAGTCCTAAATTGGGGAAAGGCCAATTTTAATAAGATCAGATCTGATTTGGCCAGAGTGGAGTGGGAGCAGCTACTTTTAGGTGAATCTGCGTCAGAGCAGTGGGACTCATTCAAGAAGGAAATAGGGAGAGTACAGGGCAAACATATTCCAGTGAAGACAAAGGGTGGAACCAACAAATCCAGGGAACCCTGGATGTCGAGGGATATACAGGATTGGATAAAGAGAAAGAGGGAGGCTTATGGCACATACTGAGGGCTCAAAATAGTGGAAGCCCGAGAGGAGTATAGAATGTGTAGGGGGGAATTTAAAAAGGAAATTAGGAGAGCAAAATGGGGTATGAGAAAACATTGGCAGGTCAAACAAAGGAAAATCCAAAGTTATTTTACAAGTACATTAAGAGTAAGAGGACAACTAGAGAAAGGGTAAAGCCCATTAAGGACCTTTATGTTCATGATGCAGCATTACTTATGTCTGCCTCCAACGACTAACTAAGTGCTGCAGCAGTCTCTCTTTATAGATATTCATTTATGCATGCTCTGCTCAAATTTAAGGCAGGTCCTTGGTTTGTTGTCTTCTGATGCTTCATCCTGAGCTGTTTTTAATCAGTGGTGGTTAGGAACTCAGGAATGATGAGGAGTGCAGTTGGTAGGATTCAAATCTCCATGGGAAGACCCCAGTGGATTTCAACTCACATCACCTTAACCACAACTCATTACCCATGTGGGACTTCAAATGATGACTCTGGGATTAAGAGTCCTATTATGTACCTGTTAAAATACCTGAGCTGTAAACAGTGCCATGGGAATCAGTTACATCCACTTGAAAGGGAGCAAAGGGCCTCAGTTTAACATTTACTCTGAGACATCACAACACTGAGTGCAGCACTCTCCTGGAATACCAACTTGATTTCCATGTTCAAGTCCTGGTGCAGGATTTGAACCTACAGCCTTCTGAGCTAGAGGTCAGAGTATTGCCAACTGAGCCATGTTAGTGGTGACGATGTTAGTGGTGAAAATGTTAAATTAGGAAGTGCTCTTTGGAGAATGGAGGTTAAAAAAAGAACACTTGCTTCAGTAGAGCAGAGGGAAGTTCACTTTATACCCAATGCACTGTATTCCAGATCAGAATGTGCAAAAGAGTAGAAAAATATTAGTATTCCTCAATACTAATCACAGTCACATCAGTGTGAGGAAAATCACCCATTAATAAATAGTTAAATGAAGGAAAAATTAAGACCTGGGATTAAGTGGGATGTTAAAAACGCTCTTATGTGTCATGAAGGTCGGGATAAATTTTCGGTTCTCAAATGGCACAACTCGACCCTCTTTGCAAAGTCTGCCATTTAGTGGTAAGCAGAGGTAGTGCAAATGGTTTGATTGAGCTTCAAGTAAAAACATTGATGCACACTTTTGTCATTTTTCCACATTCACGGCATCCTGGTTTACCCAATTACCAATTCAGCAACCACTGTAATTATAATTTTCTTTCATATCTGGGAAAATAAACACAGTGAAGTCCTAAGGTGTGAGCTGCTTGCGGTTTTCTGAATGCAGGAATTGTTATGTAGAATGTCCATATTTATATTTATTTTGCACGTGCCTGGTTATGCGCGAGAGGCTTTTCTTTGTTCTGACTTGTCAACAAGATTTTGTTCTATACAGAAGCTCGCAAATAAGCAATTCTGAAATACATTCTGCAGACAAACATCTTTTCATGTGCCAGTTATGGTGCGAGAGATGGAAGAATGAAAGCCTGCTGAGTTGTTGTGAAATATTAATATACTGCGAGGTTGGGTGGAAAATAGTTCAGTTAACTGCAGTCATTTCCTGGTCTCTTTAGACTGTTGCAGAATTGGTGGTCACGAAGGAAGGTGAAGAAAGCTGGTCACAGTGTGGAGAATAAAGTCTACCTACCTCAGTGGGAGAAAGATTGGAATCTGCAACCCATGAATATCCATGGACTGATAGATGAATATTTGGAAATGGGTAAGGCACAGAATACTGACAATGTGTTATACATCACTATAGCTCAATATTATTGGATAAAGAGCCTCATGTTTTTGATTATTTAATGTCAACATTTCTGTGTGTAACTATTAACATATCCCCTACCAATTAAGCAAGCACCATTAATACATGCTTTAAGGAGCTAGTTCTGTTTGTTTGGTTTTATGTATGTATTGGACTGTCAATCATAGGCAGACCACGAATGTAAATGTTATCAGAATGTACCCAGGGTGTCCATTATTCAACTCTAGAACAAAGCCGGAGATTTTAAGTGTGAAATATCTTTCATCAAATAACTTACAAAATTGTCCTTGCAGAAGAAATTAAAGCTTTTACTTATGAATTAAATATGAAACAAAAAAACATTGACATTTGAATTATAGAGCTTCTTGACCTAAGATTATCAAATGTCAGTCATTGAAACTTTAGATCCAGTTTCATTATACATTTGGTAGGACTCTCTGCTTCAGAAAGTAGACTATATTTTTTCAGTATTTGCTGTGTTCTTTGCAAATGTTGAGACTATGCAGTGTTTCCCTCAAAATAAGTTTGGATTTCAAATGTAATTGGAAGGCAGCATTTCTTTAAGGAACCATTGCCTCAGAACTTCTGTTCCCCAGATGATTGTACCTCAAGGTACCCCCAAGATGTGCCGGGGGACCCCTTGGAAGTCCACATGCACTGACCGTAAGGGAATTTTCCGGGAAGTTTGGACTTCCGATGGGCAATTCCCCTGCATCTGGAGTCCTCAGAATCTGAGTTAAAGTCAGAGACTTTGGATGTTTCCAGCTCACTTACCAGAATATTTAACCAGGAAAAGTTAGGATTAAAACCAGTTCTACCGATTGGGTAACCATACTACTGGCTGCTCTGACACCTCACTGGAGCCCCTGACTACAACCTGCTGGCCCCAACCCCCACCCTGACTACTTCCCCGAGACCACCCGACTCCCCATCCAACCACCTGACTATCCACCCCCAACTACCTGACTCCTTCCCTCAATCACCCAAATACGTCCCCACCATAAGAGGTGAGCACAGTTGAGGTAGTTCGGAGATCAAAATGTCAGCAGCCAGGAAAATAACCTTTAATAGGCCCAGAAGTTACTTGTTAGCTGCCCACCTCCAATCAGAATCACAGAATAATTACAGTGCAGGAGGCCATTCGGCCCATTGTGTCATCACTGGCTCCCCGAATGAGCATTATGACTCATTGCCATTCACCTGCCTTTTCCCTGTAACCCTGCAGTTTGTTTCTATTTAAATAATTATCTAATGCCCTTTTGAATGCCTCAATTGAACCCACCCCCCTTACACTTCCAGGCAGTGCATTCCAGACCCGAACCACTTGCTGAACGAAGAAGTTTTTTTCTCACATCACATTTACTTCTTTGCAAATCACTTTAAATCTGTGCCCTCTCCTTCTTGATCCTTTTATGAGCGGGAACAGTTTCTCTCTATCTACTCTGTCTAGCCCCCTCACGATTTTGAACACCTCTATCGGATCTCCTCTTAGCCATCTACAGTCCCAACTTCTCCAATCTATTTTTATAACTGAAGCTTCTCATCCCTGGAACTATTTTTGTAAACCTCTTCTGCCCTCTCTCCAATGTGTTCACATCCTTCCTAAAGTGTGATGCCCAGAACTGTACACAAAACTCCAGCAGTCTAACTAGTATCCTGTACAAGTTTAGCATAACCTCCTTGCACTTGTACTCTGTGCCTCTATTAATAAAGCCCAGGATACTGTATGCTTTATTAACTGCTATCGCCACCTCCCTGCCACCTTCAATGACTTCTGCACATATACACCCAGGTCCTTCTGCTCCTCCATACCGTTTAGAGTTGTACTCCTTATTTGATATTGTCTCTCCATGTTCTTCCTACCAAAATGTATCACCTCACACTTCTCTGCATTAAACTTCATCTGCCGCCTATCTGCTCACTCCACCAACTCATCTATGTCCTTTTGAAGTTCTGTGCTGTCCGCCTCACAGTTAACAATGCTTCCAAGTTTTGTATCATCTGCCAACTTTGAAATTGTCCCCTGCTCACCAAGATCTAGATCATTTGTGTATATCAGGAAAAACAAAGGTTCCAAAACCAACTCCTGGGGAATTCCACTACAAACCTTCCTCCAGCCTGAAAAATATCCATTAACCAGGCCTCACGGTTTCTTATTACTCAGCCAATTTTGTATTCATGTTGCTATTGTCCCTTTTATTCCATGAGCTACAACTTTTCTCACAAGTCTGTTATGCCGCATTGTATTGGATGCTTTTTGGGAGTCCATGGCAACACATTAACACCTATACCCTCATCAGCCCTTTCTGCTACCTCTTCCAAAAACTCCAGCAAGTTATTTAAGCACGATTTTCCCTTAAGAAATCCATGCTGGCACTTCCTAATCAATCCACGTTTTTTCCATGTGACTATTAGTTTTACCCTGAATAATAGTTTCTAGAAGCTTCCCCACCACAGTTAAACCGACTGGTTTGCAATTGCTGGGCTTATCCTTACAACCTTTTTTGAACAAGGGTGTAATGTTGGCAATTCTCCAGTCCTCTGGCACCTCCCCTGAGTCTAGGGAAGACTGAAAGATAACAGCCAGCGCCCCTTCAATTTCTACTCTCCATTCAATATTCTCAGATGCATCTGATCCGGTCCCGGTGCCTTGTTAACTTAAGTGCCGAAAATTTATTCAAAATCTTCTCCTTATCAATTTTGAACCCTTCTAGTGACAGAGTTTCCTCCTCTGACACTATGGCCTGGGCAGCATCTGCTTCCTTGGTAAAGACAGATGCAAAGTATTCATTTAACACCTCAGCCATGCCCCTGCCTCCATGTGTAAATCCCCTTTTGGTCCCTACTAGGCCCTACTCCTCCTTTTACCACCCTTTTATTATTTATGTGCCGATAAAAGACTTTGGGACTCCCCTTTATGTTAGTTGCCAGATATAATCCCTCTTCGCTTCTCTTATTTACTTTTTCACCTCTCCTCTGAATCTTCTGTATTCAGCTTGGTTCACAATTGTATTTTCTACCTGACACCTGTCGCAAGCACACTTTTTCTTCTTTATCTTAATTTCTATCTCCTTTTTCATTCAGGGAGCCCTGGATTTGTTTCCCCTACCTTTCCCTTTCGAGGGAATACACCTTGACTGTGCCCGAACCATTTCTTCTTTGAAGGTAGCCCATTGTTCAGCTACAGATTTTCCCGCCAACCTTTGATTCCAGTCTATCCAGCCCAGCTCCGTTCTTGCCCCATTGTAGTCGGCTCTCTCCCAGTTAATTAATTCTTACTCTGGATTGCCCATTGTCCATTTCGACTGTCATCCTAAACCTTACGATACAATGATCAATATCTCCTAAATGTTCCCCCACTGACACTTGATCTACTTGGCCCACCTCATTTCCAAGAACCAGGCCCAACAGCGTGTCTTGTTGGACTAGGCACATTCTGCTGTAGAAAATTCTCCTGAACACCCTCTAGTAACTCTTGCCCCTCTCTGCCCTTCATGCTACCACTAGCTCAGTCTATATTCCAGTAATTCAAATCCCCCATTATAACTACAGTATAATGTTTGCACCTCTCTGTAATTTCCCTGCAGATTTGTTCCTCTACATCCTTGCCACTAGTTGGCAGTCTATAGACTACACCGAGCAATGTAACTGCACCCTTTTTGTTCCTTAGCTCTAACCAAATTGATTCTGTCCTTGAACCCTCTGGGACATCCTCTTTCTCCAGCACTTCAGTGCTCTCCTTAACCAAGACTGACACCCCTCCTCCTTTTCATCTCAGTCTATCTTTTGTTGAACACCTTGTACCCAGGAATATTTAACACCCAGCCCTGCCCTTCCTTAAGCCAAGTCTCAGTTATCGCCACAACATCATAACTTCACATGGCAATCTGCACCTATAACTCACCAAACTTATTTACTATACTCTGTGCATTCACATATGTACAGTATAACCCTGATGTAGACTTCATTACTTTCTCCCTTACTCCGACTCTGCCTATTAACTTACTATTCTCTATTCTAGTGCTATCTGTCTCTCCCAGTATTTTCTGCACTTTGGTATTACTCCCTAACATTCTCTCCTGGTTCCCTGCCAAGTTAAAGCCTCCACCCCCAGCCCCACGCCACCCCAACCCACCCAACAGCACCAGCAAAATGTCCCACAAGGAGCTCAGCCCTGGCTCTCTTCAGGTGCATAAGGCGCCATCTCCTCCAGAGCCAGTCCCAGTGTCCCAGGAATCTAAAGCCCTCCCTCCTGCACCCTCTTTCCAGTCACACATTCATCTGCCTTATCCTCCTATTTCTGTACTCACGGGCACTGGGAGTAATCCGGAGATTACTACTTTAGAGGTCCTGCTTGCTCATTTTCTACCCGGACCCCTAAATTCTGTCTACAGGACCACATTCCACCACCTCCCCCCACCACCACCCCCCACCGCCCCCCCCACCCCTTCCCTACTTAAGTCATTGGTACCAACGTAGACCTTGACCTCTGGCTGTTCACCCTCCCCCAGAAGAATGTCCTGAAGCCGTTTGGTGACATCCTTGGCCCTAGCATCAGGGTGGCAACATACCATCAGGCAAGACCCCTAGTGCTTCAACAAGATCCTGCCCAAAGTTATGAAAAGAATGACAGAGTCAGGGACAGAAGTCTGTGATGACAATGGGAGTCCTAGAAACAGAAAGAATGAAAAATGAAGGGGCTTGTTATATTGTGGTATTATTCATAAAGAGCTAGGAACCCCTAACTGTTATGTGAATATATATCCCGGGGTGCCACATTCACAGTTACCATGCCAAGCAATAATATATCAGTCTATCAGCCCACCATCCACTTGGAGAGCAGAAAGAAATAACTCACTGGAGCTCCAGCATTTTGAGTCTGAAGCGTGATTATTTCTCAACTTTGGAATTCAAAGACAAGACATGGCTTCTGCAAGTTCCACTCTAAGTCACTCACCATCCGGACTTGGAACTATAGTGCCGTTCCTTCACAGTCACTGGGTCAAAATCCTGGAAACCCCTTACTCACACCACTGTGGGTGATGGACATGGACTGCAGTGGTTCAAGAAGGCAGCTCACCACCTCCACCATCTCAAGGGCAATTAGGGATGGGCAATGAATGCTGGCCCTGGTTCTGGTGCTCAAATCTTCAGTACTATTGCTGGAATGTTGTCAGGGCCCATAGCCTTTGCAGTATCCAGTGCTTTAAGCTGTTTTTAGATATCACGTGGAGTGAATTGAATTGGCTGAAGACTAGATCTGTGACACTGGGGACCTCAGGAGGAGGCTCAGATGGATCATCCACTCGTCACTTCAGGCTGAAGAAGGCTGCAAATATTTCAGTCTCCTCTCTTCTCAATCTTCCTTTCTCCAAGGGGAACAGTCCCAATCTATCTATGTAACTGAAGTTCCTCATCTTGGAACCATTCTCGTGAATATTTTCACGGGATGAACATTCTTTGTCTCTGCTTCCCAGGCTCAGCCAGCCCCAGGAAGTGGGGAGTGGAGGGGGAGAGATTAGAAGGGCCCTTGGGGATGTTGGGAGATCAAAAGGGTCATGCGGGGTGGTGGGAGATTGGAGATTTGAGGGGGACATGGGGGAGATTGGAAAGGAGGCAATGGGTCCGATTGCCAGTGGGTGAAGGGCTAAACCAGGGTCAGCCGCCATTGCTTCTTTTTAGCTAATAGCTGCCCAGGCCAGCCAGGGTTAATGCTAACACGGTGGTTAATTCTGTGGCACGCAGCTTCATTATAATATTTAAATGATCAATCGACCTCCTGTGAATCATTTGGTTGCCGCGCTCCCTGTTAAAACTGGAAGTTGTCAGATTGAAGGTTGGTTAAAGTCGGGTTTCAGATGTGTTACATTTTGTTTTTCCATCCTGCTCACTTAACCTCACCCATTTCGAGGTTTAAAATTCCGCACCTCCACCGAGTCTGGTGGTGCTTTTTATTTTTATTATATAGTATCTGCATCACAGAAAATGTCCATTTGGCCAATGCGAGTAGGCTCTTTCCACTTAGATTAGGAGAGATAAACACGAGAGGACATGGCTTTAGGGTGAAAGGGGAAAGGTTTAGGGGGAACATTTGGGGGAACTTCTTCACTCAGAGAGTGGTGAGAGTGTGGAACGAGATGCCATCTGATGTGGTAAATGCGGGCTCACTCTTAAGTTTTAAGAATAAATTGGATAGATACATGGATGGGAGAGGTCTGGAGGGTTATGGTCTAGGTGCAGGTCAATGGGACAAGCGGAGTAATATTTCGGCACAGACTAGAAGGGCCGAATGGCCTGCTTTCTGTGCTGTAGTGTTCTATGGTTCTACGGCCCAACAGGTCGATGTAAAACCTTTATATTCCAGATGAGCCTCATCCCGCTCTAATTAACCTGCCTCCATATCCCTCTATTCCCTCTCCCTCATGTTCTATCTATTGCTTAAATTCATCAATGTTATCCTCCATCCCACAGGGTGATCCATTATTCTCACCACTCTCTGTGTAAAGGAGTTTCTCTTAAATTCTTTATTTTGTTTATCCATGGCTATCTTATATTTATGGCCCCCTTTCTCTAAACTCCCCCACAACTGGAAATAATTTCATAATTCACCTGGCCGTGCCCCCTCTGTTCCAACCAGGCTGTTCCAGGACAGCTACATCACTGGCATCTACCCAGCCGTGTGGAAAATTGCCCAGGCATGTCCTGTCCACCAAAAGCAGGACAAATCCAACCCAGCCAATTATCGCCCCATCAGGCTACAAGGTGCACTGCAGCAACTCACCAAGGCTCCTTTGACAGCACCTTCCAAACCACCTAGGAGGGCAAGGGCAGCAAAGGCATGGGGACACCACCATCTGCAAGTTCCACTCCAAGCCGCTCACCGCCCTGACTTCGAACTATATCGCCACTCCTTCACGGTCGCTGGGTCAAAATCCTGGAGCTTCCTTTCTCACGTCACTGTGGGTGTACCGACACCACATGGACTGCAGTGGTTCAAGAAGGCAGCTCACCACCACCTTCCCAAGGGTAATTAAGGATGGGCAATAAATGTTGGCCTAGCCAGTGACGCCCACACCCCATGAAGGAATAAATGAGAAAAATTAAAAGAGGTATTCAAAATCATGAGGAATCTGGACAGAATAGATCGGGATAAGCTGTTCCCACTGGTGGATCGATCAAGAACCCGAGGGGAAAGGTTTAAGTTAATTGGTAAAAGGAGCATTGATGACATGAGGAATAACTTTTTCACACAGCAAATGGTGAGGTTCTAGAATGCAGTGCCTACGATTGTGGAGGTAGCAGGGTCAATTGAGGCATTCAGGAGGGAATTGGATTATTAACTGAATAGAAAGAGTATGCAGGCTTATGGGGAGAAGGCTGAGGAATGGCAGTAGGTGCATTGCTCATTCGAAGAGCCAGCAGAGACATGAAGGACCAAATGGTCTCCTTCTGTGCTGTGACAATTCTGTGAAATGTTAAATGTTGAGTCTGGCAGTTCCTGAGGGAAACCCATTCTTCTGGTGCCCTGACCTTAAATCAGATCACCCACCGCCCATCCACACCACCACCCCACCCCCCCAAGCCCCCCACGGCAAGGCCCCCTCACCCAACTGCTAACCCCCAACCCCCATTCTCTCCCCACCTCCACAACTAATATCGTTACCTTGTAAGTGGATGAGGGATGATGCTTAATTCAAAGTGGCCTTGAGGCATAAGGCAGGATCTTCCCCCCCCCATCGGGGGGGTTTTGCGGGAGCGGGCGAGTTCCCGATCAGCGCCCCCAATTGGGGACTCGCCGCCATTTTACGTGGGCAGGCCAATTAAGGCCTGCCCAGCGTGACGTCTACCAGGAAGCGCTGTGCGCTCCCTGGGCGGGCCGGGGAGGGGGGGGGATTCCCTGAGCCGGGAATGCGCATGCGTGCGAAAGTGCGCAAAGGTCCCCCTGAGGCAAAGTGCTGCCTCAGGGAGATCCGTTCAGGTTTAAAACATTAAATAGAGATGAGAAAATAAATTACTGACATGTCCCCTCAAGTGCCACTGTCACACGAGGTGGGACACGTCAATTTCCTTGATTTAGAGATTTCGTACAAATTTTAATAACCTCATGAAACCTCATCCCGCCTGTGGATGAGGTTTCATGGTTTTTCAGAAGCCCGCCTGGGGCTCCCGGCCTGCCCGCCAACCTTAAGGTCGGACGGGCAGGTCCACTAATCACTTTAATTACTTTTTTAATGGCCTTAATAGGCCTTTGGCAGTTCGGCGGGCGCACAGCCGATTCGGCCGCACGCTCACTGAACTGAAAATCTAAATGACACGGGGTGATGTTGGGACGCACGCCCGATGTCACCCCGCGTCATTTGACGTGTCGGCAAGTAGGCCCCACCACCCCTCCGCTCGCTGACTAGAATATGCAGCCCATAATTGCCTTTCAACAAAGTTCAGGTCCAAATCTTTAGCACCCTTGTATGACATTCCCTCTGATTTACTTTTAGCAATTTGTTAATCTGGTTATATTAATTGCCTGTAATAGTTGTCAAATTAGCTTACTGGAGCATCTATTAGAAGGTAATAGTCCCGACTTGAATAATTGCCAATTGGAAAATATACCCCTAAAGAGGAGAAAATAGCTTCAAAATTAACTGAGGAATCAATATTAGTTTAATATGAAAAAGTCATTTTGCTGTACTACCAAGAACAAATGATTTAAGCAAGACTTCAGACCTCAGGCCTTATCAGGACTCTATCCATGAATTTCCTCCTGAATTTTAAGTGGCAAGAGTGGCCAGTGCTGAATTCGTAATCCCTGATCAAGCACACTCGGTCTAATCCCCTGTCACGTACACAGAGCATCTCGTAACCACTCAAAGTCACTACAAACTGATAAAGCTGATGTTACAGTTTTTAAAAAAATTTGACAACAATGAAATGTTTTGCAAGTCACGTGAAGCAGCTTAATTACTTTGCTGAGCGAGCCACTTATTTAAAGCCAGTTTCAGTGATGCACAGTACAATTCAATCCTTCCTTCAAGCCTCTCTTACGATAAAGAATGAAAGAAGAAATTGTTGTATTTACATAGAGCCTTTCACAAACTTACGACCTTCCAAAATGATTTACAACCAATGGCGCACTTTTGAATTGTAGCCGCTATTATAATACAGGGAACAAAGTGGCTGATTTCTGCATAGCGACGCAATAAACTTTATAGTCAGATCATTATTCAAAACATAAAATTCTGGAAATACTCAGCAGGTTTGACAGCATCTACCGAGAGAGAGAAGCTCAGTTAACGTTTCAGGTCGGTGACCCTTTGATATAATAGATTAAGCCGGGCAAGGAAAGGTAGGTGGAGAAGAAAGCATGGATGGAAAGGTCTATGATAGGTTGGAAGGCAGGAGAAATTAACTGACAAGAGGGATGATGGTGAAAGACAAAAAGAGATAGTAATGGGACAGATGAAGAAACAAAGAATGTGTCTAGAGGAGGTGTAGATGGAAAGACAGCATCAGTACCAACAGTTACCATCTGGGCTCATTGGAGGGCCCCCCCCACCAAGCCGTAGCTCTCCCCCAGGTTCTCCTCCCCCAGATTCTCCTCCCCCATGACCTCTCAAGCCCAGGTCCCCACGCACCCCTCGACTCCCTTGCCGGGGCCTGCCAGCAGCGAGACTTACAAAAAAACTCAGCAGTTCCAATCCAGTGCCCCCCGCCTCGAAGTACTGGAGAGCTGCCAGGCACTGATTGGCTGTCAGCTCACTGAGGCAGGACGTCCTGTCCCCGAGGGCTGGAAGTGCCGCCTCCACAGCCAATCAGCCACTAAATGGCTACAACAGGACAGGCATTCGACTATTGGGCAGGCTTGACCCCACCCTGACCCCACCCCAACATTTTAGTTGGTTGGGGCAGGGACTGCAGCACCCCATTAAATCCAGCCCGTGGAACCTTTCCCATCCACCTGCGAGGGCAGAGGCAGATGGCACGGCACTGAGGTCTCAGACTGCATTCAGTGCTCGTGCTCAGGAGTAGGACTTGAACCCTCCCAATCTTCTGACCCAGCAACAAGAGGTTCTACCAACTGAACTATGGCTGACACCAATTTATTTTTTTTTAAAAACATTTTATAATGAAATAAAACAGATTAGAAACACATTCCTGTTTCGGTGTATAGACGCGATAGGCATGCTAATGGCACATATTCACATGTTCCATTTTAAACTGTTGCTGATTACTTAATGTGTTTGTTCTTGGTTATTAGTGCAATGGTAATTGTGATTCTCATTTTAATCTAGTTTTACAGTTTGGTTTCACAACAATATTTGTTGCTGCATTCCCACTGGCTCCACTCCTTGCTCTTCTAAACAATATCATTGAAATAAGGCTGGATGCTTACAAATTCGTCACACAGTGGAGACGACCATTGCCTGCAAGAGCAACAGATATAGGTAACACGATCACTGAAATGCCCTGCATAGAGCTGTGCTGCTTCCCAAGAGAATTACATGATAAAATTAATAAGCTGTCGGCTTTTTGCTGTGAAGACCCGGTAGAATTTCTACATCTCCTCCTCTGCTACAGCTGCTTCTGGAGGTTTGATTTACTTTAATTCTGTAGAGCCCGAACATATGAAGGCTTTGAATATTCCTTTCATATTTGGGGAGATTTTTCACTTGCATGTCTGGATAGGTTAAGAGGAATGTTTGTTCTCCCTCTCTCTCTCACCTCTTTCTGATTGATCTTCCAACTCTGGTCTTCCCCCTCTTTGGCCTGGATTTTTGGAATGACTCGGGATCCCGTTAAAAATTGTGGGTAAGTCCCGATTTCGGGATTCCCAAACCCACTCCCCGGCTGACCTGGAGCGCCTTTTCAGGGTGCATGCTGGTTCGGGTTGTGGGCCCCACACCCTGTACTCCCGACCTGACCGGTTTCCATTGCGGGGATGGGCATGTTCTACTCTTCCTCAATTTTCATGGAGTCAGGCCAGGTTTTTTAAAAGAGTCATGGTTCGCGGCACCTCAGAGATGTTGTCAACCGTAGTCTGTATGAGGGAACCTTTTAAAAGGTGAGTTTGAAAGGCCCTCCTTTCAAATTGTGGGGATTTTCAAGAATCACTCCGGAGGCAAAGATGTGTAGAATATGGGAAGTTTAATTCAAGCATGTGCAGGGGAGATTCCTTCTTAAAGAATCAGTGGTTACTGTAGCCATATGTGTACCTCCCCATCGTGTGACCATGTTATTCCAGCTAACCTTAACAGTTGTAAAACTCATTCAACAATATAGGGTTCTAAGGCTACATTAGTCTAGTTTTCTCAATTAATTTTAACCACATGGGAATTTCAAACATTACCTGGACTACTTCACTCCTCATGCTCCCTATGTCAAGCTATGCCCTTTCACCCACCCCCATGGACCCTCATGCCCTCCCTTGCCAAAGTATGCCCCCACCCACAACCAACATGGCCCCTCATGCCTCATATGCCAAGCTATGCCCCTTTATGCAGCCCCCATGGTCCCTCATGCCCCATGCCAAGATATGTCTCCCACCCAACCCCCTTGGCCCCTCTTGCCCCCATGCCAAGCCAAGGCAGTTCCATGCCCATTCAACCATGACAGCTTATATCAAACCAATGAACTCTATAGTGTCAAAAGGATGTGCAAAAAAAGTTTTATAAAACCAGTCATTCATTACTTTCCACTCTATTAAAAATAGTCCCTTCACAACAGCCCAATAAAAGTGTCAATCATCCAAACCCTTTAAAGAATCAATAACAAACTGCAGGCACTTGAAACCTCTTAACCTTGTGTAAATAAGTGTTATGAAATTGGCAGCAAAGATTAGAAAGTCAGAGGTGTCAATCAGGAAAGTTTTCCCTGGGACTCGGGTATTTCATCAGAATAATGGATGTCTGCATTTGCAGCCAAGCTTCATTATGTATTTTGGCTGAGAGTTACTGTCATAGATTGGCTTGGGGGCATGAGAGCCATGGGTTGAGGTGGGGGAATGGTGGTGGTTGGAGGAACTTAACTTTTGCATGGGGAACATAAGGGACCATGGGGGTGTTCGGATGAGGGGTTGGATCGGGTAGCATACCTTGTCATGGGGGCATGAGGTGCTATGGGGGTTGGGTGGGAGGCATAATTTGGCATAGGGAGCATGAGGAGCCATGGAAGGCAGGTGGAGGGGCGTACCTTGGTAAGGGGGCATGAATGGATATATGTGGGTGGAGGGCATAGCTGGTCATAAGGGCATGGGACCATGGGGGTGGGTGGGGTGGCATAGCCTGGCATGGGAGTATTGGGTGACATGGGTGGGACATGGGGAGTGTGTGGGGGGTGAGAGGTATAGAGTAAAGGGTTAACATCAGAAGCACCTGATGCTGATGTAATTATGATGCAATGTCACATGACTAACAAACAGAGTTCTGGAGGGAAGGAGAAGTCCAACCTTGTGTAGAGTTACTGAGATGTGCATAGAGCTGTAAATAAATATATATTTTTTTTATGGACTACAGTCAAAAGTACCTTTCTTAGGGAAAGTGTTAAATCTTGAAGAACCCCATCTAGACCCCAGATACAAGATGAAACATGGCAGCAGACAGCAAGTAAAAGACCCAAAAAATTCCAAGAGAAGATTACAGACCGGACAGACTGACAGATCCTTGGAAGAAGGAGAAAAAAGAAAATTGATCAAAGTCTCATCCGAAAACCTCAGAGCAGTGTGGCTGCAGCAGATGCAAGTTGAGTCACAGGTCCAGCAGCAACATCTCCAGAGCTTGGGACAAGCATGGATTCTGCGCTGCCGCTCCCAGAGTCTTTCTGAAGCACTAACGTTGCACAACAAGCTCAGCACTGGGATAACTGGAGAAAGAAGTTTCCAGATTGTTCTGACACAGCAGTTGATAAAGGCTGAGTTGTTTAAAATCCCAGAAGGAAATTTTAAACAACTGCCACAACTTATATTTTCAATTGGTGTGTTTTGAGTTGCAGCTCTAAATTCAGGAATAAGACCACCAGTTCTCGAGAGGTTTTTATATCAAACTAAATGAAACAGTTATTAATTTACAACAAATTAAGCACATGCACATGGCTACAAATTACTACTATCATAACTTTTAACAAATTCCTAGATTAATCTCCACTAAGGCAACAATAACCAATAGACTTAACCAGTCACCAGGAAAAGCATTTTCACCTTACAAATTCTAAACAAGGTTCCTTTCACCTTGGTTCCTTTGCAGACAGTTGTAGGCTTACAGGCTTAGATCTTACATGCTTCTGACCTACACACACAAACTGCCCTCAGGTTATGGATAGCCATCCCTTTTGAATGTAAATTCTCACTGTATCACCAGGCCTTTTGAACTCCACCTCTTCTAACAATAAAACCCCTTTCATAGTAACAATTTTATTAGTAGCGTAAACATATGGCTTGGTGTCTCCTAGCTAGGTGCAAGATTTCACCCCCACTCTTGAATGCTCCATTCAACAAAATGCAAATGTCCCCTCTACCTACTCTTTACATCTCAAAACTACTATACATCAAAGCACCCAGTCTAGCTGGCTTTAATCCAATTAACACACACACAGACTAAACCTCTATTTTTTAAAAATTCCAATAACATTATATATATCTCTTCCTGACACAGATATAGAACAGCTTCAAGGTTGCACAAGAAGGAACAAAAAGATCAGATCCATACTCCATGCAGTTGGAGCTATTGCTGACGACGTGATAGCCAGACAGGGAATTGATGAGGCTTCAAGCTCTTCCGATGAAGTCTTCCAGGCAGTCGATTTGTAATGTAGCATTCAAAAAAAATTTAATCATCGAACAAGCAAAATTTGATAAGAGAAAGGATTCATTCATCAATGACCTATAAAGCTTGGCAGAAAATTGTGACTGTGAAATATTGAGGGATGAATTGATTTGTGATCACAGAGTAGTTGGGATGAAGCACCATCAGATCACATGCAAGTGATGGAAGATCTAAATTTAATTGAGGCAGTACAGATTGAGTTTTAGACTGACCTCGGAAAGTAAAATAGAACAGTTGTTTGTGGCAAAAGTGATGTCCCTTGGAAACAAATGTGTGAGGCTTTTCAATATCTTGGACAGAAAAAGAAGACACAGAGAAACAAAAGTCCATGAAATTAGGAAAAAGTGTGCCAATCACCATCTTGAAATGCTCTCGGTATGTCAGGGAAGATCTACACAAACAGGAAGAATGCCCAACAGGGGGAGTAGAGTGCCACACAACTGTAGGGGAAGTTAGGACATTTTAAATTGTCTGCTGATCTAAAACACAGCCCAAAAAGAAAGGAAAAATAACAAGGCCAAACCAGACACAAGAAGTGGAAGAACCGCAGAAAAAGGTGAATAACTTTCCGAGGGGAAATAAATGAAACAGAAAATAAATACATGAGCATTAAATTTGAAGTGGACAGACAGCCCACAGAGTTTAAAATTAGACACCAGGGCAGGTGTTTTAGTCGTATCTGATGAAGTAAAGTGGCTTCAGCACATTACACTTAGCCGTCATCCATCCAGTGACAAGGTCCAAGTGGGACTAAACTGAAAGTCATGGGATAACACCCGGCAAAATTGAAATACAAGGATAGAGAAATTGTTGAACCTTTGTATGTCATATAGAACCAAGAATATTCGTTATTAGGCAGGAAGACATGCTTACAATTGAGTCTGACTCACAAAGTAGATGAAGTTGCTGTTGAGTAGTACATTCAGGAATGAATTTCAACCATTATTTACAGACTTGGGAAAGCTGAAAATCGAATATCATGTAATCCTAAGAGCTGATGCTAAACCAATCTGCCTCTGCATACCAAGGAAAGCATGTCACCCACTCTTGGGCGAAGTCAAGAGTGAAATTAAGCACATGTTACAGTAGAGGGTTATCGCTCCAGTAACCATTCTGACAAAGTGGTGTTCTGGAATGGTCACAGCCCCAAAGCCTAATGGCTCAATTAGAATGTGTGTGGACTTGACTGAAACAAACAAATCACTAGAGCATGAGATCCACCCGATAACCTTAAGAATGAAAGTCTTGCCAAACTATTTGCTAAAAGTACCCTATTCCTCAAATTAGGTGCAAACAGGGGTTTTTGGCAGTTGCCTCTGAACAGACCACATTTAAAACAGCATTCGATTGTTCTTGCTTTAATAATTAACCATTCGGAATTGCTTCTGCACCAGAAATATTCCAAGGACAATGTCTCAGACCTAGAAGACATGTAAGGAGTAATATTGAATGAAAGTGGGCAGACGACCCGGTATTGTCCTAGGCACCGGAAACGACAGCAGCAATCGCAGCCCTGTCAACCCTGCAAAATCCTCCTTACTAACATCTGGGGGCTAGTGCCAAAATTGGGAGAGCTGTTTCACAGACTAGTCAAGCAACAGCCTGATATAGTCATCCTCACGGAATCATATCTCACAGATAATGTCCCAGACACCACCACCACCATCCCTGGGTATTTCCTGGCCCACCGACAGGACAGATGCAGCAGAGGTAGCGGCACAGTGGTATACGGTTAGGAGGGAGTTGCCCTGGGAGTCCTCAACATTGACTCTGGACCCCATGAAGTCTCATGGCATCAGGTCAAACGTGGGCAAGGAAACCTCCAGCTGATTACCACATACCACCTTCCCTCAGCTGATGAATCAGTGCTCCTCCATGTTGAACACCACTTGGAGGAAGCAATGAGGATGACAAGGGCACAGAATGTACTCTGGATGGGGGACTTCAATCCCCATTACCAAGAGTGGCTCAGTAGCAGCACTACTGACCGAGCTGGGCGTGTCCTAAAGGACACAACTGCTAGATTGGGTCTGCGGCAGATGATGAGGGAACCAACATGAGGGAAAAATATACTTGACCTCATCCTCACCAACTCACTTGCCGCAGATGCATCTGTCGATGACAGTATCAGTAGGATACTGTCGTTGTGGAGACAAAGTCCAGCCTTCACATGAGGATACTCTCCAGCGTGGATAATCCATCTCGGCCTCCTCCAAAGGTCCCCAGCATCACAGATGCCAGTTTTCAGCCAATTTGATTCTTTCCACGTGATATCAAGAAACGACTGAAGGCACTGGATACTGCAAAGTCTATGGGCCCTGACAATATTCCGGCAATAGTACTGAAGACTTGAGCTCCAGAACTTGCCCCGCCCCTAGCCAAGCTGTTCCAATACACCTACAACACCGACATCTAGCCGACTCTGTGAAAAATTGCCCAGGTATGTCCTGTACTCCTGTTCATGAAAAGCAGGACAAATTCAGCCAAGCCAATTTCCGCCCCATCAGTTTACTCTCAATAAAGTAATGGAAGGGGTCATCAACATGCTATCAAGCGGCACTTGCTTAGCAATAACCTGCTCACTGACGCCCAGTTTGGGTTCCTCCAGGGCCACTCAGATCCTGATCTCATTACAGCCTTGGTTCAAACATGGACAAAAGAGGTGAACTCCCAAGGTGAAGTGAGAGTGACTGCCCTTGACATCAAGGCCGCATTTGACCAAGTATGTCATCAAGGAGCCCTAGCAAAACTGAAGTCAATGGGAATTAGGGGAAAACTCTCCGGTGGTTGGAGTCATACCAAGCAGAAAGGAAGATGGTTGTGGTTGTTGGAGGTCAGTCATCTCAGCTCCAGGACATCACTGCAGGAGTTCCTCAGGGTAGTGTTCTAGGCCCAACCATCGTCAGCTACTTCATCAATGACCTTCCGTCATAAGGTCAGAAGTGGGGATGTTCACTGATGATTGCACAATGTTCAGCACCATTCACAACTCCTCAGATACTGAAGCAGTCTGTGTCCAAATGCAGCAAGGCCTGGACGGTATCCAGGCTTGGGCTGACAAGCGGCACACAAGTGTCAGGCAATGATCATCTCCACCAAGAGAGAATCCAATCATCACCCCCTGATCTCCAATGGCATTACCATCACTGAATCCCCCACTATCAACATCCTGGTGATTATCATTGGTCAGAAACTGAACTGGACAAGCCATATAAATACTGTGGCTACAAGATCAGGTCAGAAACTAAGAACCCTGTGACGAGTAACTCACCTCCTGACCACCACCCCCCCCCCCGCCCCCCAAAAGCCTGTCCACCATCTGCAAGGCACAAGTCAGGAGTGTGATGGAATATTCCCCACTTGCCTGGACGAGTGCAGCTCCCACAACACTCAAGAAGCTTGACACCATCCAGGACAAAGCAGACCGCTTGATTGGCACCACACCCACAAACATTCACCCCCTCCACCATCTATGCACAGTAGAAACAGTGTGTACCGTCTCCAAAATGCACTGCAGGAATTCACTAAGGCTTCTCCGAACCTTCCAAACCCACGACCACTACCATGTAGAAGGACAAGGGCAGCAGATAGATGGGTATATCACCGCCTGGAAGTTCCTCTCCAAGTCACTCACCATCCTGACTTGGAAATATATCGCCATTCCTTCACTGTCACTGGGTCAAAACCCTGGAACTCCCTTCCTAACAGCACTGTGGGTGTACCCACACCACATGGACCGCAGCAGTTTAAGAAGGCAGCTCACCACCACCTCCTGAAGGGCATCTAGGGATGGGCAATAAGTGCTGTCCCAGTGAAGCCCACATCCTCTGAATGATTACAAAAAAATTGCCATATGGACAGTATGGTCACACTCAGCCCATTGAGGGAAGAACACAACTGTCAAGTGAGTTCAGTCCTCTAAGTTCTACAGGAAACAGGTTTGACGTTGAATGATAAATGTAAATTTGCAAAGCCAATGATTAAATTCCTAGGGCACTTGTGCAAGCTTCAGGAGTAACAGCTGAGCCACAGAAAACCAACATGATCAGAAAATTCCCACAACCCAAGAACATTACATAGCTACAAAGGTTCCTTGGAATGGTCAACCAAGTAGGCATGTTCCGACCAAATTTGGCATAAATCTATGAGCTGTTGAGAGACAAGGTCAGCAGTGGTGCTGGAATGTGGAACAGCCAAAAGCTTTTGGGAAAATCAAAAATCTTCCAATTTCACCTGAAATTCTAGCGCACTATGATCCAGAGCTGCTGACCATAGTAGCAGCAGATGCATTGTCCACAGGTCTGGGTGCAGTTCTATTTCACGTTCAAAAAGATGGTAAAAGAAGATCAGTTTATTATGCCTCAAGCTCACTCACAGACGCAGAGGAAAGGTGCGAAACAGCTGAGAAAGAAGCATAAGCAGCAACGCGGGTGTGCGAGTTCCCAGATTACGTGATGTGTTATGGCTGGGATGAGAGGATTGCACAGCTGACCTAGCCCCACTACTTCACAGGTCATACCATTTGCTTAAAAGTTTAATTTACTCACCATTGTGGCTAATTGTTTACGTTCACCACTGGTACCCAGAATAAAAGAGACTTTAACCAGGCTTCTTTCAATAAACAGCAAACTTATTAGTTCATTATAAAACTAGTCTTGACAAATAGAAAGGCAAAGCTTGTTAACATACAGTATGCAGTATGAAATTATACTAATTACTCTTTCGAGGTAACCTAGGTTTCATTATCATGAACACACACACACATGTGCGTACACACGTGCACACACACACTGAAATAAAAATAGAAATGGAGGAATTCTGCCAAAAGTTAAAAGTCAAAGGTTCCAAGGCTAAGGATAGATGGTGGAGTCCTTGAAATGGCGTCCGGGTTATACGGTTAATCTCTCAGCACTGATTCGTGAAATGATCAATGACTCTGGCAATGTTTCTCAGGCTAGCTTGAGGCCCATTTGCAGATACTCTATCTAAGCACAAAGCAACTTAGGAGCAGCTTATATTCACTTCTGGCTGTGGACTGGCTCTGGGCTGCAAAAAGGGCTGCTGTCTTCCTTTTCAAGCAGTTGGTCCTTCTCTTCTCAAAAGCAAAACTAACTTTAAACCTCAGTTTTCCAGGCATAGTTTTTTCCCAGAGCCATAAAACCCATGTGACCTCATGCACACAGTTCACCTGGGTCAAGAGGTTTACGTTTTTTTTTTACCTGCTTAATTACCCTTTCTTGTAAAAGGATCCTTTTCCAGGGATAGCAATTGGAGTCCTGATATAACCCTTTATGGGACACTGTCTTTTAAAACACAAATTCTTCCAGAGTTTCCATAATCCTTGAAGATGAACCATTTCCTGTGATTAAAGTGTTCATGATAGACGGGATTATAGTTTAAAATTGAAACTAACCACAAGACTTTGGTCATTCTTCTAACCTAAAGATGCCGCCTCGAATTCAACGTTTCAGACTTAGAATAATGAGGTATGATTCAGTAACTGAGTACATTCAAGGGAATTACCAGATGACAGCAGATGCACACCAAGAATACCAGTGGAAAGAACCAACATGGATGATTTGAATTTGATTGAGGAGTTGGAAGCATATACTTCACTCATTACCAAATGCTTACCGGCCACTTGTAAGAGATTACAGGAGATTAAACATGCACAACAGCAGGATGGCAAATGTATCCAAATCATGGAACACTGCCAGAAAGGATGGCCAGATTGTACTCCTAACAATCCAGTACTACGCCAGTACTTAGAAGAGAGAAATCATCTCGCAATCATGGATGATTTCTTAGTTTTTAATGGCACACTAGTCATCCCTAGAACATTTTGACTTTATTCTCCAAAAAACTTCATCGAGGTCACTTGGGGATAGAAAAATATCGAGCAAGAGCCCAGCAGTCAGTCTGATGGCCAGGCATTAGTCATACTGTAGAAGAACTAATCTCAAATTGCCTTACATGTGCAGTGAAAAGCCAAGAGCAGAGTGAACCCACTGGCACCCTCCATTTGTCCATCGAGGCCATGGCAGATTTATTTGAGGTTAAAGGCAAAGTATTTATTATTGTCATTGATTAGCATTCCAGATGGATTTAAATTAACAGGCTGCACAGCATCAAAGTGGAGGCAGTCATTCAATCACTGAAAAGAACCTTGCAACACGTGGCACCCCGGACATTGTACTGTTAGAGTTTGCTAAAGAATTATTCCAGAGCCTTGTGAAGAAACATGATTTTATGCACATTACTAGCTCACCTAGATATCCTCAGGTGAATGGAGAAGCTGAAAGGGGAGTTCGAAAAATCAAAGAGTTGATGGAAAAGGACGATATTAACTTAGCCCTGCTTAGTTACCGAACCGAACCTCTACAACATGGGTTCTCACCATCAAAGTTGTTAATGAGAAGACAACTAAGAATGCAAGTCCAGCTCTGCAACAGAAACCACAACCTGATATTACCTCATGTGATCGTGAGAGAGTTAAAAAGTGTGAGGAGCGACAGAGACACAGACTTGTAACTTCAACCTCAAGCACACAGCACCAGACTAAAATTGCTACAGCTCGGGGAGAAAGTGTGGATATGAGACCAACAGAAAGAAGGCATAATAATAGAAAGAACTCCATAACCGAGATCTTACGGGATTGAGACAGACCAGGGAAATATAAGGAGAAACTGAGGCACCTTGATATCCTTGGAAATGAAGCGAATAGAAACTTGGGCATACTATTCAGATCCGAACAGAGATAAGGAACAAGAAACAAGACAAAGTTCTACAGCCACCCAGCAGAAGGACATTCCTATCAAACGAAGAGAGAGTGCAGAGTGTCCTCGACTTCAAAAAGAAATCAGAACAAGATCAGGGAGATTGGTCAAGGCACCTCCGAGACTAACCCTGTGAAGTCTGAGACTTTGCGGTGAGATGTAAGTGGATGGAAATAGAGGGGGTAAAGATTTGGGGAGATGGGGGGTGGAGATGTAGAATAAAGGCTGAACATTCAAAGCACCTGATGCTGATGTAGCTATGATGCGTGTCACACGACATCTGGAGGGAAGGAGAAGTCCAACCTTGTGATGAGTTACTGAGATGTACATAGAGCTGTAAATAAATAATAATACTTTTTTATGAACTACAGTCCAAAGTAACTTTCCTAGGGAAAGCCCATCTGTGCTTGAACACAAGACAAAACAACAGGGCCTGTGGGCTGAGGGCTGGAGGATCTTTCTGTGTTTATTTTAACTGGGACAAAGTCCCACAGCACCAAGGCGAGGCCTTGTAAGCAGCCTGCCTCCATGCCGGGGAGCCCATGTGGCTGGTTGCCTCCGACCTCTTTCCCAGATCTGACTGCAGCCCATCCCTGCCCCCTGGCAATGAAGATCCCGTCTTTGCGAGCACTTTCCCCCGAGGTGGGCAGGCGGAGCTGGGAATTTTTCCGACTCCCGCTACCAGCCTCGGTGGTGAAAATCCTGGCCTATTTTATTTCTGCATTGGAAATGTTCTGGAGGCCTCGCACATTCTCATTCCTCCCTAGATCTTGCCAGTGTTGAAATCCAAGCTCATTATGCAATGTCCTGTTTCGTTGCTTTCCCGTGACCTGCGGAGCTTTGCTTGGCAATTCCTTCATCCTGAATCAGATTTAGAAAGCCCACACCTGGCATCACACAATGACTACTTCCTGATTTATTCTGTCCTCCCCGCCCTTCTTCAAACTGGTATTCTGCTGTGCTTAATTGTTTCGGTTCACCTCCTTGATTTTCCTGTAAATAAAAGAAATGTTACATTCTTTTAAATTGTCTGTTGACATATCCAGCAACCGAGAAATGGAAAAAAGGAACACAGGTTGCTGGTTTTCCATCTGTGTTGTTTGTAGCCTGTCCTTGGTATTGTTTAGTGTCCAGCAGGGAGATCTCAAAGGAATCTCGCTGCCTAGATTTTAGAAGCAAAGTGTTCCTTTGCCTGAGCTGAAAATGAAGCTCACAGGAATTCCTGGGGATAGTCTCACATTTACATTAAAACTATCTTTTGAAAGTAAAGCCTCTGGAACTCAGATGGAATGAAGTCTCTCGGAGTTCAAGCAGACACAGTAAGGACTGTGTTCCCATGCACCACCTCCAGTTCCCAGGAACATAGGAACAAGAGTCGGCCATTTTGCTGCTTGAGCCTATTCCACCATTCAATAATATCATGGCTGATCTGTGGCGCAGCGATGCTCACTGTGCTTGATTGGTTATGCCTGGGTGTGGGCTTAGAGAAAAGTAAACAAACCTGTAGAAAGTGCTGGAAGCTAGAGCTGAAGCATAGAGCAGACATTTTAATGTGAGTAAAACCTGTTATCAGCGTCATCTTTGTATAGTTCTGAGATATACAATATATAACATGGCCGAACTCCATTTCCCTTTGTCCCATATCGCTTAATACCTTTGGCTAATAAAAAATCTAGCAATGTCAGTTTTAAAATAAACAAGTGCCATTCGTGGAAAAGAGTCTCAAACTCCTACCAACCTTTGCATGTGGAGATATTTTCTAATTTCACTCCTGACTCTAAATGTATGGCCTCTAGCGTTCCCAAACGGTGGAAGTAATTTATTTCTACCTGCCCTAGCCACCCTCTTCTACAGCAGAATGCACAAGGACGTAATCTTAATGGCAGAGACTTGTACTCATCCCAGGACTGCAAACATCAGGGGACAGAAATTGGTATTTGCACTGATTCAGCTGTAATCTAAAATCTAATTAGTTCACTTGTTTCTGCTACAGTATAGTGTTTAAATGGCATCAGGCTGAATTAACTTGCTAATAAATGGGTCCCAAAGTCTGGCACTGGAGGAAGCTCTAAGGTGGCTTACTGAGAGACTGATGACATCAACTAGAATACTGCAGGAGATAGCTGAAGCTTTAATTATGCTCACCCACAAGAAGTCAATTTTTAAATTATCCAAGTAATTAGGAGGATAAGCTTTTTGAATAATAAGTTGTATAACTTAATGCAATTCAACTGCCCATTTAATTTGATTTAATATCATACTTTTATTGCATATATATTTTATTACGTATATATTTGGGGAGGCGATGGCATAGTGGTATTGTCACTGGGCTAGTAATCTAGAGACCGTGCGTCATGCTCTAGGGTTTGAATCCCGCCACAGCAGATAGTGGAATTTGACTTCAATAAAAATCTTGAATTAAAAGTCTAATGATGACTGTGAAACCATTGTTGATTGTTGTAAAAACCCTTCTGGTTAACTACTGCCGTTTAGGGAAGGAAATCTGTCGTCCTTACCTGGTCTGGCCCACATGTGACTCCAGACCAAAAGCAATGTGATTGACTCTGAAATGGCCTCTGAAACGGCCTAGCAAGCTACTGAGTTGTATCAAACCACTACAAAGTCACAAAAAAGGAGTGGAACCAGCATCAACCTAGGCACCGGAAATGACAATGGCAATCTCAATCCTGTCGACCCTGCAAAGTCCTCTTTACTAACATCTGGGAGCGAATGCCATTTTGGGAGAGCTGTCTCACAGACTTACATAATCATCCTCTTGGAATCGCATCTTACAGATAATGTCCCAGACATCAACATCATCATCCCTGGGTATGTCCTGTCCCAACAGCAGGACAGACCCAGCAGAGGTGGCGGCACAGTGGTGTACAGTCAGGAGGGAGTTGCCCGGGGAGTCCTCAACATCGACTCTGGACCCGATGAAGTTTCATGGCACCAGGTCAAACGTGGGCAAGGAAACCTCCTGCTGAATACCACGTACCGCCCACCGCCCTCTCTCAGATGATGAATCAGTGCTGCTCCATGTTGAACACCACTTGGAGGAAGCACTGAAAGGTGGCAAGGGCACAGAATGTACTCTGAGTGGGGGACTTCAATGTCCATCACCAAGAGTGGCTCGGTAGCACCACTACTGACCGAGCTGGCCAAGTCCTAAATGACATAGCTGCTAGACTGGGTCTGCGGCAGGTGGTGAGGGAACCAACAAGAGGCAAAAACATACTTGACCTCATCCTCACCAACCTGCCTGCCGCAGATGCACCTGTCCATGACAATATCGGCAGGAGTGGACACTGCACAGTCATTGTGGAGACAAAGTCCCACCTTCACATTGAGGATACCCTCCATCATGTTGTGTGGCATTACCACCGTGCTAAATGGGATAGATTTTGAACAGATCTAGCAGCTCAAGACTGGGTATCCATGAGGCGCTGTGGGCCATCAGCAGCAGCAGCAGAATTGTACTCGAACACAATCTATAATCTCATGGCCTGGCATACCCCCCACTCTACCATTATCATCAAGCCAGCAGATCAACCCTGGTTCAATGAAGAGTGCAGGAGGGCATGACAGGACAGCACCAGGCATACCTAAAAATGAGGTGTCAACCTGGTGAAGCTACAACACAGGACTACTTGCATACCAAACAGCATAAGCAGCAAGTGATAGACAGAGCTAAGCGATCCAACAATAAACGAAGCAGATCTAAGCTCTGCAATCCTGCCACATCCAGCCGAGAATGGTGGTGGACAATTAAACAACTCAGTGGAGGAGGAGGCTCCACAAATATCCCCATCCTCAATGATGGGGGAGCCCAGCACATCAGTGCAAAAGATAAGGCTGAAGCATTTGCAACAATCTTCAGCCAGAAGTGTTGAGTGGATAATCCATCTCAACCTCCTCCGGAGGTCCCCAGCATCACAGATGCCAGTCTTCAACCAATTCAATTCACTCCACGTGATATCACGAAACGGCTGAAGGCACTGGATACTGCAAAGGCTATGGGCCCTGACAATATTCCGGCAATGGTACCGAAGACTTGTGTTCCAGGACTTTCAAGCTGTTCCAGTGCAGCTACAACACTGGCATTTACCCGGCAATGTGGAAAATTGCCCAGGTATATCCTGTACACAAAAAGCAGGACAAATCCAATCCAGTCAATTACTGCCCCATCAGTCTACTCTCAATTTTCAGTAAAGTAATGAAAAGGGTCATCAACAGTGCTATCAAGCGGCACTTGCTTAGCAATAACCTGCTCACTGACGCACAATTTGAGTTCCGCCAGGGCCACTCAGCTACCGACTTCATTACAGCCTTGGTTCAAAATTAGACAAAAGAGCTTAACTCCCGAGGTGAATTGAGAGTGTCTGCATTTGACATCAGGACCACATTTGACTAAGTGTGGCATCAAGGAGCCCAAGTAAAACTGGAATCAATGGTAATCAGGGGGAAAACTCTCTGCTGGCTGGAGTCATACCTAGCAGAAAGGAAGATGGTTGTGGTTGTTGGAGGTCAGTCATCTCAGCTCCAGGACATCACTGCAGGAGTTCCTCAGGCCAACCATCTTCAGCTACCTCATCAATGACCTTCCTTCCATCATAAGGTCAGAAGTGGGGATGTTCGCTGATGATTGCACAATGTTTAGCACCATTCGCGACTTCTCAGACACTGAAGTAGTCCATGTCCAAATGCAGAAAGACCTGGACAATATCCAGTTTTACGCTGACAAGTGGCAAGTAACATTTGCGCCACACAAGTGTCAGACAATGACCATCTCCAACAAGAGAGAATCCAACCATCGCCACTTGACGTTCAATGGTATTACCATCAGGAGCCCCTACTATCAACATCAACTAAACTGGACTAGCCATATAAATGCTCTGGCTACAAGAGCAGGTCAGAGGCTAGGAATCGTGCGACAAGTTACTCACCTCCTGACTCCCCAAAGCCTGTCCATCGTCTACAAAGCACAGGTCAGGAGTGTGATGTAATACTCACCACTTGCCTGGATGAGTGCAGCTCCAACAATACTCAAGAAGCTTGATACCATCCAGGACAAAGCAGCCCACTTGATTGTCACCCCATCCACAAACATTCACTCCCTCCACCACCAACACACAGTAGCAGCAGTGTGTACCATATTCAAGATGCACTGCATGAATTCACCAAGGCTCCTTAGACAGCACCTTCCAAACCCACGACCCCTACCATCTGGAAAGACAAAGGCAGAAGATAGATTGGAAGACCACCACCTGGAAATTCCCCTCCAAGTCACTCACCTTCCTGGCTTGGAAATATATTGCCGTTTCTTCACTGTCGCTGGGTCAGAATCCTGGAACTCCCTCCCTAACAGCACTGTGGATGTACCTACACCACATGGACTGTAGTGGTTCAAGAGGGCAGCTCACCACCACCTTCTCAAGGGCAACTAGGAATGGACAGTAAATGCTGGCCCAGCCAGCGAAGCACACATCCCGCAAATTAATAAAAAAAATATGGAGTAAGGCTTCTGAAAAAATGTTTTAAATCGACACAACAGCAAGTTTTCATGTTTTGTCATAATTTTCACTGGCTATGATTTATAATTCCATTAGGTTTGAGCACCAGTGCAGGGAAATTCCTCATGAATTTCCCCAATCAACCAGCAAAACCTTGACATATGATTGGCAGACTCCAGTTAGGTGCGTACATGGAATTTCTGCTGATCTTCAGCTGATGTCACACAATGAGGAAGATTCCACAGGGAAATTTTTGGCATCAGTTTTTCACTATTCAAATGTTGTTTTTTAAAATATACCCCTGGTGTTCGTTTTTCCACCATTGCAGAATCCTTCCCTGCCTTCAGCTCAGCCTCAAGGATGTGCCCTTTACCATGGCTGATTTTCTTGGCTCCAGACAATGTTCCCAGGGAGTGCAAGAAGGGGGTATGTGGATTTGGGGGTGGGGGATTGACAATGGCTGGAGTAGGCCTATGGTAGGTATTATGTTCTATTGTGGGGTCGCTGTGCTTGCGATCCCATTTGCACGCTTATCTGTCGGCGGGTGAGTTGATAACAATATACTGCAGACGTGTATGAAATGAAACACATGCTATTTATTTACAGATAACAGAGCACTAACATGGTATGTGCTTCTCCAACCAGACCCTACTTAGACTAACCCTTGACCTTGTACCCTGCGCTACACAACAATTGGGTCATACAGTCACATGGTCAATCTGCTCACATTCTCTTTAAGATGCATTGCAGCTCAGATTACCACATCTCTCCCCCTTTACTTGAAATTACAATTTACAATATTTTAACTATTTACATAAATAAACTATTTACAAATTCAGTCTCTCTGGAGGCTTCTTCAAATGTGTTGACCGTCATCATTCTACAACTTCGGATGGTTTACCCGTGGCCTCCCTCCCAGGAGTCACCTGTTCACTAGGCTCTCAAGTCGGAATCTGTAAGTTTGTCTCTTCGACTCTCTCAGGCTCAATGGGTCCTGCAGGTACCAGCAAACCAAGCGGAGTTCCTTCCACCTGTTGTGTAGACTCCAAGGGGGAGGCTTTCACCCTCTTTCGGGCCCCATTGCAGGCCCCTCCCCTCCAAATTCAACAATATGAAGGTCAACTGTCAGGAAGGTTCTCAGAATCAGAATATTGGGCAAGGCTAAATTCAACATGGTCTGATCAGCTTCCTATTGTGTAAAAAATAAATCTTGGGGCCTTGTCAGTAATTCCGCTTTTTCTTCCTACGTGTCTTCTTTTGATGGGTTTTCTGCTGGGCAGCACTGACTTTAATCACGGCCTTCTTTTCAATTTACCTATTGGCCAGACTAGGCTCAGCTATAAGCTCAACTTGAGTGAACTCAGTGGTTGAGTCTCCCAGCATTTCCTCATCTGTCAGCACCTTTGAAAACTCAGGGGTCTCTATTATTAAAGCTTCTTGGCTTTCACGTAGCTGATTCTTCAGCTCTTCCATTTCTTTTTTTATGTTTGTTCATTGTTTCCTGAAGAATTAAGTATCGTTGTGTGTTCTTGGCTAATTTATTCTTCATCCCGGCCAGAGATATGCTGAATTTTTTTCTGTTCTTCCTCATACCTTTTTAATGGTGCAAATTGGGATCTGAGGGAACCTTGCAATATGCAAAAATCCTTCAACGGGTTTTCTTTTTCTCTTTGGAAGTTACTGACTTCAACTCGAACTCTGTGCTGAAGCATCACCTCTACGAGTTCCTTTAGTTGACTCTTTACATACTCCTTTCTCCTGCTTCTGATTGAGATCTCGGCCATCCCTCAAGATAGATCTCTCTTTACCAGTTTCTTCCAAGGAGACTCGGTCCTCTGCCTGCTATCACTATTCAGGGTAGATTAGCAGACTGGCTTCCATATTATACTGGATCCTTGCATATACCTCTTACTCATATGTCTTTGCCAATATACATCTTTAATTTAGCATCTGAATTTTCCCGCTTTAGGGAGTGGCCTCCTCCATTCAGATACTTAAATATGTGTTCCTCTATAACTGTCATGGATGACCTTGTATCCACCTCCATTCGGATGGGTTTTCCATTGACTTCTACTGTCACGTAGATTGGTTCTGTTTTACACATTTTTAAGTTGTGTAGTGAATAAATATCTGACTCTGTTTCTTCTGGTTCCTCTATTATATGAATTTCACGATTTCTGTGTTTTTGTTTGAAATTCATTGCGGTGGCATTAGAAACACTCGGTTCTTTTAAATTGTCATTTGTTTGCAGGCTGTCTCGTTCATTTTCTGGCAGCATTAATGTGGGTCTTATCTGTTAAACCATTGCTTTTTGCTGGCCTGTTAATGATGGCTGTTTCCCGCCTTTCGCAGAGCCCTGCGCTTCTGCACTATTTCTAACTGGTGTTTCCCTCCTGATGTGAAGGATGGCGCCATTTTGTGCTCCCTTGATGTCTTCTGAATCTCTGACTGCGCTCTCCATTGCGAGCACCAACTCCAGCGCCTTGCTGAAGTCGGAATTTGTTTTTGACAACAACCTTTTTTGAATGGCGTCTTCTTTAATCCCACTTACTAATCGGTATCTTAACATATCATTAATCGATGTCCCGAACTCACAGTGCTCTGTCAGTTGTTTTAAGGCTGCTGAGTAGCTACATAGCAAGCGGCCGTCTCTCCAGGGGTGCGACACCTCAAATCAAATTTAAAACGCTGCGTTGTTACCGAGAATTTCGGCTGAAAGTGGCTTTTCACTAGATTTACCAACTCATCAAAGCTCTTGGAATCTGGAGCGTTGGGTGCCGTTAGACTACGAATTAGGCCATATGTTTTACTACCACATGTCGATAAGAGGATTGCTCGCCTCTTCTCCCCCGATATGTCATTAGCCAAAAAGAAAAACAATATAATGTGACCAGTCATCAATGGCCTGATCAAACGGTTCGATGCGGCAAAATTGCAGCATACTGGAGGAGATAACTTCAACGACTATGGTGAGGCCTGTATTTACAATCGGCCTGCAAGGCATGGCTGATTCACTTCAGTTGAGTTTTCGCAGCTTTCCTTGGTGTTGTCGACTGGTCGTGTTTTGCCTCGTCGCCAGTTTTTACGTTTTACTGGAGGGTCGCTTTGCTTGCAATCCCATTTGCCCGCTCATCTGTTGGCGGGTGAGTCGATAACAATATACTGCAGACGCAGAGACGAATATGAAATGAATCACATGCAATTTATTTACACACATAACAGAGCACTAACATGGTATGTTCTTCTCCCACCAGACCCTGCTCTAGACTGACCCTTAACATTGTAGCCCGTGCTACACAGCAATTGGGTCATACAGTCACATGGTCAATCTGCTCACATTCTCTTGACGTTGTTTTGCACCTCAGATTTCCATAGTAGGCCTTTGAGGCTTCCAGAGCTCAGCATGATTGGCAATCTTTTTGCTGCCTGATACACTTTAAGCAAAAGTAAATGCAGGGCTGTTGCAAAATGGGCATTGGTAGCCTTGTGGCAGTGTTAGTGGGCTAACAATCCAGAGGTTCACACAAAGTTCTAGTGTCACAAGTTCAAATCCTGCCATGGAAATTGGGAAATTTGAATTCAATTAATTAATCTAGAATAAATTGTTAGTCTCATTTGTAATGATCATGAATCTACCAGGCTGTTGTAAAAACCCATCTAGATTACTGACGTTATTTGGGGAGGAGATCTTCTGTCTTTACTCAGTCTGGCCTACATGTGACTGCAAACGCATAGCCATGTGGTCTTAACTGTTCGTTGTGAAATCAAACAGTCAAACTAGATTAAAATGAGAATCACAATTACCATAAAATTATCAAGATTGTTTTACCTGGGGCAAGTGGACCTGGTGATGTAACACTCCTGTATATCTCTGTATTTTAATTGTGTGTTTATAATATGATTGGAATGGCTGATTTGAAGTATACGTAGGTCTGCATTTTTCCCGCGTCAGGCAGGAGCGGCCACGGAGCTGACCGCCGTCTGCGATCGGCTCTGCGCCGCCATTTTATGCGGGCAGATCAGTTAAGGCCCTCCCAGTGTAATATGCGAGTGGTAGGTTGGACGGGCAGCATAACATTAATGTTAATTCCCTGTTTAATGGCCTTAATTGGCCTATCAATTATCGGCTGGTGCGCAGCCGACTCCGTCGCCCGCCCTACGAACAATACATCACAAGACAGGGCGATGATGTTGGGACGCACGCCCGAGGTCATCGCGCGTAATTTTACCTTCCTGCGTTTTGGGCCCTCCCCCGCACGCCGAATGTAAAATCCTGGCCATAGGGAAAGGTTTCAGCTATCAGGCATCGGGTCCATTGTTCCTCATCCCATAGATTACTGCCAAATTGCTACTGGCATTTTCTACCCTTCTTCTTGTGGGGGGAAAAAAGCTGCCCTGTTTTAGGGAAAGCTTTAACCCTGCAGTTTGTGTGGTTTTATCCCTCACAACGTGCTAACAAATCTGTGTTGCTCACTGTGTGCCTGTGCCGAGGCAATTGTCATTTTACGTTAAAATACACATAAGACCTACCTTGGAGTGCGCTGATCCAGCTTAAGAATGAGATTTGTCAGAATATAAGAGTACGTTGCAAAGTATGCTGATGTTTGTGGAGGTAAACAGGCATGCAGTTCATTGCTTAATAAGGCTGTGTTTCCTGACAAGTGTGTAATAATGCTGCACCACAGCTACAGTGAGTATTTTTTCAGGATTCAGGTGGTATTACCCCGTGTTGTCAGATATGTTTTAGGGAAGGCTTCACGTCATAAATGGGTATTAACTCTTTATAAGAGTGAAATGGTGTTAGTTCTGGATTATCTACAAGTAAGAGGAAATATGGCCAGAGGTATATTCTGCAGCATTGAAGGTGTAAAAGGTTTGAGCTAGTGATCTGTATCACAAGATGTTCCATTGTGAACATTTGGGCATTGGGCAGAATTGGGACTAACATGCAAATCCCATATTTCGGTCATTGAGTATGTTTAAAGCAGAGATTGACAGGTTTCTAAATACCAATGACATAAAGGGATAAGCGGATAGCGTGTGGGTAAAAGGCAGTGAAGTGGATGATCAACCATGATCACTTTGAATGGTGGAACAGGCTCGATGGGCTGAACGGCCTACTCCTGCTCCTCTGTCCTATGTTCCTATAGCAAAGAACTTTATGTCTTTAATCACAGTCGTGTTGAGAGGCCTTTTGGGCAAAGAGGTAAGTGTTTTCAGTGTTGGCATTTTAAAACAAAGTGCATTCAGGTGGGTTTAAAAGAAGGCACTGAGATGAAAAGTCATTCAAATACTAAATATACCTGGAGTCTTTAGACAATAAACACTTTTATAGCTTGTTTCAGTGACTGATAAGTCCCTTTTACCCAATAAACTGGAAAGTCTCCAGTTCCAGGCACTCAGTGAAGAAGGAACTTGCGTTTATATAATGCATTTCACATCCCCAAAGTATGTCAAATCCAGTGAAGCACAATTGAGGTATGGTCACAGTTTTAATATAGGAAACATGGCAGCCTGTTGTACACAGCAAGTCGCCTTTTAAAACAATGAAATAAATGAGCAGAGAATCTGTTTTTAGGTCTTTGTTGAAGGATGAGATTTAACAAGACATCAGGGAGAACTTCCCTATCCTCCTTTGATTGTCCCATGGGATTTTTAACAACAATAGTATTTATATAATGACTCTAAAGCAATAAAATACCCCAAGCCATTTTACAGGAGTGTTATAAAACAAAATATTACACTAAGGAGATACATAAGGAGATATTCGGGCACATGACCAAAGGTTTGATCAAAGAGGCACATTTTAAGCAATGCCTGAAAGGAGTGAGTGAGAGGTGGAGAGGTTTAGGAAGGTAATTCCAGAGTTTAGGGTCCAGGCAGCTGAAGGCAAAACCACCAAAGGGAGAGTGGTTAAAATGCTCAAGAGGCCAGAATTTTTTTTTATTATTCTTTTGTGGGAATGTGGGCATCACTGGCCAGGTCAGCATTTATTGCCCATCCTTAATTGCTCTTGTTCAGAGGACATTTAAGAGTCAACCACATTGCTGTGGATCTGGAATCACATGTAGGCCAGACCAGGTAAGGATGCCAGATTGATGGGTTTTTGCATCAATCAACAATGGTTTCATGGTCATTATCAGACTTTAAATTCCAGATTTTTGTTGAATTCAAATTCCACCATCTGCCATGGTGGGATTCAAACTTGGGTCCCCAGAGCATTACCCTGGGTCTCTGGATTACTAGTCCAGTGATAATACCACTGCACCATCCCTCCCTCCAGAATTTGAGGAGTGCAGATATCTTGGAGGGTTGCGGTGCTGTGGGAGATTTCAGAGGTATAGAGGGATTTGAAGGCAAGGGTGAGAATTTTAAATTTGAGGTGTTGCTTAACCTGTGACAATACAGATCAGCGAACACAAGGGTGATAGACGAACAGGATTTTGGTGCAAGTTAGCACATGACCAGCAGAGCTTTAGATGACTTCAAGTTTACAGAAGATAGAATGTGGGAGACCAACCGGAAGTGCATTAGAACAGCATCCACCTAAAAGGACAGACAGGGCCTCAGTTCAATGTCATACCCAAAGGACAGTATCTCCAACAGAGCAGTGCTCTCTGATTATCCCATAGAAATATCAGTCCGGATTATGTGATCAACTTCTATAGCTTGAACTCATGATCTTCTACTTCAGAGACAAGTGTGCTACAGTGGAACCAAGGTTGACACCAGTTTGTACAGATTATTGAAAAATATGTTTTAGCAAATGAAAAAAAATTAGAAACAAGTCTATGCATCAGTATAAAAAGGAATGTCCTGAAGTGAACAGATTTATACTTTCAATTAGACTGTGGCTAGAATTCTAATGAATAAAAACATCTGTGCTTATGTTCCCTGGTGGTCCTCGTTGAGTAAAGGGTTAACGCTAATAATAAGTACTGAGCATGTGCAGAAGGAGCTATGTCATAGTGATATCACTCACTGAGAGGAGATGAGTGAGAAGCACCTTAGAGAGGAGTTGTAGCTTTGTTCTGATGTTCTGCAATCTTGTATATAGTTAGTTGTTTAAATAAAAGAGTTTTGAAGGAAAGACCATTGCCTCCAGCAAGGTAAGCAACCAATGCCTCCTGAGATAATTCAACAATAACAGAGGGTGGCAGCAGTGACTACACCCACAGAGAAACAGTAAGAAATGATGGGAAAAGCCTGAAGAGAAATTCAGCAGCGGTACAGAGCAGTGGGTAAAGGACTTTGAGGCCAACCCAGCAACCACACCGGAGAGGAAAAACACAAGGACACAGCCCAGCGGCTAGCAAGACAAGCGTGTCAGAAAAGAAAACCTCGACCTAGGGTAAGAAATGGCTAATACCTCACCTCTCCTTGAATCGTTCCAAAATGGGGGAGGGCCCCAGACAGGCTGAACAATGGCAAAATTGGCAAAGGCATTTCAGCCAGTATCGCAAGACTTCAGGCCTTGCATGTAAAAATAACAAAGACCAAGTCAGCACTTTGTCCAGGATGCTCCCAACAGTATATAACAATGTGCTGACAGACAGGGGCTGAACAGAGAGATAGCCTCCTACGAGGATGTCATCGGAGCTTTTGACTCATACTTCAGTCTCCATAGAAATATTGTGATAGAGAGGACAAAATTTAATCAATACAGTCAAAAACAGCGTGAAGACATTCGGGAAGACTGGTGAAACCACCAAGGACACTATCCCTTTAAAAGCAGAGACTTTGTGGGGAAGCATGAGGAGGATGTGTATACGTGGGGAATAAAGATTCGGTGGGGGTGGGGACATGTAGAGTAAAGGGTTAAGTCTAACAATAGTTACTGAGCATGTGCATAAGGAGCTACGTCATAGTGACGTCACTCACTGAGAGGAGATGAGTGAGAAGCACCTTAGAGAGGAGCTGTACCTATGTCCTGATGTTCTGGAACCTTGTATATGGTTAGTTATGTAAATAAAAGAGTTTTGAAGGAAAGACCATTGCCTCCAGCAAGACCTCATCTTGAGTAAGAAACCGATGTCTGCTGAGATAACCCAACAATAACAGAGCCTTTGCCATCCTTTCTCCATTTAGTGTAGTCTGGGAGTAGTCTGGGATGTGAGGGTGGATACTTGTGCTGGTGAAAGTCTTTCAATTAATATGCAGGACCTATAGTTTAATAAGGTTTTTTAATGGGGAGCTGGTGCTTTAGTGGGAACGATACTGGACTAGCAATCCAGAGGCCCAGGCTAATGCTCTGGGGACATGGGTTCAAATCACACCATGGTGGCTGGTGGAATTTAAATTCAATTAATAAAATCTCGAATTATAAAGTTAGTCTCAGTAATGGTGTCCATGAAACTGTTGTTGATCGTTGTAAAAACCCATGTCCTTTGTGAAAGGATTTCCTTCCTTTAGGGAATCTGCCATCTTTACCTGGCCTGGCCTACATGTGACTCCAGACCCACAGCCACGTGGGTTGACTCTTAACTGACCTCTGGAATGGCCTAGAAAGCCACTCAATTCAAGGGCTATTAGGGATGGGCAACAAGTGATGGCCTTGCCAGTGATGCCCACATCCCATGAAAGAATACATTTTTAAAAAGTTTTATGAGTGCTATGGAATAGCGCCCAGTCCACAGCTTGGTATTTGGGATTGTATTTATTCTTTCACGGGACATGGGCATTGTTGGCTGGGCCAGCATTTATTTCCCATCCCTAATTTCCCTTGAGAAGCTGGTGATGAGCCGCCGCCTTGAATCGCTGCAGTCCATGTGGTGTAGGTACATCCACAGTGCTGTTGAGGAGAGAGTTCTATGATTTTGACCCAGCGACAGTGAAGGAACGGTGATTTGGTTCCAAGCTAGGATGGTGTGTGACCTTGAGGGGAACTTGCAGGTGGTGATGTTCCCATGCATCCACTACCCTTGTCCTTCCTGTGGTAGAGGTTGTTGGTTTGGAAGATGCTGTTGAAGGGGCCCTCATTAATTGCTGCAGTGCACCTTGCTGGTACACACTGCTGCTACTATGATTCGATAGCGGAGGGAGTGAATTTTTAAGGTGATGGGCAACATGCCAATCCAGCTTTGGCCTGGATGGTGTTGAGCTTCTTGAGTGTTGTTGAAATTGCGCTCATCCAAGCTTTGGGGGAGTCTTTAGGTGAATTTCTCACCACAGTTTTCCCACCCTCAGGCCTGCTCTTGCAGCCATAGTATTTATGTGACCGGTCCAGTTCAGTTTCTGGAAAATGGTGACCCCCCCAGGGTGTTGATAACGGGGGAATTCAGTGATGGTAATGCCATTGAATGTCAAAGGAAGATGAGTAGATTCTCTCGTTAGAGGTGGTCATTGCCTGGCTTTTGTGTGGTGTGGGTATTACTTGCCATTTATCAGCCCAAGCCTGAATATTGTCCAGATCTTGCTGCATTTGGACATGGACTGTTTCAGTATCTGAGGAGTCGCGAATGGTGCTGAACATTGTGCAATCATCAGCGGACTTCCCACTTCTGACCTTATGATGGAAGGAAGGTCATTGATGAAGCAGCGGAAGGTGTTGGGCTGAGGACACTACCCTGAGGAACTCCTGCAGTAATGTCCTGGAGCTGAGATGACTGACCTCCAACAACCACAACCATCTTCCTTTGTGCTCGGTATGACTCCATTTGATAATGCAAAATGGCTGGTTTTCCAAAAGCAAACTACTTGCCTCACTTCCCAAGAAAGCGTAAGGGACGGCGATGGGCGTGTTTCGCGCCAATGACAAGACTTGATGTTTGCAACACAAACTCAGAAAATTCAACCTAAGTCTAAAGATGAAAAGCATTTTCTTCCCTTGTTGTAATACCCACAAATAGAAGATGTACTCCAAAGCTGCCTTCTAATTATAGCTTATTTCTGCTCATAGGTAGGATCATTTCGTTAAAAAAAAAATTATTCATTGGGTATGGACGTTGCTGGCCAGGCCAGCATTTATTGCCCATCCATAGTTCAGGGACATTTAAGAGTCAACCACATTCCTATGGGTCAGACAGCAGACTTCCTTAAAATTTAAAGGACATTAGTGAACTAGATGGATTTTCACAACAATTGACAATCCTTTCATGATCATCATTAGACTTTTAATTCCAGATCTTTATTGAATTCAAAATCCACATCTGCTGTGGCAGAATTCAAACCCAGGTTCCCAAAGCATTACCCTGGGTTTCTGTGTTACTAGTCCAGCAACAATACCATTATGCCACCACCTCCCCTAAGTAACCTAACTTAATCTGGTAAGTAACAACTGTTAAACGTTTCCAACAAGGGATCCAGTGTCATAGGCACACATTAATGCAGGAGCTGTTTTAGAAGGTTTAAAAGGTTTAGAACACTGAAGGTTACTGTTTAAAGCCAAGCAGGGAAGACGCTGAAGCATTTGCAATGCCGAGTGGATGATTCATCTTGGCCTCCTCCTCCGGAGGTCCCCAGCATCACAGATGCCAGTCTTCAACCAATTTGATTCACTCCATGTGATATCAAGAAATGGCTGAAGATGCTGGATACTGCAAAGGCTATGGGCCCTGACAATATTCTGGCAATAGTACTGAAGAATTGTGCTCCAGAACTTGTCATGCCCCTAGCCAAGCTGTTCCAATACAGCTACAACACTGGCATCTATCCGGCCTTATGGAAAATTGCCCAGGAAGTCCTGTACACAAAAAGCAGGACAAATCCAACCTGGCCAATTACTGCCCGATCGGTCTACTCTCAATCATCAGTAAAGTGATGGAAGGCGTCATCAACAGTGCTATCAAGCGGCACTTGTTTAGCAATAAACTGCTCACTGATGCCCAGTTTGGGTTCCGCCAGGGCCACTCAACTCCTGACCTCATTGCAGCCTTGGTTCAAACATGGACAAAAGAGCTGAACTCCCAAGGTGAGGTGAGAGTGACTGCCCTTAACATCAAGGCAACATTTGACCGAGTTTGGCATCAAGGAGCCATGGCAAAACAGAAGCCAATGGGAATCAGAGGAAAACTCTCCACTGGATGGTGTCATTTCTAGCACAAAGGAAGATGGTTCTGCTTGTTGGAGGCCAATCATCTCGGTTCCAGGACATCACTGCAGCAGTTGGACTGACAAGTGGCAAGTAACCTTTGTGCACACAATTGCCAGGCAATTACCATCTCCAACAAGGGAGAATCTAACCATTGCGCCTTGACATTCAATGGCATTACCATCGCTGAATCCCCCACTCTCAACAACCTGGGGGTTGCCATTGACCAGAACCTCATCTGGACTAGCCATATAAAACCTGTGGCTACAAGAGCAGGTCTGAGGATAAGAATCCTGCGACGAGTAACTCACCTCCTGATTCCCCAAAGCCTGTCCACCATCTACAAGGCACAAGTCAGGAATGTGATGGAATTCTTCTCACTTACATGGATGAGTACAGCTCCAACAGCACTCAAGAAGCTTGACACCATCCAGGACAAAGCAGCCCACTTGATTGGCACCCCATCCATTCCCTCCACCATCGATGCACAGTAGCAGCAGTGTGTACCATCTGCAAGATGCACTGCAGAAATACATGAAGCTTCCTTAGACAACATCTTCCAAACCCACAGCTGCTATCATCTAGAAGGACAAGGGCAGCAGACACATGGGAACACCACCAGCTGCAAGGTCCCCTCCAAGCCACTCACCAACCTGACTTGGAAATATATCGCTGTTCCTTCACTGTCGCTGAGTCAACATCCTGGAACTCCCTCCCTAACAGCACTGTGGGTGTACCTACACCACAGGGATTGCAGCGGTTGAAGAAGGCAGCTCACCACCATCTTCTCGAGGATAATTAGGGATGGGTAATAAATGGCGGCCTAGCCAGCAACACCCACATCCCATCAATAAATTTTTCAAAAGTCACTTGATCTGATAACTTTCAGAGTAATAAATCCTATTTTAGCTGTAGAATACCTTTCTCATGTACCTATCTTAATTTTTGAAGCACTTATGCAATATTTTGGCACACACTGCAAGTACAAATGGGGGGAAGCAAAGAAAAGGCTGCCGATTTGGTGCAGCTGATCTTGCCAAAGGCCAATGATATTTTTGCAGCTTATGTTTTAAATTTCAATTAAATGATATTGCCATGCGTGGAGTGGTATTAAATGAAAATTGGAGCTCTTCATTGCTTAATCTCTGCCAGCGGAACTGCAGAATGTAGTTATTAAATTGGTTGAATTCCTCCTTGTAGATTCGAGAAGAATTACGCCCCTAAATCAGTGAAGGTTTGCATTTGAGTTTACACCCTGACTGTTTTAACTCACATTTTTAGGTTAACTTGAATTTTACAGCTTGATACCAAAGGCGCCATTTACCTGCATACCCCTCACAAATTCTTAGTGTAAGAACAGTCAAATCAACAATGGCCAAGTTAGCCTCACAGCAGTTGCGGAATTGCTCTTAGGACCCAAAATTCAAGATAAAAATAGTGAACCATTTAGAAATGCATGACTGAGCAAGGAGAATTAGGACAGAGCTGTTAAAGGCAAATTATGTTTAACAAATTTTGTAGACTTTGTAGGCAGTTCTGTTGAAGGGTCATGAGGACTCGAAACGTCAACTGTGCTCTTCTCCACCGATGCTGCCAGACCTGCTGAGTTTTTCCAGGTATTTCTGTTTTTGTTTTTGTTTTGGATTTCCAGCATCTGCAGTTCTTTGCTTTTAACTTTTAGAATGTGTTTGGTTAGATTCCTCACAAGAGACATGACTGAAAAATTCCAGTATCTGGGATGAGGAAATGTAACAACATGGATAGAAAGTTGGGTTTTTTTTATTCATTCATGGGATGCGGGCATCACTGGTTAAGCCAGCATGTTTTACCCATCCCTAATTGCCCTTGCTCAGAGAGCATTTTTAAGAGTCAACCACATTGCTGTGGGTCTGGAGTCACATGTAGGCCAGACCAGGTAAGGACGGCAGATTTCCTTCCCTAAAGGACATTAGTGAACCAGATGGGGTTTTTTTTATGACATTCGACAATGGGTTCATGGTCATCATTAGATTTTTAATTTCAGATATTTATTGAACTCAAATTTCACCATCTGCCGGGTTGATGGGCAAGAATCAAAAAGCTAGGGTAAATAGGGGTTGCTCAGATTGGAGAGGCATTGGTAATACTCGGTCTACTTTTGTTCTTAATGTATTTGAAGGAGTTGGACATGTCTGTAGGAAAACAAATTCAAAATTTCCTGATGATGTAAAGGAAGGGGATCTGGTAAATAGTGAGTAGGACTGCAAAGAACTTAAGAAAGATATGGAGCTTAAGGCAATAGTAGTGGCAATTCAATGTGGGTCGTGTTAAATAGAAATTTAATTAGCTGTGAAGCACTTTGGATGTCCTGAGCATGTAAAAGGCACTAGATAAATGTATGTCTTTTATTTTAATATAATTTAGAAACATAGAAGAAATGGCAGTGGTAACAGATAAACAGAAAAGAGTTCACAGCGTATTTTCCTACACGTGTGAGTAAAGGTGGATAAAGCCATAAAAATATCATACGGCATTTATTGATGGGGTGTCTCTCACAAAAAAGACTTGCTAAACAAATAAACAGAGTTCAGGAATTAAGAATGAACAATATCATTCATTAAAGAATTAACAATTATCATGCAAAGAAATTTGAACTGTTAGAACACTGTACACTGGAACAAAAGAAGCACTTTCTAAAATTGCAAAAGATTTTGATAGTATGAATAGGGAAAAACTTCTTCCTTAAGTTGGGGAAATCAGTGATAATCATTGCATCAGGGTACGATACAACACATTAAGCTCATCAGACCTATGCTAGTTCTTTGGTAGAGTTATCCAATTAGCCCCACTCGTGCTTTTTTGCTATGGCTCTGTAATATTTTTTCTTCTGAAGGATATGAAAGGATTAACAACTTAAATGATCACTGAGACAGTCAAGCAAGCTGTTAGGAGAAGCTTCTTCAAGCAGTGAGTTTGTTGGAGCATGGAGTACCTTGTTGTGGAATGGCTGCAGCAGAAGCACTCTCTTTTCTCAGAGGAAATTGGGGAATTATTTGAAGCAGAAGGAGATACAGTACGATTGGAAGAACACAGGGCAATGGCATTCATTTTAGATTGCTCCAGCAAAGAGCCAGCGGAGGGACAGTGACTGAAGGACCTGCTTCTGTACTGCAGACACCATGTTCAGTGTTAAAGTCTTAGACATTAAATTGTAGTCCCTGATTAGGGTAGTGAACAAATGACCCAGGAGGTAAAGCAAAATACTGTGGATGCTGGATATCTGAAATAAAAACAGAAAATGCTGGAAAAACTCAACAGATCTGGCAGCATCTGTGCAGAGAGAAAGGGAGTTAACGTTTCGAGTCCGTATGACTCTTCTTCAGAACTAACGAGAAGCAGAAATCTGATGGATTTTATACTGTGTAGCTGGGGTTGGAGCAGGTGGAGCAAGATAGAAGGTCAGGCGTAGGTAGGAGAGTGACAAAGATGTCATGGACACAAAACAAAGGGAGTGTTAATGCTGTGGTAAAGACTAAAGAAGATGTTGATAGTGGCATAAAAGTAAGAGCAGAATGTGTTAATATCAGAAAAAGGGTTAGCGCTCTGTGAAAGCACAATGTTAAAACCAGTGTCAGATGGCCCTGTGTGTGTGTGTGTGGGTGGGGGGGGCGGGGGGGGGGGGGGGGGGGGGGGGGTGCGGGGGTTGGTGGGGGGGGTCGGTGAGAGGCAGCGTTTGGGGAAAAATGATTTTAAAAATTAATAAAATAAAAAGAAAAATAAATTAATTAAAATTAAAATAAAAAAAGCAATTGGATTAAAAAAGGGGTAAAGACGGAGGAGAGAGTTCATGTTCTGAAGCTGTTGAACTCAATGTTAAGTCCTGAAGACTGTAAAGTGCCTAGTCGGAAGATGAGGTGCTGTTCCTCCAGTTTGCGTTGAGCTTCACTGGAACATTGCAGCAGGCCAAGGACAGACATGTGGGCATGAGAGCAGGGTGGAGTGTCGAAATGACAAGCGACAGGGAGGTCTGGGTCATGCTTGCGGACAGACCGAAGGTGTTCTGCAAAGCTGTCACCCAGTCTGCGTTTGGTCTCTCCAATGTAGAGGAGACCACATCGGGAGCAGCGAATGCAGTAGACCAACTTGAAGGAGGTGCAAATAAAGCGCTGCTTCACCTGAAAGGAATGTTTGGGGCCTTGGACGATGAGGAGGAAGGAGGTAAAGGGGCAAGTGTTGCACGTTCTGCGATTGCATGGGAAGGTGCCATGGGAAGGGGATGAGGAATTAAGGGTGATAGAGGAGTGGACAAGGGTGTCATGGAGGGAACAGTCCCTATGGAATGCCGACAGGGTGGGGGTGGTGAGTGGAACATATGTTTGGTGGTGGCATCAAGCTAGAGTTGGTGGAAATGGCGGAGGATGATCCTTTGAATGCAGAGGCTGTGGGGTGAGGGCAGGTGGACCCTATCATGGCTCTCAGAGGGAGCTGAAGGGGTGAGAGCAGAGGTGCCGGAAATGGGTCGGACACGATGGAGGCCCCCGTCAACCACAGTGAGGGGGAGCCCTCTGTTAAGGAAACAGAAAGACATGTCAGAAGCGCCGTTTTGGAAGGTGGCATCATCAGAACAAATGCAATGGAGACGGAGGAACTGAGAAAATGGGGTGGAGTCCTTACTTGGAGCAGGGCATAAGGAGCTGTAGTCGAGGTAGCTGTGGGAGTCGGTGGGCTTGTAATGGATATTAGTAGACAGTCTATCACCTGACATGGAGACAGCGAGGTCAAGGAAGGAAAGTGCCCCAGGAGATAATTGTTTTCAAATTCCTCCATGGCATTGCCCTTCCCTATCTCTGTAATTTCCTTCAACCCCACAAGCCTCCAAGATATCTGCGCTCCTCTAATTCTGGCCTCTTGTGCATTCCCAATTATAATGACTCCACCATTGGCGACCATGCCTTCAGTTGCCCGGGCCCCAAACTCTGGATACCTTTCCTACCCCTCTCTGCATCACATTCCCCCTTTAATACACTTCTTAAAACTAACCCTCTGACCAAGCTTTTGGTCATCTGACCTAATATCCCTTTATGTGGCTGGGTGCCATACTTTGCTTATGATGCTCCTGAGAAGCATCTTGGGACATTTAATTACGTTAAAGTCACTATATAAATATAAGTCATTGTTGTTGTCATTGTGCTAGGTTAGAACCCTAGTTTGCACTGAGGCAGCTGATTTCAGCCATGACAATGGGAGAGAAACCACTGTTGCCCCAAGCATCCCCAGGCTAGTGATGGGAAAATTCAGCCATGATCTGTAGTCATGATTGCATTCCATGAAGCTTCTGTTTTAAGCACACATTTGGCTGTCAGGTGATAAGAATATTCAGCTCACAAATAAATAATCTGTTGATAATATTCATGTGAAGATTAGACACTTGGGCCCAGATATCCACCTCTCCATCATGGCAAAAATGGCAGAAGTGGCTGAAAATCATAAGTCCCGCCCCCAAACACGGCACTTCCCATTTTTGGGGGTGTGTGAATAGGGTTGGGTTGTGTTTCATGCATGCTTGTTTTATAGAGGCAGTTGACCATTTAAATCATCAGCTGCCTCCACTGAGATGGAATTGTGGTAGGCCAGGTGTGAAACCCAAAGTCTGTAGACTAGACCAGGTAAGAGCAGGTTGAACTTTGTGGATTCAGTTGGATCGCCATTATACCCCTTTGGAGAGGCAAGGTACCCCTATGGATCTGCTTCCGGGACACCTTTGGGGGAGGTAAGGTGCCCTTTGGAATTGTTAAAATTGGCATAAATGTGCATAAAAAGCACATAAACTCATTCCTGTTCAAGCTTATTGAAACTGTCAATGTACCTGTCAAAATCAATCGTCAAAACTGTCAGAAACACCTGTCAAAGGGACCTGTCAAGTTGTCAAGGCATTTGAATTCCTGCCCTTTAAACCTTTTGCAAAAAAAAAGTCTAGAATGTTAAAGAAATTATTGCTTGCTATTTCACTCTGTTGACATAAACCTGAGGATTAGTGGATTACTGGATTAGTGCTGCACCACTGATTTTACCACCGTCCATTATCACAGTAGGGCGCCTGCTATTTCACAGTTTGACTTACAGCTATAATTGTTTATGGACCCTCTGAAGTTGGACTATGAATTCCAATGCATATTTTTATAAGGGATTGCACACTTGAATAAAATATTTGTTCTAATAAGGCTTTATTTGGTTGTAGGAATATAAATGTAGTAAATGTTTTTAATTTATGGGAGTGGTTTTTCAATAAGGTGAAATCTGCAATAGACACTTCAAACTTTATCTTATGCAACTTTATCTTATCTCATAACTGCATGGGTCCTGAGGTTTGCCCATGGTGATACTGTTATGATCCCAGCTGATATTACTACTGGACAAGTCAGATCCAAGAGTGAAACCTGGCTTGATAGATCTTAACTTCTATTTTTTTAGAAACTGGGGAGGTAAGTTACTGAACAAATTCACAGGAGTCTGCTGATGAGCTTTTAACAAAAAGAATAAAATATTTATTAAACAAGAAAAATGAACTAGAAAAATATTCAAATATTCACCCCACCTATATGTTTACAGACATACAAATTCGGAAAGATAGATCCATTTATCATGTCTATCTTATACTCTAATATTCAGGGTAAATATGCGGTATATATGAACCAACTGGCGAATTGTGGTCAGACACATCACACTCCAAAATAAATGACAGATGCAGCCAAAGCAGATTCTATGAATTTCTCAACAACCCACACAAGCACTTGTCACATTGTGAACCAACCAGTGTCACTGAAATTCTGTCTTTCTCACATGGGTTTCCAATCTCCGCATTGCTCCTACTCAGACGGTTTCAACAAGGATCCTCGTCCAGAGTTTCAGTCTCACCTTCTGACATTCCTTTCCTCTGGATCTCCGTGTACACTCAAGCTTCACCTTCCAAGCACACTTTCAAATATTTGGCCATGCCAAGCAGAATACCACTACCCCACTATGTTTGCCCCTGTGGCCCCCGGCATGGAGCAACAAAACTTTGGCTGCCTCCTCAGATCATCTGGGCTTCTCTCAAGCCCACTTTGCTTCAAGTCTGCCCTCCGCAGCTCTTTAATTTATTTATTTTCACTCTCCAACTCACCCCACCCCCAACAGGGCTATCTGTCACTTGTTCTTATGTTTTGTTTTCACAGAGTGCTGACGCTTGTTCTGCTATTAAAACATTCTGCTAGCTTACCTTGATGCCACTTTCAGCACCTTCTTTAGTCTTTAACAATACCATTAATGCTCCCTTTGTCTTGAGTCCATGACATCTTTGCCAAACCTCTCATGAGTTCCCACTTATCCCTGACATTCTATTTTGCTCCAACCTGCTCAACCCACTCTTAAACAGTATAAAACCCATCACATTTCTACCTGTCTTCAGCTTTGAAGATGAGTCATACAGACTTGAAGCGGTAACTCTGTTTCTCTCTCCACAGATGCTGCCAGACCAGCTGAGTTTTTCCAGTATTTTCTGTTTTTATCTCCACAGCGCTTTCTTTAACTTGGAGCCTTTTTCGCTGCTCCTATTGTTTGTCATGACTCAACGGGCTCTATCCCTGATCCCAGACTTCGCCGCTGCCTGGGCCCTTCTTCTGGGACTCCTTTCCAATCCACTCCCTGGTTTGGGACCTTCTTCTTGGTTTGGGATCTCCTCTTTGTCCCCCTCCCCATTCTGTTCACTGGAACACCTCTCCCTGGCGCTCCTGTACAGATCACCAGACCTTCAGTTTCACGCCATTTCACTGACCTGAACGGGCATGAAATTGCGGAAGATGACATTCGGTGAGCGCCCCGACGTCATCGCGTACTCGCGCAGTATTTCGCTCGGCGCAGACGCATGCAAAAGTCAGAAGAGTGCCTGTCAACAATTAAGAGGGCACTTAAGCCCATTAACAGGCCAATTGTCAGCAATTTTTTGTAGCCCGCCCAACCTTACAGTTGGCGGATGGGCCAATCGGCCAGACGGGCTTTACGTTTTTGATCAATCCTCACCCAAGAGCGGGATGATGAAATCTCTGTCAGGATTTGAAATATAGAGAAACATCTGGTGACTTTTTTATGAGGTGTGCTTTCAGGCGCTTGATTGTGCTGCATGGACACTTTTTGCAGCATTTTTGGGCTCTCTTTTATTAGTTGGATGTCTGCAGCTCCCTGAGGCATCTGTCTGCCTTTGGGGAGATCAGTGGAAGCACTCACCAGCACCCATGGTGACATCAGCGACCACCCTTAATAGCAGTGCTGAGCCTTTCTCTGGGCGTGTTACATGCTGGTTGGCCATTAATTGACGAGTGCAAAATTCAGGCCATGAAAATGGATGAACTGCGCATGTGCGGCCATTCTTCAAACTCATGATTTAGGTAAGTAGTTTTGGGTTTGCTAACAAAAGTGGGTGAGTTGGCATTGTAGGTGTAAGGGCAAAGGGGGTGATGGGGAGCATGGGTTGACATGAATTGGCATTAAGTTGGCATAGCAGCTATCAAGGGCAGTGGGGGATGTGTGGAAGGGCATAGGCTGGAAAAGGTGCTATAAAGGGCCATGGAGGTGGGGTTAGAAAGGCATTGGCTATGAAGGAGCTATGAAGGTCCATGGCTGGGTGTCTGGAGGAGCATATATTGGCATGGAGTGTATGAGGGGTTAGACTGGGTGGATGGGAGGCATGAGGTGGCATGGGTTGGCAAAATTGGGCATGGGAAGTGTGTGGGAGTGATGGGGGGGATGAGGACTGGAGGGATGTTTCATGTTTTAATTTTTAGTTTTAAACTTTGGACACAGTGCCAGAGCCCCAGTGCAACCCTTCCACCCAGCCCGCCTCCACACTCCACATCCACCTCAGTTCTTCCCGGGTCACCTGCCCTGACTCCTCATCCAGCCCGCACACCACCCACCACCACCCACCCACTGCCACCCACCACCACTCCCCTGCACCCTGCCCGCCCCACACCACCAGATTGAAAACTCAGCGTCCGGGCAGCCATTTTTAAAGGTCAGGTTTGAGGAGCTGGAATTCTCCCGTCTCTGCGCACCTGACCTGGGAGCGAAAATCTGTGTCTTGGATATGATAACAAAAGGTGTTTGGTGTAGTGAAGCCGTATTTCAGCAAAAACAATTAAAGCATTCAGGGAAGAGAAGATGAAAGAGAATTGGTGGACAACAGAATAAAATTAGTTGTCAAGTTATCACTGTGGCAGCACCATGTTGTACAATTCTGGTTCCTTTTGCGAAACTGGACTCTCTTCCTGTCATTTTTGTACAGTCCGGTCCAATATTAAACAAAGTTTCTTTGTGTATTCATCAATGATGATATGATAATTGCTGGATCTGCAGGAATTGGAAATCTCAATTTTAATAGGGTTCAGGGGAAGCGAAAGGGTTACCTTTGAACATTGTTCACATGGGATGGGATGGGCCTTGTGTTTCCCATATTTGTGGTTGCTGCATTAAGCTCCAATTTGCATTTTGTATATTCTAAATTAGATTTCCTACTGGTACCTATACAATCATAGATCATTTTTTTGCTTTATTTGTTCATGGGGCGTGGGCATTGCTGACTAGGCCAGCATTTATTGCCCATCCCTAATTGCCTTTGTTCAGAGGGCATTTCTTTTTAAAAGAGTCGACGACATTGCTGTGAGTCTGAAGTCACATGTAAGCCAGACCAGGTAAAAGTGGCAGATTTCCTTCCCTAAAGAACATTAGTGAATCAGGTGGTTTTTTGTGGTAATCGATAAGGCTTTAATTCCAGTTTTTAAAAAAATTGATATTTGAACCCAGGATTCCCCAGAGAATTACCCTGGGTTTCTGGAATACTAGTCAAGTGATAATACCACTATGCCACCACCTCCCCCTTATTGTGTAATCAACAGTTTTTTTTATCACATTCAGCAGCACTGGCGCTTTATCCACTAGATACAAACTCACTCACCAATTCATTTATAGGAATGTGTGAAGTATTGTTGTTTTCAAGCAGCTGTTCGATTCCCTTTCAAAGAAATTTAGGGTCCTTGATTCAACAACAATTTGTGAATTTCAAATTATGGCTTTCCCCTATGTAAACATTTTTCTGACTTAATTCTTTTTGTTCTTGATTTTGTCGAACTTACCATCTGGGAGGCCAATGATCTCTCTACGCATTAGGTGCTAGCTTTATAATCAGGAAAAGTATGATCACAGAATTGTTACAGTGTAGAAGGAGGCCATTCAGCCCATCGTGTTTGCACTGGCCCTCTGAGCGTTTTAACTTAGTACCAATCTCCTGCCTTTTATCTGTGACCCTGCACACTGTTTCTATTTAAATAATCATCCAGTGTCCACTTGAATGCCTCAATTGAACCTGCCTCCACCACATTTCCAGGCAGTGCATTCCAAACCCTAACTACTCGCTGTATGAAAAAGTTTTTTCCTCACCTCGCATTTGCTTCTTTTGCAAAACACTTTAAAACTGTGCCCTCTGGTTCTCGATCCGTTTGCGAGCGGGAACAGTTTCTCCTTATCTACTCTGTCCAGACCCCTCATGACTTTGAAAACCTCTATCAAATCTCCGCTTAGCCTTCTCCTTTCCAAGAAAAGCAGCCCCAACTCCTCCAATCTTTCCTCATAACTGAAGTGTCTCATCCTTGGAGCCATTTTCGTAAGCCTCTTCTGCATTCTCTCCAATGCGTTCACATCCTTCCTATAGTGTGGCGCCCAGAACGGTACACAATACTCCAGCTGAGCTCTAACCAGTGTTTTATATAAATTCATCATAACTTCCCTGCTCTTGTACTCTATGCCCCTCTTAATGAAGCCTAGAATACTGTATGCTTCAGAAACTGTTCTCTCTACCTGTCCTGCCACCTTTAATGACTTATGTACATTTACGGTCAGGTCTCTCTGCTCCTACACGGCCTTTAGAATAGTATCCTTTATTTTATACTGTCTCTCTATATTCTTCGTACCAAAGTGTATCACCTCACACTTCTCCACATTGAACTTCATCTGCCACCTATCTGCCCACTCCACCACTGTGTCAATGTCCTTTCGAAGTTCTACACTGTCCTCCTCACAGTTTACAATTTTCCCAAGTTTTGTGTCGTCCACAAACTTTGAGATTGTCCCCTGCACACCAAGATCTCAATCATTTATATATATCAGGAAAAGCAAGGGTCCCAATACCAACTCCTGGGGAACTCCACTACAAACCTTCTTCCAGCCTGAAAAATACCCATTAACCATTACTTTCTGTTTTCTATCCCCCAATTTTGTATCCACGTTGCTACTGTCCCTTTTGTTCCATGACCTATAACTTTCCTCACAAGCCTGTTGTGTGGCACTGTATCGAATGCCTTTTGGAAATCCATGTACACTACATCAAAAGGCCTTGCCCTCATCAACCATCTCTGTTTGCAATTCTCCAGTCCTCTGGCATCTCCCCAGAATCCCCCAAGGCTGATGCCTCTGCAATTTCCACTCTCACTTCCTTCAATATTCTTGGATGCATCTCATCCAGTCCCCGTGCCTTATCAACTTATCAACAGCTTATCCAATACCTCCTCCTTATCAAGTTTGAAACATTCTAGTGACTGAGTTTCCTTCTCTGTCACCATGGCCTGGGCAGCATCTGCCTCATAGTTATAGACAGATGCAAAACATTAATTTAACACTTCAGTGTCTTGTCTTTATGTGTAAATCCCCTTTTTGGCCCCTATACAGCCCTATTTCTCCTTCTTATGTTCTTATAGAATACTTTGGGATTTCATTTTATGTTAGCTGCCAGTCTTTTCTTCATAATCCCTCTTTGCTTCTCGAATTTGCTTTCTCACATCCCTTCTGAACCTTCTGTATTCAGTTTGGTTCTCAATTGTATTTGTTACCTGACACCTGTCATAAGCACACTTTTTCTTTAATTTAATTTCTATCTCCTTTGTCATCCAGGGAGCTCTGGATTTGTTTGCCCTATCCTTCCCTTTTGAGGGAACACCCCTTGGCTGTGCCCAAACCATCTCTTCTTTGAAAGTAGCCCATTGATTGTTCAGCTACTGTTTTACACGTCAACCTTTGCTTGCAGTCTATCCAACCCAGCTTCGTTCTTGCTCCATTGAAGTCCGCTCTCTGCCAGTTGATTATTCTTACTCTGGATTGACCAATGTCATTTTCCACCATCATCCTAAACCTTATGATACAAAGATCACTGTCCCCTAAATGTTCCCCCACTGTCACTTGGTCTACTTGGCCCACCTCATTCCCAAGAACCAGGTCTAGCAGTGTCTCCTTTCTTGTTGGACTGGATACATACTGTTGCAGGAAATTCTCCTGAACACAATCTAGGAGCGCCTGTACCTCACTGCCCTTACACTACCACTATCCCAGTCTATATACGGGTAATTAAAGTCCCCCATCATAACTACTCTATGATGTTTATACGTTTCTGTAGATTTGCAGATTTGTTGCTCTATTTCCTTCCCACTAGCTGGTGGTCCATATGTTATACTGAGCAATGTAATTGCACCCTTCTTATTCCTTAGCTCTAGCCAACTCAATTCTATCTTTGAATCTTCTGACACATTCTCTCTCTACAGTATTGCAATACTTTCCCTAACCAAAAACGCCACCCCTCCTCCTTTATTCCCGTTCCTGTCTTTTCTGAATACTTTGTAACCAGGCATATTTAACAACCAGATCTGACCTCCCTTAAACCAGGTCTTCACTATCGCCACAATGTCATAATCCCACAAGGCAAACTGTGCCTATTAACTATACTCCGTGCAGTGTAACCCTGATTTAGATTTCATTACTTGCTCCCTTACTCCGACACCATCTATTAACTTGCTATTCTCTATTTTAGTGCTTTTGCCTTTCCCAGCATTCCATGCACCCTGGTAGCACTTTATAATATTCCCTCCTGGTTTCCACACCCCTGTTGAGTTAGCTTAAACCCTCCTCAACAGTATTAGCAAAATGACTCGCAAGGAACTCAGTCTCGTCTGTTCAGATGCAATCCGTCTGGCTTGTACAGGTGCCATCTCCCCCAGAGCCAGTCCCAGTGTCCCAGGAATCTAAAGCCCTCCCTCCTGCACCATCTTTCCAGCCAGGCATTCAACTGCCTTATCCTCCTGTTTCAGTACTCACTGGCACGTGGCAGTGGAAGTAATCTGTAAATTACTTCTTTAGAGGTCCTGTTTGCAAATTTCCTACCCAGCTCCCTAAATTTCGATTGCAGGACCACACCCCCCTTCCTACCTATGTCGTTAGTACCAATGTGGACCATGACCTCTGGCTGCTCGTCCTCCCCCACAAGAATGTCCTGCAGCCGTTTTGTGACATCCTTGACCCTAGCACCAGGGAGGCAACAAACCATCCTGGAGTCACATTGACGACCCCAGAAAAGCCTGTCTGCTCCTCTACCTAAAGAATCCCCTATCAGTATTGCCCTTCCACTCCTCTTCCTCCCCTCCTGTATAGCTGGGCCACCCATGGTGCCATGGGCTTGGCTCTTCTTGCACTCCTCCAAGGATCCATTGCCCTCACCGACATCCAGAATGGAAAAGCGGTTCGTGAGCGGGACCTCTGGGGACCCCTGTACTACTGCCTGTTTCTCTTGGACTGCCTGGCAGTCACCCATTCCCTATTTGTCTGCTTGCCCCTAACTTGTGGTGGGACCACCTCTCTGAATGTGCTATCCACGTTGTTCTCTGCCTCACGGATGCACCTCAGTGACTCCAGCCACTGCTCAAGCTCTGAAACACGGAGCTCAACCTTGTGCATCCGATGACACTTCCTGCACACGGGCTGGTCTGGGTCATGAGAAGTGTCCATGACTCCCCACATGCCACAGGATGGGCATTCTGCTTGGCTGAGCTGTGCCATGCCTTAAACTTAAACTTTTAAATCACTTTTTAACTTAAACTTTAGTTATTTTTACTTACTTTAATTTACATTAACCTTAGTCTTGTACTATTAACTATAAACTGAAGATTAGTAGAAAGTTGAAATTCTTCACCCTTACTCACAAATCAGCTCCCTCTCCTGTACCTATAGGTTCTTACTTTCCCTGTGCTTGTTTAGAAATTTATATTTCTGTATTCACACTGTTTTCAATCTCATGACTGTCTCTCCACTTGGTTGTTTTATCTCCTGAACTCATGGTGTTTTATGTCCTGCACTCTTGCTGTTTTATCCTCTGAAAGCTCACTGTTTTATCTCCCGAACTTTCACTGTTTTATCTTCTGAACTCTTGCTGTTTTATCTCCTGAATTCTCACTTTTTTATCCCCGAACTATCACTGTTCTATCTCCCGAACTCTCACTGTTTTATCCTCTGAACCCTCACTGTTTTATTCTCTGAACGCTCACTGTTTTATCTCCTGAACTTTTGCTGTTTTATCTTCCGAACTCTCGCTGTTTTATCCCCTGAACTCTCACTGTTTTATCTCCCGAACTTTCACTGTTTTACCTCCTGAGCTCTCGATGTTTTATCTCCTGAACTCTTGCTGTTTTATCTCCTGAAGATGGATTTCAAAATCACATTATGGGTCAGATCATAAACATTTAAGAGTGAAATGCATCAAATTAAATTACATTTCTAAACCAATCTGACTTCAAGTCAAAAAAGAGGGGCTTGAGGCAAATGACTAGCAGCTTTTTATATAGACATTGACATTGTACTTCAGTCTTTTGTAGGGCAGATTAGCCATATTAAAGATCAGTAACTGGAATATTCTGTTCATTACATTTGTGAATGAAGATGTGTAAAGTTGTCTTGCTGTAATTGCGACTGCAATGTGTAGCTGAATCAGCAGATGGTGTGCTGTTACGGCATTGAATGATCCACCAGATCGATTAAAATGGACAATAGCTAAATAGTTCTCCATCAACTTTCTGAAAGCTAACTTAGAGCCTTGGTCCATTTAAATAGTAGAGACATGGCTACACACTGGCTAAAGGTACGCATAACAGCTGGTTTTGAAAGGTTTATTTAGATTATACTGGATGTACAGAACACAACACCGGGTGCGGACTAAATGAAATTTTATACAGATGACAGTTCAAGTTACAGAAAGGTAGAATGACAATTGTCAAAAAGAAACCAAGTTGATATCTTTTCCATGTGAGCCATTTGAGTTTATTTAAAATTCATCATGTCATAGCTCCTGTTGCTGATTTATGTGTTGAATAGTCACGTTTTATGCATTAATCCTTCACTGCAGTATCACTTGGCAGATATCGGAAAGAAGAATATTATAAAGAGTGATTTTTTTTTCTTTGCTAGGAATCTGGTATGGAATTTTGGAAGGAATCGGAGTACTTGCTGTGATCACCAATGCTTTTGTGATTGCCATCACCTCGGATTATATTCCTCGCTTTGTCTACGCATTCAAATATGGTCCTTGTGCAGACCAGGGATACACACAAGAAAAGTATTACATTTTCCTATACTTCTATACATATCTAAATTGAAACAACCTGTTATTATATTGCATGTGTTCTTGGAGGATTCCTAGTTGGTTCATTAAAAAGTGGGCAATGTTTTTTTCAAACAGCAGTCAATGGGGGCTGTCCATCCTTCACATTTGGGAGCTCAGCAAAACTAATTTAACAAACCACCTCTAGCTAACTAATTGCAATTGAGACTGTTGCTCTCCTATGTCGCAGTGTTAAAATCAATTCAAGAGCTTCATAGGAGGGGAGGTGCTGTGGAGCAGTGGTATTGTCATTGGACCATAATCTATGGTAATTCTCTGGGGATGTGGGTTCAAATCCCACTATGATAGATGGTAAAATTTGAATTCAATAAAAAAACATAGAATTAAAAGTCTAATGATGACCAAAATTGGGAGAGCTGTCTCACAGGTGAGTCAAACAACTGCCTGACATAATTGTATTCATGAAATCATACCTTACCTTACAGACACCTCCATCACCTATCCCAGGGCAGAGGTGGCAGCAAGTGGTATACAGGTGGGAGGGAGGGAGTACCCCTGTGAAGTCTCATGGCATCAAGGGCAAGGGAACCTCCTGCTGAATGCCATGTACTGCCACCTCTCAACTGATGAATAAGTGCCCCTCCATATTGAACACCACCTAGAGGAAGAACTGAGGGTGACAAGGGTGCAGAATGTTCTCTGGATGGGGGACTTCAATGTCCATCACTGAGAGTGACTCAGTAGCACCACTACAGGCCAAATCCTAAAGGACATGGCTGCTAGACTGGGTCTGTGGCAGATGGTGAGGAGAACAAAAAAAGGGAAATACATACCTGACTTCATCCTCACCAACCTGCCTGCTGCAGATACACCTGCCCATGACAGTATCAGTAGGAGTGACCACTGCACAATCATTGTGGAGATGATGTCCTGTCCTCACATTGAGGATACCCTCCATTGTGTTGTGTAGCGCTACCACCATGCTAAATAGGATAGATTTCAAACAGATCCAGCAACCATGAGGCTATCAGCAGCAGCAGAATTGTACTTAACCACATGGCCTAGCACATCCTGCACTCTACCATTACCACCAAACCAGGAGATCAACCCTGACTCAATGAAGAGTGCAGTAGGGGATGCCAGGAGCAGCACCAGGCACACCTAAAAACGAGATGTTAACCTGCTGAAGCTATGACACAGGACTACTTGCGTGCCAAGCAGCAAGCAATAGACAGAGCTAAGCAATTCCACAACCAATGGATCAAATCTAAGCTCTGCAGTCCTGCCACATCCAGTCGTGAATGGTGATGGACAATTAAACCACTCACTGGAGGAGGAGGCGCCACAAATATCCCCATCCTCAATGATTAGGGGAGCCCAGCACATCAGTACAAAAGATAAGGTGGAGCATTTGGAACAACCATTAGCCAGAAGTGCCATCTTGGCCTCCTCCAGAAGTCCCCAGCATCACAGATGCCAGTCTTCAGCCAATTTGATTCACGCCACACTGGCTGAAGGCACTGGATACTGCAAAAGGCTGTGGCCCCTGAGAATATTCTGGCAATAGTACTGAAGACTTGTGCTCCAGTACTTGCCACAGCCCTAGCCAAGCTGTTCCAGTACAGCTACAACACTGGCATCTACCTGGCAATGTGGAAAATTGCCCAGGTATGTCCTGTACACAAAAAGCAGGACAAATCCAACCCAGCCAATTACTACCCCAGCAGCCTACTCTCGATCATCAGTAAAGTGATGGAAAGGGTCATCAACAGTGCTATCAAGCGGCACTTGCTTAGCATTAACCTGCTCATTGATACTCAGTTTGGCTTTTGCTAAATTCATTCAGCTCCTGACCTCATTACAGCCTTGGCTCAAACCCTGATAAAACAGCTGAATGCCTGAGGTGCGTTGAGGTAAGGTGAGAGTGACTGCCCTTGACATCACGGCAGCATTTAACCGAGTCTGGCATCAAGGAGCCTTACCAAAATTGGAGTCAATGTGAATCAGGAGGAAAACTCTCAACTGGTTGGGTTCATACCTAACACAAAAGAAGATGGTTGAGGTTGTTGGACGCCAGTCATCCCACTTCCAGGACATCACTGCAGGAGTTCCTCAGGGTAGTGATCTTGGCCCAACCATCTTCAGCAGCTTCATCAATGACCTTCCTTCCATAAGTAGGGATGTTCAGCACCATTCGCAACTCCTCAGACACTGAAGCTGTCCACGTCCAAATACAGCATGATCTGGACAATATCCAGGCTTGGGCTGACATGACAAGTGGCAAGTTATATTTGTAACACACAAGTGCCAGGTAATGACCATCTCCGACAAGAGAGAATCTAACCATGGCCCCTTGACATCCGATGGCATTGCCATCGCTGATTTCCCCACTATCAACATCCTTGAGGTTACCATTGACCAGAAACTGAATTGGACTAGCCATATAAATACTGTGACTACAAGAGCAGGTCAGAGGCTAGGAACCCTGTGGTGAGTAACTCACCTCCTGACTCCCCAAAGCCTGTCCACGATCTACAAGGCTCAAGTCAGGGGTGTGATGAAATACTCTGCCATTGCCTGGATGAGTACAGCTCCAACAACACTCGAGAAGCTCGACACTGTCCGATACAAAGCAGCCCTGCTTGATTGGTATCCCATCCACAAACATTCACTCCCTCCACCACAGTAGCAGCAGTGTGTACCATCTAAAAGACATACTGCAGAAACACACCAAGGCTCCTTAGACAGCACCTTCCAAGCTCACAACCATCTGGAAGGATGAGGGCAGCAGATACATGGGAACACCGACACCTGGAGGTTCCCCTCCAAACCACTGACCATACTGACTTGGAAATATATCGCCATTCCTTCATTGTCGCTGGGTCAAAATGCTGGATCTCCCTTCCTAACAGCACTGTAGATGTACCTACACTACATGGACTGCAGCAGTTCAAGAAGTTAGCTCACCACCACCTTCTCAAGGGCAATTAGGGGTGGGCAATAAATAATTGCCTAGCCAGTGATGTCCACGTTTCCTTTTATTTATTTACAGGATATGGGCTTCACTGGCTAGGCCAGCATTTATTGCCCATACCTAATTGCCCTTAAGAAAGTGGTGGTGAGCTGCCTTCTTGATGCGCTGCAGTCCATGAGGTGTAGGCACACCCACAGTGATATTAGGCAGGCAGTTCCAGGTTTTGACCCAGCGACAGTAAAGGAATGAGAAAAATCTCCAACAGCATTCACGAAGCTTGATATCATCCAGAACAAAGCAGCCCGCTTGATTGGCACTCCATCCATAAACATTCATTCCCTACACCGCCGATGCACAGTAGTAGCAGTGTGTACCATCTATAAGATGCATTACAGGAACTCACCAAGTCTCCTTAGACAGTACCTTCCAAACCCACGACCACTACCATCTGGAAGGACAAAGGCAGCAGTTACATAGGAACACCGCCACCTGGAAGCTCCCCTCAAGCCACTCACCATCCTAATTTGAAACTATGTCACTATTCCATCACTATCGCTGGGTCAAAATCCTGGAACTCCCTAACAACACTGTAGGTATACCTACACACATGGACTGCAATGGCTCAAGAAGGCAGCTCAAGGGCAACTAGGGATGGGCAATCAATGCTGGGCTAGCCAGTGATGTCACATCCCATGAAAGAGGAGGCGGTGGCGTAGTGGTATTGTCACTGGACTAATAATCTATAGACCCAGGGTAACGGAGACCTAGGTTCAAATCCCACCACAGCAGATGGTGAAATTTGCATTCAACAAATCTGGAATTAAAAAGCCTGATGATGCTAGCCATGAAGCCATTAACTATCTGGCTCTCTAATGTCCTTTAGGGAAGAAGATCTGTTTTCATACCTAGCCTGGCCTACATGTAACTTGAGATCCATAGCAATGTGGTTGACTCTTAAATGCTGTCTGAACAAGAGCAATTAGGCAGTGACACCCCTATCTCAGGAACGATTAAAAATAATTTAAATGTGGTACAATTAAGCATCCTATTAACGTAGTCATCTGTATGTTTTTTGATTGTCTTAGTGTAGATGGTAGAAACAGATAGTCGGATATCAATATTAAAATGTCTCTGGCTGTATACCTGGGGCTGTATCTTCCGGTCAGTAAGTGGGGGTGGGGCTCGCTCGCCAACGTGTAAAACGACGCAGGGTGACATCGGGCGGGCATCCAAACATCATTCACATTCTCAGATCGGCGGGCGCGCAGCCAACTCAGCTGCACGCCCGCCGACCTGCCAACAGCCTATTAAGGCCATTAACAAAGTAGTTGAAGTCACTAATGGACCTGCCTGTCCAACCTTAAGGTTGGTGGGCAGGCCAGGGGCCCTGGCGGGCTTCTGAAAAAGCATGAAAGCTCATCCACGGGCGGGATAAGGTTTCATGAGGATTTAAAAATCTCACAATATTTTAAAATAAAAGTAATGGATATGCCCCAGCTCACGCGACAGTGTCACATGAGGGGACATGGCAGGGAAATTTTTTTTTCTCAGCTTTATTTAAAGTTTAAAATGTGAGCCGATCTCCCAGAGGCAGCACTTTGCCTCAGGGAGATCTATGCACTCTTTCAGCGTGCATGTGCGTAAGAGCGCACCCCCGGCTGAGGGAACCCCCCCCCCCACCCCGCCCGCACAGGGAGCGGATAGCGCTTCCTGGCGGACGTCATGCTGGGCAGGTCTTAATTGGCCCACCCACGTAAAATGGCGGCGCGCCCCTGAACGGGGATGCTGATCAGAAGCCCGCCCGCACCCGCTCCCGCACTTCCCCCCTAACGGGGGGTGGTGGGGGGGGAAATGCTGCCCCAGCATTCAGGTAGAGTGGAGTTACTGGGCTGCTGTGAATTTTGACCCCATGTTAAAATGTTCATAACATTTTGCCAGGTGCATGTTGTTAATCCCTCTTCATGATAATTCAGCCCAGTAGCAAGATATCATATGGCCAAAATGCTTTTTCTACATTCGACATGTTTTAAGTATAGTGACATTGTAAAATCCCCATGACTTCTGTTTCATTATATCTAAAATGCCAGAGCTGGAAATGGAGGGGATAAAGGACAGTGAGTGCTAGCAATTCCCACCATCAGGAGTACACCATGTACGGCTTCTAGTATATTTTACTCATGTAAACATCAGAACTACCCACAACATCTGGTGAGGAGAAAAAAAAATATTAGACCTAAAAACTTGACCTTAAAAATCATAGCAACTAGTCAATCCTCCTTAGAGATGCCCTTGATAAATCGGAAGATGTGTTTTATGAGACTAGAAGCATTTTAACAAGTCTTTTGAAGGCCCATAAAATTTTCATTGCTGTAAACAAGAATTTTCCAAGGTCAAAGAGAGGGGATTCTCTTCATGGAGAAGTTTATCTTACTCAAGCAGCTAATCAGTGATTTTCTCTTGCACAGAATGTTGCGTTTATGACCTGAAGTGTGTTTGAAATAGAGATAGAAAATTCAGGATTGCCTGATACAGTGGGATTGCATCCACCTTGTGGATGCTCAGTCATTCAAGGCCTTTTGTCTCCTGGGTGTGCGATCAAAAGATGTGCTTAATTGAAAAATTCCCTGCAGCCCATTAAACCTCATTCCTTTTTGCTATTTCCCCCATTGGATTTCCAAATTAGTCCAGTGTCTTGATATCAATCACCCATCCTGGAAAACCTTTCCAGTTGTTGTTTTCTTTTATATTAGTTCTCAGGTTGTGGGCTGCACTAACAGAGTCACATTTATTGTCCATCCCTAATTGTCCTAGAATAGGGCTGAAGGTGTTTTCCATGAACTTGTGCAGTCCTTGTGGTGCAGGTGTTCCTTTACTGGGCCAGGATTTTCCCCCGTTGGGGGCGAAGTTGAAGGGCGGGCGTGCACCGGCGCACTTCTGATTGGCGCCCCGATTGGGGGCGCGGCGCCATTTTACGTGGGCGGGCCTTACGCGCACCTGGAAGCGCTAAGCGCTCCCTGTGCGGGCGGGGGTGGCGGGGGGGAGGTTGCCTGAGTTGGGGCCTGCGTTCTTCTGCGCATGCACGCGAAAGAGCACAGGGCCTCGGGGAGATTAGTTTAAGCGCAAAACTATTTAATAAAGGAAAAAAAAATTAAGACACGTGCCCTCATGTGAAACTGTCACATGAACTGGGACATGCCTATTAATTTTATTAAAAATGTTTACAAGACTTTAAAAACCTTCATGAAACCTCTTCCCGCCTGTGGTTGAGGTTCCATGAAAAATGCGAAGGCCGCCTGCCCATCAGCCTTAAGTTGGACGGGCAGCTCAGTTTGGCTCGCCAAGCCAAAGATTATGCCCAATGGAATAGAAACTAATGAACTAAGCAGGGATATTGCACACTAACCTCAGAAAGACAGATTTAGTTCTTAAACTTTTCGAGGGTTAAGATCTCAGAAGGATTTGTACTCCAATCCTGTTCATTAATCTGGCCTGGTAACTGAGAAGCTTAACGGGAACTGAATAAATCCTTTTGGGAATTAAAGGCTATGAACCGAGTACATCTCACACATGTGTGGCCTAACGTGTTGCATAATTAGTGCTATTTTCCACAGATACATGACATGTTCCATTTTTTTTTTTGCAGATGCTTGAAAGGCTATGTCAATGGCAGCTTGTCCTTTTTCAATAAGAGTGACTTTGGCACAAAGGATAGAGGCTACTGCAGGTGAATATAATTCTGTCAAACAAAGGAGATTTTTTTTTTTCCCGTCTATGCACTACAGACTTCTCAAATATAAATGGTGCGAGGGCAAATAAGTGGCATCCAACAAGTAATCAGTAACAAATTACTAATGGATATTACAACAGTTGTTCAATTATTTGCCTGATTCCCCCGCCTCCACTTTTCTGGTTACCTGACATCGCTGATAATGAGCGTGAGATGATCTGAAGGAAATTATAAATGGCCCTCAAAGAACTCAGTGCATTCCTCCTGGTCAGTCAGCAAGGGATATACTCAAGGGGTGGTGTTTACATTGCTGAGACCCTGAGCGAAGGTTCAGTTTGGGGACTGGGTCCACTTCGGACCCCTCACTGTGTAATCACCTGGCTCTAATGCTGTCCCTGGCTTTGCTGATGATGGAAAGATCCACATAGAACAGTTGTACTAAAACAAAGCGTAATAAGCTGAGGAACTCAGCCTGGCCCCTACTTGCAATGAGATGTAACAAATTAGCTTCTGCACCCTATCTCCCCCATCCCTGGCCCCGCCATCAAATTTGGAGTGTTTAGCATTATGGTCTGTATTTTGCGACCATGGATGAAGGGAGAATACTAGGCACTAGCCTGGAGAAAAAGATGACCGCAAAGATTTAGAAGGCTTTAGGGTATAGATTTCATCTATTCTGTCTGATATGATTTTGAATTTGGTGCCATTTATGGGAAATCCGTGGCATCCAGCAAAGGGGAAGGCTGCTCGTTCAATTGGATTAAAGAATTCCCACAGACAGCAATGCAAGAAGTGAAATGCATGGAATATAGCTCACATTTTAATCAATTTTCCGGCGGCAAAGTAAGAATTGGGACATACACATTGGTTAAAGGAGAAACTGGAATATCATAAACTTCAAACAAAAAACTAAAATATTTTTCATTATTTCAAAAGTCACGCAATTTTTACATGTTTTTCAGAGGGAATGAGATTCCACACATATAAAATTAGCCTTCTCAGGCCAACGTGGCTGTTCAGCAATAATTATGATGTAGTATGCCATTAAAAACTCATTTATACCTCATTTAACAATAATTGTTTTTCACAGCAAGAAGCTTCCTTCTTTGTCCCTATTTCTTTCTTGAGCCTAAGTGGCACACGAGGCAGACAAAGCACTTGCTTATGTCTGTTTCCATGGCTAGTTTGTCCTGAGATAGGTCACCAGCCTGCCAACAGTGGCTATAGCTTGAAGGGTGCCATCCTACATCAAGCATGGTTGACCAGGAGACTTTCCCACTCCAACTGCCTGCCACAGGGCATATTTGAAGGGTTTATAGGTTAAGAATCAACCTGTTTGGCTATAATCATGGATGCCGCTTCCACAGCCATCAAGTCTTGGGATGGGACTCAAACCTGGAGCTTCTGGCTCAGAGATAGAGACGTCAGCCACTGCGCCATGAGACCTCCCTTACAGCAAGCATAGCACATAAAAATTTGAAGTTAACGTCAATTTACAGATTCTGTGTTAATTACATCTACTAAGACTGCAGCAGCGTACCCTATGGAGGAGCAGAATATCACCGACAGAAACCTCAGGGCTTCCATGCTTAACTGGTGCATGTGCAGTCGCCAGAGGTTGCTGCCAGTTTTACACATTAATGACAGCAAGCACTGACAGCTTCACCATCACCGCAATCGCAAACTATAGGACAATAATTCTAACTCTTCAGGTTAAGCCAGGCAAATTAGAACGTTCCGAAACATAAAAGCTTAAATCAATCAATATCCAGTTGGTAAAGCAAGTAACCTTCCAACTGGTGGTGCTAAGTTGCAATAGATCTTCATTAGTTTCTCTTCATCTAAAATTGCATCTAAGTCCACAAATAAAGAATTTTAGTGCAAAGGTAGTTTCTTATATTTAATATATGTTTAATATTTCCAATTTTTTTTTCTTTTGCTGTTGTTAATAAGACTGACTGGAGGTTTCCCAGCTTGGAGGCCCCAGTGGGAAAATGTGTTGGAACATTGGTCACTTAGCCAATGATTTACCATGCATTTTCTAACATGCATACCTAATATGTGCCAGGAGCAGTGAAGCACAAAATCTCTACTTCCCTGTCACCATTTTCAGTAAGGAAATTAAATGCATTTCAGGCTTTTAAAGGATTTGAAAAGGAGGGAGCGGCTAACATTTGTACTTGTACAACATCTGCTTTCACAGTTATTGCCATAGAAAGGATAAGAGTCTGAAGGAAAGAGTATCAAGAGAGTGACTAATGCAAGTCAAACGTGTGTGAAATTAGATTTCATTATTCATTACATGGGTTGAGAGGTAAACAAGATTAACGGGGCAGTTTCTAGAGAGACAGTAAATTGCAGAAAGATTGAATTTTATTAAGGAAAGCTGGAAATAGTCAGCTGGTAGTACAGCAGTTGATCATGGCTGAAAAAAGAGACATGCTGTTAAAGGTTTCTGTCCTCCACTCATCAGGGCAGACAAAAGAATACCAAATTTCAAAGGGAAGAACAATTTATACCACACGAGTAAAGGGTGCTGATTGGTTGGCAAGTGGACTCTGATTGGTCAAGGCGTTTCCATGGAGATTACACCAGGGAACAGTTATTCCCCAAGCTTTTGTTTAAATTCAAAGAAGGCAAATTGACTCTGATTGACTGAGACCTTGCCATGCTGAATGCACCAGGGAATGCAAACAGAAAGAACATGTCCAGGCATTGTGCCTTTTTCAATGAGACAAAAGCTTGGGAGACAATGAGTCCTGCACAGACTGAGGTCCTGCTTTTGGTCCCAGCGATGGGACTGTCCAACCTGCTCAGGAAATTCCGGCCCATTTGCCAGTTCACCAAGAAGTGTAGCTGAGTGGAGTGTAGGTCCAGGCAATGCTCTTGCTTCCATTTCTGCTGTGCAGCAGTGTTCCAATATGTTGAAGCCCAATGCTATCGCAAACATATTATTCACAAGTTAGAATGGGAAATTTCAGCCTCTGGCACAGTAAATGTTAAATCCATCACTTCAGTGCGTGCTCTATACTGGTGCTGTTCCTGTTTGGACATCATTCCTGGATCTTATGGTCAGTAGCAAAGCAACAACGTCAGTGCTGCCCCTGAATAAAGCTGCCTATAAAGATCTAGCAATCTCTGAGGCATGGATTTGTCTTTTCCAGGTATTAATTTGAATCTGATAGCAAGTCATAGGGCTACGCTGGCATCCAGCAAGTGATGTTATCAATCAGTCAATCAGATTGAAGAATTTTCACAGACAGCAAACCAGGAAGTAAAATGCACAAATTATCCTTCATTTTTTGTGTAATTTACTAAGAGTGAAATAAATATTAGGAGGGGCGTATTAGAGGCTAAAGTATCATAAAAAACTTCGAAAAAACAACTTTTATTAAAACTAAAAAATAACTCCATAATTTTTTATTACGCAAATATAAAATTTTCATTTCAGGGCCAGAGAGGCTCTTGAGCAATAGTCATGATTTATTATGCTGTTAAAAAAGGCCGGGATTTCCAGGTCGGCGAGCAGGGGGGTGGGGGGGTGGGGCCCACTCGGGCGGAACTCCCGACGTCACCCCGCCCCATTTCAATTTTCAGGTAGGCGGGGGCTCAGCCAAATCAGCTGTGTGCCCGCCGACCTGTCAATCACCAATTGAGGCCATTGACAAACTCATTAAAGTAATTAGTAAACCTGCCTGTCCAACCTTAAGGTTGGCGGGCAGGCCAGGAGCCCTGACAGTCATTAGAAAAAGCATGAAACCTCATCCACGGGCGGGATGGGGTTTCATGTAGGTTTTAAAAAATGTAATAAAAGTGTCTTTGAAAATGATGGACATGTCCCAACCCATGTGACAGTGTCAATGAGGGGACATGTCAGGGAAATTTTTGTTCTAGTTTTAAGATTTCTTAGCCTGGAGCCGATCTCCCTGAGGCTACACTTAGCCTCAGGGAGATGAGTGTGCTCTTCCGTGCGCGTGCGTGAAAGAGCGCACCCTCGGCTCAGGGAACCCCCCTCCGCCGCCCGCGTAGGGAGCGCATAGCGCTTCCTGGTGGACGTCACGCTGGGCGGGCCTTAATTGGCCCGCCCACATAAAACGGTGGCGCGCCCCCGATCGGAGGGGCGCTTGCATGCGCTCGCTCCTAAACATCCCCCCACCAACGGAGGGAAAATTCTGCCCAATATTACCGTGTGGACAGGGATATTCTCATCAGTTCAGTGAAATCTCGAAGATTGCTGCTTGCAGGGATTTCAACACTGCACGATGCGAAAGATCAGCAGCTCCCAGATTTGTGTATTTAACTGAAGCTGCTGTCGACTTTGTGATCATGATGGCAGCATCCACTTCATTTTGCCTTCATTGCAACCGCAAAATCGAGGCCACCCTTCTGTTTTCACACCGTTATTTCCATCTTCCTTATCCAGCAGTAGCACCATAAACCAAAAGGTCTAGAAATCTGTCATTGAAGCTAAGATAGCTGGATTTAAACTAAACACCAGGAGCTAACAAACAAGCCTTCCAGAATCCAAAATAATAGCTATTGCCTTGGCTTAAACAGACCAAACGGTTAATCACTTGTAGCAACTTGTGGTTTCTAACTACTTTCTTGCTTCAAGGTACAGAGACTACAGAGCTCCTCCATGGGATCGCAATCGATATGAGTTCACGTTACAATTCTGGCATGTTCTAGCTGCACGTTTGGCTTTCATCATCGTGTTTGAGGTCAGTCAAGTAATTTGTGTCTCTGTGTGATTGAACAATGTTGCTGTTCGTGGTGTCACTGTATCACAGAAACGTTATGTTGAGCAAGCTGTGTCAATTTAATGGATATCTATCATTTAAAATGTAAAACATTTCTGTAGATACAGCGTTAGACTGATCAAGGTTAGTGTATATTGTGAATGTAGCATCTTGAAGGAACATGTGACTTGGGGCCTATGAAGCTCTCTACCACCACGGGTTTCCTCACCTCATGTCTGGGTCTGTTGTAGATCAATTATTGCAGATTGGTTGCTATGATTAGTCAATACCCCCATTGTCATTTTATCATGCACTTACTAGGATAGTAGAAAGTAAACTAAATGGAGCATAGTCTTTTTTCCTTCTCACAGTTTCTGTGTTCCTATATAGGGATAAGCCTGCCTGACTTCTCAATTTCATTCTTTCTGTATGCATACACGATGCTAACAACCTCGAGACTGTGTTGTACAGTCACAATTTATATCAAATGTAAGGATTTCAGGTTTGTTTTCCTCAACCCACCTTTTCCCATCATTAATGGTCGCTCCAGGGGCGGAATATTGCGCTGGTCAGGCGGGCGCGCGCCCGACCCAAACGGGTGTAAAATGACGCTCGACGACGTCGGGCGAGCGTCCCAGCGTCACTGCGCGCTCGCGGCGCAACATTTCGGTCAGCGCGCGCGTGCACGCGTGAGTCAGCCACCAGCCCACTGGCAATTAAGGGGCCTCTGAAGGCCCTTAAGGAACTAATTGACTTGAATTTTCTGCTGCCCGTCCAACCGTTCAGTTGGCAGGTGGGCAAAAAGGCCAAGCGGCCTCTGCAGTTTTTGGCGGAACCTGGTTGGATGAGGTTCCGTCCAGTGATTTAAAAAAAAAATTAAAACTTTTTGTGCTCATATTTCACATGTCCCTGCTCATGTGACAGAGCCACATGAAGGGGGCACGTTTTCATTATTTTAAAATACTTTATTTATACTGACAAAAATCTTCGGCATGAAATCCATGTCGGGGGCCTGATCGCGGGCGGCGGTAAATTTCGTGCCTGCGCCCGGGCCCGCCCGCTGCGGCTGCCCGACGAGAGAAAAGTTCTGCCCCGCATTTCTAATTTGCCTTCCATTGGACACCACTTCTCCTTTATACTGAAGTCAATGGAAGGGAGGATTGGGCGAGGTGTAACTTGAGTGACCAATTCGATATCACCATTCGTACGCCATTGCCCAAAGTTAATATTACTCGCATTGTCACATTTTTGCCACACTTTCTGTGTCAAATTCCCCTGTTAGAAATCCCTGCATCCTAATTTAGATTGAATTTTACCAATTGTTATGATCCCAGCTGATGTTATTACTGGGCAAGTCAGACCGCAGAATGGAACCTGGCTTGATGGATCATATTTTTTCTTTTTAAATTTTCGACCACGGAGGGTACTCACTGAAACAGGTTCACAGGAACCTGCTGTTAACTTTTTTAACAAAAAAGATTAAACATTTATTAAAGAAGAAGCATTAACTATATTACGCTAGACAACGAAAAGATTTCAATACAGACACCAAGAAAAAAAACCGATTCAAACCCACACTATCCCATTTATCCCAGCAAGACATGATCATATTGAATGGTGGAGCAGGCTCGAAGGGCCAAATGGCCTACTCCTGCTCCTAGTTTCTATGTTTCTATGTAAGACCCTGGCAGACGCAACATCCCAGTGAGGAGGTACCACTATTTCCATACCAAGGCTAGAGCTGGTTCAGTTGTAAAGGGGTTTCTTTTCCACTAGACTTCTGAACATTCACTAGAAGTCCTTTCATAATTGGTATCTTCAAATAACTTAATCTAAATTCATTATTACTTTGGAAAAAAATTTTCCCCCCATCGGTGGGGGAAGTGCAGGAGCGGGCACGGGCAGGCACGCCTCTGATCAGCACCCCCAATTGGGGGCGTGCCGCCATTTTAAGTGGGCGGGCCAATTAAGGCCCAACCAGCGTGATGCCCGCCAAGAAGCGCTATGCACTGCCTGTGTGGGCAGGGCTCTTTCACGCATGCGCACGATAGATCGCACCCATCACCCTGAGGCTAAGTGCTGCCTCAGGGAGGTCGCCTCTGAATTAAAACTTGTAAGACAAATGTTTAAAAAATTTCTCTGACATGTCCCCTCGTGTGACACTGTCACATGAGTTGGGACATGTCCATCGCTTTTACTCAAACCTTTATTAAATTTTTTGGAAACCTCGTCCCGCCCGTGGACAAGGTTTCATGCTTTTTTTCGAAGCCCGCCAGGGCTCCCGGCCTGCCCACCAACCTTAAGGTTGGACGGGCAGCCCTGTCAATTACCTGAATTGGTTCATTAATGGCCTCAATAGGCCGTTGACAGGTCGGCGGGCGCACACCTGACTTGGCTGTGCCCCCGCCGACCTGAAAATGGAAGTGAGGCAGGGTGACATCGGGAATTCCGCTCGACATGTCATCCCGCATCATTTTACGCGTTGGCGAGCAGGCCCCGCCCCCGCTCGCCGACCGGAAGATCCTCCCCTTTAACTTTAGAGCAACATATGTGAGTTCCTTAACAGTCTGGCATCATTTCCAGCTAGAGCTTGTCTTAGACCTTTCCTGTCTTCGCTCTGTGATATACTCATACCAATTGAAACTAAATGCTGCTTTTAATGTCTCTTCCTATATCTCTGTGGTTCCCTCTCTGACCCCCTGTTGTTAGGCAACAGCACAGTTTTTTTCTAATTTTTTTTTGTTTTAACTTCCCTAAACTACTAACCCCTCGGTAACCCATCTTTTCATTTTAAACCTCATTAAAAAGGCATGTATATAAACAGGCACACAGACTTGCTGGCTCCATCTCGAGGCATAAAATTCTACCCCGTAGAATGATACAGCACAAAAGAAGGATATTCACTCCATCATGTCTGTATCAGCTCTTCATTGGAGCTATCCAATTAACCCCTGTCTGCTGCTCTTTCCCCTTAGCCCTATATATGTAAAAAAACTTCCTTCAAGTGTTTAACTAATTCCCTTTTGAGATTTACAGTTGAATCTGCTTCCACCACCCTTTCAGGCAGCGCATCCCAGAGTTGAACAACTCACTGTGCCTCATGTCGCCTCTAATTCTTTTGTTAATCACTTCATATCTTTGTTCTTTGGTTACTAACCTTTCTGCCATTGGATACAGTTTCTCCTTATTATTAGCCTGCCACATTCACGCATGATTTTGTACAGCTCTATCTCATCTCTTTTCAGTTTTTTTTAGTTTTGCCACGTTACTGAAGTCACTCATCCTCTGTAGCATTTCTAGTAAATCCCCTCTGCAACCCTTCTAAGGCCTAAGCTGGGCTTTACCAGTGTTTAGCATAACGTGATTGCTTTTGGAATCTTTGCCTCTACTAATAAAGCCAAGGGTCCATTTGCTTTGTTGACAGCCTTCTCAGCTTGTCCTTCCACCTTCAAAGATTTGAGCGCATGCCCCCAGGTCCCCTTGTTCCTTTAAAATGCCACTGTTTAGTTTATATTGCCTCTCCGTGTTCTTTGTGTCATGTGTCTGCACATTTCATAAGTCTATCTCGTCCTGATTGTGTATTATGTTTCTGCATTTTGTGTTATCTGCTCTTTGTGTTACTTGCATAAACTTTGAAATTAAGCCCTGTCCACCTATGTTCAGGACTTTAAATATATATCAAAAGAGAAGTATTCCTAATACTGATTCTCTTGGAAACACCACTGTATGCTTCCAGCCTGAATAACAACAGTTCATCACTACTCTCTGCTTTCTGTTTTTTACCCAACGTTGTATCCATGCTGCCACTGTCCTTTTAATCCCATGGGTTTAAGTTTCATTAAAAGTCTATCAGGCACTTTTTGGAACTCCATATATATACCATTAACTGTACCACTCTCATCAACCATCTCCCTTGCTTCTTAATCAAGTTAGTCAAACACAATTTGCCTTTAACAAATTTGTGCTGACTTTCATTTATTAGCCCATCCTAACGTCAGTTAGATTTGTATATTGGGCAAGATTCTAATCTCATTCTAATGTTCTTTGAAGATGTGACAAGCAAAGTGGATAATGGGGATCCTGTAGATGTAGTATATCTGGACTTCCAGAAGGCCTTTGATAAGGTGCCGCACAAAAGATTAATGCACAAGATAAGATCGCACAGTTAGGAGTAATATATTAACTTGCATTGAGGATTGGCTAACCAACAGAAAGCAGAGAGTTGGGGTAAATGGATCTTTTTCTGGATGGCAAGCTGTAATTAGTGGGGTGCCACAGGGTTCGGTCCTTGGGCCCCAACTATTTACAATATATATTAATGACTTGGATTCAGGGATAGAAGGTACTATAGCTAAATTTTCAGATTACACCAAAATAGGAGGGAAAGTAAGTTGCAATGAAGAAATAATAAATTTACAAATGGACAGGTTAGGTGAATGGGCCAAAATTTGGCAGATGGAGTTTAACATGGATAAGTGTGAGGTTATCCATTTTGGTCAGAAGAATAAAAAGGTGACTTATTATTTAAATAGAGAGAAACTTCCCAGAATGCTTCAGTGCAGAGGGATCTGGGTGTCCTCGTGCATGAATTGCTGAAAGCTAGTATGCAGGTACAGCAGGTAATAGGGAAGGCAAATGGAATTTTGGCATTTATTGCTAAAGGAATAGAGTATAAAAATAGGGAAGTGTTGTTGCAACAGTACAAGGCATTGGTGAAACTGCACCTGGAGTACTGTGCACAGTTTTGGTCCCCTTACTTGAGGAACGATGTAGTTGCACCGGAGGCAGTTCAGAGGAGGTTCACTAGGTTGATTCCAGAGATGCGGAGCTTGTCTTATGAGGAGAGATTGAGCAGTTTAGGCCTATACTCGCTAGAGTTTAGAAAGATGAGAGGAGATCTAATTGAGGTATATAAGATGCTAAAGGAGATAGTCAAAGTAGATGTGGAGCGGATGTTTCCCCTTGTGGGGCATTCTAGAATGAGAGGCCATAGTTTTAGGCTAAGGGGTGGTAGATTTAAATCAGAGATGAGGAACTACTTTTCTCATGAATCCGTGGAATTCACTACCTCAGAGTGCAGTGGATGCCGGGACGCTGAATAAATTTAAGGAAGAGATAGACAGATTTTTAATTAGTAATGGGTTGAAAAGTTATGGGGAGAGGGCAGGAAATTGGAGTTGAGGCCGAAATGAGATCAGCCATGATCATAATGAATGGCGGGGCAGGCTCGAGGGGCTGAATTGCCTACTCCTGCTCTTAGTTCTTATGTTCTTATATTCTTATGTTCTAAACTCATCCACTTAGACTAAGTAATGAGCCTAAAAGTTTCCTACCACTGAATCTGTCATTGTCGGGTGCATTCTTCTCCCCGTTTTTTAATAGAGGTGTAACATTTGCAATCATCCCATCCTCTGTCATCAACCCTATCTGGGGAGTATTGGAATATTGTGGTCAGAGCCTCTGCACTTCCACTCGTATTCCCCTCACTGAAAAAGTTAGGATGCGTTGCATCTAGACGAGATGACTTTTCTGCTGTCAGTCCCGCCCACCTTAAGTACTTTCTCTTTGTCTATTTTAATCCAATTCAATATCACTACTGCCTCCTCCTTTACTGCCACATTGGTAGCATCTTGTTCTCTAGTGAAGAAAGATTCTTCACACATGATATAGCCAATTGCGAGAAAAACTAATTCAATCTGCATTTAGGAATGTGGAGCAATCTATGGAAATTTTTTACATATATTTGTTCATGAGATTTGAGCAGCACTGGTAAGGCCAGCATTTATTACCCATGCCTAATTGTCCTTGATTGAAACATATAAGATCCTGAGGGGACTTGACAGGGTGGATGTGGAGAGGATGTTTCCTCTTATGGAAGAATCTAGAACTAGGGGTCACTGTTTAAAAATAAGGGGTCACCATTTAAAACGGAGATGAGGCGAATGTTTTTTCACTCAGAGGGTTGTGAGCTTTTGCAACTCTCTTTCTGAAAAGGTGGCGGAAGCAGAGGCTTTGAATATTTTTAAGACAGAGGTGGATAGATTCTTGGTAAGCAAGGGGATGACAGGTTATCGGGGGTAGGTGGGATGCAGATTTCAGGTTACTATCAACTCAGCCATGATCTTATTAAATGGCGGAATAGGCTCGAGGGGCTGAATGGCCTACTCCTGCTCCTTGTTCGTATGAGAAGGTAGTAGTGAACCGCTTTCTTGAACTGCCACAGTCCATCTGGTGTAGGTGCTGTTAGGGAGGGAGTTCCAGGATTTTAATCCAGCGATAGTGAAGGAATGGCGATATGGTTCCAAGTCAGGATGGTGATTGGCTGGAAGGAGAGCTTGCAGGTGGTAGTGTTCCCATGCCGCCTGCTGCCTTTATTCTTCGAGGTGGTAGATGTTGTGGGTTTGGAAGGTGCTGTTGAAGGAGCCTTGGTGAGTTGTTGCAGTGCATCTTGCAGGTGTCTTTGCAGTGTAATTTTAAAATTCACTGGTGTATACGTCTTGCTTTTGTAATGAATAAACTGGACTTAGTACCTGTAGCAGTGTAGATAATAAAAGTTTTGCAGGTGGTGCACATGGCTGCTACTGTGTGTCAGTGGTGGAGGGAGAGAATGTTTAAGGTGGTGGATGGAGTGCCAAAAAATGTAAATATTTATGATATTCAGTTGTTCACAACAGTGTCAGGGGCTGTGACATAATGGATAATGTCCTGTCAAAAACTAAAGCAAGGAATTTAGTCATAATTAAGGTGGCATTATAAGAGTAACAGTGCAAAAAAAAGTATTGGACATGTACTTCTGCCAGTGCCAGGAATAATCAGAACAAACTATCACAATATCTATAGGCTGGTGGGTAAGGGAAGAGTTTATCCTTTTACTTTGAAAATGCTTCCCATCCTGTGGCTGTCGTTAATGGCTCCCAGTCACTCATTTATCATTTACTTTCATGATGAGAATATAATTGAAAAAGGTATTTGACATTTATGCACACTCTTTATCCATTTGTTTTTTCGATAAAAATATTCATAAAGATCTGAAATCTAAGTCCCTAACTCAGACAACAATGGACATGTTTGGGTTTTGAATTTAATTGGAATTTACTTGTGGTGATTGTTGCTTGCAAAAGTAGATAATAGGTGATCTGTTAATACTTCTTAATAGCTTTCAGTAGTAGAAGAGGATTTCACAGAAATCCCCTTGGTAGGTGTATTTACATTAAGGATGATTAAATGTTCAGAGATAGTAAGGCAAGACTGAAATGAAATTGGTGACAATAAAGGTAAAACATGAATTTTGCTCACTCTCTATTTCTTCCATCTCAGTACTCTGCCAGATCATCAGCCAGTTGTTTATAACTTATCAAAGAAAGTGTCATTTGACACAGCCTAATGGTCTCTTTCACTGCTCCAAACACTGCGTACCACACACCACACTTTATTAATGATTTGATGAGACAAAGTTAATATAGCATATTTTAATTTGTTGAATATATTTTAATTAATGCTTTAGAAATGAATAATGATATTAACTTAGTGAACATTACTTCTGCCTGATAAATGGTTTCTGGTTAATATTTATCTTGGCCGATTGCCTCAGTGTACTAAATGTCCCCAATGATTGCAGGAATATGCTCACTGGTTTCTTTAAAAAAACATTGTAATTTGATTCAGATGTTGCAGACACGCAGATTCCAATTTGTGCTCACTCAATACAATATGCAGCTATTAACTCTTTTATTGTGAACTCAACAGCCATCCCCTCTGAAGACATCTGAAACTTTCAAACAAAATGCAGCCCATAAGCAAAGTAATTGAAATAGTAATGAGTCTTTTCGTGAGGTGGAGGAGAGAGTAACTCCATGGACTTGCCCATGATATCTAATAATTACATTATGCTACTGCTAGGGACAAAAGGGTGTCCATGTCCTCATGAAGTCTATCACTGTCCGATTCACAGCTCACACTATGCCCAGATTTTGTGTCATCCTCCATTGCCCCTGACCCCACCATCCCTGTCCTCTGCTGGACCCTTCCTCCACTCCTCCATGCCCCTGACCCCGCCATCCCTGCCCTCTGCTGGACCCTTCCTCCACTCCTCCATGCCCCTGATCCCGCCATCCCTGTCCTCTGCTGGACCCTTCCTCCACTCCTCCATGCCCCTGATTCCACTCACATCCCCGCTCACCACTGACTCACCCTTGCCGTTCGCGAGCCTCCTTGCAAACTACCATTCTCCCGCTCCCAAAGGCCAGGATTTCCGTGCCCGCTGGCGTCAGGCGGACAATATGGCGAGAAGGCCAAAAATCAGTTTCACGATGTCGTGAGACCAGTTTGTGATCGTCCGCTCAGCCCATGGATGGGGGGCTGTGGACCCTGCCAGTGGAAATCGGGAGCCTAATACATCAGCATATCATTATAAGGCCAGCCCACTGGACTCATTCCCCTCCAACCCCCCCCACCCCTGCTGGATTGTCGCCCTCGACGGCAGGAAAACACGCCAGTGCAGAACACGTCTTAACAACGGTGACCTGCAGAAGTTGGGGCTTACCCGCCAGGGTCTTGCTCACATCGTGGACATCCGACGAGCAGAAGATGCTGGAGCCCGACAGTAAAGGAATCCTGGAGGAACGTCCATGCCATGCTAGATGGATACTCATGGGCATGGCCCTGCTGCAAAGCGGCTCACGGGTAGCTGCAAAGTCACCGTTGATGCTCACAACGGGTGATGGTCAAGGGGGTGGGAGACGAAGGTCTAGGATCAACTGGGAGAAGAAGAGATATCGGGGTTTGGGGGCGAGATTGGTGGGGGGTGGGGAATGAAGGTGTCAGGGAAGTGAGGTTGGGAAGGGGGAGGGAGTACAAGGGGAGGAGGACAAACAGGGTAGAAGGTGGCAACTGGGGAGGTAGTTGTAAGGGGGGGTGGACAGTGTACGGGATGGAGTTTGGGGGTGGGGAAGGAGTGCAGGGGGAGGATGGAGTGAGCAGAGGGGAGGGAGCCCGGGAGGAGGATGGATTGCGAAGAAGCGAAGAGGCGAAGGAGCAAAGCTAGTGGAAGAGGTGAGGGCACCTGAGGGTCTGAGGGAGTCAGGAAGGGGGAAGGAGTAAGGCTGGAGGAAGAAGTGAGGCTGGAGGAAGGAGTCGGGAGTGGAAGGACTAAGAGTGGTGAGGAAGTAAAAGGGTGCCAGAGGGAGTCAAGAAGGGGGAGGGACTAAGCGAGGGGTGAGTCCGGAGGGTGGTGGCGGGAGGGGTAAGGAGGGTGGATGACGTTCTGGGGTGGAAGGGGTTCCAGGGGCGAAGAGGTCCAGAGGGCAGAGGGGGTTCCTGGGGGGAAGGGTCCTGGAGCGAAGAAGAGTTCCGGGGATGAAGGAGTGCTGAGAAGGGAAGAGATTCCGAGGTGGGGGGGAAGGAGAGCAGAGGGGGTGGTGTCCAGGTTAATGTGCAGACAGACCCTAGCAGACAGCATTAAAAATGCTCAGGACAGTATGATACATGAAGGATTCACGTGTGTGGGAGAGTGCTTGCACGAGGCTCTGAAAGGCCCTGCCAGACACACACTTGTCCCTCCAGAATCACTCATTGGCCAGCTTCTCCCTCTGCAGTGACAGAGGGCGAGGTTGAAGGGCTCATAGGCAAAGGGGACTCGGAGGGAGAGGACAGCCTCTGAGATTCCTGAGTGAATGACCCAGGAGTGTCTAGCTGCCTCTCCTCATCCCCTCAGCTGCCCGGCAGCCCCGGCCTGACTCCTTGAGGGGGAGGAGCACCTGGATGGACGTTGAGGTGCCCCTGTTTCCCACTTGTGTTGCCGCTGCAGGAGCTCACCCATGGTTCCCGCGATGGAGTGCAGGTCTGTACAAACCTCCACGTTCTGCTAGACCAGGGTCTCCATTGGTCTGCTATCCTCCCCATTGAGACCTCCATACACACATATGTGGGCTCCACTTCATCAAAGGTCAGGCGGACGCACTCCTCCGACTCGCGTGCCACATTGCTGAAGGCTTCCAACAGCTCTGCATGATGTTCCCACACCTTCTGCTGACTCTCCAGGATGAGTTGAAAGACCAAATCTAGAGGCTTGTCATCTGAATCGGACCTCACAGATGCCTGATCCCCAGCAGTCTTCTGAGTGCCGGGGAGCTCGCACGAACCTGCCTCCTTCTGCTGCGGACACGTGTCCTTGCGGTGACCACCAGATTGTGAACCTGAGCCTGCCCTGGATCTAGGTCCCACCGAGATGTGTCTCTCTGCGCTGGTGGAGGGTGTGGGTAAGCGCTGTGACGGGTCTTCCGGGCTGCTTATTTCCAGCTCCTCAATGGAGGAGGTGTCCTCTTGGCTGGAGGTGAGGACCTGGATGGAGCTGAGGGACCGGCTGGCTGAGGGTGTTGGTCACTTGGCAGAGCTCCCTGTGAACCAAAGCAGAAATAAGTAGTGCATGGCAGCAGAGTCAAAAGTAGGAGAGAGATTACTCACAGTTGCATTGAGAGAGGAATGATGTGGTGCAGGATCCTTATGAGAGTGTTCACCGCCGACCTCACCATCACCGCAGGAACGGTCCATGTCCTCACCAGTCAGTGTGATGGCACGCTGCTTAAAGTGAGCGAGGGGCCTAATGTGGGCCACCCACCCCCGGTCTGGGACCTCTCCCTGCTGCTGTGAACGAGCTTCTCCTGCATGGAAATAGATGGAGAGAGTGCGACCAAGACACATGGCACTGCATGAAAAGTTTGTATGGTGAGCCATGGACGGATGAGGACTCGAGGTTGAGAGGATATGAGTCTGATGGAGATGTGCGGGTGTGCGTGAGAGTTAGTGGTGTTGCCCCTTGAGGTGTGAGATCCCTGTGGATATGTGATGAGTTTGTGAGTGTGTGAGTTGAGAGTGATGAGAAGAGTGAATTATTGTTAATTACCTTGGCAGAACGGATGGGGCCATTCATCCTGTAGTGGCACTGGCTGGCTGTCCCCTTGTGCAGGGCATTGGTGCTGACCACCTCTGCCACTGCCTGCCAAGCTGGTTTAGTGAGGTTGCTGCCCATCCTGCAGACAGAGTGCAGGGGTAGAGGACATCAGGGCGAGCCTCCACTGCGTCCAAAAGGCACTCGAGGGACGCAACATTGAATCCGGGGACTGCAGTCTCCTTGCCTTTCGGGGCCATGTCTTCTTTGCAGCAGTCAGGGTCTGGAAGCACTGAGAGGTGTGCGCGTGGCTAGATTTTAAATATGGCGCCCGGCGTGATGAAGCGGCGAGGTAATGGTGTGGCGGGTGATTGAGAGCCCGTTCACCATGGAAACGGCGTGTTTCCCAGGAATGCATAATTAATGCAGTAGGTTTGAGATGATGTGGCATGAAGAGCTGCCATTGCAGCCGGCAGATTAAACATTGTTTTACCCACCCGCTTCCGCACTTAGTGCAAATCTGGAATGATTCCCCCCCGTAGAGTTAAACAAGGAAAATTGTTGACTTTACACACAACTGCTCGGCATATTTAAACAGTCATTGTGAACAGGGTGAACAGAGTTATTTGAGGAAGTATCAAGGAGGATTGATAAGGGTAATGTAGTGGATGTTGTCTATATTAATTTTGGTAAGGCATTTGACAAGGTCCCACATGGCAGACTAGTCAGGAAAATGAGATCCCATGGGATACAGGGAAATGTGGTAAATTGGATCCAAAATTGGAACAGTGACAGGAAACAAAGGGTAATGTCGATGGATGTTTTTTTGTGAGTGGAAAGCTGTTTCCAGTGGCGTTCCACAGGGCTCAGTATTGGGGCCCTTGCTGTTTGTCTTATATGTTAATAATTTGGACTTAAATGTGGGAGGCATGATTGGGAAATTTGCAGATGACACAAAAATTGGCCGCATAGTTGATAGTGAAGAGGATAGCTGTTGTCTCCTAAGTGATATCAATGGTTTGGGTGAGTGGGCAGAAAAATGGCAAGTCGAATTCAATATAGAAAAGTGTGAGGTAATGCATTTGCGGAGGGCAAACAAAGCAAGGGAACACTCAGTAAGCAGCAGGATCTTGAGAGGGGTAGAGGAAGTGAAAGACCTTGGACTGCATGTCCACAGATCCCTGAAGGTGGCAGGTGAAAGCATATCAAATACTTTCCATTATTGGGCAAGGTATTGAATATAAAAGCAGGGATGCAATGCTGGAACTGTATAAAAGGCTGGCTAGATCACAGCTGGGATTTTATGTACAGTTTTGGTCACCACATTACAGGAAGGGCATAAATACTCTGGAGAGAGGACAGAGGAGATTTACAAGAATGTTGCCAGGGCTTGAAAATTGCAACTATGAAGAAAGATTGGATTGACTAGGGTTGTTTTCCTTAGAACTGAGAAGGCTGAGAGGTGACCTAATTGAGGTGTACAAAATTATGAGGGCACTAGATAGGGTAGACAGGAAGGACCTGTTTCCCCTAGCTGAGGGCTCAATTGCCAGGGAGCACAGATTTAAGGTGATTGGTAGAAGGGTTAGAGGGGACATGAGGAAAAACATTTTCACCCAGAGGGTGGTGGGTGTCTGGAATTCACTGCCTAAGTTGGTGGTTGAGGCGGAAATGCTCAACTCATTTAACAGGTACCTGGATCTGCATCTGAAGTTCTGTAACCTGCAAGGCTACGGACCAGGTGTTGGAAAGTGGGATTAAAAATGAGCGGCTTGCTCCTTTTTTTTCTCTTTTTGCGGCCAGTGCAGACACAATGGGCTGAATGGCCTCTTTCTTTGCCGCAACTTTTCTATGGTTCAATGGGTGCCCCAAGATTCTCATGCACCACTAACTTTATCCTGAGGATAGGACTTTATTTTTAAAAGTTTTACTTTAATAAGTATTCCTGGAATGCAAACGCATTGCAAGTGCGAACTCGCCACAGGCTGGCGAAGGGGTGGAAGCAGGCTGCTGACTTTATCTCTCTGTGTCAAGCCGCTGTTAGGAAATCGAAATTTCACATCCCGTCCTAAATAACCATGTTTCCCACTCTTGTGGACTCCATAAAATTCGCCCCCACCGCCCCCCCCCAAAAAAAAAGGTCTCTACCAGAAACTCTCCGTTTGTTTCCTGCTGACTACCAGCCGGCTATCCTTCCAGATACAGGTGATGTACATTCTCAGCAGAAGAGGGGGAGAAAATACATTGTTGAATGGATTACATTTGGGGGAAAAATCATACCATGTAATTTCTTTCAACCTTCCCACTTAAGACTCACGTTTGCAGGTCATGACTTTGATTCTGTGAACGGAGTGGATGATTCCTGTAGATTTGTGTTATGCGCAATATTCCTTATTAGCCAAATGATGTTCAAAAGAATAATATAATGAATGGCACTTAATTTCCTAGATCAAATTTGAATGCCGTGCTCAACTGCAATGTCAACTTGAATTTTCCTTGAAGTACTGCTTTCAAAGATCACCTTTGACAAGGAGGGCAGCCTGTCAAAAAGAGGGTCACCCACTGATCCACCCAAACATGCTTCGCATTAGGGTGGAGCATCATAAGTTCTAGATTTTTTTAAAAAGTATCTCGTGATGCAGCTAAAGTTGAGCAGGGAAAAGAAGAGCAGAAAAAAAGAACAAAGTTGAAGTAGTATCAAATGTTTAAAATAGCGTAAAGGAATAAGAAATGGGTTATGAACGTGTGTGTTGAAGTTTTTAAAAATACCTGTCTTATTTTCAGCACTTAGTGTTCGGTATTAAGTCTTTCATAGCCTACCTGATTCCGGACATGCCCAAAGACCTGTGTGACCAGATGCGGCGAGAGAAGTACCTGGTTCAAGAGATGATGTACGAGGCAGAGCTAGAACATCTGCAAAGGGAGCGGAAGAAGAATGGGAAAAGATATCACCATGAATGGCCTTAGTGTGACCAATGAGACCAGTTAACAGACACTCCAGCTGGACTGCGCTGCTACAGAAGATGGAGATGCCAGCTATGCTGCACAAGCTCTTTGCAAGTTTTCTTTTTATATAGATATATAACTTTTATAATTATTAAGTCATCAAATGCATGTTTTCAAAAGAGAAAGAAAAGAGTTGTATATTCTGTCTGGCCTTTGGATTTCAGGCAGGCAGGCAAAGGATCATGGAAGCCAAGTGAGGACCACATGAGGAGTTGATGTTTAATTTTTAATCATACTATACCGATCAATATGAGTTCACATCACAATCATATGATCCATATTTACCAAAGAATGAGAAGTTTATTTGTAAAACAGCCCCCGCTCATTTAGAATTTCCACTGATTTTTTTTTCCTCCATCAGTTTACTTTTTTCTCTGTGACTACTACGAAAAGCTTGTTTTTAAAAGGAATGTCAGCAGGTAGAGCTGCAGCCTGGTTTGCTGGGCTAGTACTGAACCACTGCAGTCACCTGTGAGCAAGCAGCACTCACTCTTAAAATGCGACCAACGTACAACTGAACACAGATCCCAAACCTTGACCAGCATTTTTGCTGAATATTCATTTGGTAATAGCCAAAAGGGAAACCGTTACTGTGGCAAACAGATTATTTACAAGGTATTTTTTCTATGATTTGAAGATACTCACTCACCCTTTTGGTTTCCTGTTCCCATGTTTTTAGGAGGGGGAAAATTAGTAAATGTGATAGCAACCTCTGTGTATTGGCTGGCACAGTGTCTAATAGTATTACAGAAATGACCAAATCACCATACATACTTGTTAAGGCATCTCTGCATTTTATGAAATTTATTACATGTATATGCATTCATCTTTCAATCAAACTAGCTTTTGGAGCTACATTTGCGTTGTAAGAAGTGAGAAGGCTGCACAGGCCAACAAAGAGGAGATTTTTCTCTTTGATACCCTACTTCCCATATCTTGTTATTGCACAATGGACAGATACATGCTCTATCGAGTCCTATCAGTGTGCTTACAGTCATTCATATGCTAGTTGTGTACTGCATACTAGAATGTGAAGCATTAAATTTAGGCAGCCGTCCATATATTAATAAACAATGCACAATGAATGGAAATAAAATGTGTGCTGAGTGAAGGTCCTTGATAAAACTCCAAAACATAACTAAAACATACCAAAATTATACCTCTGTTACTATAAAGATATAGAAATTATGCATAGAGTTCCTTATAGAGTCCATAATCTAGATATAGTTTTTGATGAGACATGCCGCATGATAATAACAGTGAGATATTCTGTTATAAGGGATCTCCCCATGCATCAGTATATTTTTCTCTTAGTTTCTCAGAGCAGGTATATATTGTTGGAGCAGATGTTCCACCCAGGGATAATTCACGTTTGGTGTTGCATGATGACAAGACTTAAACTTTAAAATGTCTGCCTGTTTTTGGCATCTCGGTTTTTCCCCTTTGTTTTGTTTTAAAGTCTTATCTTTATTCCCTAGTTTGTTAGGCATACTGTAAAGGAGCCTCCTGCATGTTACGCCTAATAGTTTTTTTTTCAACTAATGCAGAATGTAATATGCAAGCACAATCCTACATCCTTATTTTAACATTCACACCACAGCTGTTTCTCAATTTTGTTTTATCTCAGCTATAAAGGGCTTGTGATCTACAACAGTAGAAACCAGGTTAGTACCAGTGCAGGTACAGGGACTGTACATATCGATTCCAGTGATATAGGGGTCACGGGTAAAAAGGTCTGTTATAAGACTACCACATCAAAATTAAATCTACCAACCATTTCTAGCGACTTTATACTAACTTTAATGCCTGTACACTGTCGCAGTGATACCATGCAAGCATTTAAAGTAAATCATTTGGCTGGCTTCTTTATAAGCATGTCTCCCTAACCGCCTATTGGCAGTTTATTTTCCCCTGATAAGGGAAGTGATCAATGCAACTAAATTATTTACTATGCAGTTCAGAGAGTTGTATATCACTGGCAAATCTTGATAGGATTGAACATCTTCATATCATAATCAGAACTCTCAAAAAATATGTTGCTTGAATATAAGATTGCACAGAAATATCTTGAAGCAAACATCCTATTATGTAAATGAAGTTTCACAAAATAAAGAGAAGGCAAACAAATGGCATTACTTAAATCATGAGCTATGCATTGTTACTAGCATTTTATGACTTTCTTATCTATGATACGTTGTTTAGAACAATTGATTTAATTCCCTGTATGTGTGTAAAAAAAACAGAAGCTGTCACTTTAAATCTCAGATTTATGGTAGTAGGAGCACAATGTTTTTCTATGAAGAGTTCAAAACTCTTCTGTTCCTGTGTTTATAATTATTTTAGTTGAAGTTGGCCAATGGGACTGGTTTATGGAGTTGATACAAGATCCAACTTTTCCTATGAGTTCGTTTCTCCCACTCATGTGTGTTTTACTTCAGTGTAAGCAACGGTCAACAACCAGAAGGACCATCTTGTAGCTTATCGCACAGTTCCTCAGTTGATGAATAATTTACACATCTAAGATGCATTGCCTTATCCCCTACAGAAATTTGAACACTTAACTGGATGGTTGCTATAGAGCAAGTTGATAAGATAAGCTTGGAACGTTTATGCACATGAACAGAAATAATCCACTCCATTCACCTGTCCATTCCTGAGCATCCAAGAAAACTGGTTAAATTTTAAAAGCTGAAAAGCTTGGGCTTTTGTAAAACCATTCTGTATCAGCTACTCCATATGTTTGTATTAATGGTGCGTTTTTACCATTACTGTATTAGCATGCGTATGACGGCACAGCTTTTATGATGGGTTGGGCAATTTCTATATGGTACAGCTTTTCTCTTTCACACTATTTTCTACTTGTGCTACCTAGTTTGCATTCGGGGAGGTTTGTTCCTGCATGCTTGCAAGTAAAGTACTCAGCATGTACCTATTTCAAGCTTTTCAATATTTCCTACGGTTTACAGAGATTTGATTCACTGCAATAAAACCACAATTTAAGAGCTCTCCCACTTCCATTTAAAACTTTAAACATTCTTAATTATTATCCTGATGATCACTACACGACATCTGCTGTGTAAGACGAGTTTTAGGCACAGCCACTAATATTAAGCCTCCAGGCAACACATTTTCATTATCAAGGCCTTGATTTTTGCTCTTTTTTCCTGTGTTTTATCCATAATAATAATTTCTTGTGGAGTGTCCTCTTACTTAGCAATGAAATTTTCCTGAAACACATGGCTTTTCAGCATAGATCCTGTCCATTGCATCATTGCTTGTTCCTTCTCTGGACCTTTGATTCATAAATCTGCATTTTTAAGCCTGAGGATCTGTTGTTTGAACTACTGGGTCTGTATAGGACCTCATGTTCAGAATATGGTCATTCCTAATTGTTTACACAAATTAGAAACTTTGGCAATCTCCACACGGGGCAGGATTTTCCCCCCCCGTCAGGGGCGAAGTTGAAGGGCGGGCGCGCTCAGGCGCTTCTGATTGGCGTCCCCGATTGAAGTCGCGGCGCCATTTTATGTGGGCGGGCAAATTAAGGCCCGCCCAGTGGGACGTCTGCACGGAAGCGCTATGCGCTCCCTGTGCGGGTGGGGGGGAGTCCCAAAATCGAAGTGCGCTCTTTCGCGCATGCGCACTAAAGAACGCACTCATCTCCCTGAGGCTAAGTGCAGCCTCAGGGAGATTGGCTCTAAATGTAAAAAAGCTAAAAATAGAAAAATAAAATTTCCCTTAGATGTGCCCTCAAGTGACAATGTCACATGAGTTGGGACATGTCCATAATTTTTACAAAAACTTTATTATATTAAAATTTCTAAAAACCTACATGAAACCTCATCCCGCCGCTGGATGAGGTTTCATGCTTTTTCTAATTCCCACTGGGGCTCCTGGCCTGCCCGCCAGCCTTAAGGTTGGACGGGCAGGTCCACTAACTAGTTTAATTACTCAGTCAATGGCCTCAATTGGCCATTGACAAGGTCAGTGGGCGCGCAGCTGATTTTGCTGCGCCCCCGCCTACCGGAAAATTTAAATGGGGTGGGGTGACGTCTGGAGTTCCGCCCAATGTCACCGCGCGTCATTTTACGTGTCGGCGAGCAGGCCCCGCTCCCCGCTCGCCAACAGGAAAATCCTGCCCATGGAACTCTGGGACACGCACGCTTTATTTCTCCCCCATCCTGACATAACTCATTTAAATAGCATGCGTTTTCTACCCTTAAGCCAAATTTTTTATTGCATATCCGTTCTCAAGTTTTACCCCAAGTTCCTGATACTTTGAGTTTAATAATTTTTCTTTTGGAACTTTATTCAATGTCTTTGGAAGTCAAGGTACACCAATTCATCGGATTTCCTCAGTCCGCTTAGGTTCTCATTTTCTCAAAGACGATGAGGAGGTTGGCCAAGCAGGACCTTCCCCTTCTGACTTCATGTTGACTGATTTTAGCCAGTTTATTATTGCAGATGATTAATTCCACTATTTCATATGGAATGAAAGCAAGACCAATGGATTGATATCTGTTTGGTCACCACCCAATTTCAATATGGGCGCCATGTTAGCCTGTATCTAATCTACTGCTAGCCAAGTTGAGTCAGGCACAGTCACGTCATGACCACTGTTAACCCCCGATTGCAGTTAGCTATGGGAGAGACCAAATCTGGCAACACAGACCACAATAAAAAGCATAAACATTGAGATAAGCGGCTCTCTTCACAGCTTCAACCAAAAGAACTACGACAATGATCGACTGCTACTTCCCCTTTGTCCATTGACTCCCAAATAATGGTGATCTGTGCATCAAGAATTTCATTCCTAGCGTCCACCAGCACTCTGGAACAAACAGCATCTAATCCTTGAGACTTACCTGTTTTCATCTCATTCATGCCTTAGTCATTCATTTTGCTTAGGATATCCCTGTTTGTGGAGGGCATGTTGCTCAGGTTATCCTTTGTAAATAATTGGAGGAAGTAATGACTCAGAATATTCATCATTTTGGGCCCTCCTTCAGGTTAAAGACCATGCGAATCATCACAATTTTCATTTCTTCTCAGCCTACCCTCTTACTCCTATAACACTGAAAGAATGTTTTACACTATATTTAATCGCTGACACTATGCTTTTTCTGGATTCCACTTTCCTCTTTTGATTACGTTTTTAGCATGTTTCAGGATTTTATTTTATTTGTTCCAGTAAATCCCCTTTCTCCCTGCAAGATTAGCAGATGTATTTTTTTAATAGCTCTTTATTTCACTTTCCAGCTTGTTTTCTAACATTTCGAGGGGCACTTTTGTTTAGCCTGGATTTTTTGGAAAAGTATTTATCTTTCCCACTTAAGGCGGTGTCCCAGATTCTCCTCAGGGCTTTGCCTCCTTCGACGCCGTCACTTTCCTAGAAGTGTGGTGGAACCTTTGCAGCAAAGGTACAGTGGCAGAGTGGGAGCAACTCTAAAGAAACTCTGAGTCCGGAGAGGAAGGGAATTTGCTGTCAGTGAGTTTAATCTCCAGTTGATTAGCTTCATGGTCAGAAAAATGTTTCAATCAAGAAACTTAAAAAAAAAAGGTTATGTTCAATTTAACCTTCCTTTTACAGATTAACCTTAAAATAATTTAATTTTTGTATTAAAGCTTCACATTGTCCTTAAGTGGAGATCATCCAAACTTCTGAATTTAGAATGCAGTTTGCAAATTAAGTGCACTCAGTTCTCAGGAACCCCTGCTAAGTTATTGCAAAATATTATTCTGGTGAATGCAAAGATATATTTTGGTAGTTAAATTGCTCTGTATTTTGTATTATTGAATAACATGATGTTGCATGCAACTTAAGTTTGCAAATTTTCCAAGGGATGATTAATAACCAGTTCATTTTCAAATAGAGCACGGAACAATGGGTTGTTCAAAAACCAATTGTTCTTCAATCTAAGAAATAGTGAAAATAGTGAAAAAATAATGAATTGAATGGGTTATATTTATTCCAATGCATCACTTAGAATGTAGCAGTATTAGGAGCACCGCTATCAGATTTAACGTATTTTATCATATTTTATCATATTCTTCTGCTGTACTTCAAGACAAAAGTATTTTCCCTGACTGAATGTTTATGGTGTTAAACTTGTGTCTTGATGAAACGAGAGTTCAAAAGACAATAAACAGTTCTGTTCAGTTGTAACAGTCTTTGATCCAGGAAATGTGAGAGCACTATTTTGTGAGGCTTTTTGAACAGTTGCAATTGGCGATTCAGTCACCAGGTTTACAATGCCGCACCTGGGGCGAAACGAACGGTATTTTTTTTTTGGTGTATGTGTATAAACTGAAGCTTAAAAAAGACACAAAATACTTGGTGCATTTGCTTGGGCCTGTATTGTAATATTTACAAAATGTTCTGTTTAATTTTGTAAGATTTACATGTAAAAAGTGTAATGACTGTATTATACAGATTTGGATATCAGAATTTTCATTAATAAATAATTGTATGCATATCAGCGTTTGGATCAGTGAAAATATATTCTGTAATTAATACAGTTGAAGTGTAATTCAATGATTCCCCCGTACCAGCAGGGACTGTTTCCAGGAGAATCAGGATGTAGCCCTGTCTCCGAGTCACACATCTTCTGGCAGCCTGACATGGGGCCAGAATCTGCTGGCAAAAGAAGGCCACTTTTAAAGTGCAAGCCACTATTAGTGTGTAAATTGTCCAGCAACATGTTGTGAGAAGAGATACCCCGGGAACTGCAAGTCACCAGAAGCTGCTGGACAATTTCCGTCGCTTCACCGCTAACTTGGCAAAAAACACCGGCCTGTTCACAACTTGCACATTCATTTCCAAATAAACTTGCCTTGGAAAGTTAGGGCTGGTACTTAACAGCGTAAGGATCTTTTTGATGATGGGATTTAAGTTCCTGGAATGCCGCTCGAACTCTCAGGCTGAGAAAGGGAACAACTGTAACTATGGAGTATCATTCCTGGAGGTTGTAAATTGCTCTTAGAGATTTTTAAAATTTTTTAATTTAAAATGTTTTTTTCTTGCTTTCTTGTCTGTTGCTTTCTCTCTCTCTTTTAATCCAATCTTGCTTTCTCTCTCTATTTTTCTTCCCGTACCTGATTTGACTCTTAATTCACTTTACCTCTGTCCCTGTTATTCCTCAATCTCAATTTTTAAATCTCATTGGTTAAGTAGATAGACAATCCACAGCTCCTCCTTTTCATCATAATCTTCATCGCCTTTCTCCTCCTGTGCATCCACCCAGCTGCACCCCGCACCCCACCCATTAGTGTGGTAAATTTGTAGGAATGGCTGATGGAAGCTAAGAATGTGAGAGGCTTAAAGGCTTAAAGAATTAGAGGATAAGTAGGGTCAAGGGCAACTAGGGATGGGCAATAAATGCTAGCCCAGCCAGCGAAGCCTACATCCCATGAATGAATTTTTTAAAAGTTAGATAAAGTAGAGGAATGTTCTAACTGGGTGGTACTTTAGAGGAATGTTAGGGTGATGGTATAGGTGCTCAGTTATTAACCTGGCGCTGGCAAAATATCATCAACTTTACCATCTCCCAAATGAGAACCAACTGATTGCCCACAACCCAAATGGCCTTGCCCTTGAAGGAATTGAGGGATTTAAAGGTGGACATTCCCCCTCTGGCTGGTTGCCCAAGTATTGTGTGTTAACCTATTCAGAAAGGCAGTCGAAATGAGGGTAAGGCTAGCAGTTGTTGAATGTATGTGGCATGGGAGAGCTTTAGTAAGAGATGTGGGGAATGAGCCCATGAAAGTGGAGAGCAGAGTTTTATCGGATTGTACATTTATCTAATTCCTGCAAGGGGTGATGCATGGCCGCAGCGCAAGATAATTAAGTTCTGGCTGCCCCTAACCAGTGGGCAGTGTGACAGTTTAGTCATGTAAGTATTGGTTTGAGAGGATGATGAGTGTGTTGGTGCCCAGGAAGGAAAGGAAAAGAAAGAGTCACAATGTGTTACTTTGCCAACCCTGGTGAAGCTGTTGAGCAATTTTATTGCATTATTCTGCAGGCCTGGGGAGGAGGGAGTGTCACACATGACATTTTCAGGTTGTTTTTGAGGTAGCCGGAGCCAGAAGCCTAAGGGCTGTATCTTACTGGTCGGCGGAGATGGGTTTGGAGATGGGGCGGGGAGCAAAATTAGGAAACCTCATGTAGGAGCATCTCTTGGCATGTTTCCATCTCTGATCAACAGCCTGCACTGGCAACAGTGGGTGGCTAACTATTATCAATTAAGTGCCCACTTAGGAGTGAGTTGGTGACACCACCGGGCAGCCCAGAATGTGCTTAGAGGTAACAGACCAGAGGGTCCACTGAGCCCTCCTTCAATTTCAACCCCACTGCTTTCCCACCTATATCACTAAACCCATCTCCTCATGCAGGACAACCGGCCACCCATAGTTTCAAGCCCTCAAATTAAACGTGTGATCTTAGTGTCTGTCTCTCATCACAAGTTTCTCCCAATATATAACAACTGAAACGGAAATAGGGAGTAATTGACAGCCCACAAATTTGGGGTTTACATGTATGGTATAGCAATGCACAAAAAGGAATGAAAAGAAGTGAAAATAATTGACAAAAATGTAATCTCAAACTGAAAGCATGTTTTTTGTCTAATTGAAGAAGACTGGAGGTTTTAAGATTCTGGTGGTTCATTTGGAGCATTTATAATAGAGGTTCCACAGCATTGCACAATTGAGCTTCCAACCTCACATTCGTGCCATCACTAAGACGCCCTTATAATTAGTGACCTCATAGTGAATGTGCCCCTAGGTAGCAGCGACCATAATATGACTGAATTTTACATTCAGTTTGAGGGAGAGAGGATGGGTCCAAGATTATGTTTTTAAACTTAAATATGAGGACATGAAAGCAGAGCTAGCTAAAGTGAATTGGCAAATTAGGTTAAGGGATAGGCCAATAGAGATGCAGCGGCAAACATTTAAGGGGATATTTTAGAATACACAGAATAGATACATTCCAATGGGTAAGAAAAAGTCCAAGGGACAGACACACCATTTGTGATTAGTTAGAAAGCTTAAAGATAGTATCAAATTTAAAGAAAAGGCACATAATTGTGCAAAGGTAGGTGGAAGGCCAGAAGATTGGACAGAATGTAAGGAAAAGCAAAGGATGACTAAAAGATTAATAAGGAGGGACAAATTAGAGTATGAGAGAAAGCTTGCCAGAAATAGAAGGACAGATAGTAAGAGTTTTTATAAATATTTTAAAAAAGAAACGAGTTAACAAATCGAGTGCTGGTTCAATAGAAAGTGAGTCTGGAGAATTGATAATGGAAAACAAGGAAATGGCAGATGAATTGAACAGGTATTTTGCGTCAGCCTTCACTATAGAGGATACATGTAACATCCCCGAAGCAGCTATAAATCAGGAAATGGGGAAATGGAAGTGAGAGAGGAACTTGGGAAAATTACAATCACCAGAGAAATGGTACTGAGTAAACTGTTGGAGCTGTGGGCTGACAAGTTCTCGAGTCCTGATGGACTTCATCCTAGGGTCTTAAAACAATTGGCTAGTGAGATAGTTGATGCATTGGTTTTAATTTTCTGAAACTCCCTAGATTTGGGGAAGGTCACATTAGATTAGAAGATAGCAAATGTAACTCCTTTATTCTAGAAAGGAGGGAGACAGAAAGCATGAAACTACAGGCCACTTAGCTTAACATCTGTCAGAGGGGAAATTTTAGGACCTAATATTAAAGAAGCTATAGCAGGGCACTTGGATAACTTGAAGATAATCAGGCAGGGTCAACATGGTTTTGTGAAAGGGAAATCATGTTTAACCAACTTACTGGAGTTCTTAAAGGAAGTAGCATGTGCTGTAGATAAAGAGGAACTGGTGGATGTATTGTACTTAGATTTCCAGAAGGCATTTGATAGAGTGCCACATCAAAGGTTATTGAGTAAATTAAAAGCTCACGGTATAGGTGTTAACATTTTGGCATGAATAGAAGATTGGCTAGCTAACAGGAAGCAGAGAGTAAGCATAAATGGGTCTTTTTCAGGTTGGCAAGATGTGAAGAGGAGTGTGCCACAGGGATCAGGGCTGGGACCTCAGTTATTTACAATTCATATAAATGACTTGGGTGAAGGGATGGATGGGATTATTGCCATATTTGCTAATGACACACAGATAGGTAGGAAAGTAAGTTGTGAAGAGGACATAAAGAGGCTACAAAAAGATATAGATAGGTTAAGTGAGTGTGCAGAGATCTGACAAATGGAGTATAATGTAGAAAAATGTGAAATTGTCCATTTTGGCAGGAAGAATAAAAGAGAAGCATATTATCTAAATGGTGAGAGATTGCAGAGCTCAGAGACACCGAGGAATCTGGGTGTCTTAGTGCATGAATCGTAAAAGGTATGCAGGTACAGCAGGTAATTAGGAAAGCTAATAGAATATTATCATTTATTGTGAGGGGAATTGAATACAAAAGTAGGGAGGTTATGCTTCAGTTATACAGAGCACTAGTGAGACCACATCTGGAGTACTGTGCACAGTATTGGTCACCTTATTTAAGGAAGGATATAAATGCATTAGAAGCAGTTCAGAGAAGATTTACGAGACTAATACCAGGAATGGGGGAAGGTTGTCTTATGAGGAAAGGTTAGACAGACTAGGCTTGTATCCACTGGAGTTTAGAAAAGTTAGAGGCGACTTGATTGAAACATATAAGATCCTGAGGGGTCTTGACAGGGTGGATGTGGAGAAGCTGTTTCCTCTTGTGGGAGAATCTAGAACTAGGGGTCACTGTTTAAAAATAAGGGGTCGCCAATTTAAAACGTGGATGAGATGAATTTTTTTCTCTCAGAGGGATTATGAGTCTTTGGAACTCTCTTCCTGAAAAGGTGATGGAAGCAGAGTCATTGAATATTTTTAAGGCAGAGGTGGATAGATTCTTGGTAAGCAAGGGGGTGATAGGTTATTGGAGGTAGGCAGGATGCAGATTTGAGGTTACTATCAGATCAGCCATGATCTTATTAAATGGTGGAGCAGGTTCAAAGGGCCGAATGGCCTACTCCTGCTCCTTGTTCATATGTTCACCCTATATCCACCTTCAAAACATTGCTCAACTTCACCCCTGCCCCAACTTATCTGCTGCTGAAACCCTCACACATGCCATTGTTACCTTTTATTAAATTCATTCTTGGGATGTGGGTTTCGCTGGCTGGGCCAGCATTTATTGCACATCCCTGGTTGCCCTTGAGAGGGTGGTGGTGGTGAGTTGCCTTCTTGAACCACTGCCGTTCATGTGGTGTAGGTACACCCACAGTGCTGTGAGGAAGGGAGTTCCAGGATTTTGATCCAGCGACAGTGAAGGAACGGTGAAATATTTCCAAGACAGGATGGTGAGTGACTTGGAGGGGAGCTTCTAGGTGGTTGTGTTCCCGTCTATCTGCTGTCCTTGTCCTTCTAGGTGGTAGCGGCCATGGGTTTGGAAGGTGCTGTTGATGGAGCCTTGGTGAATTCCTGCAGCGTATCTTGTAGATGGTACACACTGCTGCTACTGTGCGTCGGTGGTGGAGGGAGTGAATGTTTGTGGATGTGGTGCCAATTAAGTGGACTGCTTTGACCTGGACCGTGTCAAACTTCTGAGTGTTGTGGGAGCTGCACTCATCCAGGCAAGTGGGGAGTATTCCATCACACTCCTGAGTTGTGCCTTGTAGATGGTGAACAGGCTTTGGGGAGTCAGGAGGCGAGTGACTCATCACATGATTCCGAGCCTCCTGACTCAACTATTCCAATGCACCCCTGGCTAGCCTATCACATTCCACCTTCCATAAACTTGAAGCCACCCAAAACTCTGCTACCAATGTCTTAACTCTGTCCTGTTCCCCTATCGCCCCTGTGCTTGCTGACCTACATTGGCTGCTGGTCAAGCAATGTCTTGGTTTTAAAATTCGCACTCTTGTTTCAAATCCCTCTGTGGCCTTCCTTGTCCATCCCTATCTCTGTAATCTCTTCCAGCCCCAAAACCCTCCTAGATATCTACACCCCTCTAATTCTGGTCTCTTGTACATTCCCAATTTTAATTGCTCCGCCATTGGTGGTGGTGCTTTCAGTTGCCTAGGCTCCAAGCTCTGGAATTCCCTCCCTCCAGCTCTCTGCCTCTCAGCCTCACTCTCCCCTTTCAAGACACTCTTTAAAATCTATCTCTTTGACCAAGCTTTTGGTCATCTGACTTAATATCTCCCAAAGTGACTCAGTGTCATATTTTTTAAAAATTCATTCATGGGATATGGGCTTTGCTGGCTGGGCCAGCATTTATTGCCCATCCCTAGTTGCCCTTGAGAAGGTGGTGGTGAGTTGCCTTCTTCAACTGCTGTAGGTACATCCACATTGCTGTTAGGAAGGGAGTTCCAGGATTTTGACCCAGTTCCAGTGCCTAGGTCGATGCTGGGTGGTCCACCCGGTTTCATTCCTTTTTTGTGACTTTGTCTTTACAACTGAGTGGTTTGCTTGGCCATTTCAGAGGGCACTTAAGAACCAACCACATTGCTGTGAGTCTGGAGTCACATGTAGGCCAGACCAGATAAGAATGAAAGATTTCTTTCCCTAAAGGACATTAGTTGTCCATTTGTTTTATAATGCTCCTGTGAAGCACCTTGGGCATTTCACTACATAAGGTTCTATACATATGTTGTTGTTGAAGGTATTTATAAAACCACTCAAACATTCAAAATATTTTTAAATGATTTTATTTCGTCATATTTTCATAAACTAAGTAGCATCTAGTTGCTTTGGGTGCATTAATATACAAAGCTAATTATAGTATTGTTAATTCTGGAATATTCCAAAGTTAGGCAAATATTTTGCACACTCAATTTAAACTAGAGTTGCTGCAATATTCTCCCTTACGCAAGAATAAAAGAGGTGGCCTTCAAGACTTTACAAAGACCAAGAAATCAAAAGTAAATAAAGAATTAAAAGTTAATGAAATCATCTGCAAGAATTTACATAAATCCCCAAAATCCGGCAAATGCATTTCCTCCCTATGTGCTTTGTAAGAATACATTTTGTTTAAAAAAATTCACGATATACGTGGCTGAAAGTTAAAACATTGAGTTCTCACTAAAGAAGAAATCACTTCATTTGTATAATGTCTTTCATGATCTCAGGGTGTTCTAAACTAATTTACAACCAATGCTTCTGAGGTGTAGTCACTGCTGTTTTGAAGGCGAATATGGCAGCCAATTTGCAAACCTCAAAACTTCACAAACAGTAATGAGCGAATGACCTTTTAAACTTTTTGGCAGTGTGAAGGGATTGATTTTGACAAGGACACCGGACATCTCTCCTGCTTTTTTCCGAATAGTATTAGAGATCATTGATGAACAGACGAGGCCTCGGTGAGACATCTCGCCTGAGAGCATGGCACCTCCAACAGTGCAGTCCTCTCCCAGAAAGTGTCAACTTAGATTATGTGCTCAAGTTTCTTGAGTGGGGCTTGAATGCATGAGCTAGCGACTCAATGATGGGTTTTTTTCTATATCCCTTTACAGGATGTGAGTGTCATTGGCTAGGCCAGAATTTATTGCCCATCCCTAATTGCCCTTGAGAAGGCGGTGGTGAGCTGCTACCATTGAGCCAGCGCTGGCACTTTGAGCCACCAGCCTGGTTTGTGTTTAAAAGGGTAACATTTGTATTTGTGAGCTGTGAAATGAGGCACAGTCTCACTAAAGGTTATGCCCTGCAGAAAGGATAGTCTTACAACTTGATTTGAACCCCTTTCTAACACTGAATACATTGCACTATAGGTGAGAAATTTGTTTATTTCTAGCAGCTGCAACAACAGCAGATACAACAACAGTGTGTATCTAGAAAGATACGGGGGATGAAATTCTACTGGAGCTATGCAGACAGACATCGATTCTCCAGGGGCAGGTTGAGAAGTGACCCACGGCCTGTGCAGCCAGAGAATCATTTTTCAATGATATCATTGAGGAACGCCGCACAGGTCATGCACACAGCAGCCTGTCTGCTGCCTTCCCCAGTGGATGTCTATGTAGCACCAGAAGAATTTTTTCCCCTATATCTATCTCGATAAAAACTGTTGCCACACAGGAACTATTTTGTGATATTATTGCAGCTCCTGTGTAAATGGAGACAAAATTCAATGTTTAGCTATTGTTTAAAGCTGAATTTGAATGGACTAAAGCACTGATCTCTTGCATACCCCTCTCACCCTTAGTGAGTATATGTTCTCAGTATTTGGCAGTTTACTTCTGTTAGTCATGCCAACGACTAAAAAGGCACAATATCATTTAAGGAACATAAGGAGCCGACATTAGTATAAAGAGCTTGGACATGATTAAGTTGATACCACAGCAAACGTATCAATTAGTCAACTTGAAGGAGGCAATGGAAATGTGATTTTTTCACAAATTTTCCAAAATGTTTCGCGAGTTTGACAGGTATTACTTTGAATTTTTTTAAAAATTCTTAAAGCAGTTTAGTAATCAAACTTTGTTTTAAGACCATGAGAAATAGAAACAAATAATTGGTGCATTTTAGCTGGGCTCACCAGTTTGTAACCAATACTAATTGTCTGTAACCAATACAATACTAACAGTCTGTAACCAACGACATTGATAAGACTAGAAAGGAGGTTCTGCTGAAAGAATTTGAACAGTTTGGAGCTAAATTAATAAACACAACCTCCAAGGTAATAATTTCAGGATTACTACCTGAGCCATGGGCAAACAGGAATAGGGTACATAAAGTCAAGGAGTTAAATACATGGCTCAAAGATTGGTGTGGGAGGAATGGATTTCAGTTCATGGGGCACTGACACCAGCACTGGGGTAGAAGGGAGCTGTACCCATAGGATGGTCTTCACTTGAACCGTGCTGGGACCAGTGTCCTGGTGAATCAAATAACTAGGGCTGTAGAGAGGGCTTCAAACTAAATTGAGGGCGGTAGGGTTCTGGTGAAGGGATACATAGGATTACAAAGCAAATGGATATGGCAGCATTGCAGGGTAGCTATTCAGGTAATAAAACCCAGAGTGTGACAGAAGGAACAGAGTTTACAAACACAAAAAAACAGCAAATAGGGTCAAAGGGGGAAAAATTGTAAAAAGGCAAAAATTAATGGCTCTTTATTTAAATGCAGGTTGCATTCAGAACAAAATCAATGAATTAACGGCACAAATAAAGGTTAATGGGTATGATCGTATAGCCATTAGGGAGACATGTTACAAGGAGATCAGAGCTGGGAACTAAATATTCAGGAGTGTGTAACTTTTCAAAAGGACAGGTAGAAATGAAAGGGTGGTGGGGTAGCTTTGTTAGTACGAGATGGAATAAGTATGACAGTGAGGCTTCGGGAAAGAGAGGTTAAAACAGCGAGACTTCATGATAGAGTTTAGAACAGCGAGACTTCAGGAGAGAGAGGTTAAAACAGCGAGACTTCGGGACAGAGACGTTAAAACAGTGAGACTTTGGGAGAGAGAGGTTAAAACAGCGAGACTTCAGGAGAGAGAGGTTAAAACAGTGAGACCCAAGTAGGAGTAAGGGTAAAATAAAAGCAAAGGTCTGTATTCTATGTAGTTAAGATATGTATGGGGAGATCAGACCCATGATTTGCACATCCTGTGCTTTTTGGGTCTAGACGCTCCTGGCATCTGGATGACCATAGGAGCAGGAGGTGTCTCCGACTGGAGCAACTCGAGCTCCGTGTTTTGGAGCCTGAGCGGCAGCTGGGGGCACTACGGTGCATTCATGAGGCTGAGAGGTTCGTGGATAGCACATCTCAGGTTGTGGTCACCCCACTGCTTAAGGAAATGCAAGCGGTGAGGGAATGGGTGACCATCAGACAGAAGAAGAGGACCAGGCAGGGAGTGAGGGAATCCCCCAAGTGCATCTCACTTGCAGACTGTTTTTCAGCCTTGGAAAATGGTGAGAGTGACGGTTCCTCTGTGGAGGCCAACCAGAGCCAAGGCCATGGCACTGCGGGTGGTCCAGCTGCTCGGGTGGTGGGGGGGAGGAAGAAGTGTGGAAGGACAATAGTGGTAGGGGATTCGTTAGTGAAGGGAGTAGACAGGCACTTCTGTGGCCATAGACATGACTCCAAGATGGCATGTTGCCACCCTGGTGCCTGGGTCAAGGATGTCATGGCTGCAGGGCATTCTGAAGGGGGAGGGTAAACAGCCAGAGGTCGTGGTCCATGTTGGGACCAATGACATGGGAAGAAAGAGAAATGAGGCCCTCCAAGCAGACTTTAGAGAGTTAGGTAGGAAATTGAAAAGTAGGACTTCAAAGGTAGTAATCTCTGGATTAATCCTGGTGCCACGCACCAGTGAGTATAGGAACAGAAGGATAGAGCAGATGAATTCATGGCTGGAGAGATGGTGCAGGAGGGAGGGCTTTAGATTCCTGGGGCATTGGGTCTGTTTCTGGGGGAGGTGGGACGTGTACAAACTAGACAGGTTATATCTGAACAGCAACGGGACCAACATCCTCGTGGGGAGGTTTGTTTATGCTGTTGGGGTGGATTTAAACTAAATTGGCAGGGGGATGGGACCCTGAAAATTAGTTCAGAGGGTGGAGAAGCTGAGATGGAATTAGAGGTTAAAACACTAGTAAGTGAGTCTGGAAGGCAGTGAAAACGTAGGCTAGATAAGAAAGAAGTGAGATTAGCAAGGCTAAATGGAATACATTTTAATGCAAGGAGCTTGAATAAGACAGACGAGCTGAGGGCACAGATAGGCATGTGGGATTATGATATCATAGCTATGGCCGAGACTTGGCTAAAAGAAGGGCAGGATTGGCAGCTCAACATTCCTGGTTATAGGGTATTCAGACGAGATAGAGAGGGGGATAGAAGAGGAGGGGGTGGTCGCAATATTGATCAAGGAATCAATTATAGCAGCAAGGAGGGATGATATCTTGGAAGGATCATCAAATGAGGCCATATTGGTATAAATAAAATACACAAAAGGGGAAAACATGCTGTTGGGTGTGTAATATAGGCCCCCAAACAGTCAGGGAGAGAGAGGATCAAATACGTAATCACATTTCAGAGAAGTATAAGAATAATAGGGCAGTAATAGTTAGGGATTTTAACTACCCAAATATTAACTGGGATCGTTATAGTGTGCAAGGTAGGGAGGGAGCAAAATTCTTAAGTTACATCCAGGAGAGCTTTTCTCGCCAGTAGGTAGAAAACCCAACAAGGGAGGGGCAGTTCTGGACCGAATATTCGGAAATGAGCCCAGGCAGGTATAAGGCGTATCAGTAAGGGAGCATTTTGGAGATAGTGACCATAATCCAGTTAGATTAAGGATAGTTATCGAAAAGCATAAATTCGGGCTGAGAATAAAAGTTCTAAACTGGGGGAAGGTTAATTTTACTAAGATGAGATGTGATTTGGCCCAAGTGGACTAGGAGCAGCTACTTGCAGATAAAACTGTGTCAAAGCAGTGGGAGGCATTCAAGGAGGAAATAACGAGACTACAGGGCAAGTATGTTCCCGTAAAGACAAAGAGGGGGACCAGGTCCAGAGAAACCTGGATGTCAAGGGACATAAAGGTTAGGATTAAGGAAAAAAGAGAAGCTTATGATAGATACCGAGGGCTCAGTACGGCAGAGTCCCTAGAGGAGTATAAAAAGTGCAGGGGGGAGCTTAAAGAGGAAATCCCTTGTGGGGGAGTCTAGGACCAGAGGGCATAATCTCAGAGTAAGGGGGTCACCCATTTAAGACAGAGGTGAGGAGGAATTTCTTCTCTCAAAGGGTAGAGAATCTGTATTTCTTTACCGCAGAGGGCTGTAGAGGCTGAGCCATTACGTATATTCAAGGCTGAGATAGACAGATTTTTAATCAGTAAGGAAATCAAAGGTTATGGGGAAAAGGCAGGAAAGTGGAATTGAGGATTATCAGATTAGCCATGATCTCATTGAATGGCGGAGCAGACTCGATGGGCCGAATGGCCTCCTTCTGCTCCTATGTCTTATGGTCCAACGGCACTCCCAAGCTGCTTGTTCTATCTCCAGGTTTGTAACCAGCAACTGTGTAACTTGAAAGCTATTGTCATAATAGTTCTTCTGCAGCTGATATGTGCACTATAGGTGGTGAAATCACCAATATACCCAATCAATACTTCTTTGTGATTTTCTTGTTCATGGTAGTGAGGACACAAGTGCTGTCCAGTGGAACATTTTCCTTCATGACATCCAGTATTGCCAGGTGAGGAACTGAATGGCTAAATGTAGAATTGACTTTATCTCCTTTATATATTGCTGTTGTTTTGGCTAATAGACTTTATGATGGCATTGCCCATATCATTATTATTCAGTTAGTTTTTTTATTTGTCCTGCAGTTGGCTTCAAACACACTGGAACTTATTTCCCACAATTCATTTTAATGAAAAAGTAGACGTATCCAAATTGGTGAGGAAGATCAGTTGAAAGCAGTAAGGGACTTTTCTCAGTTTTTATTGCTGCTGAGTCTCAAGCCAAGATGTCTGTCCAGAGAGGTAAAGGAAGAAAACAAATCCTGTCATGTGACTGTGAGGTTGATTTTGATGGGATGAGGGGAGGGAGAGGAAAAGGTGGAAGAGGGAGGGGAGAACAGGGAGGATGAGGGGGATGGAGGAAGGCATTGAGTGTGATTAGGGCGAGGGGCGGGATAAAGAGCTGGATATATAAACTGAGCTTATTCGTTGCAACCAGTTTCCTGAAAACCAAATAGCACGCAGCTGCCATCTTGAATGAGTCTATCTAGGTCTATCAGGTAAAGGCTCATTCCACATTCATGAAAAAAGGAAAGTATATTAATATTCCTGTGGTTCTGAAAGTGCACTTCTTAAGGAGTTTAGTAATCCAAATACACAATTGGTAGAACTGACAGTACTCAGTTCCACACCCACCCCTCCCTGCTTCCCCCCCCACCCAGTCCTCATTGTCCACTGTTGAATTGGTGGACTTTATGCAGGTGTATGCTGAAGTATACAGTTCTGTATGGCTCAACGGTAGTTATTTTTTGTTTCCATTTGGCTTAATAACCATGGTAAACTTACCAAGCCTGTGATTTTTCCCTGATGTCTGGGCCAAATAATTGTTTCATCAGCTGCTTTGCTTTCGCTTTCGTTAATTTTTGGATTCACAGTTTTTAAACATCGAGCTTAATAATTTGTGGAATTAAAAACAAGTATCTTTAGTCACACCAAAATTACTGTGAGGCTGTTGTTCTGGGATATAAGCAGATGGAACTTTCATTGCTTCCTGACTGTACACATCAATGAGATCTTTCCCTGGTGGCCTTTTTACTGTCAAGTCATTATCTGATCTTCTTTTTTCATTGTTAGCCTGTAATGAAATTATAAGAAGTTGTAAGAGATAGCTTTTATCAGTAAAGAAAAGCTGACCTATCTGTAAAACAATATATAACAATTTATTAAAAAAAAGATATCAGCATAGGAAGACCATGTTGAGATATTACTGTCTATGTTAAGGAGAGATTCATAGGTTAGTAGAATGACAAATCTTTTTTTTAATCCTTTTACCTCGAGATTATTTTGGCTGTCAAATCTTCGGTTATCCTCACGGGCAATTCATACCTTCAAGATGTCTAACCTAGCTTTGGGATCTAGGTAAGTTTTCAGTAATATGCCTAAGATAATGTTGTTTGTGTTTACATATTGTGGCCAGGGACAATTTAAAGGGTTAGCCACAAAGCAAAAACTAGATAGTCAAAGATGCCTTGTTTTATTATGCGCTTAATTCAGAATTATTGCACTTTAGACATGATAATTATGATCAGCAAATAATCCTGTATTTTACCTCAGGGCAAGTTGAATTGTATTCCTTTATTAACAGATTTATGACTTGCTAAAAAAGCTTGAATTTACCATTCTTCAACGATATCATTTTCTGAATGATATTACTATTTTCTTATCAGTACAACTCAATTCAAGCAAACTCCAGTGGAGAACATGTGTACGCTCTGAACTGCATTAGGGAAGAAACTGACAACCTTCTGGACCTCAGTTTGCACTTAGACCTTTGACAATTGCTGAGCATGAGGTTGGAATTTGCTTTGACTCCATTAAGGATGAATTCAAAATGATGTCAATGTGTACAGCGGTGAAAAGCATCAGTGACCCTTAACATAAAACGTGCATTGTAAAGGATGTTTAGAAGGAAGTCCTACCTCTGTGCTGTTTTCCTCTCCATGGAGCACACCAAACCAAAAGATCCTCTTGTACTTTTCTGACCAAAAGCAAAACAGATTGCAGACTGGTCGGATTAACAAAGGCTTCACATTTGCTCCATGCGTGGGTCCTGGAAAAGGAGACAGCAATCCAATAGAATACCTCAAGACGATTGTGCAGTTTTTTGAAATGCAGTTAACTATTGGTCACATGTGACCTACCACTGCAAGTCCATGTTGTGCTCTTTCATCACGCTTTGCCCACCACATCATTTCTAAAGATCATTTGACATGTGTTTATTCAACAAAATAAGACACCAACTAGTACTGATGCAATGTTTCAGTCCTTCACAGGATTTACACCTTTACAATTTGTAGCTTGTAAATGGGGGACATGCCTGGTAAAAACGCACGTTTCACGTTATTGTAGAAGTCGGGGTAGCTTTGCGAGCACTATAACATCATTTTGAAAAAAAGCTCATCAGTCTCTCAATCATACTGAAACTTATATATGTAAATATAGGGTGGAATTTTACGCTAGCTGGATTTCCCAGTCCCACCAATGTTAATAGACTTTTGAATGGTTCACTGCATTTTATAGCCCCGCCCCCACGCGAAGGTGCCATAAAATTCCACCCATAGGGTGGGTAACATAGTGGCTTTGTCACTGGATTATTATTCCTGAGGGCTGAGTTAGATGATCCAGAGACAGAGTTCAAAGCCCACCATGATAGTTGGGGTGTTTAAAATCAGTGAATTGAATAAACCTGGAATAAAACTTCATGATGACATCAGACGATAAAGCTGCAGGATTGTTGGAAAAACCCATGTGCTTCACTAGTGCCCTTTAAGGAAGGTGTTACAGACAGGAGGGGAGCGAGGGGAGGTTAATTTAAACAATACTAATTTCCCCTCTCACTACCCATCCGTAAACAGCATGTTGTTTTGACTTGTTTCCCTCTTTATAAATGGTATCGTATTCCCCAACACCTCGGTTTTTGTGTGATTCAATTTTCTATTAATAACCCTGCAGCAAACTTGAGATAGCATGAATTCAAAGGTTAGTTTATTTGTACTAACTCAAAACACAGAAGAAGGTTCACAACATCCCCCTCACATTCAGATAGTAAAGAGAGAGATAGAGAAAATAAAGATTTACAGTACAGAGACCACAGAAAAAAAGAAATATTGTTTCACTTGGGTTCCAAAATCTAGAATCAAAGTTCAATTAGGTATTCCTTTAATGAGGCTGGTGGGTTGAAAACCAATGCTGGATAATTCACTTTCCTGGTGCTGTTGACTTCACACGATGTGATAGGCATGCAGCGATGAATCAGCCTTGTAAGTGATGGTAGAGCATTTCCAGCAGAAACAGTGTAGATGGGGCCAGGTGTTCAACCTGGGCAGAGCTCGTATTCTGTGAGGCATGTTAGATGGTAAACAGCACACTGAGCTATTCAGTCCAGCAAGGCAATATTACTTGTTCAACAAGCCAGAGGCCTAGGTCATGTGGCTCCCATCTCTCCACACTGTTTTTGACAAAGGATGTGTATCCATCATCGGAGTTCTCGAGATTGTTAAATATCTCAATCATTGTCTTAGCAGACGAGCAGACTCCTGTTGGTCAGCTTGGATTATGAAATGTAGATGGCCTTTGTATAGCTCTTTTTGAATTTGGCCTGTGCAGCCCACGGGAGGTCAATAGTGGTTCCACAGAGATAATGATTTGTGGGTTTCCCTGATGCTGCCTGGCAGTTACTTTAGCTTGGGGCTCACAAATTGATGTAGATTCAGCCATTTTAATGATCTTTGTTCAGTTTTAAAATTTTTTTTAGAAATAGGTTTAGGGAGGGGATTCCAGAGCTCGAGGTAAATGATGGTGCAGCCACCGGTGGTGGAGCGATGATAATCGGGGATGCACAAGAGGGCAGAATCAGAGGAACGTAGATGTTTTGGACGATTGTAGGGCTGGAGACGATTAAAGGTTCATCCTGTTTCTGCGGGCAGGACCTGCACCCGGAAGGGGGTGGGTTTCCGACTCCTGCCCCCGCCAGCGCCATCACGTAAAACCGCAATTATCCAATTGTTGGCTTCAGGGCGGGTTTTAGGCCCATGACCATGGGAGGATTCACGGTCGCCCAATCCGAGCAGGAGGGTGGAATATCCGGCGGCCGTAACCTTTGGCCGAAAGCAATTCGCGGCTATTCGCTTAAAGGGCTACCCGGCACGGGGCAGTGTCAGGTGACCCAGCGAACATGAAAATGTAAAAGCCGCAATAGAATGTCTTTTTTTTCAGAAAGTTTATCAGGCATTTTTTGAGGCGAGTGTTATTATTCTGTAAAGTGTGTTACATTACGCAGAGGCTTTGACTTGATTGTTACCAGTGAACACAGACGGCATTAAATCTGATCATGGGCATGATGCCAAGGTATTCAAATTGAGCAGCTGCTTAGCTCCAACATGTTTTCCTCCATATGTGGCTGAGACAAGGGAGTGAGGGGAGAGGCAAGGAAGAAGGGCCAGAACAGCTCCACATTTTGATGATGAAGATCATGCTCTCCTCCAGGCTGTGTCCACCAGGCGAGAGGTCCTTATACCGGCAGACAGGAAGAGGAGACCTCCCTCTATAACCAGAGCAGCCTGGGAGAAGGTTGCCATGGAGGTCAGCAGTGTGGGGGTTGTGCCTAGAAATTGGAGTCAATGCAGGAAGAGGCTGAAGGACCTCTTGAGTTCACAAGGATGAGTACGTACTCATTATGTGTATTATTGTTAAAGGAAGCTACAGGGAAGGCTGGAAAATGCTGGAACCCTGTGAGTACCTCTGAGGCATTAAGCACTGTCACTGTTCGTGGCTCTCCTGAGGAGGCATTGCTGTGGCTCCAAAGTGGCCGACGGGGGGAGGCCTTAGATGTGAGGGAGGCGCTCAGGGTCTTGGCTGCCAATTGTGCAGATCATTCATTCCTCTCTCACCCGGGAGGCCTGATGAAATTAAGTTACCTGAGAGTGATCAGCGTTGCAATGTGATGCCTCATTTCAGGGGGAGCATGCCCACATTGCCCATGAAAGAAAAACAGGACTGGAGGTGGGGTGTCCAATCACGCTGCAGGAGGAGGATGTCCTGTTGCTGTCATCTACGGAATGGACCCGCTCCATCGGCAGAGGCGAGATTGGAGGGAGGCCTGGGGCTGGCAAGATTGCAAAAGGGCTGAAACCAGACCTGGGACACAAAGCAGGAGCGGGCTAGGAGGAGGGGAACTAAGGCCTGGTATGCTTACATGAATAGTACATGTGTGGTTTATGCATTCAAAGGCAGGGAAGCTTCCTGGTAGAAATATTGTGAGTTTGCATGCTACAAGTGTGTTTTAATGGTTGCAATGTGTCATGTTTCATAATCTACATGCTACTAATGGCATTCAACATTGCGGCCTTGCACACCTGATGAACTAATGCCCTTTTTTCTGTGTGCCCTGCGCAGATGAAGCTTCTTCCGCTGAACCCACCAGCCCTGTGAGGCCAGCAATTGGCTCTGGGGAGGAAGAAGAACCCTCAGAGGATATAGTGTCACACCCTCTCCCTGCATCAAGCACCAGCGCAGGTACTGGCACCTCAGCAGAGACTACTACATCATGGGAAGGGCAAACACAATCTGGTGAGGTCACCTCACATTCACACATGCAGCTGCCAGAGAGAGTGTGTTGGAGCAAGGCTCGGGCAGTTAGAGGAGTGTTGGAGGTGAACCGGAGACTGAGTACGGGTTGGATGATGAGCCTCTGGAGTCACCCGTTATGTGGCAGGATGTCCAGCACGAGCTGCATGAGACTTGGCAGATAGACCAGAGGGATTGTCTGCTCTGGTCCAGGTTGTGGAAGTGTCCATTCAGGCCATGTGCACTGTGATCACTCACACTTTGGAGTGCCAAGCTTCCCCCATGGACAGGCTGGTGACCAACCTGGAGAGGCAAACCACCGTATTGGTGACGCTATTGTGGTTATGTGCTCCAACCTGCAGACCATCACCCTGGCTCTGAGCTCAGGGGTCCAGAGCCAAGGCGACAGGGGGACTGGGAGCCTGGACACTGAGCTAGCTCAGGGACCTCACAGGAAGGCTGGGGGAACCAATTGGCCCTCGCAGTGGAGGATGAGCAGCTGCTGTCGCCATCTGGAAGCACCTCTCAAGGCTTGTCTGATGGGGGCAGCCTCTCCTCTGCCTGTCCGTCATTGGCACAGTCCTCCTCTATTGCCGTGGCGACAGAAGCTACTCCTGTGAGTCAGCAGGAGTCTTCTAACGTGGTGGGGCCCTCAAGGCCTCAGCTGCACAGAAGACAACTGACAAAGTCATCCAGGGCAAGGGGACAAGCAGATCAGCAGCTTCTCTCTAGCACAGCAGCAAGCGAGGGGAGTGCATTGCATCAGAGCACAGTAAAAGAATTAAGAGAACTCCACACTAGTCACAAAGCAGGTCACATGGGTGCATTTTGTATACGGTATCATTAGATGTGCCATTGGCAAGATGTGAATAAACTGTAAATTCACTGTCCCTCATGTAAAAGTTTAGTTTATTTGTATTTGGGAAAATATTCCTGACTTGTCAGCAGTGAATGTCGGTCAAGATGCAAACATGCCAAAGGATTCAAAATGGTGAGTGTGCTGACAGGATGTTCTTAGTGAGATCACAGTCTAGACGGAATGACATTGAGACACAGGAAGTACATGCATCTCTGCGGCTGAGAATTTCTGACCTATTGGGACCTCTGTCTTATCAAGGCATCTCTTGTGTCACGGCTATCCATGTACTCATGTGCAGGCCCTTGCAGCTCTCTGTCAGGATGTTCCCTCACCCCCTCTTCACCCTCATCATCAGAGGAATGCCCACTATCTTGCGTCTCCTCTTCCTCCAGGGCATCGTCTCCCTGAATGGTGAGGCTATGCAGAACGCAACACACAACAACCATCATGAAACTCTGGATGGCACATACTGCAATGGTCCTCTTAATCTATCTAGGCTTCAGAACCTCATCATTAGCAGCCAATTGTCTGCTCAACTAAGGCCCTGGTGGTTCCGTGATCTGTTGTTATGGACCCATCTCCTCACTGCATCATGAGCTATCTCTTCAAAGGGGTAACCCTTTTCACCCAGAAGCCAACCATCCAGGGCATCAGGTCCATTCAATATGCCTGGCACTTGGGAGTTCCAGAGAATGTATGAGCCTTGGTGCTGCCCGGGTACTTTGTACATGCCTGAATAATTCATCGATTGTGGTCAAAGACCAACTGGACATTTAAGGAGTGATAGCCCTTCCTGTTACTGAATATACAGGGCTGGCCTCCTGGAACATTGCTCCCTCGACTCTGGGGAAACCCACGATTGCCACAAAGTCTCTGGCTCTTTCCAGTTGACTGTGGCAGTCTATTGAAAATGCAATGTACTGATCTGCCCTTTGGAACAGTGCGTCTGTGAAGACCTTAATGCAGTGGTGTGCAGCAGGCTGCGTCATGCCACTGAGGGCCCCACAAGCTGCCTGAAAGGATCCAGTGGCAAAGAAATTCAGTGCCACAGTCACCTTTAGGGCCACTGGTGCTGGGTGATCACCCATGCAGTTGGAAGCTATCTCCCCTGCCAGCATCTCACAGAGAGAGGTCACTGTAGCTTGGGAGAACCTGAGTCTCCACTGGCACTGTGTCTCTGACATCAAGGGAGCTTATTCTCTTATGCTTGATTGGCACCATAAATTCTTCTGCACGTCTGTTACTGTAGCATTATGCCTCCATCAATTCCTTGCACTGGTGAGGGTCTGCCAACCTCACGCACCACTAGTGCAATCCTAAATCTCACCATCTGCCCTTCTTCCTCTCCCTCTCAATCCCCTCCTCCTCTCCCCCTTGGTGGAGGATGTGTCTCCCACAGAGGCCATTAGTCCCATGTTTACACTACCAAAGAGGCTGAGGGACAGTTGTGGGCCTAAATTCACCTTTCTGCAGGAAACATGACACCTCCAAACAGCAAATGTATCCCTGGAAACACAGCTTTCAATATCAAATACTGGCAGCATTCACAACGCCCTAGACTGCTGAGGTCAAACTAATGGCCCAGCTGGTGACTTTTAACCCACCCTTACAACCTTTCCGTGGTTAAAACAAGACCCCCACAACCTGGCGTGATTCATACTCTCTGTAATAAACTTGGTGTACTGGACAGGTTTCTTGTTAGAAAGAGTAAATTTTATTTACGGAGCTCCTGATGAAGCTACATGCTTGTACCAAGACCAAGACTAGAAAACTCGGCCCCTAAGATTCCCAGCACTTAGGGCAGATTTGTCTGTACGGTCACATGATCCCCATAACTGTATGAAAGGTTTGACTTACAGTTACTACACTCTCTCGGCATTTTATTGCCAGTCAGTTGGGACATTAACAAGCTTAAATAAGCAATTTAATTAAATTTGAATTAAGGTGGTCGGGCTCCAAATTCCTAGGCCCATCCGCTTACAGTATTATCATGTTCGGCCATCATCGTGCATGATAATACATTGGCGCAGGCATGGTACAGGCCCATTTTCACCACATATTATTCTACCCGGGGGTGTGAAAACAAGGATGAGAATTTTAAAACGAAGATGTTGCCTAGTTTGGAGCCAATATAGGGCAGTGAGTAGAGGGGTGATAAGGAACGGGACTTGCTGAGAGTTAAAACACAGGCAGCAGATTTTTGGATGGGGTGAAGTTTACAAAGGGTAGAATGTGGGAAACCAGTCAGGAGTGCATTGGAGTAGTCAAGTCTAGAGGTAACAAAGACATGAATGAGGGTTTAGGAGCAAATGAGCAGAGATAGGGGTGATGTCAGGCAGTGTTTATGAGGTGGACATAGGCTGTCTTAGTGATGGCATCAATATGAAGTGAGGTTGGAAGCTCAGCTTGGGATCAAATGGCACCAAGTTAGTGAACAGGATGTCTTACTCCCGGATGGTTGCCAGGGAGACGAATGAAGCTGGTAGCTAGGGAATGGAAATTGGAGAAGGGACCAGATACGATGGCTTCATTCTTCCCAATATTTAATTGGAGGAACTTGCTGCTCATCAAGTACTGAGTATCCAGTTGCGAAGGGTGGAGGACAATTAAACAACTAAGTGGAGGAGGAGAAGTCTCTGTAAACATCCCCATCCTGGGTGATGACAGAGTCCAGCACATGAGTGCAAAGGACAAGGCAAAGTGCCAAATGCCAAGCCATCCCAATCTCCCCCCGAGGTCCTGAACACCAAGGAGCCAATCTTCAGCTAATTTGAGTCAATCCATGTGGCATCAAGAAATGGCTGAAGACACTGGATACAGCAAAGTCTATGGGCCCCAACAACATCATGGCTGCAGCCCTGAAGAATTGTACACCCAGAATTAACCAAGCTGATCTGGTACAGCTACCACACTGGCATCTACCAAACAATGTAGCAAATTACCCAGGTATGCCCAGTCCACAAATGTTCAGGATAAATCCAATTCAGCCAATTAATGCCCCATCAGTCTACTCTCAATCATCGGCAAAGTGATGGGAGGGGTCATTGACAGTGCTATCAAGCAGCACCTACACAGCAATAATCTGCTCGTTGTTGCTCAGTTTGGGTTCCGCCACGTCCACTCTTCTGTGGATCTGTTGGTCCAAACATGGACAAAAGAGCTGAATTCCAGAGGTGAGGTGAGAGTGGGCATCGCTGGCTATGCCAAAGTTTATTGCCTATCCTTAATTGCCCTTGAGAAGGTGGAGGTGAGCCGCCTTCTTGAACTGCTGCAGCCCACATGGTGTAGGTAGACCCGCAGTGATGTTAGCTCCAGGGAGGGAGCTCCAGGATTTTGACCCAGCGACGGTGAAGGAACGATGATATAGTTTCATCAGGGTCGTGTGTGACTTGAAAAGGAACTTCCTAGTGGTGGTTCCCATGTATCCGCTGCCCTTGTCCTTCTAGATGGTAGTGGTCGTGGGTTTGGAAGGTGCTGTCTAAGGAGCCTTGGTGAATTCCTGAAGTGCATCTTGCAGATGGTACACACTGCTGCAACTGTGCGTCGGTGGTGGAGGGAGTGAATGTTTGTGATGGGGTGCTAATCAAGTGGGCTGCTTTGTCCTGGACGGTGTCAAGCTTCTTGAGTGTCGTGGGTGCTGTACTCATCCAGGCAAGTGGGGAGTATTCCATCACACTCCTGACTTGTGCCTTGTAGATGGTGGACAGGCTTTCGGGAGTCAGGAGGTGAGTTACTCACCACAGAATTCCTAGCCTCTGACCTGCTCTTGTAGCCACAGTGTTTATATGGCTAGTGCAGTTCAGTTTCTTGTCAATGTAATTCCCACAATATTGAAAGTGGGGGATTCAGCAATGGTAATGCCATTGAGTATCAAGGGGAGATGGTTAGATTCTCTCTTGTTGGAGATGGTCATTGCCTGGAACTTACGTGGTGCGAATGTTACGTACCACTTATCTGCCCAAGCCTGAATGTTGCCCAGGTCTTGCTGCATATGGACATGGGCTGCTTTAGTATCTGAGGCGTGATGAATCATAGAGTCAAGGGACATAGAGTTATACAGCACAGAAACATGCCCTTCGGCCCATCGTGTCTGCGCCGGCCATCATGTACCTATCTATTCTAATCCCATATTCTAGCACTTGGTCCATAGTCCTGTATGCTATGGCATTTCAAGTGCTCACCTAAATACTTCGTAAACGTTGTGAGGGTTCCTGTCTCTACCACCCCCTCAGGCAGTGTGTTCCAGATTCCAACCACCCTTTAGGTGAAAAAATCTTTCCTCAAATAGTCTCTAAACCTCCTGCCCCTTACCTTAAATCTATGCCCCCTGATTATTGACACCATCCCCCACCCACCCTGTTAAGGGGAAAAGTTTCTTCCTATTTACCCTATCTATGCCCCTCGTAATATTGTACACCCTTATCAGGTCCCCCTTCAGCATTCTCTGCTCTGAGAACAACGCTAGCCTATCCAGTCTGCCCTCATAGCTCAGGCTCCAGCTCCAGCTCAGGCTACATCCTGGTGAATCTCCTCTCCAGTGCAATCATATCCTTCCTATAGTGTGGCAACCAGAACTCAACACACTACTCCAGCTGTGGCCTGACTAGCATTTTATACAGCTCCAACATAACCTCCCTGCTCTCATATTCAATGTCTCAGCTAATAATGGCAAGTATCCCATATATCTTCTTCACCACCTTATCTACCTGTGCTGCTGCCTTCAGGGATCTATGGACATGTACACCAAGGTCCCTCTGATCCTCTGTACATCCTAGGGCCCTACCATTCACTGTGTATTCCCTTGGTGTGTTAGTCCTCCCAAAATGCATCACCTCACACTTCTCAGGATTAAATTCCATTTGCCACTGCTCTGTCCATCTTACCAGCCCATCTGTATTGTCCTGCAATCCAAGGCTTTCCTCCTCACTATTTATGACACCACCAATTTTCATGTCATCTGTGAACTTACTGATCATACCTCCTATATTCACATCTAAATCCTTAATATACACTACAAACAGCAAGGGTCCCAGCACCGATCCCTGTGGTACACCACTCATCACAGGCTTCCAATCACAAAAACAACCTTTGACCATCACCCTCTGCCTCCTGCCACTAAGCCAATGTTGGATCCAATTTGCCAAATTGCCTTGGGTCTATGGGCTCTTACCTTCTTGACCATTCTCCCATGCAGGACTTGGTCAAAAGCCTTATTGAAGTCCATGTAGACGGCATCAACTGCACCACCCTCATCTACACAACTAGTTACCTCCTCGAAAAATTCAATCAAATTTGTTAGACATGATCCCCCCCCTAACAAAGCCATGCTGATTATCCCTGATTAATCCCTGCCTCTCCAAGTGGAGATTAATCTTGTCTTTCAGAATTTTTCCAATAGTTTCCCTATCACTGATCCTGATGTTAGAACCACTGGCCTGTAATTGCATGGTTTATCCTACTACCTTTCTTGAATAATTGTACCATATTCGCTGTCCTCCAGTCCTCTGGCATCCCTCCTGTGGCCAGAGAGAATTTGAAGATTAGTGTCAGAGCCCCTGAAATCTCCTCCCTTACCTCACATAGCAGCCTAGAACACATCTCAACTGGGCCAGGTGATTTATCCACTTTTAAGCCTGCTAAAACTGCTAATACCTCCTCCCTTTCAATGCTAATTGTGCAATCAGGAAAGAGGAACATTGTGCAATCATCAGAAAACACCCCCACCTCTGACCTTATGATAGAGGGAAGATCATTGATGAAGCAGCTGAAGATGATGGGCCTAGGACATTACCCCAAGGAACTCCTGCAACGATGTCCGAGTGGAATATCACAGGGATCGTTGCTGGAGCCTCAACTATTTACAATTTATATAAATGACTTGAATGAAGGGGCTGAAGGTATGGTTGCTAAATTTGCTGATGATACAAAGATAGGCAGAAAAGTAAGTTGTGAAGAGAACATAAGGAGCCTGCAAATGGGGCATAGATAGGTTAATTGAGTGGGTAAAAATTTTGTACAATGTAGGAAAATGTGAACTTGTCCACTTTGGCAGGAAGAATAGAACAGCAGCATATTATTTAAGTGGGGAGATATTGCAGTACTTTAAGGTGCAGAGGGATCTGGGTGTCCTGGTACACAAATCCCAAAACATTAGTACGCAGGTACAGCAAGTGATTAGGAAGGTAAATGGAATGTTCCTGTTTATTGCAAGGGGAACTAAATGTAAAAGTAGGAATATTTTCCTACTGTTGTACAGAGCATCGGTAAGACCACATCTGGAGTACTGTATACAGTTTTGGCTCCTTATTTAAGAAAGGATATAAATGCGTTCGAAGCAGTTCAGATAAGGTTCACTCGACTGATACTTAGGATGGGTGGGTTGTCTTATGAAGAAAGGTTGGACAGATTGGGCCTGTATCCATTGGAGTTTAGAAGAATGAGAGGTAATCTTAGTGAACACATAAGATCCTGAGGGGAATTGACAGGGTGGATGTTAAAAGGATGTTTCCCCATGTGAGAGAGAGTAAAACTAGGGGACACAGTTTAAAAATAAGGGGTCTCCCATTTAAGACGGAGATGAGAAGAATTGTTTTCTCTCAGAGGGTTGTGAACCTTTTGAACTCTTCCCCAGAGAGCGTTAGAGGTAGGGCCATTGAATATTTTTAAGGCAGAGGTAGATAGATTCTTGACTAACATGGGAGTTAAAGTTATCGGGAGTGAGCGGAATGTGGAGTTGAGACTACCATCAGATCAGCCATGAACTTATTGAATGTGGGAGTAGGTTCGAGTGGCCAAATGGCCTTCTCCTGCTCTTAATTTGTTATGTTTGTATGTCCGTATACTTTGAGACTGAGATGATTGACCTCCAACAACCACAGCCACCTTTCTTTGTGCAAAAGTGACTCCAATCAGTGGAGAGTTTATCCCCTGATTACCCGTTGACTTCAGTTTTGAAAGGGCCCCTTGATGCCACACTCGGTCTAATACTGCCTTGATGTCAAGGGCAGTCACTGTCACCTGAGAATAAATAACCTTCTTTAGTTTAAACTCACAAAAGCTTGCTCCTGAATTATTTGATTGTGATGCATGTTCAAATGGGGTCAGAAAAAGCACGCCTCTTTCCGTACGGGACATACTGATCACAGAGAAATATATTTTGTCCATGACACTCCCACTATATTATTCCAGCAGTCTGGACGAGATATGTTTCCCTCTTATATCTGCACGGTTTGAAATGGAGGTCAGAAGCATGTCCAGAACTCTATTGTTATGGAAACATTTCAAGTATGTTCTGTGTCAAGAAATAGAGTGATTGAAGTCACTGGTTCAGTATTCACTTTCCATATATGAGATTAAGGCAGCATCGGCACAGTGAAATCCAAAGATTAATATTCAATAGATCTGGGAATCAAGCATAAATCAACGATGCCCCAGTATTCTCAATATGGACCATTAGCAAAGAGATTTCATGATTGGGCTACTGATAATTGTTTCATATCCATTGCAAATCTTGGTCCGAAAATTCAAAAAGATATTTAAAAGAAGAATAATTGGATGTAATGAAGTGAAAAGAACTGAGGAGCTCTTTACAAAGATTAATCAACCTTTAAAAATGTTAGAACAGACCTGATATGAAGCTTAACAGAAGTCCAGCTACCAATGACCCCAGGAATCCTAAAGGACTATAGTAGAGATACGATATGGAATACCAGCTATCTGCCAGTGGCGGTCTGCCAAAGGAAAAGAGCAGCATTATTACTGTCACTTTACTTAATTACAATAAGTCTCAAGTTGAACAAAAATTACACAATCATACCTGTGCATCTGTTCGGGGATTACAGTTGGCAACGAAGTAGGAAAAAGATCCGAGGTGTTCAGCCGTAAGCAACTGTTAGTACTTAAGTGTAAGGGTAGCGTCTTTGATGCTGGTGCAGGATAGATAAGCCCACCAATTGCAGGCCAGAACGATAAGGTTACTCCCACTGCCAGGCCTCCGATTGCACCCTGTGTGAAGCAGATGTTTGATGCATCTGTGCTCAAAGTAGTGGACAATAAAGGTATTGAAGTGAAGGCAGGAACAAATTATCTACTTACAATCCAGTTTGCGCAAGGAAATAAAATGCCCAAGGAAAATAACCCGAGCATTGGCCCCCCACACATGCCGTGAATGCTGAGTGCTGCCTGTGAATTAGAATTAAACAGTTACAACAGTTGGTACAGAGAAAAAAAAACAACTTTTGAGACTCTTCCTGCTCACTTTAGCATTGATTTACATTGACGGGAAAGGATGTAGCAAACGCTGGCAATCTTGGGGAAAAAAAGAGGAGGTAAAGGATAGAAACAGCCCACCAGTCAGGATTAGTGGAGAGGAATGATGGGTCAGTATTGTGGAAAGGTCTTTCTTCGGAACTGAAGCGTTTTGGTGGAATCAGAAAGCTGGGAAACGTACTCCAAGCACAGAGAGCAAGCTTATTAGCAAATGACCAAAAATCAGCACTGCTTCGAGGAAATACAGGTCAGCAGATGTGTAAGTTCTCTTCAATCTGGCAACAAAGAGGCAAGAAGGACATTGAAGAAGCAAAAGAACATGGGTCCGCCAATCCCAAAACGGAGAAAAAGAAAATAGCACGGTTAGGTTCTGATTAAAAAAAAAGACTCAACCCTAAATGTCATCTCACCTTCTGGGCACGACAAACCCAACCCATGTCACAACCATTCCCTGCTGTAAAGAAAATGGTAAACGCAAGGGACTAAAAATTTATCGGGACCCACTTTCAGACACAGGGGTCACGTTTCGTTGAGGGAGGGTCCTGGTTACAGAGAGTGTGTGGATCCTGAAACCATGTTGGGCTATTTCCACAGATAGGAGAGTGCCCTGAAAAGGGGCCAACAAGCTCTTGGAGTTTGGCAAGAAACAACTGCACCTGATGTGTTATTAAAATGTTATTAAAAGCTAAAAAATATCAAACATGGCAGAAAGCCTATTATGCTCAAATAACCAGAGCTGCTGTGGATCTTCCCAGCAAAGGAAGGATTGTTTCAGTACAAGAGTATCTACCAACAGATAAATATCAAATCTTTGGAGGATGTGGTTAGGGCTTATCTTAAATCAGCTTTGTTCTACCTGCCTTGTTTGTCTGATGGTACCATGCAGGTGAACTTAGCCCACACTGCTGGCTGACTGCATGCTCAGCTGAGGGCCTAACAGCGTGCAAGGCTAACATATGTTCCAGCTAGCTGTGTTATACTGATGGAAAAGAAGCTGCTGTCAGTACTGCAATTGTTTGCAATAGGAAACAAAGCAAACGGAACACCAGAGCAGAGAATGAGCTCCCAGGTTCATTGATGTGAAGCTGGAGGTCTTGGACATGGAGGTCAACTACAGTAGATATGCCATTTTTTCCACAGGGAGGCTGGCGTTGCAAGAAGGCCATCAAAAAACACCCTCAAAGAGAATGGAAGAAAGGAATTTGACTGTTATTTAAAAATGAAGAACGTGCAGGGTTATGCGAGAAGGGGGGAGAATGACACTAAGTGAATTCCTCATTCAGAGAGCCAGTGAAGACATGATAGGCCGAATGGCCTCCTTCAGCACTGTAACAATTCTGGAGTAAGAAACTCCTTCATCCCAGGAATCAGCCCAGTGAGCCTTCTCTGAATTGCCTCCGATGTAAGTATTTCCTTCCTTAAGTGAGGAGCCCAAAACTGTACACAGTGCTCCAGGTGCAGTCTCACCAATGGCATGCAACAAGATGGTAACAGAGTAGAAGCAATGGGGGGCGGGGGTTGGGTGGGCAGGTAGAAGGGGCAGGCACACCTGTGTCTCCTCCGGTTTACAGAGGAGATGCTGCCTAATATCACAGGTCTGACTGTCACAGAGCCCATTGCACCTGACATCTCCAAGGTCATTAAGGATTATGTTACTGCTTTATGTCCTTTTAAACTTGCACCTGCCCCTCATCCCGTTATCTTGCATGAAGCTGCAGATGGTGTGGCCATGGACCGATTGCTTCCTGTCCCACACACCTTCCCTCACCCCAATCCTCCTCTTTTTGTTTCCTGCCTAAGAACTGTCACCTGCCCAACAGCCTCAGGAGGCAGAGAGAGAGAGAGAAATCACATGACTGACGAAGCAACTTGATGTGACACATCTAGTCGCCCATTCAGATACTGGCAGCGCATGAACTTTAGCTGCTACTGGCCTATCGGCACAGGGCACAAGTGACGTGCAACCAGGTCAAAGGGGAAGGGTACCTCGTGTGATAGCTCTCTGGAGGGCAAGGTCACACACGAGTTCTGCTACAGGGGGCTGAGATGAGAGCTTCGAAGGGGGCAGAGAACATGAGAATGCTGAAAATAGATAGCCCAGGCCATTCAAAGGATATGGACCACAGAACATCTTTAATTGTGGTGAGACTGGTACTTTCTAATGATACACCAATGAGAGCGTTCATAATAAAACTCTAACATGGAATTGAGAACATCCCAGTGTGAAAGAAAGTCTCTTTGTTTGACACTGCTTTCTAACGGTACACTCTCAATTAATAAAACTCTAATACGAACTGAATGTAACCAGTGTGAAATAAAATCTCTTTGTCGGACACTGTGCACCTATTGAAATAATCATGGGACTTTGCCAGTCGGTAAACAATCCAATATCACCCAAAGACAACCAGGAGTTCTGATTGAGAAGGAAAATGCAGGTGAATTAGTGGCAGGAATTGGCACTGTGACAGCACCAGGCAGGATGTCAGAGGAAGAGTTCTTTCAGCTGTGCCAACAGAGGCTTGAGAACCTGCTTTATTGGTAATTTGGGGCCATTCTTATTGGCCCCAAACTGACCTGATACAGCGACCAATCTGCATTAGTGCCAACGCGTCCGATATAAGTTACAGGGTCTGCATCTAAAAACACCCGTATTCAATCAGGGCAGAATATAAGAGAGCTCAGAAAAGCTGACTGCTTCACAGTTTAGAATCGTCAGCAGAAAAGTACAATTGTTTTCTTAAACGACAGACAATCCTCATATACTGCACTGGACTTACCTGTATGACGCCTCCCATTAAAGATGCTGCAGCTGCCATTGAAGTACAAGCTGCACCAAACAGTATGCCTGAAAGACAACGTGAATAATAGAGATTAGAGAAGGCACTCTTAAGTTCCATAAGGAAATTCAAACCTGTTTAGAAATTGTAAATGCTAAGAATTTAATCATAGCCATGATATTACTGGCCGCAGTGCCTTGAAAACCACGTTGCATTGTGAGAAACCCAGCTTGTGATATTTCATCCTTTTCATCAGTGGAGGATTCAGAATGTGTCATTGTCCCCTCTATTGAAAAGAAGGATAATAGGGAACACCATTCAGTGTATAAAATTGGCAGTGCTGGATAGGACGGACGGCCGTTGTGCACTTCAGCTTGACTGAAATTCAGAGAAAGGGAAATTGGGTGGGTGTGTAACCGGCGGCCGATTTGATACCGTCCGTTTTACATGGAAAATTTTTACAGAATAGAAGGAGGCCATTCAGACCATTGTGCTCATGCCAGCTCTCTGAAAGAGATGTTCAATTTCTTCCATTTGCCTGCACGTTCGCCATTCCCTTTAAGCATGTTCCGTTTATCCATTCCCAATATAAAAGCGACTGTATACTCAGCTTCCGCCACTGTGTCAAATGGGTTGTTCCATCGCCTAAATAGTCACTGTGAAAAATAAAAATCCCCACATCTCTTTTTTATTATTTGGTGCTGATGTCACCCACATCAGTTTAGATCCAATATTCCCCTAACACATGTCAGGCCAAAGAAGAGGGGAAGGAAGGGCAGCCATTTCTGCAACATCAGGCTTCAGAACCATCTGTTTTTTACTGAAAAACAGCAAGCTGAGCGTCTTGAGACCCAAAGATCCTGCACTGCATCAAAAATGAAGTTATTCACCAGCCTCAATGTGCTGCTGTTCACTGTTTCTCAGATCCTCAAATCTGAAGGAACTGGACAGAAGCAATAAGAATCACTTATTGCGGACACACCATCATGGGTTCTGACAATTGGAGACAACAACTGCAAATTGCATTTATAAAGCACTTATATAACCCAGTGAAATATCCCAGGATCCTTCACAGACGCAAGTATCAGACAGAAATCTGATACCGAGCCACATGAGGAGATGTTATAGCAGAGGGCCAAAAATATGGACAAAAATGTTGGTTTTAAGGAGCATCTTGAAGGAGAAGATAAAGTTGGAGATGTGGAGAGGGAGAGGGATGAATTCCAGAACTTGGAGCCTAGGTAGCTGTAGGTATGGCTGTCAATGGTGGAGTGAATAAAATTATGGATGCACAGAATTGGAGGAGCGCAGAGGTCTTAAAGCCATATAGGACTGGAGGAGATTACAGAGCTAGTGATGGGTGAGACCATGGAGGGTGTCAGGAAGATATAATAATGTTATTGGTATTTATTGTAAAATAGTGGTATCTGTGCCTATATGTGTCTGTGTGTGCGTGCGTGTGTGTGAGAGACTTAATTGGATTTAAAGGCAGCTGCGCTGAAGGCTTTGATGTATTAGAAGATAAGCTAGATTTGAATTGTTAAGTAGGTAAACATGGGGGAAGTTTAGAATGTAAGGTATAAAAGGACAGTTGCATTTTTAAATAAACCAGACAACCTTGAATTCAAAAGGAGGGGTGAAATGTGTCACCTAGCCAGGTGAAGTTAAGAAAGAGTGTGTTTATTTTTCCCAAAGATTACTGGTAAAATTGGTACTATGATTCTTTTTATGATTAGGGAGGTAAAGTCCAAAGACATAGTGAAACAATGGGATTTGCGTTCAAACAGAAAAATATGTATAAAGGAGAGAAGGCTGTGTGTAAAGGAAGGATATTTAAGACTGAACAAATATGAACAGCCTTCAGCATCTACTCCTTAAGCTGCTGTCTACAACAAACTGAAGTTAAGAAAACCCTCTTTGAATTGGATTGTTCAGGGTATAATGTTTCTTTGCCTGTGTCTTTTAACATCTATGGGCTGAATTTTCTGACTCAGTGAGCAGCGGTGGGGCCCGGTCACCGAGACATAAAATGACAGTCGAGTCGTCTGCGCGCCCGCTGTACTGTCAAAGGCCTGTTAAGGCCATTATTGAACTAATTAAGCCTATTGAGAAAGCTGCCCATCCAATCTTAAGGTTGGCGGCAGGCGAAAAGCATAGGCGGCCTTTGCATTTCTCATGGAACCTCATCCACAGGCGGGGTGAGGTTTCATGAATGATTTAAAATTTTCAGAAAAAAATTTATTAAAATTAATGCACATGTCCCAGCTCATGTGGCAGTTTCACATGAGTGGACATGTCATAAAAATGTTTACACCTCTGTGCTTCAGGGAGATTTCATGCATGCGTAAAAGGGCACAGTCCTGACTCAGGGAACACACCCCCCCACCCCCACCCCGCCCACCCCACCCCGCGTCCGCACACACAGGGAGCACACAGTGCTTCCGGGTGCGCGTCACGCTGGGTGGGCCTTAATTGGCCTGCACACGTAAAATTGCGGCGCGGACCCGATCGGGAGCACCAATTGGGTCCATGCCTGCCTGCCCACCCCCACACAACCCTCCTGATGGGGGGAGAATACTACCCTATGTGTCCTAATGTTGCCTTAATGGAGGTGTAACTGCGAGTCAGATTAATTAGGGGATTTAGAAGTTATTATAGTAGTAATTTGTAGACATATGTATGTGCTTAAAATCATTCCTCTTATTAATAAATGTTTAATCTAGTTTTGTAAAAACCTATAAGACTCAGTGGTCTTATTACTACTGAATTCAAAGCCCGTATCTTGAAACATACAAATTGCACAAATAGTTGTGGCAGTTGTCTCAAGTTGCCCTCTGGGATTTGAACAGCTCAGCATTTACCATGAGCTGTGCCATAACATAGTTGGGTGCTCTTTGCAGGATATATCTGAAATTCCTTGATTGGTTTGGAGTTGGTAAATTTTAAGGTTACGAGTACGAGAAGCACTTTGAATTCAGGAGTTGGTGTGAGGTTTTTTTGAAGCCTTGAGACTGCAATATGGCTTTCGCAGTTGCTCAGGATTGTCTGGGAGTTGTAGCTATAACTTTGACTGGTTTACAAAAAGGTAACTATAGGTTAAGTTAATGGAATTGGTGGAAAAATTACAATTGGGGTTACCTTCACAGGGGCATTGAAAGCAAATATAATTGAAGGGATGGCACAGCGTTTAAAGTTGGACGTGATACCTGACACGATTGAGTCACAGCTGGAGGTAGTGAGACTTCAGTTAGAAATGAAGAGGCTTGAATTTGAACAAGCAAAGGAACTGAGAAAACTTTAATTGGAGGCAAATGAAAAGGAAAAAGAATTGGAAATGAGAAAAACTGGAACTAGAGGCAGCAGAAAAAGAAAGGGAAAGGAGATTATTTCAAAAAGGAAGGTTCTGAGGGTTGAAGTGACATTTGAAATTGAAGTGTTTTCATTGTAATGAAGTTGGACATATGAAATCTGTGTGCTGGAAATTGCAAGGGAAGCCTGTTGGAATTATAGGGGTTCAGGAAAGTTCTGGAAGTAAAAGTACTGTGGGTTCTGAGGTTCAGGCACAAGAAAAATTAATGGTTTGTGTAGAGGGAGAATTAGTGATAGGTAAAGAAGTGGAAATGTGTTCACAATTTACCCAAGAGGATTTGGAGGAGCAGGTTGCAAAATTGTTTAAAGATTTTGTGTGTGAAGGGAAAGTCTTTCCATGTGGAGTAGGTAAAGATGTTAAAATTTTAAGAGACACATTGGCTAGTCAATCCTTAATGTTGCGGGATAGTGACATTTGTTCTTCAGAGAGAATATTGCAGGAACAGGTGGAGTTCATGGAGATGCTAAACCTGTTCCATTGTGGAAGGTAAATTTAATGAGTGAGTGGAAAACAGGTGAAGTGACTTTTGGGGTAATAGAAAAATTGTGCATTGCAGGAATTCAATTTATTCTGGGTAATGATATAGCTGAATCACAGATACGGGTGATGCCTATGGTAGTTGAGCAGCCTATATAAGTGTTTTCAACAGAAATATTGCAGAGAGAGCACCCAGGATTGTTTCCAGATTATGTGGTAATGAGATCACAGGCTCATAGGTTGAAACAAGAACAGGAAGTTCTAAGGCAGGGAGAAGGACTGGAAATCCAATTAGCTGACACTGTGTTTGATAAGGTTGCCCATGAAGAAAGACTGGAAGACAATTCAGCTGAAGTGTTTAACTCCAGGAGGTTAGTGGAGTTGCAGAAAAAGGATTTGCAAATAAAATGTTTATATCAGGCAGCTTACTCAGAAACAGAGGCAAAATGTTTTCCAGAGTGTTATTACCTTAAGGGTAATATTTTAATGAGAAAATAGAGGCCTTATCATTCTTCAGCAAATGAAAGCTGGAGGGAGAGGGGTGCATCAGATTGTACTACCATTTGGATATAGAAATGAGATTCTAAGGATAGCTCGTGAAATTCCAATGGGGGGATATTTAGGAACTAGAAAGACACAGGCGAAGATACAAAAACTTTTTTTTTGGCTTGGATTTTGTAGGAATGTAGTCAAATTCTGTAGAACATGTCACACATGTCAGGTGATAGGAAAACCACAAGCAGTAATTAAGACAGCGCCTTTAATTCCAATTCCAGCATTTGAAGAACCTTTTACTAGGGTCATGATTGATTGTGTAGGACCCCTTCGCAAGATTAAAAGTGGGAACCAGTACTTACTGACAATAATGGATGTGTCTTGAAGTTTCTTGAAACAATACCTTTGATAAATATTACAACAAAGACAATTGTGGATAAGTTAACTAAATGTTTTACAAGATATGGTTTACTTAAAGAAATAAAATCAGACCAGTGTTCAAATTTCATGGCCTGAATTCATGCTTCAAAATTATATCATTGAGTCTAGTTGCAGTAACTGGATTTGACTATTGTGCTGGTACCAAAACCAGATGGAATACAAAGACTGTGTGGACTATTGAAAGGTGAATGCGGTGACAAAAGTGGATTCCTATCTTATACCACGGTTGGAAGATTATATTGAGAAAGTGGAACAATCAAAATTTATCACAAAGATTGAATTGCTGAATGGATATTGGCAAGTACCATTATCAGAGAGAGCAAAGGAGATATCAGCTTTTGTGATGCCAGATGGCCTATATCAGTTTAAAGTCATGCTGTTTGGTATGAACAAAGCACCTGCAACATTTCAAAGACTGACAAACAAAGTAGTGGCAGGTCTGAGCAATTGTTCTGCTAATATTGATGACTTGATAGTTTTCAGTCAGACGTGGGAGGAACATTTACAACATCTGGAAGAATAATTTACTCGATTACAAGAAACTAATCTGGTGGTGAAATTGGCTAAAAATGAATTCGCAAAAGTGCATGTTGTGTATTTAGGCCATACTACTGGGTATGGTAAGGTGGCTCCGAGGGATGTGAAAGTCAAAGCTATCATGGATTTCCCCATGCCTACGTCAAAAGGAGAAGTTTTGAGATTTCTGGGCATCAGTGGGTTTTATTGGAAATTTGTACCAAATTTTAGCAGTGTGGTTGCCTCACTGACTGAACTGTTAAAAAAGAGCAAAGAGTTTCAATGTACACAGAAGTGTCAGAAGGCACTTGACAGTTTGAAAATTGTATTAATGATGACAAGAGTTTTGGAAGTACCTAATTATGCCAAGCAATTCAAGTTGGCTGTTGACTCAAGTGATATAGGCATTGGGGCCATACTGTTACAAGAAGATGAAAATGGATTTGAAATCCAATAGGGTATTTTTCACGGAAGTTGAATGTACAACAGAGAAGATATTCAACGATCGAAAAGGAGACTTTGGGTTTGGTGTTAGCATTGCAGCACTTTGAGATTCGTATTGCAAACAATTCATCAGAAATAATTGTTCATGCAGACCACGATCCTTTAAAGTTTCTGGACAAATTTTGAGACAGAAGTGCAAGGCTATTCAGATGGAGTTTATTACTGCAACCATTTAATCTACAGATTATACATGTCACGGGATAAGAAAACCTGATTACAGATGCATTATCAAGAGTGGAAGCTTAAAAGGAAAATTGGACATTTAAAACCTGGACAACTGAATTGAAATGATTTCTGCTGATATGAAGGATTTGTATATATATTGTTATGTTAATGCATGCATCTGGTAATGTAATAGTGCAAGTATATAATAAGTGTAGGAAATAGTATAAGATGGGTTAATTAAATGAAGCTGTCTTTTTAAATTATGAGTCTTCATATTTCAATAAGGAGGGGGATGCCATGAAGATATAAAAACGTTATTGGTATTTATTGTAAAATAGTGGAATCTATGTCTACGTGTGTGCGCGTGTGTGTGTGCATGCATGCGTGTGTGTGTGTGCATGTGTGTGTGTGAGAGACTTAATTGGATTCAAAGACAGCTGATCTCAAGGCTTTGTTGTATTGGAAGCTAAACCAGGCTTGAAGTGTTAAGTAGATACACATGGGGAAGTTTAGAATGTAAGGTGCAAAGGGACATTTGCATTTTTAAGTAAACTAGACTAGTTTGAATTCAAAAGCAGGGGTGAAATATGTCACCTAGCCACGTGAAGTTAAGAAAGAGTGTGTTTATTTTCCCAAAGATTACTTGTAAAATTGGTACTATGATAAATGTTTATGATCAGGGAGGTAAAGTCCAAAGACAAAGTGAAACGATGGGAATTTGCATTCAATGGGGAGAATATGTATAAAGGAGAGAAGGCTGTATGTACAGGCAGGCATTTTAAGATTTAACAAGTGGGAAAATCCTTCAGCATCTGTCAGGGAGAGATATTAATGTCTATAATGTTATTGGAAATTATTTTTTAAACAGTATTGTAATGGGGTGTGTGTCTTAGTTGTATTAAAGCCAGCTAGTCTGCATGCTTTGATGTATAGAAAGAAGTAGGTTTGAAATGATAATTAGATAAACACAAAAAAGTTTACAAACATTGTGACATGGCGGCAATTTGGATTTTTAAACAAGCCTTTCAAAATAATGGGTGAAATCTTGCATCTAGCTGAGAGATGCCAAGCAATGTGTTTATATTACTAATAAAATTAGTGAAATCAAAGGATGTTATTGTTAGTACAGGTTAAATTAAAAACATAGTAATACAATGAGAAATTTACATTCAAAGGAAAAGCTAGGTATAAACAGAAAGGAGTTTGTGTGTGTAAGGCAAAGGCATTTAAGACTTAACCAGACTGTACACCTGCAACTGTGTCTGCAAGGAACCTAATTTTGAATTTGTAAGGTCAAGTGTGCTTTGCCTGGGGCCTTTTTAAATCTATGAGTTTTACCGTTGCCTTAATGAAGGTGTAACTGACAGTCAGATTAATTAGGGGATTTTTGTAGTTATTATAGTAGTAATTTTGTAGGCATATGTATGTGCTGACAATTTTTCTTGTATTAATAAATGTTTAATTTAGCTTTATAAAAAAACCTCTTGAGACTCGGTGGTCTTATTACTACTGAATTCAAAGCCTGCATCTCAAAACATACACATTGCAAAAATGGAATGTTGCAGTTGTTTCAAGTTTCCCTCTGGGATTTGAATAACTCAGCCCTTACCATCGGCTATGTCATGGCATCAATGCCTCAAGCTGCTGTCTACAATGAACTGAAGTTAATAAAACCCTCTTTGGATTGGATTGCTCAGGGTATCATGTTACTTTGCTTGAATCTTTTAAAATTTGTGTGTCTTACTGTTACCTTAACAGAAGTATAACTGGGAGTCAGATTAATTAGGGGATTTAGAAGTTATTATAGTAGTAATTTGTAGACATATGTATGCGCTTAAAATCATTTCTCTTATTAATAAATGTTTAATCTAGTTTTGTAAAAACCTATAAGACTCAGTGATCTTATTACTACTGAATTCAAAGCCCGTATCTCAAAACATACAAATTACAAAAATAGTTGTGGCAGTTGTCTCAAGTTGCCCTCTGGGATTTGAACAACTCAGCATTTACCATCAGCTGTGCCATAACATAGTTGGGTGCACCTTGCGGGATATATTTGAAATTCCTTGACTGGGTTGGAGTTGGTGTAAGTTAAGGTTATGAGTACGAGAAACGCTTTGAATTCATGAGTTGGTGTGAGGTTTTTTCGAAGCACTGAGACTGCAATATGGCTTTCGCAATTGCTCAGACTTGCCTGTGAGTTGAAGTTATAACTTTGGCTGGTTTACGAAAGGTAACTAAAGTTAAGTTAATGGAATTGGTGGATAAATTACAATTGGGGTTACCTGCAGGGGCAAAGAAAGCAAATATAAATGAAGGTATACCACAGCATTTAAAGTTGGAAGTGATACCTGACACTCAGCACCACACAATCTTAGTTAACTGCTTATGTTCTGCAGCCTTCATATGTAAATTTAAAAAAACAATTATGGGTCGAAATATTGTGGCAGTGTGACAAAAATGGCAATCTTGTATTATCCAGAATTTACTGGGGGAAGAAAGTGGAGCTTATTGCTCAGGAGCAGAATTAAATTAATAATACCAGATGGATTTAAGCACAGCACGGGAGACATAGTGCTGAACACTGGAAGTGCATTATGTTTCTGTCAGCTTCAAACCCTCTTTAAACATGAGTTTGATAAACCATACATACTGAAAATACTTACACAATCCTTTGCTGATCCAGGTGCTCATCTTGTCTGATATGTTGGGGAAGCATTGTTTAACAAAGTCTTCATATGTTACAGTTGCGAGTGCATTAATACTGGCAGCTACTGTGCTATAGACCAAGAAAGAAAGCAAGATCACTACGGCATGCCGACAACCTATCATTGAGCTTTGACATTGCTATTTCAGCGAGTGATGTCCGTGTCGAAATTCCCACATACTGACCTAAGGGTGCCACTAAATGCACAGGCTACAAAAAGTCCAGGAAGCCCTGGCAGGTGTCCCAATATTTCCATAACAAAATAGGGCATGAGCTTCAAAAAGGAAAAGAAAAAAAATGTTAAACAACGTGAGAAGATATTTCCTTAAGACATTGTATTCATTTTTCACCATTTGAAATTTCTGAATCCCAGATCCCACTTAAAACTCCATTGTTGCAAATTAGTTTCCAGGTTTTGATTTAATTTACAGCTCTCTTCCTCCCACACTGTCCATCGTAAAATTCAACATAGCATTGAAAACTGCAATCATTGTGCCCACAGACATTGTGTTCTATTTTTCCACTGCAAAGTGTTCCTTTCATTGAAGGCTCAGCCGTAAAGTTCCTCGAATTGAATTTCATACAGCTGTGGAATAGATTAAAAATACATGCTGCTTTCATTATGAGCTATATGCCAAACTTTGGGGAGTCTGAGACTACATTATATTGTAACTGTACTGTCAGTGTAAACCAGCTTCGTTAAAGTTGTAGTGTAAATCTGCAGTCAGCATCTGAACCAAAATGAGACTCACTGAAGGAGGACGCCACATCCTGCCTCAGAGATAGCCCGCGCCCAGCCTCATTTCATTTCCGTTCTGCTCCATTGTTAACCCACACCTGCCTTTGAGGTTACACTACATGCTTAGCAGCAGCGTGAATGAAACGTTAATTACACTCTTTGTTAATATGAGGGCCAGCTTCAATCATAAGCTTCTGACATAGACTAATTCAGGAAGTAATTCCCTCCCAGCTGCCTACTGCAAACAACCTGTAGAGCATAAAGTGGACGGATGGTTAAACTGAGTTATCCTCCCTTGCTAAGGAGAAAGGGAACAAGTTTACAATACTTTTTGTAAATGCTGCAATGATTTTGTAGAAGATTCATGTCGGAAGATTTTATTACTGTTAGTTTTACAAGCTTACCTGGTCTGATGCTGAAATGAATCCTGCAGTCCAAGGGTCACAGTTCACATAATACCCATACATAATCAGCCCAGAGAACACTGCGCAGACAGTGATCACCCAGAGACCAAGCAAATTCAGGTACAGTGCCCTAGGACAAGAATTGAGTTTGTCATTTATTTGCCTTCTTTCATTGGATGTGAGCATTGCTGGCAAGGCCAGCATTTGTTGCCCATCCCTAATTGCCCTTGAGAAGGAGAGGTGCTTTCTTGAAATAGTCCAACTATAGCTACACCTAGCTATTAGGAAGAAAGATCCAGGATTTTGACCAGCAACAATGGAAGAATGGTGATATAATTGCAAGTCAATATGGTGTGTGGCCTGGAGGGGAGCTTGCAGGTGGCGGTGTTTACATCGCATCTGTTGCCTTCCTCCTTCCAGATAGTAAATGTCCGGGTTTGGAAGGTGCTGTCAAAAGAGCCTTGGCAAGAGGAAGTCCTGCCCTAGAGAGCTGTTGGCCAATCGGAGGCCGGCAGCTCTGTAGTCCCAGCAGTGTCAGCCAGGAGCGATGGGCACTACTGGGGCTGCAGGCACCAAGGAACCCAGGTAAGTCCAGGCTTACTCAGCGAGAGGGCCGAAGGGGGAGGGGGGTGGGGGCAGATCCAAGAGGTCTGGAGGAGGGTTAAAGTGGGGGTGGGAATGACCTTGAGGCTGGGGAGTGGGGTGCCTCCAATGGGCTCAGGGACCCCTTCAAAGGAAGTTCCACCCCCTAGCCTGACACTCGCTCATACAGCTAAAGCTGTCAGGTCTCCCACATGGCATGGACCTCCCCTGCTGCAGTAAAATACTGGTGACAGTAGGATAAGGACCTTAAATGGCCAATAATTGGCCACTTAAGGGCCTTAATAGGCCCAAGGCTGAACCGGCCAGCAAAGTTTCCATCACACCCCATAAAATATCAGACAGGTCAGGGGCAGGTGAGTACGTGGCGGGAAGGCCACCCACTGAATTTTTCATGCTCTCCCACTTTCAGACCCACCAGTGGGGGGCAGTGTAAAATCCAGCCCTGTGGCTCGTCCAGTTAAGGTTTTGTTCAATGGTAACCCTCAGGTTATTGATGGTTGGGGACTCAGTGGTGGTAATGCTGCTGAATGTCAAGGAGTGATGGTTGGATTCTCTCATGCTGGAGATGATCATTGCCTGGCACTTGCGTGATGCAAATGTTACTTGCCATTTATCAGCCCAAACCTGAATATTGTCCAGGTCTTGCTGCATATGGACATGGAAAACTTCAATATCTGAGGAGTATCAACTCTTACTGAACACTGTACAAGCATCAGCAAACATCTCCACTTCTGACTTAATGATGGAGGGAAGGTTATTGATGAAGCAAGTGAAGATGGCTGGGCCTGGGACATTACCCCAAGGAACTCCTGCAGTGATGTCCTGTTGCTGAGATGATTGACCTCCAACAACCACAACCATCTTCTTTTGTGCTAGGTATGAATCCAAACAGTGGGGAGTCATGTCTCCCCACCACACCACCCTAACCCCTCCCCACGCCTCCCCCCCCGCAAACCCATCCACACCCCCGCCAGATACCCACTGATTTCAATTTTGCTAGTGTTCTTTGATGCACACTCAGTCAAATGCTGCCTTGCTGTCAAGGGCCTTGGTGGAGAATTCTAGAACCAGGGGACATGGATTCAAGATAAGTGGCAGAAGGTGTAGGGGGGACATGAGGAAGAACTTTTTTATACAGAGGGTAGTGGGTGTCTGGAATTCGCTGCCCAAGTTGGTGGTAGAGGCAGAAACTCTAAACTATTTTAAAAAGTACCTGGATCTGCACCTTAAGTGAACAAAGAACAAAGAAAAGTACAGCACAGGAACAGGCCCTTCGGCCCTCCAAGGCTGCGCCGATCATATTGCCCGTCAACTAAAACATTTTGCACTTCTGGGGTCCATATCCGTCTATTCCCATCCTATTCATGTATTTGTCAAGTGCTGTAAGCTGCAGGGCTATGGGCCGGGTGCAGGAAGGTGGGATTAGAAAGAACACCTGGCAGTCCACGGGCTGGTATGGACAAGATGGGCCAAATCTAGTAGTTGCTATCAGTGGTTTTATGATTCACCAGATGGTGCACAATTGAAGTTCTTCCAGACTCCAATCAATTAGGAATCATTGAGTTGTTGAGAACTTATCCTTTCACCTTATTCATCTCCACATAAAAACCCTAGAAAAAGTTACGTCTTGTCGAATGACATGGAAAAGCGTTTCACGCAAAGTACTAGGTTCACAATTACTACTGAACAATTTCACTGGCCCTGAAGGATTCATTTTATATTTGTGGGATGTCAAAATTCTCTATTATAATAAAATTCATATTTAGAAAATATTTTTTATTAAAGTTTGCTGATGATATTTCAGCTTCTACCGCGATCCCAGGTCTATGTCCCAACCATAAGAGGGCAAATTCTAATCAACTCTGTGGTTTCTATTGAATGGGGAAGCATAGAATTGCTGACAGCAATCTCTGGGTTTTTTGCATCTGACTGCGCACGTTCCGACTCCAGGAGTGGCTCTCCATAGACCTTCAATTAAAAGTCAATAATTCAGCCCATCTGGGTTTGCTGTCTGTGAGAGTGATTCAGTGTGATTGGCTGCTTACTCTGCTTGATGACATCGCTATTGTTGGATGCATGGAGATCTCCTTAACTTGATGCCAGTGCTCAACAGACATTGGGGAAGGAGAAAATTCGCACCACAGAGATTGCTCAACCTTTGTGGGCAACCTTTTTTTTGACATCAGCAGCAACCACCCTTGTTTCACTGCAAAATCTGGCCTATGTCGATGTTTCTAATATTTGTATTGTTGAATTTTGCTTGGAAGCATTTCATAGGAGCTTGAAAATGTTCTCTGCGCTTTATCAACAGTAAGAGCCTGGTGGTGGCCTGGTGATGTTATATATGTGGGGTCATTTTACAATGATGTGATCCTGACACACACCCTGGCATTTACTGGATGCATGTTAGGAATTCAGTTGTCACCTCCTCCCTTGAACTTCCATCCTTGCAACTTGTGCCCTCCCGACGAGTGAAACTCTGTAATAGAAACATCATCTTGTAAAGTTACCTCTTACAATGTGCCAAAATACTGGTCCATGGGAGCAAAGGATGCATCCGTTATTCTAATGATGGTGAGATTTTGAAATGTAATATGCTTCCTCCCAGGAAAGAAAGGAACATCATGCAACCTTAATTGACTTGGTGAACCTCAAATTGCTATTAAATACCGAATAGTCCTCATGTAAAGGATCTGGATGTGTCGTGTACTGTAACATGCCTATGAATATTAAGATGATGTTCAGTTCTTTTGTGCACTCACTCATGTATAGCATTTTATAATAGAATCGCAAATGAAAAGAAATCTAATTTATGAAGCACAGTGAATGGGCAACGATTGTGAAAAATAAATATCGCAGATAACTTTGTGATAGTAACAATTTTTTTTTAGGGAAATAGGTGATGCTGTGGGTTTCAAGTCCAGAATCTGGCCTCAAATCCAGCTCAGACTAAAGGGGTGATAGACTCCTGTGTCTGTCTCCTGTAAGGATCCTATGTCACTGTGTTGCTGACAGCACAAATCTGTCCCTAATTTAGAACCTGACAGTCTCACCAAGTGAAGTCACTGGATGTTTGGTGCGTGGAGTGAAACAAAAGTCACATTGGTGCAAGGTTTCTGGTGGAAGATTTGAGGAAAATTGTTGGGGCAGAGCTCAGAGTGGTCTACTTGGTAGCTAAGCATACTTGAACCTGATGCTAGATGCCTCAAATGGAAGAAGTTTCAAACAACAGCACCAACATACAAGCATACGAACAAGGAGCAGGAGTAGGCCATTCAGCCCCTTGAGCTTGCTCCGCCATTTTATAAGATCATGGCTGATCCGATGGTAACCTCAAATCTGTATCCCGCCTATCCACGATAACCTATCACCCCGTTGCTTACCAAGAATCTATCCACCTCTGCCTTAAAAATATTCAAAGACTCTGCTTCCACCACCTTTTCGGGAAGAGGGTTCCAAAGACTCACAATCGTCTGAGTGAAAAAATTTTGCCACGCCAGTTTTAAATGGTGAGCCCTTAATTTTTGAACAGTGACCCCTAGTTCTAGGTTTTTCCACAAGAGGAAACATCCTCTCCACATCCACCCTATCAAGACCCCTCAGGATCTTATATGTATATATATTATATGTTACACATCTGTCACCTTAGTGAGAACAACAATGGAAATAGGTCATTGGAAACACGTGTGTATTGTCCACATTGGATGGTCAAGAAAACAAACAGTTTTGCACTTACATTTTGGCGTGTTTTTCTGATTTGCATGAGATGCATCTTTGGATGGTAGATTGATTCACTCCATAGATTCCTAACCAGGTAAACGTGCCCCCTACTGCCACCGTCCAAAAGGTATGACGTCTCAAAGGATCTACAGCAAAACTAATTCAAGTGTAAATTAAACAAAGCAAGTCTTGTCTTCTTAATTCACTTTCTCAAGTAACATTCTATTCAACTGTAAAGTCTGAGGTGAATCCACTTTGGAACTATAAACATGAAAAGCAAAGAAAGAAATGTTTTGGACCACCCATGTCTGTATCGGTGCTTTCACAGTATCACCGTATTGACCAGAAACTGAACTGGAGTAGCCATATAAATAGTGTGGCCTCAAGACCAGGTTAGAGGCCAGGAATCGTGTGACGAGTAACTTACCTCCTGACTCCCCAAAGCTTGTCCACCATCTATAAGGCACGAGTCAGGAGTGTGATGGAATACTCCTCACTTGCCTGGGTGAGTGCAGCTCCTTCAACACTCAAGAAGCTTGACACCATCCAGGATAAAGCAGTCCACTTGATTGGCACCACATCCACAAACATTCACTCCCTCCACCACCGATACACATTAGCAGCAGCGTGTACCATCTACAAGATGCACTAGAGGAATTCATCAAGTCTGCTTAGACAGCACCTTCCAAACCCACGACCACTGCCATCTAGAAGGACAAGAGCAGCAGATAGATGGGAACACCACCACCTGCAAGTTCCCCTCCAAGCCACTCACCATCCTGACTTGGAAATATATCGTTGTTTCTTCACTGTCACTGGGTCAAAATCCTGGAACTCCCTTCCTAACAGCACTGTGGGTGTACCTACACCACATGGACTGCAGCGGTTCAAGGAGGCAGCTCACCGCCACCTTCTCAAGGGTAATTAGGGATGGGCAATAAATTCTGGCCCAGCCAGCAAAACCCATATCCCATGAATGAATTTTAAAAAAAGCACAGAAGGAGGCTATTTGGCCCAAGTGTCTGTGCCAGTTCTTTGGTAGCCCCACTTCTTTCCCTATTGCCCTGTTAATTTCTTTTCCTTTTAGGTATTTATCCAATTCTCTTGTGACAGTTATGATTGAATCTGTTTCCACCACTCTTTCAGGCAGTGTATTCCAAATCAGAACAAATTTCTGTATGAAAAATTGTTTTCACCTGTCACCTCTGGTTCCTTTGCTTCTCACCTTCAATCTGTGTCCTTTAGTTACTGACCCTCCTACCACTCAAAACAGTTTACCTTTGGCTAAACTATCAAAACCATTCATGAATTTAGACACAATGATCACATTTCCTCTTATCCTTCTCCGCCTCAAGGATGCCAACCCCAAATCCTCCAGTCTATCCACACAATTGAAATCCCTCAGCTCTGGTACCTGGGGAAGCAGTGGTGTTGTGGTATTGTCACTGGCCTATCTCTGGTAATCCAGTGACCCAGGGTAATGCTCTGGGAACCTGGGTTCAAATCCTGCCATGGCAGATGGTGGAATTTGGACTCAATGAAAATCTGGAATTAAAAGTCTAATGATGACCATTTAAAGAAAACATCTGATTCACTAATGCTCTTCAGGGAAGGGAACCTGTGACTCTAGGCCCACAGCAATGTGGCTGACTCTTAAGCTGCCCTCTGAAGTGGCCTAGCAAGCCACTCACCTGAAGGGCAATAAATGATGCCCACATCCCCCAAACAAATTTAAAAAAAAATTCCAGCCAACGTATAAGAACATTTTCTAAAGGTTTAGCATAATTTCAAGGATGTCTTGTGGTGCAGCGGGCAGCATACCTGCCTCTGAGCCAGAAACTCTCCGTTCATTGAGGGACATTATGGCCAAGGGACAGCGCAGCCGAACAACTTGTATGTTGTTCCAACATGCGCCAATGGCAGGCGGTAAGAGAGCGAGAGATTCCTGGTCCGCCATGTGAGAGAAGATTGGAGCCGCTGCCTTCACTATTCATCGCTGTGGGCTGCATGCATGTTGCCACAGCTACTCAGTCCTTTTAGGGGGCTGGACAGTTCAGTTGGCTGATGTGGATCAGGTTGGTGCCAACAGCACTGGGCTTGCTTCCTGTTCTAGCTGGGAGGATTTGGGACCTGCCTCCATGCCCCTACCTTTTGCTTCAGTTGTGTCAGCATCACAGGCTAACATCCATAATCGGTCAATTTTAAAAAGAATTATGAATGTGGTTTGTCACGAAAAGCTGATCACCGCCACGAACTACTTGCAGGCAAATTGAACTTTTTAAGGATGACTTATGTGTTTTTAAAGAAATACAAGCAAGGAAGCTGAGCAAAAGATGGCTGATAACGTAAAGTGACTGTGATGACTGGCACTTTAAGGTCAGTTCAGCTAAGTAGGGGGTCATGTGATTTGTTCAACCAATGTGTGACTAGCATGGGGAAATAAATTCTAGGGAGTGGTTTCCTAGTAAAATGGCTGTATGAGGGTGGTGGGGGAGCTGACTATAATACAAGCAGCCACAGAAGCTCTCGTGTAAGCAAAGTTCACTTTGTTTGATTAAGAAAGCTCCCAGGGCATGTTTCTACAGCGACAGCTTTCTGGAAAATTACTATGTGGATTATGCTGACAGACCTGTCTCGAGAGAACATGGAATGTCACGCCTGAAAAGGTGTCATGGCCTTCTTCCAGCAGAGACACTTGAAATAGAGATAGGAAAGTCAAAAGACTGAACTTTAATCTCCTGTGGTTGCAGGGTCAGAAGACTGATTTGCATGTCTCAGCAGTCACCCACAAAACCCATCTCCTGTTGGTTTATATCTCAGAATGGTTATATAGTTCTAATATGAATGCAAAATGACTATTGCCTCTCCTGGAATACACAGGGTAAAAAATGGATTTGTGCTGGTGTGCTGTGAGAGTGACAGCACAAGAAGACCAAATGGTCACCCCTGCAATTGCAGCGAAGTCCCTCTCTTTCTCTCTCTCTCTCTCTGTTGCCAGAAGCAAGGCTCAGCAGAAGCCACAATCAAAAAGGAAATAGGACAGCCTCTTCAGCTACCCTGCAGAACTAAGAGTCTCCAAACCAACTGCAAAACTGCTAAAGTCAGCTCTGCCGGGATCACTCAACTTAACGGCCGCAACGTCTCTATGCCTCATAGACAAGCCAAAGACTGATCCTTTTTTTTAACTTTTATTTGTACTCTTAACGTCTCATTTCAGCTCTGTGTGTATGTGTCTTGCATTTTAATTTTTTGTTTCTTGGGTTTTGCTAACTAATAAAATTACTCCTTCTTTGATTCAAGAAAGCCTGGTTAAATTTGCTCCTTCTAAAAAATAAATACTTTGGACTGGGAAAAGGTATCCATGGGGTGAAAGGATCCCTTTTAAATTAACCTTGTTGCGACCAACCGAGGCAGTTGAATGAAGAAGGGGAGGCAGCTCAATCCTCCTCACCCGGGAGCATAACAAAATTGGAGTCCCGTTCGGAAAGTTAACAAATTGAGGGAACCTCGCCCGGGAACTGGTCATAACAGGTTAACGATGCTCTGAGGATGAGTCATACGGACTTGAAACGTTAACTCTGTTTTTTTTTCTCCACAGATGCTGTCAGACACGCTGAGTTTTTCCAGCATTTTCTGTTTTTGTTTCAGATTTCCAGCATCTGCAGTATTTTGCTTCTAACAATATAACAGTGACCTCTGCTGTTTTTACGATGTTGATTGTGGGAGAGATATTGGCCAGGACACCGGAGGTAACTCCCCTGTTCTTCTTTGAAATAGTGCCATGGGACATCCACCTGCACATGCATAGGGGGCCTTGCTTTAACACCTCATCCAAAAAGGCAGCAATCCGGACAGTGCAGCCTCCTTCAGTACTGCACTGGACTGTCCACTTTGGCCCTTATGCACTCAAACCTTGGAGTGGGATTGAACCTGTGACCTTGTAGCTTAGAGGTGAGAGTACTACTGCCTAAGCCACAGCTGAAACTCGTATGTTGGAGGTGGTGGCACTGTGGGTCAGACCTGCCTTCGGGCAGAGAACTGCCTTGATTTTATACTCTACCTATTTATTGACAAGGATGCCACATGCTTTTTTAGCAGCTGTCTCAACTTGTCCTGCCACCTTCAAAGACATGTATGCAAACACCACGGGCAGAATTTTAGGTCCCACGGGCGGGCGCGTGCCCGACCCGATTGGGTGTAAAATAGCACACGATGACGTCGGGTGAGTGTCCCGACGTCATCACACACTTGCGCGATATTTTGGTCGACAGGCGCGAGTGGGAGCCGGAGCCACGCCCGCCATTAATTAAGAGGCCACTTAAGGCCATTAAAAAGCCGATTGACACCGACTTTTCACTGCCCATGCGATTTCACGCTCGTCGCAAGGGCAAAACGGGCAGGCGGCCAGCCAAAACTTTCAAAAACCTCATCCACGGGCGGGATAAAAGAGGGGAGCAGCATTGCCAGTATCATTCGTGAGGAGTTTGGTAGATAGTTCGCTGCTGGCGACTTATTGGTACTTGTCAGCTTCATCTCTGTTCAGGGCCTCATTCTTAGCATTTCCAGGATTCATTTCAGGACACCTTGGTGTTTCCAAGGCCCCCGGGGGTTTCAGACAGTGTGGACCCTTCCAGGTATCAGACAGCCTTCCGTTACCCTGGCAATGGGGATTGTGGTCTCCGCTGGAGGTACCTCCTTTGAGGAGGAAGAGAGGGGCAGAAGGGAGAGGAGGTCAGGTGTCCCAATGCAGCTTCCAGGGGAGCGACCTGTGGGAGGAGAGGCGCAGACACATGGGGTGCAGGAAGTCCAACAGGAAGTCCAAGGCAGAAGGGGCCACAGAAGATGCCACTATCCTGCTGCCAGTGGTTTACAGGCAGCGATGCAGCTACCTCAATATGTCCGAGGTGCAATGCCGAAGGAGGCTCTGTCTCTCAAGGGAGTCAGTGGCCACCATTTGTCAGATGATTGGCCCCAAGATCAGCTCTGACTGTGTGGATGGACAACCCATGCCAATGGCTCTGAAGGTCACAGTGGCCCTCAACTTCTATGCCTCCGGCTCTTTCCAGGGCTCAGTGGGGGATCTTTGTGGAGTCTCCCAATCAGCTGTCCACAGCTGCGTCAAGCTGGTGACAGAGGCTCTGTTCGGGTGGATACTGACCTTTATTCTTTACCAAATGGACGAGACCAGCCAGGCTGAGCGAGCTAGAGGCTTTGCAGTTATTGCTGGGCTGCTCTTCTGACTCACTACAGGGTGCTATAGACTGTACACATGTGGCCATCAAGGTGCCAGCAGGTGAGCCCGGTGCCTTCGTCCACAGGAAGGGCTCCCACTCCATGAATGTGCAGATAGTGTGTGATCACAGGATGCTGATTCTGCAAGTCTGTGCAAGGTACCCAGGCAGCTCCCATGACAGTTACATCCTCAGACACTCCCAGGTGCCGAGGCTTTTCAGTGCTTCAGTCCAACTGGATGGATGGCTGCTGGGTGACCAGGGCTATCCGTTGAAGAGGTGGCTCATGACACCTCTCCGTCACCCAGGGACAGAGGCAGAGCACCGTTACAATATAAGCCACGCCTCCACAAGGGCAGTGATAGAGAGGGCCATAGGTCTTCTCAAGATGCGCTTCTGATGCCTGGACTGTTCAGGGGGTGCACTACAATACCCCCCAGAGCAGGTGTCACTGATTTTGGTTGCATCCTGCTCTCTCCACAATCTGACACTGGCAAAGGGGGTCCCACTGGAGGAAGAGGATCTTGACACATCTGCAGAAGCCACAGACGACGAGTCCAGTAGTAAGTCAGAAGAGGAGCATGGTGAGGAGAATGCTGAGGGTGTGGAGGCAGACCTCAGTAATCTCCAGGGAGGCAGGGACACCAGGCACACCTTGATTCAACACTCCTTCAGCTCGGCTGCCAAGATCAGCTTCAACCGCATACCAGGGCTGCCTCCTCCATCCCGGATTCTGAAATGACCCTTTCATTTGAACCCAAAGTCCACTCAGTGGCTGTGCAATAAAGCTTAGAGCCACTCACGCCCAGCATTACAGACTGGCGTACCCTGCACCCAAAATATAATGAAGCATACTCAGGCCATTACCACAAAAACAAAATTTATCTCATTTTGACAATCCAAAAAAATGTTCATAACCTTCTCTGGTCTTCATTCCCAGATTCCCAGACCAGTAAAGATAAACCAAACATAAATGAACAGGAAATCACCCTGAACTGTCCCTCTTGTGCTCTTAGAGCCTTTAACTTACGTTTGCGATTACTACTTCTTGGTGCCCCCTTCGTTGGCACCGGCATTGGAGACAGCCCGCTGACTCTGCTGTCTTGTTGGACTTGATGACTTTGGCGGTTATCTTCTGGCCAGTGGAGCCAGTGCTGGCCCTGCCTGGGAGGGAGCAGCCAGTGCCATGGCTGGTATCTCCCCAGTCATCGCAGCCTCATCAGATGCCACAGTCACTGGCGGAGGAGCGGAGGAGCTGCTGTCATCATCCAGAGCACCCTGAGAGGAACCCACAGTGAAGACAAGCAGCTCGTGTGCCAACATGAGGTCGCTCTTGACCTCCCTGCTCACCATTGATGGGCGGGCACTTAGCTAGGATACTGGGTGCCTCATCCATCTCCCACACTGACACTTACCATCTGAGGTCATTGCCTGCGTGAGGACTTGCAGGTCCGAGTGCAACCCCAGGAACCCCTCATTCTGTCCCTGGAGCTGCTTCTCCATGAGAGTCGCCACTGTTTTAATGGAGGAGGCAATGCGCTTGACCATGAGGGTCAACGCAGTGCTCACGCTCCGCATGGACTATTCCATAATGGAAACCATGGCACACAGACCCACATGGATCTCCGCTGGATCCTCCCACACATCTTGTTGGACATCCAGCATCTGCTGCCTAATGGGCTACTCCAGAGGCTCATCATCAGCCTTCGACTGAGCATCGTCCTGGTCCCCAGCAGTCCCCCGACTGCCGGTGTCCTGGGCACTCTCTGCCTCCACCTGCACCCCAAGCGAATGAGAAGGGCCCTCACCAATGTGCACCAACATTCTAGCTGCCGATCTAATGCCCACTGAGGTGCTGGTAGCTGCGCTGGTGCCTGCTTCAGAGAGCGGGTGTGACGCAGGTGAAAGTGAAGCCCGGTGGTCCTCTGGCATCAGGGGTGGCCCTTCAGGGTCCACAGAGCAATTGCAAGCTGGTGACCCTTAGAGGGAGACCAAGGACAAGTCATTAGTTAAAGTCACCACAATGTCACTGTGCATGCCAGGCACCCTGGTGAGACAATGAAGACCTGCGTCATGGTGCTAGCGTCTTTCAATGATCAATGGGGGCTCCAGATTCGAGGTTCACATCAATGATGGGATGACACTAGAAAGGTTGCACAATCCGAATCTCTCACCTCTGTGCACTGCACTCTTACCTTCATCTGGCACCCCCGCCTCTCCACGCCTGGTTGCACGGGGAGCGTGCTGGCTCTCGCGCTCAAGGGCATCCTGCTCGAACCTGCTGAGCAGCAGTAGGTTGGGCTACCCTCCGCCGGTACATGCCTTCTCTGCTTTGTTATGGCTCGTCTTCTCCTGAAAGGACAGAGCAGCATTGCTTAGTCCACTCTCTACCTGGAGCGTCATTGCAGCCTGGCCAACCCAAACTGAGGAACACCTTGCATCCGTGTCATGGCCCTCAAGCCACAAGGCACTGAGCCCAAGCAGCCAGGGCTCACCCCCCACCCTTGGCCAGCTCCAGCATCACTGACAGTTGGCACTCAGAATCTAACCCCCCTGATGTCCACAGGGGGAATGACCACATCTTAACACTTCTGCACACTGACCCATGCCAATATGGTACACACCCTTCCTGAGCTCAGCAAGCCATTGAACCTCTTCCACCACTGCACCCATGTGCGCCGCACCACATCAAGGCTGTTCACCAGCATTGCCACCTCCTCCCATGCCTTCTTGGTGAGGTGCGGTGGCCTCCACCTCCCATCCCTGGGGACAAGGTTGGCCTTCCTGGCAGCCACCTCTTCCCCGAGGATAGCGAGGCACTCATCCGAAAAGCAGGGAGTCCAGTGCCCACCCAACCTGCCCTCCCGCCTGGTGTCTCCAGCCGCATTCAATTCCATAAGTTGAACGTTGAAGATGCAGAGGAGACATTCATTCATGGCAGCCTTCCAGGGGTTGCCTGGGCTGTTTTTAAACTGGCTACTGGGTCACCATTGGACCCAGCGGCCGTCAGGCATCTGTCTTCACTAGGCCCTTCCTGACCAGTGACGAGCCACGTTTCACGCTGGGCGGTCCTTCATTATCCCACTAGCATGAAATGAAATCGCGATCGGGTCCGATTGTGGGCGTCAGACCATTTCCCGGGCGCTCCCGGACCTGCCCACCACGCCCGCCTGACGACCTCAAAATCCTGCCCCACGGGTTTCTTTGTTCTTGCATCCCCTTTAAGATTGTGCCATTTTGTGTATATTGCCTTTTCTCATTCTTCCTACCAAAATATATAACTTTACACTTCATAGAAATATAGAAAAACATAGAAACTAGGAGCAGGAGTAGGCCATTCGACCCTTCAAGCCTGCTCCGCCATTCATGATGATCATGGCTGATCATCCATCTCAATAGCCTGCTCCCACTTTCTCCCCATACCCTTTGATCCCTTTCACCCCAAGAGCTATATCTAACCCCTTCTTGAAAACATATAATGTTTTGGCCTCAACTACTTTCTCTGGTAGCGAATTCCATAGGCTCACCAATCTCTGGGTGAAGAAATTTCTCCTCATCTCAGTCCTAAATGGTCTACCCCGTATCCTCAGACTGTGACCCCTGGTTCTGGACTCCCCCACCATCGGGAACATCCTTCCTGCATCCACTCTGTCTTGTCCTGTTAGAATTTTACAGGTTTCTATGACATCACCCATCATTCTTCTGAACTCCAGCGAATATAATCCTAACCGACTCAATGTCTCCTCATATGTCAGTCCCGCCATCCCAGGAATCAGTCTAGTAAACCATCGCTGCACTCCCTCTATAGCAAGAACATCCTTCCTCAGATAAGGAGACCAAAACTGCACACAATATTCCAGGTGTGGTCTCACCAAGGCCCTGTACAATTGCAGCAAGACATCCCTGTTCCTGTACTCGAATCCTCTGGCTGTGAAGGCCAACAAACCATTTGCCTTCTTTACTGCCTGCTGCACCTGCATGCTTACCTTCAGCGACTGGTGTATGAGGACACCCAGGTCTCGTTGCACATTCCCCTCTCTCAATTTATAGCCATTCAGATAATAATCTACCTTCCTGTTTTTGCTACCAAAGTGGGTAACCTCACATTTATCCACATTATACTGCACCTGCCGTGCATTTGCTCACTCATTCAGCTTGTCCAAATCACACTAAAGCATCTCTGCATCCTCCTCACAGCTCACCCTCCCACCCAGCTTTGTGTCATCTGCAAATTTGCAGATATTACATTTAGTTCCCTCATCTAAATCATTAAAATATATTGTAAATAGCTGGGGTCCCGGCACCGATCCCTGCGGTACCCCACTAATCACTGCCTGCCATTCGGAAAGAGACCCGTTTATTCCTACTCTTTGTTTCCTGTCTGCCAACTAGTTTTCTATCCATCTCTATACACTACCCCCAATCCCATGTGCTTTAATTTTACACACTAATCTCTTATGTGGGGCTTTGTTGAAAGTCTTCTGAAAGTCCAAATAAACCACATCCAATGGCTCCCCCTCATCAACTCTACTCGTTACATCCTCAAAAAATTTCAGTAGATTTGTCAAGCATGATTTCCCTTTCGTAAATCCATGCTGACTCTGTCCGATTCTGCCACTGTGTTCCAAGTGCTCAGCTGTTAAATCTTTTAAAATGGACTCTAGAATTTTCCCCACTACTGACGTCAGGCTGACTGGTCTATAATTCCCTGTTTTCTCTCTGCCTCCCTTTTTAAATGGAGAGGTTACATTAGCTACCCTCCAATCTGTAGGAACTGTTCCAGAGTCTATAGAATCTCGGAAGATGACCACCAGTGCATCCATTATTTCAAAGGCCACTTCCTCAAGTACTCTGGGGTGTAGATTATCAGGCCCTGGAGATTTATCAGCCTTCAATCCCATCAATTTCTCCAGCACCATTTCCCTACTAACATTGATTTCTTTAAGTTCCTCCCTCTCACTAAACGCTGTGCTCCCCAACATTTTCTGGTATGTTATTAGTGTCCTCCTTTGTGAAGACAGAACCAAAGTATGTATTTAGTTGGTCAGTCATTTCTTTGTTCCCCATTATAAATTTCCCTGTTTCTATGTTCAGCTATGTGTCTGCACATTTCATTAGTCTTAGTCCTGATGTCAGTTATATTGTGCATTACATTATCACATTGGTTACAAAAACCCCTGAGCTTCATGCCATCCGCAAACTTTGAAATTTTGTCCAAGTCCCTGTCATTAATGATGGTTATTAATGGTCTGTCAGGAGTGGAAGGACAAATACTGCCCTCTGATAGAAGATAGCAGGGTTCTGCTCCAAGGAGCTACTGTCGCTCCCACCCCCGCCCCTGCAACCCACTCCCCCACCCTCACCCCGAGGTCGTGCTCAGCAATCCCAGCAATCTGGTTGGAGGATAACTTGCTGGACTGCTGTGACACCCTGCAAACTGTGAGATGTCTGAGTACCTGAGGGTCAAGATACCTGAAAAATGCTACTAATACGCTACCGTTCATATATGGAATGGGAGTGCATCAGGTGACACTTCTCTAATTACACCGAATGTGATTCACGACCCTTTATCATCGTAAATGACTTTCAGAACACAGTATAGCCAAAGTAGGAGAGAGAGAGAACATAGTAAGATCGCAATAAAAACAGAAAATGCTGGAAAAACTCAGCCGGCCTGACAGCATCTGTGGAGAGAGAAACAGAGTTAATGTTTTGAGTCTGTATGACCCTTTTTCGGAGCTGTGAGTAATTCATTGAAAGTTGCACTTTTTCCACCAGCACGAACATGTGATGAAGCAGGAGATGCTGTGTCTGGGAATCGAGGTCAGCCATAACCTAATCCGAAGCTGTCAAAAAAAGGAAGAGCAGGTATCTCTGCTTAAGGCTACGATAATGGGTGCATCACAAGTGCCATTAACCACCAAGGACAGCATATGTCTCCAGTGCAAAAACATGTCCTTTGATGTTGCACAGCTACAACTGATAATAGTCCCAAAAGCCAAATGATGTCAGGAAATCAAAATCTGAGCCAACAGGGATTTTGTGTTCCCAGCTGGTACTTCTTTAATTGGATAGTGCAGTTTTAGGTTAAAACTACTGATTGGCTTGGCAAGGCTCAAGAGGTTTTGAATTGTAACAAAGGTATAAGAAAGGGCACCTGACAGACAATCAATGTAGAAGGCTTCAGGGAAATTCAGGAGACACCTGGGAAGCTAGCCGAAAATGAAAGGCAGAGAGTGTGAACAATACAACTTCTACCCAGGGCACAACAGGGTAATATAAAACTCGACTCCTTGAATTTACTTTGAAAATTACTGCTCAAATATTGTAACATATTAAGTCTTAATCATACTGAATAAAGGTGAATCAGTTGAGTCAGATGGGTCAAAGTCGGATGATTGGACACTAGAATCAGAAAAGGCCTACAATTGGCGATGATAGCAGGACGTTGATTGACAATTAATTCCTTTTTATAATGTATTCAGTGCAAGTAGAATCAGAGGAGCGATCCCCTAGCCGGTAAAGGAGGGAAACCCATGGCTCACTGCAATCTACCAGTAACCAACAATCTACCAGCGAGCAACAGTATAGTAGAAATGGCAGGCTTGATAAAGTTTGAGCGTGCCAGAGATAAAGAGTTTGAAAAATGATATATTGTTCCTGATGAGTCCAGAGGGAGACACATATCAGAAGGCAGTCAAGTGGATCCAGAGCCAGGTATCTCTGGCAAAAATTAAGTTAGATAAAGGGAAGCTCTTGTTGGCATATGCTGCCCATTGTTGTGCACAGCAAGGGATACACCAAGAAGAGGGAAAGCAGTGGTCATTGGAGCGGGAACAATTGGAGAGTAGGGCCAATGACCTCAAGTGCATAGCTACTCAGCTGCAGGCGAGTACTGAGGTGGCAGCTGCCCAAGGTATGACGAATGAGAGAAAAGAATGAGGAACTACAAAAGCAAGTAGATCAACTCCAGCATCAGCTGGGGGATGTCTGTAGTGCATTGCAAGAGATGGCGAGTGCTCCCAGTCATGTGGAGGATCATTCCAAGTTTGAATTTAAAATACACAAGTTGCAGGGCAAATTAAGCCTTTGTAAAGCTCTAATGTCCACAATCACTGCCTGGGCTTGTGATGGAGAAGGGATTAACTGGGATGACCTGGGTAGGGAAGCTGCCAGTCACCCTGATTGTAAGGATTGGGAACAGTGGGGTCCACCCAAATGCCCAACACCAATGAATGTGATCAACACTTGGGCCACTTTTGGCCTGGCAGGGGCTGGACTGGGACAGGTGTTTCACAAGCTGAGGAGAGGAGTTCACCTAATGTTAGACCAGGCACAGGCATTAGCCAGAGAATTAGGCTCCATTTTGGGGTGGAGTTAATCCTTTGGAAGTGAACATGGCTTGGGAAAACTTTAAGAGGATCCATACCAATTGCAGGATGGAGAGCTGAAAATGATCCTTTGGGTGGCCCAAGGCGATGACTAAAGGCCCTTCATTGACCCCGAACTTATAGCAGGCTGTGGAAATACCGATGACCTCTTTGATGAAATATTCTATTTGTTGGGCTTGGAAGACCTAAACTGATGGCCCCGTGTTCTCAGGAAGTGCAGGGGCATACTAAAGACGCCATGGCTTTTTCCAACAGACCTCTTGACTTATATAAGCAACCCCAGCCCACGCCCAAGCCAGCTAATTCAATCGAATCCTCTCAAGGGGATGATCTTTACACGCAAATGTTTTTGACACGGCTGCAGCCACTGGTGAGGCAAGTCCTTGGCATGTCTGCCTCTAAGCATAGCCCGTGGGCAGATATGATCAGGTGCACCACTGGAGGAATGTAAAGAGTTTAATCACCCACCCAATTGGAACAAACCCCAAGGGCAATCCAGTGGTAAATGCAAAAGGACCCACTGGGAAACAATGGGATCAGAATCAAAGTAAGGTTATGAGGTGCTATAATTGTAGGAAATCAGGACATTTGGCCTGGGAATGCAGAGAAGAAAGGAGGGGTCCACCTCCCCCATATCAGTCCCCTTCAATTAAACTGGGGCCCTCCACATTGGAGGACAAGATTGACAAGCTGCTGGCTCTGATTACCACCATCAGCCTGACCAACCACCCAGGGGTAAATGAGGGAGTGCAGGTTTCAGTGGTGATGGAACCCTTCACACCGAGCACCGAGTGGGAACGAGTGGCAACAGCCAATGAAGTGCATTGCTCCCCCGATACAGTGGGTAGTGGGGTTCTGACGTGATGGGCACACTCGGCCTGTGGTATCTACCGTAATTAATGGAGGTCAATGGCAGATAGTGCTTCTCAACACAGGGTCAGCAGTGACCACCATCCATACCCCACATCCTGAACGCCATGCGGCAGCGGGAAGCAAACAATTGCTTTTAACGGTCCTCGACAGGTCCTCTCGCATTGCTATTGAGGTCCCTATCATCTGCGTGATGATGGGTTTAGTTGTTTGGGATTTGTGGTGCATGGCAGTTGTGTGTGCTAAGGATGGGAGAGGGATTTTGGGCACCAAAGTGTTGGAACAGTATAAAGTTCTATTAGATTATGCAAATGAATGTCTGTGGCTTCCAGTGAATGTCTAGACCTATGGGCAGAAATCTTGGATAGTCGCGTAGCGCTCAGCTTTAAAATGGCCGAACACCCAGACTCACCCAGGCCCATGATTCAGGCTTTTGTTCAGGGCTAAGAACAACGCTTGTGAAAGGTAAGTTTAATTGTAGGCGCATGGGGCTGGAAACAGTGACAAATGAACCGCCATGTCCATTTGCTAATTAGTAGCCCAATACATAAAGACAGCCACCCAGCATCTGAGAAATAGGTACAGTTATTGTTACAGCACTGTGTTGTTGGGATGCGGACATGTACTATAAATTCCTTAATTTGGACAGTAAAGAAACCTGAAGGCAGCTGCAGGGCACTTAACTATCGATTATCACAGACTAAACTCAGTCATGCCAGTGTGATCAATTGTCCTACAAAAAACTCAAACTCTCCTGTCCCAGATCGCAACGAGTGCCAAATATTGCTCTTCTGTCAGCATCATTTCCAGGTTTTGGAGTATGCCTGTCCATCGATAAGATCAATGCCAGGTTGTTTTTACTTTTGAAGAGCAGAATTATACCTGGACCCATTTTCCCCAAGGTTGTCACAATGCTTCAACATTTTCTCATCATGGCCACAGTTAGTAAAAGCTTTTTCTTGACTTGAGTGTTTGTTACAGTATGTGGATGGATAATTGCTGACCACGGAATCGAGAGAGGACCATGCTTTGTTTCTGGAGGAGTTCTGCAAAAGCTCCTTGAAACAGGGTTCAAGATTAACTCATGTAAGACACAACTATTGCAGCAGAACGTAACCTTCCAGAGAGTTCCTGTTTCAGCAGCTGGTCAAGAACACAAAGTCAAAGGTACAAGGTATTGATAGCTTGCTTCTATCTGTTTCTAAGATGGCCTTACAGTCATATTTCAGTCTTGTTCAATATCAAGGCACATTGATATCAAGATTCACTGAGCTAGCCAAGTCTCTGTACGAACTTCTGAAGAGGAAGGAAGGCTATGTACAGTCAAACTGGACTCCCAACCACACCTTGGCAGCTTGTCTTTGAAACAAGTGGTTTCTGAGTGACACACTTGGTAAATCCAGGCATGGGTAAACCTTTCCACCTTGAAGTAGGAGCAACCAGTCTGTTATCACCATGGTTCTTCACCAGGTAAGCTCTTACCTATCGTGCACGTTTCACGAATCCTGACCAGCAGTGAAGAGGCCTGTGGCCCATGTGAAAGGCATTTATTGGTCACCTTTTGGACGATGAAACATTTTACTTAAAGAATGGGTCTACAGACACTAATGCTGCACTCCCCTAATACTCTGCATAATTTGCTAATGAAACCAGGGGACGCACTGGTCACCCCTGCCGACAAAGTCACTGGGTGCCACGGCTGACAAGGTGTCCCCTGAACATTATCCCTCAGAAGACTACATTGCTGGCTTAGCTGATGCAGCATCAGGGAGAGCTACACAAATGCCCGCTCACTTTGACTTCACAACACACCCGGTCCAGAATACTGCAATGTCTGCTGTTCCCGTTGTTTCAATAGATGGCTTGTCCTTCCATGTGACATGAAAACTGGTAAGCAGATTTCCAGTGGTCTTGCCGAGCTGAACTCTTCAGTACCAATACACACCCCCATTTTGCCCGAAATAGCCACCTGATTGTCTGCAGTAACCGAAACTCGTGATCAATCAATTAATGTTTGGTCTGGCAGTGCCTATGCTATCAACACCATGCTCACCCTTTCCCTTTAATCAGTGAAGTGATTGGTGAACCTCCATTAGTAAATTACTTGTACACGCTGCACTGCTCTGCACAGAAGCACTGCAGGCTTGGGTGCAGCCATGTTTTATAGGCAAGGTAAAAGTGTATTTGAAGAACATGGATGCCGATAAGGCAGGAAGTTCTAGTATTGGCCAGGCAGCAAGGCAGGTTGCAATCCCTGGCGGCCAGTTTGGACAAGGGCCGCATGGTGCTGTGTCCAGTGCGGAAGGTTGCCTCGACCAACATGGCTTATTTTCCCTGTAAATGCAGTGGCCACCTTTCGAACGCACCTCACAGAGATCCAGCTAGGTCAATCCCTGCCCCAGCCAACAGAATGAGTTTGCAGATTACCTACATACCAGGAGGCCCTAACCACTCCATGAACACCCCCTCCCCACCCATGTTTCAGGCCACCCCTAATTCTCCCCCAGATGGCAGACGAGTATTTTGAAATGTTCCGTCTCCAAGCAGTGAGTGGGCATTTCAGTCGCGACCATAGCCAGCAAGATCCAACTACACTCTTGTTGATGGTTTGGTGATCTCAGTTAAAAGAAGGTATGAATCAAAGAGACACTCATAAATGCAGCATAACCCAGCCTCATGCAATAATAGAGACCCTATTCAGCCCACCTCACCATCCCCATAGGCCAAGAACGTGCCTATCGATCGACTTTATCCAGCTCCTTACATCAGCTTACCTCTACTGCTTGGTTGTCGTTGATAAATGACACTAAATGAATTAAAGCCAGCACTTGTAGGGAAATACTGCTATAACGGTGGTGATCTTCTTTGAGTGCAGTGTTCTGCAAATGGGGAGCACTGATACAAATGGATAGTGATCAGTGCTCACATTTTGCAGGAAAAATATTTATTTCGGGAACATAGAGAGATTGCTCACAAATTGCATTTGATCCACCACCCACAGTCATCGGGAGTGACAGAAAAGTGTAATGGATTCCTAAAAATGATGCTTTAAGAGATTTGGTGCATAGCACCCCACTCAATATATTTCTAATGTGCTTGATGACAATTAGGTTGACATCGCTTCCCTCAACGACAGCCATATCAAGCCGTGACTGGGTGGCTGATGCATATGCCTGGACACTTACTATGAACTACCACTACACTGTTGTTGAGGGGAACATTGAACAATACCCAGTTATTGCTGAGAAAAGAGACATGTCGAAGACATCTTGCAATTCTTGCAAGCTGTCCTGATGAGTGCAGGACGCGAAGCTTTGACATCATGTCTCTTTTTTCAGCAATACTCAAGTTCTGTACTACCAAACAATTATCTGAATACCCACTTAAAGTAACTGGTGGCCTATGTTAATGAGACTAATTAATGTGTAGCTAGAAATATTGGAAAAACAACGCAACAGATGTAAAAAGTATTTTGATAAATATGTGTGACTTTATGCACGTCACATTGACAATGTGGTCTTTGTGTTGAATTATGGTAAAAAGAAGCATGTGATTGAACCAAATTGGTGAGGACACCTTCTCAATAGTGGAGAGAGCCAGCTCAGCTGTCTATTTAATCTGACTGATCAGAAAAGGTGACAAGAAAATAGACAACTGATGTTACATAAACCATAGAAATGTGCTGTTAAACAGGAATCAATAACCGAGCTGGTAATCATGTATGGTGCCCCATCTTATTATGAGGATGAATTTCTAAACATTTAAAGCTGTATCGCCAGTTACGGTTGACACTGTCAGTAACGTGTTTCAGAGACACCATTCAATGATAATTTCGGGACAATGAGGCGGCTTCCAAGACGCACAGGCTTCGTACAATGAGACTGAAGAGAGGGATGTGGGAGAGAAGACACAGCATGGCTGAGCGGACGGTGGGAGCTGCCATTGGGAAACCTCAAGTCCTGACTGCATGAACGAGTTGTGGCTTCAAAACAGAATCACCGATGCACGTGTGGAGGAAGGGAAGGGGGGTGTGGATAAAATGTACCCACAGCAGAAAAGGGATAACTGGGGGAATCCAATGGCAGTGGATTCAGGACAAATTCGGCATGGTGGCCCTTCCCGTAGGCAATATCAGGATATCCCCTAAAGGAAAGTCTCCCAAAAGCTGAATGGGGTCTCTTGGGTTGGGATCGCTTTGTGGCTTAACAGGTTAAATTGGCCCCAGTTTTGGAATAGCCACAGTGGTAATATCCACTGTAAGCCACAAAGTGGGAGTATACCTCATATCAGAAATTGGAAGCTGCGCAAAATGCCGACAAGGGGGCACTCAAGATTCCTGATCCTCTTTACACCAAGTTACACCCTAATCCACTGATGAATGGACCGAAAAGAGAAGTATCTTATAATGATATGAACATTGAAATTGAAATTGTGCCAGATGTTTTTAACCTGATCCTCTTGCAAATGTCCAATGGCTGATTTTAACTTGTTTTGTCTTATGTTAAAGGAATTAGTTGGAGTCTCACAGGCAAACGCCAGAGGAAAGACTGGGGGAGCAGGTATTCAGGTGAGAAAGAGGGGACCAAGGCTCAACAGCAGAGAGGTCTAGAATGGGAGATACTGCCCATGTAAACCAGATAAACATAGTGTGGGGGGTCATGTGGAGGCAGCCGAAGGAATTACTGACCAAAATAAAAATAAAACTTGCTGGAGACTAAAGCAGCCAATCAGTTGATCTCAGGTAAGATTAATGAAATTATTGGGGCAAATCATCAAGAAGATTCTCAACAGAATATTTCTCAGGTTGTTACATGCAGCATGTACAAACATTTGCACTAAACCTGAATCCCCCAAAATGAACTCTCCAACTTAGAGTCCAAACGTATTCCCGCTTTTATTAGGAATCACCATGTGGGTGCCTGAGGCAGTGAGAAGACGAGTACTAACTTATGAGGTAGCATGGCCTAGCCTTCTTCACCTGGCCCACGCTTGAAGTGAAGGTAGCCAAATCCCAGTGCTAACCTTATAGGCTCCTAGTGAGGTTGTATAATGTAGAGCCCTTAGGAGTTATCAACAATAAATCGATCTACAAAGAATTTGAAGATCATTCTGTTTAATTGACAAGATTTATATGCTTATGTATTCATCTGACATGGGCGACACTCGCTAGGCCAGCATTTATTGCCCATCCCTAATTGCCCTTGAGAAGGAAAGTTGTTGACAAGTCAGAAACAAATGGGTATGCAGGTGTGATGTGTATCAGCACACCACACTGGCACATGGTTTCATGCTGGATGAACAGTCTCATAACTACGCAGTTGTCAGAGACCCTGGAGCCTTGACCAGGTAAGACCATTTATATGAGAAGAGAGAGGTATTGCATTACAACTAACGCTTCACCTCTGTATCACAGGCCCCATCGATAATCCCATGCTCTGCCTTTGCCTAGTAGAGCCAGATAGGGTCACAGTAAAACACTATTGCCGGTTCAACAGTATAATGTTATTGAGATACAGTTAGCGCCACCACGACCAAGAGGATGTCAAGAGTTCACATGAGTCACCCAATTCCTCCCCTGTCCCTTACCTAAGATCAAGTCTCCAACATACAGCAACATCACAGGAGCACTTAAGTTTATATGCAACAAACTAACAAGGCTACTGAAAAACAGATTAATTTATTGAGGGGGTCATGAGTGGTGGAGATGATGTCACCACCATTGGGCATGAGTTTATTTTTAATTCATTCTTGGGATATGGGTGACACTCACTAGGCCAGCATTTACTGCTCATCCCTAATTGCCCTTGAGAAGGTGGTAGTGAGCTGCCTTCTTGAACTGCTGCAGTCTATGTGGGGATACCCACAGTGCTGTTAGGGAGAGAGCTCCAGACCCAGCGACAGTGAAGGAACGGCGATATACTTCCAAGTCAGGGTGGTGAGTGACTTGGAGGGGAACTTCCAGGCGGTGGTGTTCCCATGTATCTGCTGCCCTTGTCCTTCTAGATGGTAGTGGTCATGGGTTTGGAAGGTGCTGTCTAAGAAGGCTTGGTGAATACTTGAAGTGCATCTTGTAGATGGTACACACTGCTGCTACTGTGCGTAGGCGGTGGAGGGAGTGAATGTTTGTGGATGGAGTGCCAATTAAGTGGGCTGCTTTGTCCTGTATGGTGTCGAGCTTCTTGAATGTTGTTGGAGCTGTACTCATCCACATTTCATTGTGTCCCATCCTGACCCAGGGAATTATGGCAATTGGCATGGATGACGTGCTGGTTGTGATGTGTTATAAAGAGATTGACTCACAGGACTTTGAATTAGTTGGTCTGTTCAGAGAAATTAAGTGAGATGTCAGAGAGGGAGCTCCTCTCCCCACAACGTGGGAACTGTGAGATGCACAAGGGTCAGGTTAAAGGTAAAACGCTATTATGTACATACATGCAATGTTATGCATTGAGTGACACTTCTTTAATTGCATTGTGTATGTGACTCCACAACCCTGTGTCTGTTTAAGTGCTTTTCAGAACATAGTATAGGCAAACTGAGAGCACAAGGGAGAGCGCTAACAGCGTAAGATCACAAGCTGTGAGCATCTTATCAGCAGTTGGACATGTGCCATCAACAAGAGAACGAGATGGAACAGGGAACATAATGTATGTGGGGACCTCATTTGACTCCTGCTAAAAGTAAGGGAGGGTTGAAGGCTGAGATAATGGGTAAGTCACAGGGGCATTAACCATCAAGGCCACCTTATATCTGCAACATAAAAACCTGTCCCTTTGTGTCACCACTGCTGCAGCTAATTACCATCCCAACAGTCAAAATAACTGATGGCAAGCTAACAGAAGATTGAAACCTGAGAAAACAAGGATATTTTGTACCTAGCATTTCTTAATTGGATGATGAGATTTTGGCTGTACACCACTGATTGGTTTAACAAGGCGCAATAATTTTTGAATTGTAACAAAGGTTTAAGAAAGGGGTAAAAGCAAAAAACTGCAGATGCTGGAAATCGAAAACATAAACAAAAATACCGGAAAAAGTCAGCAGGTCTGGCAACATCTGTGGAATAGAGCACAGTTAACGTTTCGAGTCCGCATGACTCTTTAACAGAACTAAAGAAAAATAGAAGAGAGGTGAAATATAAGTTGGTTTAAGGGGGGGGTTTGGGACAAGAGAGCTGGATAGAGGGCCAGTGATAGGTGGAGACAACCAAAAGATGTCACAGACAAAAGGACAAAGAGGTGTTGAAGGTGGTGATATTATCTAAGAAATGTGCTAATTAAGGGTAGAAAGCAGGACAAGCAAGGTACAGATAGCCCTAGTGGGGGTGGGGTGGGGCGAAGGAATCGAGAAAGGCTAAAAGGTAGAGATAAAACAATGGGTGGAAATACATTTAAAAATAATGGAAATAGGTGGGAAAAGAAAGATCTATATAAATTATTGGAAAAAACAAAGAGGAGGGGGAAAAATCAGACAGGGGGTGGGGATGGAGGAGAGAGTTCATGATCTAAAATTGTTGAACTCAATATTCAGTCCGGAAGGCTGTAAAGTGCCTAGTCGGAAGATGAGGTGCTGTTCCTCCAGTTTGTGTTGAGCTTCACTGGAACAATGCAGCAAGCCAAGGACGGACATGTGGGCATGAGAGCAGGGTGGAGTGTTGAAATGGCAAGCGACAGGGAGGTCTGGGTAATGCCTGCAGACAGAACGAAGGTGTTCTGCAAAGCGGTCACCCAGTCTGCATTTGGTCTCTCCAATGTAGAGGAAAACGGATTGGGAGCGACAAATGCAGTAGACTAAGTAGTCTTGCGGACTCGAAACGTTAACTGTGCTCCCTTCCACAGATGTTGCCAGACCTGCTGAGTTTTTCCAGGTACTTTTGTTTTTGTTTAAGAAAGGGGATCCAACAGGCAATTAGGGTAGAGGACCTCAGGGAAATTCAGGAGGCAAGCAGGAAACTGGCTGAAAATGAAAGGCAGAGAGTATGAACACATACAGTCGCAACTTCTACCCAGGGCAAAGTAAATCTCAATTGCATGTTGAAAATTACTGCTCAAATATTACAATGTTTTAAATATTAAATGCACTGATTAAAGCTGGATCACTTTCGCCAATATGGATCATTGAATCATTGGAAATTAGGGTCTGTACAGGTGTACAAAATTCTTTTGAGCACTGGTACCCATAGCCATGATGAAAACAGGCCAAGCTTGCATGGCAGCAAGCTGGTCTTGCAGGACCTCAGTCTGAGAGTCCACTGCAGGACCCAGACATTGGGTGACTTCTACATGTATTGCAAGGGAATGAAGATCAGCCATCAGAAGCTGCGTCATGGTTGAGTCTACAAGTGTGCTAATGAAGTTGAAGAAGGGTCATATGGACTCGAAACGTTAACTCTGTTTCTCTCTCCACAGATGCTGTCAGACCTGCTCAGCTTTTCTTGCATTTTCTGTTTTTGTTTCAGGTTTCCAGCATCCGCAATACTTTGCTTTTGTATTATAGAAGAAGGTTGATGGGTCTGAACAATAAAATGCTTGGAGCTTTGGCAGGTTTGCCAGAAACCCTTCGGTTAATGTCAAGGAGAATGGAGGAGACTGGCTCCAACTTGGCAAAGAGCTTTTTGCTAAGCGTGGAGCCTATTCTTTCCAATGTGGAGGTGTGCTAATGAAGCTGACTTTTACAATTTATATCAATGACTTAAATGAGGGGAGCGAAGGCATGGTAGCTAAATTTGCAAATTACACAAAGATAAGTAGGAAAGTATGTTGTGTAGAGGACATAAGAAGATTGCAGACAAATATAGATGGGCTGAGTGAGTGGGCAAAAAACTGGCAGATGGAGTATAATGTGTGAAGTTGTTCACTTTGGCAGGAAGAATAAAAAAGCAAAGTATTACTTAAATGGTGAACGATTGCAGAATTCCAAGGTGCAGTGGGATCTAGGTGTTCTAATGCAAGAGTCAGAAAAAGTTAGTATACAGGTAATTAAGCAAGTGACTAAGAAGGCTAATGGAATGTTATCCTTTATTATGAGAGGAATTGAACATAAAAGTAACATGTTATGCTTCAGTTATATAGGGCATTGATGAAACTACATCTCAAATACTGCGTGCAACTTGATCTCCTTATTAAGGGAAGGAAGTAAATGTGCTGGAGACGGTTCAGAGTAGGTTTACTGGATTGATACCTGGAATTTGTTTTTTTAATTCATTCATGGGATGTGGGCATCACTGCCCAGGCCAGCGTTTATCACCCATCCCTGGTTGCCCCCTAGTTCAGAGGGCATTTAAGAGTCAACCACATTCCTGTGGGTCTGGAGTCACATGTAGGCCAGACCAGGTAAGGAGAGCAGATCTCCTTCCCTAAAGGGCATTAGTGAACCAGATAGGGTTTTTATAACAATTGAAAATGGTTTCACTGTCATCATTAGACTTTTAATTCCACCATCTGCCATGGCAGGATTCAAACACAGGTCCCCAAAGCATTACCCTGGGGTCTCTAGATTACTAGTCCAGCGACAATACCACTATGCCATCGCCTCCCCTAGAATGAGTGGGTTGTCTTATGAGGAAAGGTTAGGCAGACTGGACTTGTTTCCACTGAAACAGAAAATGCTGGAAACACTCAGCAGGTCTAACAGCATCTGTGGAGAGAAAAAAAACAGAGTTAATGTTTTGGTTCCTTATGACTTCTTCAGAGCTAAAGAGGAGTAAAAATGTAATGAAATTTATACTGTTTAAGGGGGGTGGAGCAGGTGAAGCTGGATAGAAGGCCAGTGATAGGTGGAGGCCAAGGAGAGATTCCAGAGATGTCATGGACAAAAGGACAAAGGGGTATAAATGATAGTGATACTGGCTAAAGGAGGTGCTGATGGTGGCATTAAGGTCAGAAAGCAGAAAGTGACAATAGCAGGACAAGGGTAAACACTCTGTGAGCGCAGAGGCATGGGAGATGGGTCGGATACGGTTGAGGGCCCTGTCAACCACAGTGGATGGGAAACCCCGGTTAAGGAAGAAAGGCCCACCCACTGTGGTTGACAGGGCCCTCAACCATGTCCAACCCATCTTCCACACCTCTGCCCTCACACCTTCCTCTCCCTCCCAGAACCATGATAGGGTCCCCCTTGTCCTCACTTTTCACCCCACCAGCCTCCGCATTTAAAGGATCATCCTCTGCCATTTCCGCCAACTCCAGCATGATGCCACCACTAAACATGTCTTCCCATCACCTCCCTGTCGGCATTCTGTAGGAACCGTTCCCTCCAGGACACCCTGGTCCACTCCTCCATCACCCCCAACACCTCATCCCCCTCTCACAGCACCGTCCCATGCAATCGCAGAAGGTGCAACACCTGCCCCTTTACCTCCTCCTTCCTCACCGTGCAAGGGCCCAAACATTCCATTCAGGTGAAGCAGCTCTTCACTTGCACCTCCTTCAATTTGGTCTACTGCATTCGCTGCTCCCAATGTGGTCTCCTCTACATTGGAGAGACCAAATGCAGACTGGGTGACCTCTTTACGGAACATCTTCGGTCTGTCCGCAAGCATGACCCAGACCTCCCTGTCGCTTGCCATTTCAACACTCCACCCTGCTCTCATGCCCACATGTCTGTCCTTGGCCTGCTGCAATGTTCCAGTGAAGCCCAACGCAAACTGGAGAAACAGCACCTCATCTTCCGATTAGGCACTTTACAGCCTTCCAGACTTAACATTGAGTTCAACAACTTCAAACCATGAACTCTCTCCTCCAACCCCACACCCCTTTTTATCCCTTTTTTTCAATATTCATTTTAACTTTTTTAATTTTAATTTTTAAATTTTTAAATTTTTTATTTTTTATCCACTTATTTTTATTTATTTTAATTTGCATTCATTGGTTTATCTCTACCTTTTATCCTATTTTCAATCCTTTTTCCTACCACCGTCCCCTTCCCCTCACCTCACTCCCATAAGGACCATCTGTCACTTGTTCATGTTGTTCTTTCCAGAGTGCTTACCCTTGTCCTGCTATTATCACATTCTGCTTTCTGACCTTAATGCCACCATCAGCACCTCCTTTAGCCAGTATCACTATCATTAACACCCCCTTTGTCCTTTTATCCATGACATATCTGGCATTCTCTCCTTGGCTTCCACCTATCGCTGGCCTTCTATCCAGCTTCACCTGCTCCACCCCTCTTAAACAGTATACATTTCATCACATTTTTACTTCTCGTTAGCTCTGAAGAAGGGTCATAAGGACTCGAAACGTTAACTCTATTTTTTTCTCTCTCTCCACAGATGCTGTTAGACCTGCTGAGTGTTTCCAGCATTTTCTATTTTTGTTTCAGGTTTCCAGCATCTGCAGTATTTTGCTTTTATCTTGTTTCCACTGGAGTTTCGAAGAGTGAGGGGGTGACTTGATTGAAGTATATAAGATCCTGAACAGTCTTGACACGATGGACATGGAAAGGATGTTTCCTCTTGTGGGTGAGTCCGGAAATGGGGGGGGGCATTGTTTTAAAATTAGAGGTCGCCCTTTTAGGACAGAGATAAGGAGAATTTCTTTTCTCTCAGAAGGTTGTGCGACTTTGGAACTCTCTGATTCTCTGCCTCAGAATGTGGTGGAGACGGGGTCATTGAATATTATTAAGGCAGAGTTAGATAGATTCTTGTCTGGCAAGGGAAATAAAGGTTATGGGAGTTTATGGGAATGTGGAATTTGAAACACAAACAGATCAGCCATGATCTTATTGAGTGGCAGATCAGGTTCAAGGGGCCGAATGGCCCACTTCTGCTCCTATTTCATATGTTCATATGTTTGTACCCTGGCCTTATAAGGTCAATTCTGCTTGGTCTCTCACCACATACAGATCCCATCTTGGAGCTATTCTCTAAGTTACATGTTGTATCAGGATTTAAACTGGTAGTTGCAAGCATGAGTGTGAATGATTATGTTTCTTCTTCATCATTATCTTCCCACTCTTCCATCTCTTGTTCTTCTACCTACTGCTCAGACAGGTTGCAATTCTTGAATATGTGAAAGATAAGAGAGATAAGGGCAGGGTTGTGGAGAAGGGAGTTGCGGGGGGTGGTTTGGAGTAAAAAGTGTATGCTTACACACTTGCAGACTATAAATTAGAAGAGAATGTGCAATGAGGAGGAAATGGGATGTAATGAAGAGGATCAGGTATGAGGACACTGTCATCTTCAATGGTTTTAACCACACCATTGACCACATCCTCTGCGATGGCCACTCCAATGATGCTGACCACCATTGCCCCCATGGGGTAAGGGCATGTAGCTGTGCCTGTTCCTCACTGGTTAGCTCCTGCTACTTCCACTTATGTACAACCTTGTCCTACATGAGGGAAAGAAGCAAGTCAGTGAGTGTAGTGCAATCGGTTTGGCAGATGTGGCTGTCACGATTGAATAGCTAGCAATGTGTGCAAGCTCTGCTATGAGGCTTACAGCAGTGCTAGGTGTGTGAGGAAGAGCTGAAGCTATGAATGTGAGGTATGAGTAATGATTAATGGCGGATGAGCGATAGGCATGTGGCGTATTTAGAAGCGTGTGAGACTAGTTGGCAGGATATGGTATGTGAAAATACATTCACTGACCTTGAATGCTCGTGTGAGGTCATTAAACTTTACACGGCACTCACTGGGATCCTCAGGGTTTGACTTCTGCATTGAACACTGTGACTATCTTCTCCCACTGCCTTCGCAAAGTTTGTGTGTAGGGCCTTTTGGCCCCCTATGGATAGATCACATCTCTCCTTTTCCTTGCTTTTCTCCAGCAAGTCCTTCAGTACAGCTTCAGAAAATCTTGGAGCACATTCGCTCCCCTGTTGCGCCATAATTAGTCACTATTCTTCCTGCTCAAACACTCGTTCACAAACAGATCCAGCACTTGCTGCACCAGAAGACACCTCCCCTTTAAGAAATGCAGAGAAACTGAAGGAATCAAAGTTCTGAGGAAAAATCATATAGGACTCGAAACATTAACTCTGCATCTCTCTCCGTAGACGCTGCCAGGCCTGCTGAGTTTTTCCAGCACTTTCTGATTTTACTTCAGAATATCTGCCATATCTCACCTGTTTTTTTTTCACTGATTTTAAGTGATTCAGTCTAGCTTTAAGTGGTGCTGGCCTTGCACAAAATTGGATCCCCTGCTGAGACATTCAGCCACTGAACATTACATTTAGCACTAGTTGCATGGTCATGGCTGAAGAATTTGCATCAGTGCCGAATGGATGATCCATCTGTGAAGGCTCACGGATCTCAGTGTTCAGGCAATTCGTTCCACTCCACATGATATCGAGGAATGGCTGAACACATCTCTGGCAGTCACTGACTACTCTGCTGGATCTGCCTTTCTATGAGGGGTCACCAATCTCTCCATTAGGAAACATGACAGCGCTCGAAGCCTGGATGCAACTCTTCCATCGTCCGCGCGTGGACGTGCATAGCCTCTGGCAGCTCTGCCAGCTGTTTCCTTACCTCTCACTGTAGCTGCAGCCATTGTCGTGTTGCCGACAACTCCCAGAGTCATATCATCGCCCTGTGGCTTAGCATGGGCTGGATTCCCACCGTCAGGGGTCTCAGCAGCCACAGCGTCCACCAGCTGCTCAGGCAGGTCTGTGATGTGCCCACCAGGCTGTGATGCTGAATCGACTCGCAAACGCGTACACACTGGGGTGAGAGTACGTGCACTGATGGAGGGTTGGGGGGCAAAGATGTGATGGTGCGTCCTCTGAGGATCTCTCCTCTTCCTCAGAGGCAGCCAGCTGGCCCTGACTTCTCCACCGGTCTGCACCTCGGAATCACCCTGCCGTTTGTGAGGGAACAGGAACATGCCTCGCGTGTGCCAGATGCACCCTAATGCCTCTGCGCCATTCTCTCACCCCCTTGGGTTGGCATTCCTGTTGCCCCATCTACGATTGCATGGTTACCCTGGTGTGCTATCATTTCCAAAGCCTCCTCCTCCATGTTGGGGAGGGATCAGGTTTGAAGATACAGCACCCCTTTGCCAGTCTTGGCCCTTTCTTTGACATTGTGCCCCATCTTCTCCCTTGGTCACAAAAAACGGAACTGTAAGTTTTTCCTTGGAGACAGAGACAACACTTTTGCTGGTAGGGGACCAGCGGTCCATGATGGGCACACACAGATGCTCCCTGCATATGACTATCCTCTCGTGGGACCTTTGGGGGGGTCAACTGTGATAGATGGGCACCTCTAACCGAGAAGCAGCCATGCCCCTGACAGGATGTGCTGTAGCCGCTTGCTACAGATCGAGTGGTCACTCTCCCTCCACCAAACGCACTCTCTCGCATTGCCACATTCAAGCCCCAAAGAGAAAAGAGGTGTGGAGCATTTCACCTTTGTGGGTCGAATGAGGTCATTAATGCACTTGGGGCATTGGGTCCAGGTTCTAGGGCTGACCCCACGGCTGCTGGCATCCTCTGCAATTTCTGTCGATGTCTGCTTATTCAGGCTCACCTCGTCCCTGGGGAAGAGGACCCCCTGTCTTGCCCTAGCAGCCTTGAGGAGAACCTGCAGGGAGGTATTGCTGAACCGTGGGGCCACCCGGGGCCTTCCACCTGCCATTTATGCTGCAGGCTTCCAGTCAGCCCCTTGGCTGAAGGCTTCAATCCAGGAGCAGCAGAGGATTGTTTGCAGCCCAGGTGAGGACACTTCTCTATTGGTCGGGGTGAATACAGGGCTGGAAAACCGTTTAATATGGTACCAGCACCTGCTGCGACCTCAGCTGAAGCCAACTTCACCGCCTGACTCAGGCCTTCAATTGGATGCGCCCTGAACCAGTTGGCATGAGAATGCATGTGGCAGGGTCTGTAAACGTCCGAGCGGAAATGGCACCCGCTTCCAATGCCTCCACCAGCACCTGCGGCCTTGCCATTGTATCCATCCCATTGTCCTCCTGCTGATACTGCAATCTCAGGCAGGCTTAATTCAAATCTAACTGCCAGGATAATGGCCCACTAATCAATGTCTTTGAGGTCTTTGTACAAAATTAAATAAGAAAATACTTTCCCTCCAGAGATAAGTTAGTCACTTGTCAGTAGTGAATTCTTAGAAGGTCCAAAACTTGTTTCTCAACATTAATGGGAATGTCCAAACTTCAACTGCTTTCTACTTTAATAAAACTGTAACCTCTTCTCCAAAGAACTCTCACAGTGGTCCTTCTGTGGAGTTACTTACTCAAATATGTTGAGCCTTTGGCCATTCCCGGCTATCTTCCACATATTGCTGCTTCCTCCTAACTTGATGCTTCCTTGGATAAGAACTGTCAAAAACCCCAAGATCATCACAACCATCTGGAACGCGTCTGTCCACACCACTGCCTTCAAACCACCCTGAAAGTTTAAAGAAGTATTAACGCTGATGTTAAAAGTTCATCCTCGAGAAGCGTCGTCCTTTTAAAAATATAATGCGTTGAATATTAGTTTGGAGAGGGAGAGGAAGCAGGGGATGTTAGTTTGAGTACAAGGCTGCAGTCAAGCAGGACTGAGAGCAGATAGGTCTAACAGGGCTGGTGTCCCGATCACAGCCGGGAGTGGAAAGGTACAGATGGTGGTCAGGTAGGGACCAGTTACAATGGAGGGGAAACAGACAGACCATGGATATCAGGATTTGCCGGGTAATTTGTCGGACCGGTAAGAAACACCCCTGCTCCTTCTGGCCCACAAGCAGTGCTACAAAGGCATTTACCTTATAGAGTCAGTCATTCTTACCTCCTTTCACCTGCCGGGTTTCCTGAGCCCAGGGAAACCCGGTTGACTGTGGCTAAAACTATAATCAGTACAGAAATGAAAGCATTCAGCCTCATTTAAATAGGTAAGTGACCAACCCACCTCTTACAAGTGGATTGATCATCCATCTCTTGTTCTGCCTCCATTCATTGCAGAGGTTGGCAGGTTCAAAGATGGTTAGATTCCTGTTTCAGATTGTTAACTTTTTTTACTTCCTATCCAAACCAAAGCACACCCATTTCTGAAAGTTAATTTAGCCCACCACTGGGAAACTGAGGAGACTGCATTGATTGTCTGAATACATGCTTCCCAATTTTAACTTGGAATAGGTTTGTGGCAAGGAGCCGGTGAGTTAATTTCCCAGCTGCTGGAGGCAGCAGGAGACAGGGCAATCTTGACCTCTGGGTCCCATTCAAATGCCAGCAGATCACTTCCTGCCTGGAATGGGTCAGAAGAGGGTGGAGAGCAGCCACTGGCAAGGGAAGACTGGTTGATCCCTGGACATTTGCCAACTTCCAGGTCAATGGGAAAGGAGTGGATATCAGGACAGTTTCAGAAAAGGGAAGTGGAGCGGGAGAGGGGATCATAACTTCCTTTGTGAGTCCCATAGGGGTATTCTTGTTGCTCCAGGCCCCACAAAGGAAACTTTTTGACCAGCCTGGAGGGCTTCATTGTCTTTCCATTAAGATGCCAGCCTATTGACATAATAGAACCCCAATTTGCATCAATGTATGAGTCTTCTTGTACAGCACTGAAGGCTTAAACTGGAGATGGTAGCCTGCAGGGTGACCAACTGTCCTGTATTTTAAGGGGTTGTCCTTTCACTTGAATGTTTGTCCTGCTTTAAGGGATGCCTTATTTCTGAGGCTGAGCCTGGGAGTCTCCTCCTGCCCCTGCCTCTTCAATATTTTCTTGTCAGAATGCACCACCCCCATGCCTTCCCGTCTCTTATGGTCACCATGATTCACCACCCCCAACCCCACTCTTATGGTCAACCCCACCCCCACCTCTCCACTCCGCCTGCTTTTCTGGTCACCACCACCACTCGTCCCTGGTCCCATAGTCAAACTGTCCCTGATTCTACACCACAAGAATTGGTCATCCTGTGTCCACCTGCCCGGTTTCTCCTGGAGTAACAATGATCCTAACTTTCTTTCGAATGGACATACGCACATACACATTAAGAGCAGGAGTTGGCCACTCAGACCCTCGAGCGTGTCCACCATTCAGTAAGATCATGGCTGATCTGGTTGTAGCCTCAGCTCTACATTCCTGTCTACCCCTGATAGCCTTTCACCATCTTGCTTATCAAGGATCTATCTAGTTCTGCCTTAAAATATTCAAAGACGCTGCTCCCACCACTTTTTGATGGTTGTCCTCCCCTTGGAAATTTTCTTTCTCGTTGAAATGTATCTGCTCCGTGTATTCTGAAATATCCCTTCAAATGTCTGCCATTGCATCTCTATTGACCTATCCCTTAACCTAATTTGCCAGTTCACTTCAACTAGCTCTAATTTCGTGCCCTCATAATTGCCCTTCTTTAGGTTTAAAATACTTGTCTTAGATCCACTCTTCTCTCCCTCAAACTGAATGTAAAATTCAATCATATTATGAGCACTGCTACCCGGGGATGTCTTCACTATGAGGTTTTCAATTAATCCTATCTTGCTGCATAATACCAGGTCTAGAGCTGTTTTAAGAAACTATCCTGAAAACATTCCATGAATTTCTCATCTACGCTACCTTTGCCCATCTAATTTTTCCAGTTATGTAGACTACATATCTCCCATGGTTATCGCCGTACCTTTCTGACAAGCTCCCATTATTTAGTCCTTTATATCCCATCTTACCATGTAATTACTGTTAGGGTGCCTTTACACTACTCTCACAAGTAACTAATTGCACTTATAATTTCTTATCTGTACCCAAACCACTTCTACATCCTGGTTGCCTGAACTTAAATTATCCCTCTCTATTGTGCTAATACCATTATTAATAAACAGAACCACCCCTCCACCTTTTCGTAGCTTCCTGTCCTTCCTAAAGGTCATGTACCCTTCAATGTTCAGTCCAAATCTATGTCATCCTGCAGCCATGTCTCTGTAATGGCTATCAGGTTGTATTTATTTATTTCTATTTACACTATCAGTTCATCTATTTTGTTGCGAATGCTATGTGCATTCAGATACAGAGCCTTTAGTTTTATCATTTTATTATTTTTGTAACCTCTAGCCTTATTTGCTAATTTACTCTTAGGCCTGAATTTTCAGCTCAGCGGGCGGGCGGGATCGGCGGGCCCGGGATCGGCCAGGAATCGGACCGCCAACTGTGATCGGACCCTGACCGCGGTTTCAGTGCCAAGCACGCGCTGAAAAGCTCAGCGCTGCCGGGATGGGGGCAGGAAGAGGGCTGGCGATGACATCAACGTGGGCACGGGCCAGCACTGACAGATAACTCCCTGAAGGCAGACAGCCTGAAACAGCAAAAATAAAGGCTTCCAATGCCAAGAAAAGGTGTCCATGCTTAATGCTTCACAATCAGTCACCCGAAAATTTAGCTTATGAAAATGCTGTCCACAAGAAAGTTATTTATGGGCTGAATCTTCCAGTTGGCCTGCGGGGGAGGGCCCGACATGCCAATGCGTAAAATGACTTATGATGATGTTGGGCGTGCGTCCCGACGTCACCGCGCGTCATTTCAATATTTTGTTTGGCGGGCGCGCGCCAGAGGTGGCGGCATGCCCGCCGAATTGTCAACGGCCTATTAGGGCATTAAAAAAGTAATTTAACTTGTTAACAACGCTGCCCATCCAACCTTAATGTTGGCGGGCAGGTGAAGAGCCCAAGCAGCCTTCGCGTTTTTCAGGAAACCTCATCCACGGGCAGGATGAGGTTTCATGAAGGTTTTATAAAATAAATAAATTTGACTAACTTCACAAACATGTTGCAACTCATGTCATGCGTGAAGGCTCCGACTCTCCATCCTCGCCCCGCCCTCACAGGGACTGCTGAGCGCTACTGGCCGTGCATTACGCTGAGCAGGCCTTAATTGGCGTGCCCGCGTGAAATGACGGCGCGCAGCATATCGCGCGCAGCGATCAGCTCTGTGCCTGCCCATGCCCGCTCCCGCCCACCATAGGAAAAAATTCTCCCCTATATTTTATTTCACTTTGGAAATGTCACCTCGCCTGTGGATGAGGTTTGTTGAAAAATGCAAAGGCCACCTGGCCGATTCACCCATCCGCCAACCGTAAGGTTGGACGGGCTACATAAAATTACAGACACTTATGCCGTTAATGGGCTTGATTGCCCTCTTAATTGCCAAATCAGGTGAGCTTCCGACTTTAGCGCGCGCCCACCGACTGAAATATCACGCAATTTCACATCCTATCGGGTCGGGCGTGTATCTGCCCGATCAGCGTGAAATTCTGCCCTTACATTTGTACTCTCTGTCCCTCCCTGTCACGGCCTGTTTATCATTTCCCATATTAATACCTTTTCTCATTTCAGATTGTTATGTTATCAGTGGAAGCTTCTTGCCTCAGAACTCACAAAATAAACACAAGAAATAAAATAAAACTTTAAGGGATCAAAATGCCAATCTTCCCTCTCATGCTTTTTTGTTGTGCATGATCTGTACATTTAAGTGTGTGGTCCCTTTAATTTTTTTCATGCCTGTGTACACATAGCAACTTAAAGGATCCCACTTATGCTTGGCCTTTGGACATTGATTATAACTTATATATTAATACCAATATGTTAATATCAAAATAGCGAGTATTTGTTTCAGGAAAGATTAAATCATTGAATGGAAAAAATGTTCTTTTTAATGAAAATTCAACTGTGTATCTGTTGAAATTGTTGCATAAGTGACTCGTTGACAAAATACCTTATCTAAATGCTCTTTGAATGTAAGCACTTATACATACCAGGGTGCAGTAGAAGGTGCAAACAATCCCTGTTGCAAACACTGATCCCCATAGATTAAAACCAGTCACTGAGGAAGAAGAAGAATGCATATACTTGAGATGCAGGTATAGTTAAAATGAAAATAAGGGCAGTAAATATGAATGATCATTGCTCATTTGGAGAACTGGTGCAGACATGATGGGCCAAATGGCGTCCTTCTGTGCCATTAAGATTCTGTGATAAATAAAATAATTTTAATCGCAATTAACATTGAAAGCACCAATGTTTTCTCCTCAGTGTGGATGAAACATCACACCAGTTCAAAAGCAGCCAAAATAAGGTTGAAAAGTGATTGATGTTAAACAGAGATAACACTAGGAGCTTGGATTGAAGTGTGTTGTGGCGAGCATTGTAATATAGCTGGGAGAGAGTTTTGGCAATTATTTTATTTTTTTTGCAGAAAGTTCCAAATAACACTCTCAATTTTCTCAGCCCTAGTAAGCACTTAATACTTTACCCAGAATTTAAGTTCAACATTTAGTGAGAGAACGTAACCTAATAAGCGCTTTCTGTCTGTTGTTGTTCACACAATACTCATGTATTTCAGCATTTGACAAAATGCTGGGTAATGTGTACGCTGCACTTTATAAAACAATGTGATCAGTGTAGTCATGAGTGAAGTTATTACAAAACCTGGGCACTAAAACAACAATCAATCTGAAAGAGTAGTGGAATAATAAACTAGATTCTTTTAACCCCATATTGATCTGTAGTATTTTAACGGACTCGGAATTAATCCTAGATTCTGGAAAAAGAAGCCTTACCTAAAATGACTGCGCATAAAAATAACTACTTTGTAGTGCATTCTCTGTTACCGTGCAACTAAAGAAGGAAATCTTACACACAGCAAACAGTAATGGTTTCAGGTGTTGAATTACTAGAGTTTATTAGTGCACTAAACTTCAAAGTGAGACCAGAAAAAGCTTTCACTCTGAGCAAACAACTTGTAATGTTCAATAATTATCATTTCATTGTACTTACCTTGATTTAGTGCCAGAGCTGGTGCATAAACCACAACACCGGTGTAGAGAATCTGAACATTAAAAGAAAAATCGATTTAACTCTTTCTTGTTTCAAACAAAACACAAATAAAAACGTAACTGATGAATTTCAAAAATTGCGATTTCTTACTGTTTGCAGGATATAGATAATGGTAGCGGCAAGACGAACCAGCCTATTGAACCTCAATTCCAAATACTGAAAGAGAAAAGGAAAGATGGGCCAAATTAAGAAATACATTTGTGTAACATTGAAACGACAGAGAGAAACCATTTTTTTTTGTAATGCCATCTTCCACGTTCTCAGGATGCCCCAAAGTGCTTAACAGTCAAGGCGTTACTTTTGAAATTGAGTCAATGTTGTTTTGTAGGCAAAACATGGCAGCCAATTTGCCAAAGGACCTGCAGTAATGAGAAAAATGCCCGGTTGTCGACCGGAATTTTCCAGCCCTGTTGGCATTGGCAGGTGAGGGGGTGACGGGGGGGGCGGTGTTGGGGGGTGTGGGGGGAGGGGGCAACATGGTTTTAAGCCGTTGTGAAACCAGTTTGCGGTTGTCCGCTCCACCCATCGATGGTGGTGCCGCGTTTCCCGCTGCCACGAACGTCATATTAATCACATTTTTATCTAATTATAAACCCTGCTCGTTGGAATCATTCCCCAACATTCTACTTACCGCCCAGGTCAGTGTGACTTTGGAACGCCATGCTTCACAGCTACCTTTAAAAGGCGTGCACCCGGCGACACGAACTTCGAGGGGAACTTGGAGGTGAGCGCACACAACCTTGCGCAGCGCTCCGAGCATCACCCGTAGGACATCGAGAGAGAGAGGCGCCGCACATTCAAGGGGCTGGGGGCCACGGGCAAGTCGCTTTTTCCTGGCTGGATTTCAGTGTGATGTCGGGCCAAGGGCTTCAGCGTGAGTCAGGCCAGGGAGGAGGGTAGAAGGCAAGGCAGCACAGACTGGGGGAAATGCTCAAGTGCATGCCAGGGATGTGGGGGGGTTGCGGGGGTGAGGGAAGCGGCCGTGCACTTGCAAAAAATTGGGTGCAGGCTGCAAATTAATGTGCCTTTTAGGGGGCAGCAGAGCAATTGGCCAACTGGGCAAGTTGTACAATCCCCTTGCGAGAGGTGGCCATGGTGCAGTCACTGGTGGAGGTGCTCACATCGCCTTGCAATGTCTTTATTAAGGAGTGGGCCAGTACCCATTATGGTTCAAGCTAACAGTGCAACCTTGCAGTGCGGGTTGGGAGAATGCCTGTGCCTGAGCTGAGAGCACAGCCTGCAGTCCAGTGGGCAAAGCTGCCGCCAATAGGTCAAACGGAGTGCAGCGGAGGTGGATGGAGTTTCAGACAGCCAATGAGCGCGCTGCATACTGGCCATCCAAGTGGTGGCCCGCGCTCTCCTGCGCACGTGAAGGGGTCTTCAGACTTAACCAAGAGAGGTTCTTAGTACATCCACGCTAACACATGCGTCTCTCTCTTTGATCCTGCAAGAGGAGAGCATCAGGATCATGGAGCCTGGTGACTTAGTGGTCAGTCTCATGGCTTACAGAGACCAGAGAAGAAGAAAAAGGTGCAGCAGAGGCACCTGGCTTGGCAAAGGGAGGAGCACCTCCCTCAAGATGAGGGGTGGCAGGGCCTGTTGTGCATGCGGCTGAAGATCCACAGCGAACCGTCGCTCATAGGCATCTTGATGGACCCAGGGTCTATAGGTGGCGCTTGCCTTTCCTGCAGAAGACCGAGAACCACTGTCGCAAAAGACCGCGCATGTCCAGGGATCTGGTCGGTCACATGTGCCACCTGCTGCAGGATTTGGTGCCACAGGGACATGGAGGGCATCCACTGCCAGTGGCCGTGAAAGGGACTGCGACACTCAATTTTTACACCAGTGGCTTCTTCCAGGGATCCTAAGGTGATCTATGTGGAATCTCACAAGCCGCCATGCACAAGTACATCCAGCAGGTCAAAATAACATCTTTGCGAAGGCACAGAACTTTGTGCATTTCATCAGGGATCAGGTAAGCAGGAAGCAAAAGCACTGAGATTTGCGCAGATCTCTGGTTTTCCACAGGTGCAGGGTGCAATCGACTGCACTCATGTGGCAATTAGATCTCCATGGCAACAAGCAGTCAACTATGTCAACCACAAGGGCTTCCACTGCTGAATGTTCAGCTGGTGTGCAACCACCACAAAGACATCTCAGAGGTCTGCTCAAGATTCCCAGGGAGTGACCATAACTCCTACATCCTTAGCAGGCCTTAGATCCCTGACGTCCTCCGGGTCTAGAGAGGTTGCTGGGTTGGTTCCTCGGGGACAAGGGCTACCCACAGAGGACATGGCTGATGGTGCCCATGGGGTATAACGAGGCTCATGCCGTGATCCAGACTGGTGGGGCAAACAATAGGCATTTTGAAAATGAGGCTCTGGTGCCTCGACAGTCTTGGATGGCAGAGCAATGCAATACAGTCCCCAGAGGGTGATGTGCATCATCGTCGCTTGCTGCGCACTCCATAAACTGGCGCTGCAATGGGTGTGGGGGGGGTGACCTGGCTGAGGAGGAGGTAGAAGAGCTGCACGCATCCTCCGCTGAGGGGGCCATCGAAGGGGATGACGGTGATGAGGACATCGCACAGGCCAGACGAGGCAGGAACGCTCGAGAGGCCAACATAGCCAGAAGATTTATGAAGGATGATGACGAGAGGCAGTGAGGACAGTCCCGACATCCTCAACTTGCATCTGTGAACGTTTTACTCCTGTGTGACTGATGGCAGCGCACATACCCTCGGTGCTGAGGCTCATGTCATGGAGACGCAGCAGAGGCCCTAATGGCCGCTAGATTCCTGGAGGATGATGATGACATGCAGTGAGGGCACGCCATTGATCTGTGAATGCCTGACCGCTGTCTGGCTGAGGGCAGCTTGTTTGTGCTCTGTGATCAGGGTCATATCAGAGAGATGTAGCCTTGAAACTTTAAATGCAGCTGATCCTTTGTCAGCCTTATGCACTTCAGGAGCACAGCGTCACCGGTCACAGATGCTGAAGAGATGGGGGGGGCCAGCCCCACTGTAAAGGTGCTGAGAGAGAATGACGGAACTCTGTGACGCCTGCCTACAATATTCTGGCAGCAATAACAAGCACCATTGAGGTGAAGGCACCACTAGTGTGTCCGGGGCGTGTGAGGCCAGACCATCACTTTGATCTGAAGGTTACACACTGCACGGGGAAGAGGCCCTGACTGAGACACCTGCCTTTACCTTGTGCAGGAACCAAGGTTTCACATCTGACTGACATGAACACTGCACATCAGAACAGGGAGCCCTGGGAAAGAAGCAATTCTTGGGAGTTTATTCAGACAACATTAGGCTGTGCAACTACATCTCCTTAGCCTTCCTAACCCTAACACTTGGTTCTTCCCTGACACCCAAGGTAAAGGTGGAGGCAGCCTGGTGACTGCTATGCCCTGTCTGTGATGACCTTGGCGAGCATCCTCTGGAGGGCCGAGACCTGGAGGACCCGGCCTGCTGTCAGGGACCTGCTGTATGGCGCCTCCTCGACCTGTGGAGCTGAAGCAGCTGGGAGGTCACAGGAAAGAGGATTCAGATGGGCCAGATTCTCCTGGTGTCACCTGGGTGGATGGTCCCGGGGTGTGCACCTACTGATCCTTCTCCCTATGGATGCCCGAGGGCCCTTGCTGACACCCTGAGGAGAAGGGGAAGCTGGAGTGAGATTGAGCTAGCCCGCACCTTTCTCGTGTTGACACTGTCAGAGGCCAACTATGGCATCAGCAATGGAGTTCAGCTCGTGCACCAGTGCAGGACCAATGTCCTGGACCAAGATCTCCATGGCGACCACCATCCTACAAGTGTTGATCTCGGTGCATTGGCATGCTGGCGTTATCACCTCAGACAAAAGGCAGACAGACTCCTCCATCGTCCCCTGCAATCGGAGAAGTGCAGCGGACATCCCTTCCTGATGTTCCCAGGCTTGCCTTTGCAACTTCAGAAAGTGAGGTATGACTGAGTGCAGAGGCTCCTCACCTGACTTGGACTCAACAGATTTCTGGCCTCCAGCAGTCCTCTGAGTGGCGGAAACCTGGGAAGTCCCTGCCGCTGCCTGCTGTGGATCAGACAGTGCAATGAGCTCACCAGATTGTCACCCCAAGGCTACTCCAGAACTGGATCCCACTGAGGTGTGTATCTCTGTGCTGATGGAGGGTGTGGGTGAGCGCTGTGACAGGTCTTCAATCAGGATATGATCAGAGTCTTCTCCCAAGGTGCCTTCAGGGCTTGAGTCAAGGACCTGACTCATGGACTCCATCAGCTGCTTCCCAGATGTGCCTGCGAAAGGAATGATAATTAGTGCATTGCAGGGGAACTGACTCACAGCATGGTTGTCTGATGGATGTTGCACTGCTGGATCCTCACTTGGTTGAGCACTGCCGACCTCACCGTCAGCACAGGAACGGTCCAGATCACTGCCGGCCAGCTGGATGACTCTATTTTCAAAGTCTGTGAGGACCTTGATGTCAGGCATTCCTTCACCAGTCTGCAGCCTCTCCCTTTTGTTGTATGCCAACTTGGTCTGCATGAAGACAGATGAAACAGTGCAAGCAGGATGCCTGCCAGGCCCGATGAGAAGGATGCCTGGCATGTGTAGGTGGTGCCATGGACTGGTTGAGGACACGATTCGCAGGGCAGATGAAGGTGTGTGTGAGAGAGTGAATGGTGATGTTCCTTGATTTGGCAGTGAGTGAGATCCCTTTGGATGTCTGATGCATTTGTGAGTGTGTGAGTTGAGAGTGAAGAGAACAGTGACTTACCCTGGCAGAACAGAAGAGATTGTTCATCCTTTTTCGGCACTGGGTGGCTGTCCTCTTTTGCAGGGCATTGGCGCTGACCACCACTGCCACCACCTCCCTGGATTGGTGACCTTGTTTGCTGGTCTTCGCCCAAAGCGGAAGTAGAGGACTTCACAGGGGGCCTCCACTGCGTCTGGTAGGCGTTCTACAAAAAGAGGACAGCCACCCAGTGCCAAAGAAGGATGAACGATCTCCTCTGTTCTGCCAGGGTAAGTCACTGTTCTCTTCATTCTCAACTCACACACTCCAAATGAAAACACCAAATGAAAACACCAAATGCAGTGATAATCATCTTCTAACACAGTGTAACCTGTGAAAACATGCTTACACACACATGCACAAAAGCACCTTCCCAAAAGGTGTGCTGAGAATTATCCTAATGTACAAGACTTGTTGGCACTGGAAGTTGGTGGGCAGAATTTCAACTCAAAGTTGCCTTTTTTGCATCTGAAAAATTGGCAGCCAGCAGTTGAAAAATCAGGGAGTGGAGGTGGACACCTTGATCGCCAGTTAATGCTGTATTCAGCTTGACCTGTGAATGGCGAGCAGCCCTACAACTGTAAGATTGGTTAAATATCCAAATCATAGCCCTACATGAGTTAGAGGACCCCTGATTTCAAATTCAGGTATATATGTGCCATGCACGCTATAACTCATTGCATCGCACATTGAGCGGCCTAACCAGCGGTCCTTAAAGGACAGGAACTTGATTGAGATTACCCATGACTCATTCAACTCTTGCCATTAACTCTAGTAGCATTTTTTTAAAATCATGCGATGTGGGCACTTATTGCTTATGTTGGAGTTCGGTGACTGAGGGAGTTCGGTGAGGAGGGAATAAGGTGATCCTTTGAATACTGTGAGTACGGTAGGGTAAGTATTTACTACTTTTATCGCTTATAGTTTTTAAGGTCTTATTTTGTGGTTCATTGTTTGTAAGGGCTATATTTTGTAACAATGAGGAGAAGGGAAGAAGGGCCCTAGAGTAATTGATATTATTTGATATTAAGTACCTTCCAAAAGTACTTTTGGAAAACTCCAAAAGTTCCAAATGAAGTATTAATTTAATTTAAAGGGGTAGGTCATGGCAGGAGAGCTCAAAACCATGATGTGCTCCTCCTGTTCTATGTGGGAAGCCGGGAACATTTCTAGTGCTCGGGGCCAGCATGTGTGTGGGAAGTGTCTCCAGCTGCAGTTCCTGGAAGCCCGGAGCTGGAGCGGTGGCTGGGGACACTGTGGAGCATCCGTGAAGTGGAGAGTATCATGGATAGCACGTATAGAGAGGTGGTCACACCGCAGGCTAAGAGTGTATAGGCAGGAAGGGAATGGGTGACCACCAGGCAGAGCAAGAGGACTAAGCAGGCAGTGCAGGAATCTCCTGTGGCCATTCCCCTGCAAAATAGATATACCGCTTTGGATACTGTTGAGGGGAATAGCCTCTCAGGGGAAGGCAGCAACAGCCAAATTTGTTGCACCACGGTTAGCTCTGCTGCACAGGGGAGGAGTAAAAAGTGTGGGAATGTAATAGTTATAGGGGATTCAATTGTAAGGGGAATAGATAGGCGTTTCTGTGGCCACAAACGAGACTCCAGGATGGTATATTGCCTCCCTGGTGCTAGGGTCAAGGATGTCTCAGAGCAGCTCCAGGACATTCTGAAGGGGGAGGGTGAACAGCTTGTGGTCATGGTACACATTGATACAAACGACATAGGTAAAAAAAGGGATGAGGTCCTAAAAGCAGAATACAGGGAGTTAGGAAGTAAGTTGAAAAGATGATCTCAGGATTACTACCAGTGCCACGTGCTAGTCAGAGTAGAAATAGCAGGATATGTCGGATCAATCCGTGGATGAAGAGATGGTGTGAGTGGGAGGGTTTCAGATTCCTGGGACATTGAGACCGGTTCAGGGGGAGGTGGGACCAGTACAAACTGGACAGTTTACATCTGGGCAGGACCGGGACTGATGTCCTAGGGGGAACATTTGCTAGAGTGGTTGTGGAGGGTTTGAATTAAAATGGCAGAGGGATGGGAACCTATGCAAGGAGTCAGAGGAGGAAGAATCAAAAGAGAGGAAGGGGAATAAGAAAAGTGATAAGCAGAGAAATCAAGGGCAAGAACCAAACAGGGCCTCAGTGAAAAATAGTGGGAACGGGACAAGATATATTAAAAAGACAAGCCTTAAGGCTTTGTGCCTTAACGCGAGGAGCATTCACAATAAAGTGGATGAATTAACCACGCAAATTCATGTAAACAGGTATGATATAGTCGGGGTTACGAAGACATGGCTGCGGGGTGACCAGGGATGGGAACTGAACATCCAGGGGTATTCAGTATCTAGGAAGGACAGACAAAAAGGAAAAGGCGGTGGAGTTGCATTGCTAGTTAAAGAGGAAATTAATGCAATAGTGAGAAAAGATATTAGCTCCGACAATGTGGAATCTGTATGGGTAATGCTAAGAAACACCAAGGGGTAAAAAACGTAAGTGGGCATTGTTTATAGACCCCCAAACTGTAGTGGTGATGTTGGGAATGGCATTAAACAAGAAATTAGAGATGCATGCAATAAAGGAACATCTGTAATTATGGGTGACTTTAATCTGCATAGATTGGGAAAATCAAATTAGTAACAATACCATAGAGGGGGAATTCCTGGAGTGTATACGGGATGATTTTCTGGACCAATACGTTGAGGAATCAACTAGAGAACAGGCCATCCTAGACTAGGTATTGTCTAATGAGAAAGGCATAATTGGCAGTCTAGTTGCTCGAGGCCTCTTGGGGATGAGCAACCATAATATGATAGAATTCGTCATCAAGATGGAAAGTAACGTAGTTGATTCTGAGACTAGGGTCCTGAATCTTAATAAAGGAAACTACGATGGTACGAGGTGCGAGTTGGCTATGATGAATTGGGAAATGTTACTTAAAGGAATGACGGTGGATAGGCAATGGCAAACATTTGAAGAGCACATGGGTGAACTGCAACAATTGTTTATTCCTGTCTGGCGCAAAAGTAAAACAGGAAAGGTGGCCAAACCATGGCTTACAAGGGAAATTAGGGATAGTATTAGATCCAAGGAAGAGGCATACAAATTGGCCAGAAAAAACAGCAGACCTGAGGATTGGGAGCAGTTTAGTATTCAGCAAAGGAGGATCAAGGGACTGATTAAGAAGGGGAAAATAGAGTACAAGAGTAAGTTTGCAGGGAACATAAAAACTGACTGTAAAAGTTTATATAGATATGTGAAGAGAAAAACTTGGTGAAGACAAATGTAGGTTCCTTACAGTCAGAAACAGGATAATTTATAATGGGGAACAAAGAAATGGCTGACCAACTAAATACATACTTTGGTTCTGTCTTCACAAAGGAGGACACAAATAACATACCAGAAATGTTGGGGAACAGTTCAGTGAGAGGGAGGAGCTGAAATAAATCAGTATTAGTAGGGAAATGGTGCTGGAGAAATTGATGGGATTGAAGGCTGATAAATCCTCAGGGCCTGATAATCTACATCCCAGAGTACTTAAGGAAGTGGCCCTAGAAATAGTGGATGCATTGGTGGTCATCTTCTGAGATTCTATAGACTTTAGAACAGTTCCTACAGATTGGAGGGTAGCTAATGTAACTCCACTATTTAAAAAGGGGGGTAGAGAGAAAGCAGGGAATTATAGACCAGTCAGCCTGATGTCAGTAGTGGGGAAAATTCTAGAGTCCATTATAAAAGATTTAATAGCTGAGCACTTGGAAAACAGTGGCAGAATCGGACAGAGTCAGCACGGGTTTACGAAAGGGAAATCATGCTTGACAAATCTACTGGAATTTTTCGAGGATGTAACTAATAGAGTTGATGAAGGGGAGCCAGTGGATGTGGTTTATTTGGACTTTCAGAAGGCTTTCGATAAAGTCCCTCATAAGAGATTAGTGTGTAAAATTAAAGCGCATGGGATTAGGGGTAGTGTATTGAGATGGATAGAAAACTGGCAGATAGGAAACAAAGAGTAGGAATAAACGGGTATTTTTCAGAATGGCAGGCAGTGACTAGTGGGGTACCGCAGGGATCGGTGCTGGGACCCCAGTTATTCACAATTTATATTAATGATTTAGATGAGGGAACTAAATGTAATATCTCCAGTTTTGCAGATGACATAAAGCTGGGTGGGAGGGTGAGCTGTGAGGAGGATGCAGAGATGCTTCAGTGTGATTTGGACAAGCTGAGTGAGTGAGCAAATGCATGGCAGGTGCAGTATAATGTGGATAAATGTGAGGTTAATCACTTTGGTAGCAAAAACAGGAAGGCAGATTATTATCTGAATGGCTATAAATTGAGAGAGGGGAATGTGCAATGAGACCTGGGTGTCCTCGTACACCAGTCGCTGAAGGTAAGCATGCAGGTGCAGTAGGTGGTAAAGAAGGCAAATGGTATGTTGGCCTTCATAGCGAGAGGATTCGAGTACAGGAGCAGGGATGTCTTGCTGCAATTGTACAGGGTCTTGGTGAGATCACACCTGGAATATTGTGTGCAGTTTTGATCTCCTTATCTGAGAAAATATGTTCTTGCTATATAGGGAGTGTGGTGAAGGTTTACCAGACTGATTCCCGGGATGGCGGGACTGACATATGAGGAGAAATTGAGTCAGTCAGGATTATATTTGCTAGAGTTCAGAAGAATGATGGGGGATCTCATAGAAACCTATAAAATTCTAACAGGACTAGACAGGGTAGGTGCAGAAAGGGTGTTCCTGATGGTGGGGGAGCCCAGAAACAGGGGTCACAGTCTGAGGATACGGGGTAGACCATTTAGGACTGAGATGAATCTCTTCACCCAGAAAGTGGTGAGCCTGTGGAATTCGCTACCACCAAAAGTAGTTGAGGCCAAAACATTGTATGTTTTCAAGAAGGAGTTAGATGTAGCTCTTGGGGCGAAAGGGATCAAAGGATATGGGGAGAAACCGGGAGCAGGCTATTGAGTTGGTTGATCAGCCATGATCACAACGAATGGCAGAGGAGGCTTGAAGGGCCGAGTGGCCTATTCCTGCTCCTATTTTCTATGTTTCTATGTTTCTATTGCCTATCCCTAATTGCCCACCGCCACCTTCTTGAACCACTGCAGGCTATCTGGTCTGACTTATCTGTAGCAGTTTGGTCCAAATCAGTGGCTTCCCTGAAGGAAAAAACAGTTCGGACCAGTCCTCTTATTTCCCAGTTTTACTGGTGTTCCATTTTAAGGTATACAGGACCAGTTTGGACCAGTACTCTTATTTCCCAGTTTTTACTGTTTTTTCCTTCTGAGTTACTAGACCATTTCAGAGGCCAGTTTAGAGTCAACCACATTGCTGTTGGTCTGGAGATATGCAGGCTGGACCAGGTAAAAGTAGCAGATTTCCTTCCTTGAAGGACATTAGTGAACCAGATTGGTGACCATTACTGAGACTAGCTTTCAATTCCAGGTTTATTGATTGAATTTAAATTCCACTAGCTGCCCCATGGTGAGATTTGAGCTTACATTCTCTTGGGCCTCTGGTTTACTAGTCCAGTCACATTTACTCCAACCGAGATTTTCCGGTCCCACCGAAAGTCAATGGGCTATTGGCTGGCCTGCCACAATCCCTGCAGCGGGTCCCGCCATGGGCAGGGCCGGAAAATCACAGCCTATGTCACCTCCTCTTTCTATAAACACAGACCTGCAGGGCAATGTCCCTAAAATTGTATTGCACACAGTTCCTCTATGAACTGAGATTCTCTCTCATTCGCCTTTTCCCAAGCTGCATGGGGTGGCCACAATGCTGGTTAATGACGCTTTTATGTCAACCACAATTTTTTTTGGATTTGGTGGCAGGTTTTCAGCCAGATACCCTTCCTGCCTCTAACTCTCCCTATTTATCCAGGCTGGGGTCCGGCACACGTTGGCCTAACTGCACCAGTAGCTGTGTTCCTTCATCGCCAATAAGTCCTGGAGTGGGACTTGAGCACTGGGCCATGCAGCTCAGAGACGGGAGAGCCATCCATTGAACCACTCCAGCTCCTCCTTGTTGAACTGGGGAGGTGGTGGCACTGTGGTATTGTTACTAGGTTGGTAATCAAGAGACTCAGGGGCAATGATCTGGGGACCTGGATTCAAATCCCACCATGGCAGATAGTAGAATTTAAATTCAATAAAAATCTGGAATTAAAAGTCTAGTGGTGACTATGAAACGATTGCTGTAAAAGCCCATCTGGTTCACTAATGCCTCTTTAGGAAGGAAATCTGCTGGTCTGACCTACTTGTGACTCCAGACCCACACCAATGTGGTTGCCTCTTAAATACCCTCAAGGGCAATGGGATGGTCAAAAAAAACACTGGCCTAGCCAGTGATGCCCGCATCCCAAAAACAAATAAATTTTTAAAAATGGAGTTTAACTGATTCAGTTATCATTCACAATCACTAAAAATCAGAGATCCAATGTTCATATATTGTTCACAGTAGAGCATCAGAATCATTCACAGATCTTACATGTATTTTTCCTTTTCTGTAGAAATTGGTGCAATTTCATTGGCATTTTCAAAAATCTCTAAAATGGGTAAGGAAATTTCTTGAGAAATTACTGTGGGGGATCAGCTGAAAAGGTAATAAATGCCTTTTCATTAGATGTTGACTGAGTGAATCAACAAAAATTCAACCCGTACCTACAAAAGTTTGCCATTTGTCATAAAAGACACTCCCTGACAGCCATAGTAAATCTTCATGTTCTTTGTGGGAAAAGTCAGTTTTTTTTTTAAAGTGAGCTTCAATATATTTAACATGTTAAAGTTGTCCTTATTTCAAATGTTTCACATGTGAATCCAGTTTTGTATTTCAAATGCTCACAGCTATCGTCACTGAATTTATTTGTGTGGATTTAAAAAGCAATTCTTTGGTAGTACAGATTGTCAGTGGCAATATGCTGTTTTGAAGATGTGATAAAACCCATATAGCAAGCTTTAGCTCTATTTAGCTGCATTATCTTTCTGCAAATAAAGAAGCCATTGCAAAAGGATCATTGCAATGCTAACAAAACCTCTGAGTGACACGTATTACATTTTATAAAGCAACATATTTATATAGCACCTTTAACATAATAAAACACACTAAGACACCTCACAGGAGGATTGTAAGAACATAAGAACATAAGAAATAGGAGCAGGGGTAGGCCATTTGCCTCTCAAGCCTGTTCCACTATTCAATAAGATTGCGGCTGATCTGCCCCAGGCCTCAACTCCTCTTTAGTTCCAGCTCCCCGTAGCCCTCAACTCCATGATATTTCAAAAATCCATCTACCTCCTCTTTAGATACTTTCAGTGATCTAGCCTCCACAACTCTCTGGGGTAGAGAATTCCTGACATTCACTGCCCTCTGAGAGAAGGGATTCCTTCGCATTTCAGTTTTAAATGAGTGTCCCCTTATTCTGTAATTATGCCCCCTAGTTCGAGATTAACCCACTAGTGGAAACATCTTCCCAAAATCCACCTTGTCAAGCCCCCTCAGAATCTTGTACGTTTCAATAAGATCACCCCTCATTCTTCTAAACTTGAATGATTAAAGGCCTAACTTGTTCAGCCACTCTTGATAAGTCATCCCCTTCATCCTAGGAATCAGCCTAGTGAATCTCTTTTGAACAGCCTCCAATGACATTATATCCTTTCTTAAATACAGGAACCAAAACTTTACACAGTACTCCAGGTGTGGCCTCACCAACACCCTGTGCAGTTGTAACAAGACTTCCCTATTTTTAATTTCCTACCCCCTGGCAATACAGGCCAAAATTCCATTTGCCTTCTTAATTACTTACTGCATCTGCATGCTAACTTTTTGTGTTTCATGCACAATAACACCCAGATTCCATCGTGCTGCACTTTTATGGAGTCTCTCTCCAATTAAATAATAGTCTGCCTTTTGATTCTTCCTACGAAAGTGCATGACCTCACACTTTCATACATTAAACTCCATCTGCCAAGTTTTTGCCCACACTCAACTCACCTATACCCCCTTGCAGATTCCTTATGCCCTCATCACAACATGCCTTCCCATCTATTTTTGTATCATCAGCAAATTTGGCTACATTGCACTCTGCCCCTTCCCTCAAGTCATTAATTTAGTTAATAAATAATTGAGGCCCTAGGACTGATCCGTGTAGCACTCCAACCTGAAAAAGACCCATTAATCCTGACCCTCTGTCTTCTGTGTGTTAACCAATCCTCGATCCATAATACATTACCCCCAATACCGTGAGTTCCTATTTTGCTTTTATAAGCTTTTATGTGGCACCTTATCGAAAGCCTTCCGGAAATCCAAATACGCTGTATCTACTGGTTCCTCTTTATCAACTCTGCTTGTTATATCCTCAAAAAACTCCAGCAAATTTGTCAAACATGATTTCCCTTTACAAAACCATGTTGACTCTGTTTGATTGCGATAAGCTTTTCTAAATGTCCTGCTATTTCTTCCTTAATAATGGACTCTAGAATTTTCCTAATGACAGATGGTAGGCTGACTGGCCTATAGTTTCCTGCTTTTTGTGTCCCTCACTTCTTGAACAGGGGCATCTCAATAGCGGTTTTTGAATCTGCTGGGACCCTCCCAGAATCCAGTGAGTTTTGGAATTTTTCGACCAATGCCTCCACTATCTCTGCAGCCACTTCCTTTAAAATTAAATAAACAAGATAAGGCATCAACTCACGTAAGGAGATATTAGGGCTAATGACAAAAGCCTGGAACAAAGAAGTAGGTTTTAAGGAGTGCCTTAAAGGAAGAAGATGAGGCAGAGATGCCGAGAGGTTCATTCCAAAGTTTGGGGCAGCTGAAGGCATGGCCATTAATAATGGAGTGATCAGTTTTATTGATTTTATCCACCTCACCTCATATGTACTGGCGATTCCGGATCTGTAAAAGACAGGTAGGAAGAGCTCCGCTGTGAAGATGACAACAAACGTGAAGGCGACGCAGAAGAGGATGAAAGAAGCTCCATACTGATAAACTTCCGAGGGGCCTCCTAACACGGTCACTGCAGACATGAAACTGGCGGTGAGAGAGAGGGCCACTGGGCCACAAACCATCTGTCTCCCTCCTACCAGAAACTCACGGGAGGTAACATTCTTTCTTTCTTTGACGGCAAAAAAGACTCCTATCCCAGAAGAAATGACAAAGAGCGAAGCAAAAACGACATAATCCCATGCTGTAAACGTCCCCACGCCTGGGTTTGCAAATTGACTCATTATTTCCTCGCGGAAATGTAGTTCAGACACATATATTTGTTACTTCAGGGATGAGCCTCCAGTAAACAGCTGTCAACAAGATTTGCCCTTGGGTGCTTCCTCATCTGCGGGACTCTCCTGGTTAAAACTGACAACGCCAGGAGACGTGTTCTGAAAGGTATGAAGGAAAAGGACTCTCAAACAGCACACACAGGCGATGATCACCCGAAATGATGGCCCGCAGATTTGTAAATGGGTGTACATGAGATTATGACGACCGTTGAGGAAGTCCCAGTGGAATTTACCAAATAGTCAGTGACCTCTTCAGCTTTCATTAGCCAGTTAAAGATTAGACTGAGCATTGAACCAAGAAGTAAAGTTCTGTTTTACAATTCAGCAATTTATTGCAGCAATGTTAATTACTACCCTAAACTATTCTCCGCGACAGACAACGAGGTCATACAGTTCACATTTGGACAAGAATTGGAATTCAAACTGACCAGAAAATGAACGGTTGGATTATCTATTTTTAAAATTAGTTTCATTGACTGACTTGCAGCTTGTGCTTTGCTTACTCAAGCAATTATTTACAGGTAGGTCAGACAAATGATGTCAATTGATTATTTCTACATACAAAAATTTACCCCGGAAATTTTTTCGAGCACAATTGAGAGAAAAATACAGAAGGAAAATTAATGTTTGGTGGAAAAGCCAGCTCGAGAAACAAAAGAGGCTAAAACTTACAGCGGCCGTTTGGGTGTCAGGTGTACCCACCTTGGACCTCCATGGATACCAGAGCCAAAACTGGCAAGTCAGGGAGAGATTCCTTGATTTAAATTTCTTGGTTGGGCACCACTGCCATTGGGACACATCTCTGGCATATTTCTGCCCCAGGCTGTAAGCGTTCATTTTCGATCAATTCATTCATTTATGGGATGTGGGCATTACTGGCAAGGTCAGCGTTTGTTCCCCATCCATAATTGCCATTGAGAAGCTGGTGGGGAGCTGCCTGCATGAACAGCTGCAGCCCATGGCGCTAATGTTAGGGATGGGACTTCCAGGATTTTCATCCAATGATGCTGAAAGGGTGACAAAATATGTGTGTTCTATAATCACGTATTTATACCCCTTTTCCAATTGCTCAGAAAAGGGCATGAATCATAAGGCATGTTGTCTTAGAAATTTAGTGACTTGTGCCAGTTTTACAGGCATAATATGAGCTTCTCCAGGTCCAATCTGGCAGAAATTGTGCAGTGTTCGATCAGCACCAAAATTTGCCTGCCATATTGCTTGCAGCAGCTCAGTTGGTAGCCAGGGGTCCACACCTGAATCTGCTGCATATGCAGGTTGGTGGCTTAGTTCTGCTTCAGGGCCTGTTTGCCAAACTGGATTGCCATTGACCACAACTTGTACCATGCAAAATGTAGTCAGTTCCTTTGGGCATTTAGCAGCCAAACCAGTGGGAGCCAAGAGGCTGTCACCCAAAAGGTAAGTGAAAAGTTTACTTTACTTCCCCTATTGAGGAGCCAGGAGGGGCAGGAGTGCATCCTTACACCTCCAAACTCTGCCCACCCACCCCATCCCACCATCTCTTCTGAAATCCTAGATCGGCGTAGGAACTGAACAATCTCGTTGCCTCCCACAACCAACGAGCAGCCATTGGAGCCATGACTATCATTCGAAGATTGTCCCTACTATCCAATGAGGACAGGGGATCAATTTGCCATGGTCCTGCCATCGGTTGTGCATGTGCAATGTTTTATCCGATGACTGCACCTCGCTTCAGGCATGAGCACATTTCTAGGCCATTGCTTTTGCTGCAGAGTCATCATCTTCTTTCAACTTTCTGCAGATCCTCCTTGGAGAATTTGGCCTTGGCGGGAGGCAGTGGCATAGTGGTATTGTTACTGGGCTAGTGTTCCAGGGATCCAGGGTAATGCTCTGGGGACCCGGGTTTGAATCCCACCACAGCAGATGGTGACATTTGAATCCAATAAAAATCTGGAATTAAAAGTCTGATGATCATGAAACCATTGCTAATTGTTGTAAAAACCCATCTGGTTCACTAATGTCCTTTAGGAATGGAAATCTGCCGTCCTTACCTGGCCTGGCCTACATGTGACTCCAGACTCACAGCAATGTGGTTGACTCTTAAAAATGCCCTCTGAGCGAGGACAATTAGGGATGGGCAATAAATGCTGGCCCAGCCAGTGACACCCACATCCCATGAACGAATAAATAAAAGTTAAAATAAGTTGGATGCCAACGGCTCAATCACCTTATCTCCATTGGAGCGGTTTTGATTTCACTGCATGTCCACGAATTGAATGCAAGAATTGTAGTTTACTGTGGAAGTTTGATTTAAAAAATAATGTATTTTTAAGTCAGGTCTTGCATGAGAAGTATCCACCCCTACTCCCCCCACCACCCCACCGGGCTTTTTGGTAGACTGTTTGATTTTTGCCTTGCAACATGGAAAGAAAAATGATTTTTGAGTGGGAAAATGATAAACCCGGCACGTTAGTCAATTACTAATTGCAAGCGAGCTTGCTGAAGTTAGCGGCTGAAGGTTTTCCTTTTATTCTAATTAAGATGGAGAATGGAATTCTTCTCACTTCAGGCCTCCAGTGTCAGTTTCAAACACTCCCGAGGCAGGTACAGTATAGTCAAATGCAAAGTAAACTTATACCAGTCCCAAGCTCAGAACTTTACCGCAGCAGCATCTGTAGGGTAGCTTTACCATTTTATATACCAGTAATATTCTGGCCTCTCCAGGTGAGATGGTCTTTTAGTGTTTTTATCGAGGACACTTTGCGCTGTTGGCTCATGTCCACTGGGAACTGAAATGAACCATATGATATTCGCAGCCAGATGACTGTGTTGTGTATTCAACAGCATAAAACTCATTAAATTTCCACCACCCCTCAGGTCCAAAGGAGAGTCATTCGACTCGAAACTTTAACTCTTGTTTCTCTCTCCACAGATGCTGCCCTACCTGCTGAGTTTTTTTCCAGCACTTTCTATTTTTATTTCAGATATCCAGCACCCACAGCATTTAATTTTTATTTTAGTGTCGCGTATTCGCCAGTTTGTTGTCTATTTTATATATCTCAGAGCAATGCAGAGATGATACTAGTTTCTAAGTGTGCAGCAGGTTTACTTACAAGAGTTTTAAAATATCTCTGCAATCACAAAATGTCTGCACTCATGCTTATCCCAGCTCAGCTTCTAGTAGCTTCTGTGGGTGTCTGTGTCTGTTAACTTTGCTCTGAGTCCACACCCAGGTTTAACCAATCAAGCACTGAGCATAGATTAGTTACCAGACTTATAAAATCAAACACAGAACAATTGAACATGACAGACAGGACACAAAGGATGGAAGTTAATAGTTGTGGCGATGGGCCCATCCACTGGCTAGAGAGCAGTTATATCCAGGAGAACCTTCAGGGTTCAATCCCAATCAGGCAGTCTGCTGGCTGTCATCATGGTTCCGGGTCCTGCAGGCATAATTTCCCACCTTCAAAAACTGTTGGCCAATCAGCGGCTGACAGGTCTCCAGGATCAGCTGCATCACAAGGGCTGGTGGCCACGGCCACTATTGTAGTAGGCCCGAGGAAGAAGCTCATCGCTGGAGCCCCGGAATAAAGGTAAATGGGGTGTGCTCGCCAGGAACAGTCTGGTAGGCCTCAGCAAACAGGGGTAAGGGGATCGCTGTGAGTGACAGGGAATTTTCTTTCTGTGAGGACAGCCCTTGCTACTAGCAGATTGAACACTGGGTGCCCAAGCAGGAGGGACCACCCCCACTAGGCCACAGGCATGCCTACCATGGTTTACTTGATGGCTTGCCCATATGGCTTGGCCCCCACCTCCTGCTAGTTGAAACTCTTTCAAGTTATCAACAGTCACAGATTGCAACTCTTTCGAGTACAATCACAGTTCTTGGTTTCCAGGAGTGGGACATGAACCCACAACCCTCTGATTCAAAGGCGAGGGTGCTATGAACTGAGCCACAGCTGACACCTCCCTGCTAGTTGAATACCAGCAACAGTGGAATGAAAACCTTAAATGACCCTTAATTGGCCACTTAAGCGTTTCAATTGTCCTCTGGATGGGAAGGCCACCCTTGGCTCTTCTCACCCCGGACTTAATTAAAGGGAGTCAGGAAAGCAGCAGCCTTTGCACCCCATTATATGCCTCTCCCCATCTCCCAACCCACTCTCGAGGGCATTAAATTCCACCCAAAGTGGTTATTTTTTTAGGTCCCAATAGAGGAGGACATTGAGATGGGCGGATGCAGAATTTCATGCCAGTGGCAGTGTGACAATTCTCCAACTCCATCCCATCCCTGGGCCATTTTTTTCAGAAGGGGAAGCGGGGGGTGGTGTGGTGGGGTCTGGGTGGGGGAGCTGATGAGTGGTGCGGGGCAACAGGGTTACCTTCCCACACTCAGCCTGAAGGTCCTAAGAAGTGTCAGGGAACAGCCTGCTTGCCTTGAGGTAGCCACCCAGCCAAGCGACCAGTTCTCCAGGCAGGCTCAGAGGCCCTCCTTACCAATCAGGGTTCAGCTGCTGCCCCAGGCTGCATGGTGGCCTGACTGCTGAGGGCTTTCTTTATTTATCAATTAAAAAATGTTGCGGAGTGGATGCCTCCATTTTGAGGAGCCATCAGCCTCACTTACCTGCAAAGCGGCCTGGAGGGGCTCCGATTGGCCCTCCTGTTTCGAGAGCCTGCCTGCCATCCTTAATTGGATCAAGAGCCTGCCTTCTGGCCACTAATTGGCCAATCCATGGAAGATCACAGCTGAGTGACTTATCTTCGCACAGTTCGGGCTTCCTGAAGCCTGTGGCAAAAATACTGCTGAAAATATCTGTCAAGTCCTCACCTGCTGCATATATGATCAAGAAATTTATTTGCAGCCAAAAGCAAAGGCCCCACATGCCAGTCAGTGTTGGCTTCAGGCCAGTGCCATATTCAGCTACTGGCCTCATTTAAATGCCGCCAAGGGCAGGTGTGGGGTTTCAAGCAGGTGTCTCTTTTGCTCACAGGTCAGGAAAGTTGAAACAGAAATAAAAATTGTTGGAAAAACTCAGCAGGTCTGTCAGCATCTGTGGAGAGAAAGACAGAGTTAACCTTTCGAGTCCGTATGACTCTTCTTCAGGACAGGAGAATCATGCGGACTCGAAACGTTAACTCTGTCTTTCTCTCCACAGATACTGTCAGACCTGCTGAGCTTTTCCAGCAATTTTTGTTTTTGTTTCAGATTTGCAGCATCTGCAGTATTTTGCTTTTAACTTAGTTTGGAAAGTTGTCTGGCTCTTACACAAAGGTTGCTTTGACTACTCCTTAGCACAAAAGGTATAAGTGTAAGGTAGAGAGTAGCAATTCCCCTCGTTGCTGCGGTGCACATCTACACATGGTTTCTTTGTGGGAAGAAGCTGTACATGAGTTTTACATATCGCATGGTACAAAACTATGAAATAAGAAACCTTAACGGCTGACGTATGGAGTACACCGTGTTCCAAATCCCACAAGTACATCTCCAGATAAATACACCAGGACATGAGAAAGGAGTTAACCATTGATGTAACTTGAAAACCAACAATAGTCTCTTGCCTGTTTTCTCTAATAAAAGTCTATGCTCTACCATATAAGAGAAAGAACTACCCATCTGTTAATCTAGATTCCTACAGATCACAAGGAATTCATATGACAAATGCCACATCTATTAGAGAATATGAATGCCTTCCGAGAACAAGCACTGAGAAATAAGGCACCTGAGGTGTCTTAACAAACATTGAAACAAATTTCACCAAACGAGAAATAGGACAGAACAAAGGATCAATTTCCTGGAAAACTGGTAAAAGTAGGGAAAATCGCAAGATATTCTATTAGTATATCAATGGGAAGAGGATAATCAGGGAAAGAGTAGGGCCCATTAGGGACCAAGGGGAAAATCTATGGGTGGAGCCAGAGGACATCGGTAGAGCGTTGAATGAATACTTCACATCCGTCTTCACCTAAGAGAATGAGGATGAAGTTATCGAACTTGGGGAGAGAGACTGTGAGGTTCTTGAGCAAATTGACACACAGAGTGACAAGGTATTGGAGGTGTTAGCAGGCTTAGAAGTGGACAAATCTCTAGGTCTGGATGATTTGTGCCCCAGACTGCTGAGGGAGGCAAGGGAGGAGATCGCAGGGACTCTGACCCAAATTTTCAATTCCTCTCTGGCCACGGAGGAGGTGCCAGAGGACTGGAGAACAGCTAATGTGGTTCCGTTATTTAAGAAGGGTTGTAGAGATAAGCCAGGGAATGACAGACCAGTGAGTCTCATGTCAGTAGTAGGGAAACTGTTGGAGAAAATTCTGAAGGAGAGAATCTATCTCCACTTGGAGAGGCAAGGTTTGATCAGGGATAGTCAGCATGGCTTTGCCAGAGAGAGGTCATGACTAACAAATTTGATTGAATTTTTTGAGGAGGTGACCAGGTGTGTAGATGAGGGTAGTGCAGTTGATGTAGTTTATATGGATTTCAGCAAAGCCTTTGACAAGGTCCCACGTGGGAGACTTATAAAGAAGGCAAATGCAAATGGGATACAGGGTAATTTGATAAGGTGGATTCAAAATTGGCGTAGTTGTAGGAGACAGAGGGTGATGACAGAAGGATGCTTTAGTGACTGGAAGCCAGTGTCCAGTGGTGTACCACAGGGATCTGTGCTGGTCCCCCTATTATTTGTCATTTATATAAACGACATAGATGACTAAGTGGGGGGTAGGATTAGTAAGTTTGCGGATGACACAAAGATTGGCCGGGTGGTTAACAGTGAGGTTGAGTGTCTTGGGCTACAGGAAGATATAGATGGGATGGTCAAATGGGCAGATAAGTGGCAGATGGAATTTAACCCTGAAAAGTGTGAGGTGATACACTTTGGAAGGAATAATTTGACAAAGAAGTATTCAATGAACTGCATGACACTAGGAAGTTCTGAGGAACAAAGGGACCTTGGCGTGTGTGTCCATAGATCTCTGAAGGCAGAGGGGCATGTTAGTGGGTTGGTGAAAAAGGCATATGGGACACTTGCCTTTATCAGTCGAGGTATAGATTACAAAAGTAGGGAGGTCATGTTTGAGTTGTGTAGAACTTCGGTGAGGCCACAGCTAGAGTACTGTGTGCAGTTCTGGTTGCCACATTATAGGAATGATGTGATTGCACAGGAGGGGATGCAGAGGAGATTCACTAGGATGTTGCCTGGGATGAAACATTTAAGTTGTGAAGAGAGGTTGGATAGACTTGGGTTGTTTTCGTTGGAGCAGAGAAGGCTGAGGGGTGACCTGGTCGAGGTGTACAAGATTATAAGGGGCATGGACAGGGTGGATAGGGAGCAGCTGTTCCCTTTAGTTGAAGGGTCAGTCACAAGGGGACATAAGTTCAAGGTGAGGGGCAGGAGGTTCAGGGGGGATGTGAGGAAAAACCTTTTTACCCAGAGGGTGGTGACAGCCTGGAATGCGCTGCCTGGGAGGGTGGTGGAGGCGGGTTGCCTCACATCCTTTAAAAAGTACCTGGATGAGCACTTGGCACGTCATAACATTCAAGGCTATGGGCCAAGCGCTGGTTAATGGGATTAGGTAGGCAGGTCAGGTGTTTCTCATGTGTCGGTGCAGACTCGATGGGCCGAAGGGCCTCTTCTGCACTGTGTGATTCTGTGATTCTGTGAAAACTACCGAAGGATGGCAGCAAGAATCTGTCTTATAACAAAAGAGGTTTAGTCACAAACGTCGAGGCTTGGAGAATGTGGAGTGAGCTGAGAGGTAGCAGATGAAGTTCAATGTGGAGAAGTGTGAGGTAATACACTTCAGTACAAAGAACATGGAGAGACAGTATAAAATAAAAGGTGCTATTCTAAAGGGTGTGCAGGAGCAGAGAGACCAAGATGTATATGTACTTAAGTCATTAAGGGGGAGGCGATGGCGTAGTGGTATTGCTGCTGGACTAGTAATCTAGATGCCCAGGGTAATGCTCTGGGGACCCAGGTTTGAATCCTGCCACAGCTAGATGGTGGGAACTGAATTCAATAAAAACCTGGAATGAAACCATTGTCGACTATTGTAAAAACCCATCAGGTTCACTAATGTCCTTTATGGAAGGAAACCTGCTGTCCTGGCCTGGCCTACATGTAACACAGCAATGTGGTTGACTCTTAAATGCCCTCTAAGGCAGTCAGTTGTTACAAAGACACAAAAAAGGAATGAAATGGGACAGACCACCCAGCACTGACCTCGGCACTGGAAACGACTGCAGCCCTGTTGACCCTGCAAAGTCTTCCTTACTAACATCTGGGGGCTAATGCTGAATTGGGAGAGCTGTCTCACAGACTAGTCAAGCAACAGCCTGACATAGTCATTCTCATGGAATCATACCTTACAGATAATGTGCCAGACTCCGCCATCATCATCCCTGGGTATTTCCTGTCTGACCGGCAGGACAGACCCAGCAGAGGTGGCGGCACAGTGATATACAGTCAGGAGTTGCCCAGGGAGTCCTCAACATCGACTCCAGACCCCATGAAGTCTTATGGGCATCAGGTCAAACATAGGCAAGGAAACCTCCTGCTGATTACCACGTACTGCTTTCCCTCAGCTGATGAATCAGTGCTCCTCCATGTTGAACATCGCTGGGAGGAAGCCTGAGGGTGGCAAGGGCGCAGAATGCTCTCTGGGTGAAAGACTTCAATGTCCATCACCAAGAGTGGCTCGGCAGCACCACTACTGACCGAGTCCTAAATCATATAGCTGGGCCTGCGGCAGGAGTGAGGGAAAAACATACTTATCCTCACCAACCTGCCTGCCGCAGATGCATCTGTCCATGACAGTATCAGTAGGAGTGACCACCGCACAGTCATTGTGGAGACAAAGTCCCGCCTTCACATTGAGGCCTCCATCGTGTTGTGTGGCACCACCACCATGCTAAATGGGATAGATTTCAAACAGATCTAGCAACTTAAGACTGGGCATCTATGAGGCGCTATGGGCCATCAGCAGCAGCAGAATTGTACTCGAACACAATCTGTAACCTCATTGACCGGCATATCCACAACAGCACTCAGGGCTAATATCCAGATACTCCACCTCATCCTCACACACCTCCCAATGCTGCCAGCCTCACACCCACCTCACATTGTGTACACAAACCTCTAGCATTGAGCTATGGATGACACCACCCAAATACAGTAGTCAACAATCACCGACCTTCTACCCTCTCCCTTGCAGGGAAAGCTGATACGTAACAGAAGGGAGCAGGGCACTAGCTTCCCTGCACCATACGAAAAAGCTTTCTCTCAACATCATGAAGCTGGCTAAAACCAAGCATGTGGCAGCCAGTGCCAGTGGCAGTGTGAGTGACTGGTGGCGTGGTGGGGAGATGTCATGAGAGCATTGAGAACGTTTCTGCCTTATGTCCCTTCCTCAGTACCTAACACGCCCTCATCCTACTATCTGGCATGATGACCAGGCTGCTGATGGTGTGACCTCTTGCTTCCGACACCCACCCCACTTCCCTCGATCCAACCTTCCCCTTCTGATTTCCTGCTTTCAGATAACCAGGAACTGCCTCCTTCCTTGCCGGCTGCCCAGCCACAGCAGTGAGAGAAACAACACGGCACTAATGAAGAAGCCTTGATCTGACACTCGCAACCACCAGTGAAGCGATCGATTTTGGTAAGAAGAATGAGGAGAGAAATAAGAGGTTGCAATTCTAAAGGGGTTGCTAGAACAGAGAAACCTGGGGGTACATGTATTTCCGCTGACTTTCCCACGTCAAGTGGGGCATGAGGCAGACAAAGCATGTGCTCTGTTTCTATAGTTCGCTTTACAAATAGTCATTTGGTAGCACAGAACTTGAGTACTGCTGAGAAAAGAGACACGTTGAAGCTTTTCATCTTGCACTCATCAGGACACTTCACAAGAATACCAATATAAGGGGAAAACAACAATTTATACTGTATGTGGAGATAGTGCTGATTGGTTGGCAAGTGGACTCTGATTGGTAGAGGCATTGCCATGGGGAATACACCAGCGATGATGACTGACAGTTAACTGCCAAATATTGTTTGAAATTTAAACTAGGCAGCTTGACCCTGATTGATTAAGGCATTGCCCTGAGGAATGAGTCAGCACATGGCTATCACTTATTTTGTTTGGCTGAAACAGGTGCAATATGTGTACATGTTCTTTCTGTCTGCAAAGAACAGGGCCCCGTGTATTAATATATGTAGCTTCCAGTACTCGCAAATGCATCACATTGCAAGCCTGACTGACAATCTTAAATCGGTCCCAGCCTGGGAAATTACCACCCCATCAGTCTACTCTTGATCATCAGCTAAGTGATGGGAGCGGTCATCAATAATGCTATCAAGTGGCATTTGCTTAGCAATAGCCTGCTCACTGAAGCTCAGTTTGGGTTCCGCCAGGCCCACTCAGCTTCTGACCTCATTACAGTCTTGGTTCAAACATGGACAAAAGAGCTAAACTCCTGAGGTGAGGTGAGAGTGACTGCCCTTGATATCAAGGAAGCATCTGACTGAGTGAGGCATCAAGGGACCCTAGCAAAACAGGAGTCAATGGGAATCAGGGGGCCTAGACGAATGCAGCTCCGACAACACTCAAGAAGCTTGGCACCATCCAGGACAAAGCAGTCCACTAGATTGGCACCCCATCCACAAACATTCACTACCTCCACCACTGAAGTGCAATGGGAGCAGTGTGTAACATCAGAAAATGCACCGCAAAAACTCACCAAGGCTCCTTAGACATTACCTTCCAAACCCACAACCACTGCCATGTAGAAGGACAAAGTAAGCAGACACAGCAGAACACCACCACCTGGAAGTTCCCCTCCAAGACACTCACCATCCTGACTTGGAAATATATCGTTGTTCCTTCACTGTCGCTGGGTCAAAATCCTGGAACTCCTCCCTAACAGCACTAGGTATGCAACTACACCACATGGACTGTAGCGGTTCAAGAAGGCAGCTCACCAGCACCTTCTCAAGGGCAATTTAGGGACAGGCAATAAATGCTGGCCTAGCCAGTGATGCCCACATCCCATGAATGAATTTTAAAAATGTGGACACTCAACCTGTTTGGCTGCATTTTGAATGCACCTTCCTGGGCCATCAAGTCCTGGAGTGGGTCTTGAATCCAGTGCTTCTGGCTCAGAGGCAGTGACACTGCCCACTGCACCATAGGACTTCCATTTGCCAGACCTGTGGGATATTTATGCACAAATCAATGAAGGTGCCAGGAAAAGTTGTGATGCTTGGTAAAGAGGCATACAGGAACCTGAGCTTTATAAAGGCATAGGCCCGGATTTTTGCCATGAAGAAGAGCCTCTCCTTCGTAGCGTAAATCCCAAAAACAGCTGAAATTTCTAAGTCCTGCTCCCGAACCTAGCATTTCCCATCTTCGCAGGGCCAGAACTGGAGTTGGGCTGGGGTCCATGCATGTGCAGTCCGCGGATGCAGCTGGCCATATAAATCACCAGCTGCATTCGCTGAAGTGGGATTTTTGGAGAACAGGAGTGAGGAATCTGGAGTGTGCAGATTAAAACAGGTAGGAGAAGGCCTGAACTTGGTGGATTCTTGTGAATAGCCAGGGTACCCCTTTGGATAGGGTTCTGGGACACCTTTGGGAGTGTTAAGGCATCCTTTCGGGTTATTACAAGTGCACATCATTATGTACTTTTTACATGCAACTCATTGGAACTGCTGTTATGGCTGGGTGAGGAGGAATGAGCTGGCTCCCCATTTTTTCAACCCTCTAAGTTGGTCGCAACAAAGCTTTGCTTAAAATTCTTTCCCCCCAGCGGATACATTTTCCAGTCTGAACATATTTACTGATCAACAAGGAGCCAATCAAACCAGGTTTTCTTGAGTCAAAGAAAGAGTAATTTTATTGGTCACTAAAATCCAAGGAAAAATAATAATAGAAGATGCAACATGCAATCACACAGCTCAGAAAGGAAAGTCAAGAGTCCAAATCAAAGTTAAAAGAAATATACACCTAAGTCCTCATCTTGACCGTGAGGTGTAGATGGTAGTACATTGTGGCTGTTAGCCAGGTGATTTCAGTAAACTCTGGAGCTGATTTTGGCAGTTTCATAGTCTGTTGGACACACTTGTTTGCTTGGTTCAGTTTTGCACTCTGCTGAAGAAGACATCCTTTGATTGTTTCCAGAGTGAGGGATGACCTGCTTATTTCTGCAAGGGTGACTGTCCCTTTCTTCCTGTTATTTGCTTCTCCATGTTAAAACACGTGTCTCCAGCGAGAGAGAGAGAGAGGCACACAGAGAGAAAGGGAGAGGGAGGGATGACCTTCATGCTTCTTTTTCATTGTTCTTCTGCTCTGCTTCTCAGAGACAGTTTTCAACTCATTTCTCTGTGCATTCCCGAAGGGAATTCAATAGGCATATGTCTTGCATCCAAAGTTCATTTTGCTTTCATCTCAGAAACTATGTGATACATTCTGAGATATAAATCAACAGGCGATGTTTTTTTAGATCTCTGATGGCATGTAGCTGGCTGGGAGGGCAGTTTCCATTGTCTTCACTGAAACACAGTGCATTTTGCATTTTATATGCCTTCCTTTCAAGTGCCTCTGTTTGAAGTGGGCCTTGACACCTCTTACAGTTAGGGGCAGGAGTAGGCCACTCGGCCCTTTGAGCCTGCTTGTCATTCCATAAGATCATGGCTGATCTGACTGTAAACTCCCACCTACTCCCAATAACCCTTCAACCCTATGTTTATCAAGAATTGATCTAGCTCTGCCTTGAAAACATTCAAGGACTCAACTTCCACTGCCTTTTGAGGAAGGGAGTTCCAGAGACTCACAACCCTCTGAGAGAACAAATTTCTTCTCATCTCTGTCTTAAATGGCTGACCCCTTATTTTTAAACAGTGATCCCTAGTTCTCGATTCTCCCATAAGAGGAAACATCCTCTTCACATCCACCCTGTCAAGACCCTTCAGGATCATATAGGTTTCAATTAAGTCACCTCTTACTTTTCTAAACTCCAGCAGGTACAAGCCTAGCCTGTCCAACCTTAGCTCATAAGATAACCCACCCACTCCTGGTATTGGTTTAGTCAACCTTTTCTGAACTGCTTCTAATGCATTTACATCCTTCTTCCTGAAATAAGGAGACCAATATTGTACACAGTACTTCAGAAATGGTTTCACCAGTGTCCTGTACACCTGAAGCATAACTTTCCCAATTTTGTTTTCAATTCCCTTCACAATAAACAATAACATTCTATTAGCTTTCCTAATTACTACCTGTACCTGCATTTTGGCCTTTTGCGATTCATGCACCAGGACACACAGATCCCTCTGCATATGAACATACAAACATAGAGCAGGAGTAGGCCACTTGGCCTCTCAAGCCTTCCTTTTATTCATTTACGGGGCATGGTATCACTAGCTAGGCCAGCATTTATGGCACTATTATTGCCCTTGAGAAGGTGGTGGTGAGCTGCCTTCCTGAACCACTGCAGTCCCTGTGGTGTTGATAGATCCACAGCACTGTTAGGGAGAGAGTTCCAGGATTTTGACCCAGCAACAGTGAAGGAGTGGCAATATATTTTCAGGTCAGGATGGTGAGTGGCTTGGAGGGGAACTTCCAGGTGGTGGTGTTACCATGTATTTGTTGCCCTTGACCTTCTTGATAGTAGCGGTCATAGGTTTGGAAGGTGCTGCCCAAGGAGCCTTGGTGAGTTTCTGCAGTGTATCTTGCAGATGGTACACACTGCTGCCACTGTGCATCGGTGCTGGAGGGAGTGAATGTTTGTGGAAGGGGTGCTAATCAAGCAGACTGCTTTGTCCTGGATGGTGTCAAGCTTCTTGAGTGTTGTGGGAGCTGCACTCACCCAGGCAAGTGGAACGTATTCCATCACAATCCTGATTTGTGCTTTTTTGGTGGTGGACAGGCTTTGGGGAGTCAGGATTTGAGTTACTCGCAACAAGATTCCTAGCGTCTAACCTGCTCTTGAAGCCACAGTATTTACATGGCTAGTCCAGTTCAGTTTCTGGTCAATGGTAGCCCCAGGATGTTTATAGTTGGAGATTCAGCGATGGTAATGCCATTGAATGTCAAGGGACAATGGTTAGATCCTCTCTTGTTGGAGATGGTCATTGCCTGGCACTTGTGTGGCGTGAATGTTACTCTCCACTTGTCAGCTCAAGCCTGAATGTTGCCCAGGTCTTGCTGCATTTGGACATGGACTGCTTCAGTATCTGAAGAGTTGTGAATGATGCTGAACATTGTGCAATCATCAGTGAACATCCCCACTTCTGACCTTATGATGGAAGGAAAGTCATTGATGATGCAGCTGGAGATGGTTGGGCCTGGGACACTACCCTAAGGAACTCCTGCAGTGATGCCCTGGAGCTGAGATGATTAACCTACAACAACTACAGCCACCTTCCTTTGTGCTAGGTATGACTCCAACCTGCAGAGAGTTTTCCCCCTGATTCCATTTGACTCCAGTTTTGCTAGGGATCTTTGGTGCCACACTCGATCAAAAGCTGCCTTGAAGGTGTAGGGGGGACATGAGGAAGAATTTTTTTATGCAGAGGGTAGTGGGTGTCTGGAATTCACTGCCCGAGTTGGTGGTCGAGGCAGAAACTTTAAACTCTTTTAATAAGTACCTGGATCTGCACCTAAAAGCTGCAGGACAATGGGCCGGATGCAGGAAGGTGGGATTAGAAAGGGTACCTGGGTGTCCTCAGGCTGGCATGGACAAGATGGGCCAAATGGCCTCTTTCTGTGCTGTAACTTTTCTATGCTTCTATGGTTCTGTGTCAAGGGTGATCACTCTCACCTCACCTCAGGAGTTCAGCTCTTTGTCCATGTTTGAACCAAGGCTGTAATGAGGTCAGAAGCTGAGTGGCCCTGGCGGAACCCAAACTGAGCTTCAGTGATCAAGTTATTGCCAAGCAAGTGCAGCTTGATAGCACTGTTGATGACCCCTCCCATCACTTTACTGTTGATCAAGAGTAGACTGATGGGGCAGTAATTGGCCGGGTTGGATTTGTCCTGCTTTCTGCATACAGGGCACACCTGGGCAATTTTCTATGTCACCGGGTAGATGCCAGTGTTGTAGCTGTACTGGAACAGCTTGGCTAGGGGTGCGGCAAGCCCTGGAGCACAAGTCGTCAGTACTATTGCTGGAATATTGTTAGGGTACATAGCCTTTGCAGTATCCAGTGCCTTCAGCCATTTCTTGATATCACGTGGAGTGAATCGAATTGGCTGAAGACTGGCATCTGTGGTGCTGGGGACCTCTGGAGGAGGCCAAGATGAATCATCCACTTGGCACCCTGGTTGAAGATTGTTGCAAATGCTTCAGCCTTATCTTTTGCGTCTATGTGCTGGGCTCCTCCATTATTGAGGACATTGGGGATATTTGTGGAGCCTCCTCCTCCTCCAGTGAGTTGTTTAATTGTCCATCACCATTCATGGCTGGGTGTGGCAGGACTGCAGAGCTTAGATCTGATCCGTTGGTTGTGGAATCACTTAGCTCTGTCTATCACTTGCTGCTTATGCTGTTTGGCACACGAGTAGTCCTGTGTTGTAGCTTCACCAGGTTGACACTTCATTTTTAGATATGCCTGGTGCTGCTCCTGGCATGCCCTCCTGCACTCTTCATTGAACCAGGGTTGAACCGCTGGCTTGGTGATAATGGTAATGTGGAGGATATGCCGGGCTATGAGGTTACAGATTGTAGTTGAGTACAGTTCTGCTGTACTGATGGCCCACAGCGCCTCATGGGTGGCCGGTCTTGAGTTGCTAGATCTGTTCGAAATCTATCCCATTTAACATGCTGTTGGTGCCACACAACACAATGGAGGGTATCCTCAATGTGAAAACAGGACTTCGTCTCCACAAGAACTGTGCGGTGGTCACTCCTACTGACACTGTCATGCACAGATGCATCTGCGACAGGCAAGTTGGTGAGGATGTGACCAAGTATGTTTTTGTTGGTTCCTTGTTGGTTCCCTAACAAACTGCTGCAGACCCAGTCCAGCAGCTATGTCCTTTAGGACTCAGCCAGCTTGGTCAGTAGTGGTGCCACCAAGCCACTCTTGGTGATGGACATTAAAGTCCCCCACCCAGAGTACAGTCTGCACCCTTGCCACCGTCAGTGCTTCCTTCAAGTGGTTTTCAACATGAAGGAATACTGATTCAACAACTGAGGAGGGCAGTACATGATAATTAGCAGGAGGTTTCCTTGCCCATATTTGACCTGATGCCATTCAATAGGATCATGGCTGATCTTATTGTAACCTCCCGTCTACCCCCAGATGCCGCAGATGCATCTGCCCATGAAAGTATCGGTAGGGGTGACCACAGCACAGTCGTTGTGGAGATGAAGCCCCACCTTCACATTCAGGATGCCGTCCATTGTGTTGTGTGGCACAACCACCGTGCTAAATGGGATAGATTTCAAGCATATCTAGCAACTCAAGACTGGGCATCTATGAGGCGCTGTGGGCCATCAGCAGCAGCAGAATTGTACTCGATCACAATCTGTAATCTCATGGCCCAGCACATCTCCCACGCTACCATTACCATCAACCCTGGTTCAATGAAGAGTGCAGGAGGGCATGCCAGGAGCAGCACCAGGCATACCTAAAAATGAGGTGTCAACTATCAAACAGGGCTATTTATGTGTCAAACAGAATAAGCAGCAAGTGTTAGACAGAGCTAAGTGATCCCACAACCAATGGATCAGATCTAAGCTCTGCAGTCCTGCCACATCCAGTCGTGAAAGGTGGTGGACAATTAAACAACTCACTGGAGGAGGTGGCTCCACAAATATCCCCACCCTCAATGATGGAGGAGCCCAGCGCAGCAGTGCAAAGTATAAGGTTGAAGCATTTGCAACAATCTTCAGCCAGAAGTGCCAAGTGGAAGATCCATCTCGGCCTCCTCCAGAGGTCCCCAGCATCACAGATGCCAGTCTTCAGCCAATTCGATTCACACCATGTGATATCAAGAAATGTCTGAAGGCACTGGATATTGCAAAGGCTATGGGCCCTGACAACATTCCAGCAATAATACTGAAGACTTGAGCTCCAGAACTTGCCGTGCGCCTAGTCAAACTGTATCTTATTTGGAGAATTGCCCTGGTACACAAAAAGCAGGACAAATCAAACCTGGCCAATTATCACCCCATCAGCCCACTCTTGATCATCAGTAAAGTAATAGAAGGGGTCATCAACAGTGCTATCAAGCGTCACTTGCTTAGCAATAACCTGCTCACTGATGCCCAGTTTGGGTTCCGTCAGGACCACTCAGCTCCTGACCTCATTACAGCCTTGGTTCAAACATGGTCAAAAGAGCTGAACTCCCGAGGTGAGGTGAGAGCGACTGCCCTTGACATCAAGGCAGCATTTGACCAAGTGTGGCACCAAGGAGCCCTAGCAAAACTGGAGTCAATGGGAATCAGGGGGAAAACACTCCACTGGTCAGAGCCATAACTAGCACAAAGGAAGATAGCTGTGGTTGTTGGAGGTCAATCACCTCAGCTCCAGGACATCACTGCAGGAGTTCCACAGGGTAATGCCCCAGGCCCAACCATCTTCAGCTGCTTCATCAATGACCTTCCTTCCATCATAAGGTCAGAAGTGGGGATGTTCCCTGATGATTGCACAATGTTCAGCACCATCTGTGATCCCTCAGATACTGAAGCAGTCCATGTCCAAATGCAGCAAGACCTGGACAATATCCAGGCTTGGGCTGACAAGTGGCAAGTAACATTCACATCACACAAGTGGCAGGCAATGGCCACCTCCAACAAGCGAGAATATAACCATTGCCCCTTGATGTTCAATGGCATTACCATCACTGAATCCCCACTATCAACATCCTGGGGGTTACCATTGACCAGAAACTGAACTGGACTAGCCATATAAATACTGTGGCTTCAAGAGCAGGTCAGGGGCTAGGAATCATGCGACGAGTAACTCGCCTCCTGACTCCCCAAAGCCTGTCCATCATCTACAAGGCACAAGTCAGGAGTGTGATGGAATACTCTCCACTTGCCTGGATGAGTGCAGCTCCTACAATACTGAAGAAGCTTGACACCGTCCAGGACAAAGCAGCCCGCTTGATTGGCACCACATCCACAAACATTCACTCCCTCCACCACCAACGCACAGTAGCAGCAGTGTGTACCATCTACAAGATGCACTGCAGGAATTCACCAAGGCTCCTTAGACAGCACCTTCCAAACCCATGAACACTACCATCTGGAAGTACAAGGGCAGAAGATAAGTGGGAAAACCACCACCTGGAAGTTCCCCTTCAAGTCACTCACCATCCTGACTTGGAAATATATCGCCGTTCCTTCACTGTCGCTGGGTTAAAATCCTGGAACTCCCTTCCTAACAGCACTATGGGTGTACCTACACCACATCAAGTGCAACAGTTCAAGAAGGCAGCTCACCACCACCTTCCCAAGGGCAACTAGGGATGGGCAATAAATGCTGGTCCAGTCAGCGAAGCTCACGTCCAATGAATGAATTAAAAAAAAAGAAATTCCAAGCAACCCTTCGGTTCACGTCTGTCCATATAATTCACATAGGGATTTTCCAGAAGTGTCTCTTGTGTACCAGCCATTCTTTGATCAGAGTATTTTCTTGTATTCCTTGAAAACACACAGGCATTCTTTAAACAGTTCAATATGTCCATAACAAAAACAAAAATACCTGGAAAAACTCAGCAGGTCTGGCAGCATCTGCGGAGAGGAACACAGTTAACGTTTTGAGTATGAATGACCCTTCAACAGAACTAAGTAAAAATAGAAGAGAGATAATTTATATAGATTTTTCTTTTCCCACCTACTTCCATTATTTTTAAATGTATTTCCATCCATTGTTTTATCTCTAACTTTTAGCCTTTTTTGATTCCTTCACCCCACCCCACCCCCACTAGGGCTATCTGCACCTTGCTTGTCCTGCTTTCTACCCTTAATTAGCACATTCCTTAGATAATATAACCTTCAACACCTCTTTGTCCTTTTGTCTGTGACATCTTTTGACAATCTCCACCTATAACTGGCCCTCTATCCAGCTCTACTTGTCCCACCACCCCCCCCACCTTAAACCAGCTTATATTTCACCTCTCTTCTATTTTTACTTAGTTCTGTTGAAGGGTCATATGGACTCGAAACGTTAACTGTGTTCCTCTCCGCAGATGCCACCAGAACAGAGTTTTTCCAAGTATTTTTGTTTTTGTTTTGGATTTCCAGCATCCGCAGTTTTTTGCTTTTATCAATATGTTCATAGTTAGTTGCAAGTTGGGGGTCGTCCTCACTCCAACATTGTGTTGGCTGTTGTGACACTGTCAAGCTATAAAAGAGCTGTCCAGCTGTCCAGGAACTGTCCACCTGTCCAGGAGCTGTCCAGCTATCATGGAGGTAGCCACCTCTCCAGGAGATGTCCGTATGTCCATGAGATGTCCAACCTTCTAAGAGGTGTCCAACTGTTGAGAGGATAGTCAGCTGTCCAGAAGATGTCCAGCTGTCCAACAACTGTCCAGCTGTCAAGGAAATGTTAAGGAGCTGTCCAGCTGTCAAGTCTGCCAAAGCTATCCAGAAAGTATCAAACCTGTCAAGGATGCTCTGTGAGTTGGCATGGAGGGGGTAGGGAAAAACGATGGTGGGGGGAATAGGTTGGCATGAATTGGCCCTCAGTTGGCATGGCAGGTTTGGGGGCAATGGGGCTGGGTAAAGGGGAATTAAGTTGGAATAGGGGCGTGGGCCATTGGGGGGGTGGGGGTGGGGGTGGGGGGGGAGGGGTGGGGGGGGTGCATGGGTTGGCATAGGTTAGCATGGATTGAGCATGGGGAGGTGAGGGGTGAGGTCTAGAAAGATTTTTTTGTTTTATTTTTAATTTTTATTTCTTTAAACACAGCCTTGTGCCCAGCCCGCACCCGGCAGGCGGCAAATTCGTCCTGGGGTCGCCCGCCCTGATGCTTGTTTCAGCCCGCTGCCACCACCCCACTCCCACCCCCTGACTGAAGATCCCACCTGTGGGGGAGCATTTATACAGTCCGGGTTCGCTGAGCCGGGATATCATCCCACTCTGTGCTCTCGACCCAGGGATGGAAATCTGGGCCATAAGAGCTCAAACGCAAGGAAGCTGTGATAAAGCTGTAGAAAGCATTGGTTCAGTCTCAACCGGACAGCACACTTTAAGAAGGTCGTGAAGACTTTAGAGAAGATGCAGAAAAGATTTACGAGAGCGTTTCTAGGGATGAAGTAGAGAAGATTGAGAAGAGGAGATTTGATAGTAATGCTTAAAAACGTGAATAATTGTCACAAAGAGATATTAACGTGTATAATGTTCTTGGAAATTATTTTTTAAAATAGAATTCTAGTGGGGGGCTGTGTATAGGTGTGTGTCTTAATTGGATTAAAGCCAGCTAGTCTGGGTGCTTTGATGTGTAGTAGGTTTGAGATGTTAATTGGGTGAACAGTAAGGAGAACAGTAAAGTAAAATATTCATTTGCATTTGTTGAATAAAACTTTCAAGACTGTGGGCAAAAGTTTGCACCTAGCAAGAAGAAGCCAAACAATGTGTTTATTTTTTTCAGCCAATTAATAAAATTGGTGCTATGAAAGGGGTTTTATTGTTAGCAGAGCTGAAGTTCAAAAGACCTAGTGATACAATGGAAAATTTACATTCAAAGGGAAAGCTAGGTCTATAAAGAAAGGAGTTTGTCTGTATAAGGCAGATGCATTTAACATCTAACCAGCCTGTCAGTCCACAACTGTCTGCAAAGGAACCAGATTGAAAGGATAAAAGCAAAATACTGCGGATGCTGGAAATCTGAAACAAAAATTACTGGAAAAACTCAGCAGGCCTGACAGCATCTGTGGAGAGAAAGACAGAGCTAACGTGTCGATTCCGTATGACTCTTCTTCAGAACTGGGGTGAAAGGATCCGTTGAACGGGGGGAAGACTCCTGCCCAAAGAAGTGATCCTGGATGGGTGTTAGTATCAATGAGTTGTTGGAGCTTGCGTTCCTTAGCACCTGAAAGAAAGAGACAAAGTTTCTTGTTAAGGCGTCGGACGAGACGAAGAATAAAATGAAACTGGGGGCAAGGACAGCTTAGAGATAGGGTGAGTCGGTGCTGCTGGAGGGAGAGGTCGAGTGTGTTTATATAGTGGTGTATGGCACTGTGTAGATCTCAGGATACGGCGAGAACAGCAGTCTGAGGAGTGTTGTATGTCCCGGAGATACCTGTAATCCTGGGTGGATTCAAAACATGAGGGATGGAATTTCAGTTGGAATCCACATGGGATAAGTCAGAGACGGAGACAGTCACTGAGGAAGGAAATATGGCTGGGAAAGCGAGTTTTAGTAAACACCTTGTCAAACACCAGGAGAGAAATGGAAAGCAATGAAGGTGAACAGGGGCAAAAGAGACAAGTGGAAATCCTGTTGGAGAGAAGAACAGTACTTCTTCAAGGTAGGCATTCCTGGAAGAGAAGTGGCAGTTAATTAAACACCAAGATAAAAGCAAAATACTGCGGAAGGTGAAATCTGAAACAAAAACAAAAATTTTTGGAAAAACTCAGCAGGTCTGACAGCATCTGTGGAGCGGAAGATAGAGTTAACATTTCGAGTCCGTATGACCCTTCTCCAGAACTTCCTGAAAGGAACTTCATTTCGAATTTGTATGTTCAAATGTATTTTGCCTGGTGTCTGTTTAAAGTCCATGGGTTATTGTTGCCTTGGTGAAGATTTGCCTGGGAGTGATTAATTTGGGGATTTGTTTAAAAGCTATTATGGTAGTAATTTGTAGCCATGTGTTTAATTTGTTGCTAAATTAATAAATGTTTAATTTAGTTTCATATGAAACCATGAGACTCAGTTGTCTTATTCCTGCTGAATTCAAAGTCTGCATCTCAAAATTACAAATTGCAAAAATAGATTATGACAGTTGTTTCAATTTCCCCCCTGGGATTTGAACAACTCAGCCTTTACCATCGGCTGTGTCATAATAATGATCTAGAAGGAATGGAGAGAAAATATTCCCATTGATGGACGGGTTGAGAACCAGAGGACACTGATATCAGGTGACAAGCAAAGGAACCAATGGCAACATGAGGAAATACCCTTTCACGCCGCGAGTGATTAGGACCTGGAATGCACTGCCTGAGAATGTGGTGGAGGCACATTCAATGATGGCTTTCAAAACGGAATTTGATGAGCACCTGATGAGGAAGAAACTGCAGGTCTACAGGGAAAGGGCAGGGGAATGAGACTAGTTGAGTTGCTCTTACAGAAAGCCAGCATAGACATGATAGGGCCAAATGGCCTTTTTCTGTGCTGTAACGATTCTAAGTTTCTATAACTCTCTGATACCCTGTTCTGTCAGAATCTAATGTCAGAGTGCCTGGAACAGTGGAAGCCCTCAATGTCCTTAGTATCTCTTCTTGTTGCTTATTGCCACAGATATCTCCTGAATGTCACTCTTTCGAGGATGTTCCACATGGCATGGCAAACTCCAGGCTTAAATGTGAACTCCTCCCACCGAACAATCATCTTAAGCATATGTATGGTATGTGTGTCCACTACTGCACATCAGATGAATTCTCTTTTGAAAACTGTCCGGGATCTGGGCATCTAGGCTCCCCAGCCGAGGACATGTATGACTCCTGTTTCTATTCACATAGCATCTTTCACATCTTCAGGACATCCCTAAATACTTCACAACCAATGAACTACTTATTAATATGTAGCCATTTTTGTTATATACGCGAACCTGATAGGAATTTTGCACACACCAAGGTCCCTCAAACAACATTTAGTCCAATTTGGTGGTGTTCATTAAGGATACATGTTGACAGGGCCCTGCAAGATCTCCAGCTCTTCTTCAAGGATGGGATGTTTTACATTCACCTGAACAGGCAGATATTACTTTGCTTTCACACCACATCCTCAAGGCAAAAATGGAAGAATATCAGTGTAGAGGGGAGTTTTATTACTCACACACTGCTTTAGGTTAATTGCAACATGTTTTTCTGATGGCAAGATCATGATAAAATGTAGGTAAAACTCTTTTAGTCTGGTATCTGTGCTAATTGGGCAGGTATTATGGCTGTTTATATTTCAATGAGTAGACCGAATGATTCCTGTCTGGAACTTGATATCAAGGTTACCTCACAGGCAGGTCAATCTACAAGTTACTTTAGACAGAATTTAATAAACCTGCACTGTAATTTCTGACACATGGGACTAATGCTTCAGAGGAAATAGTCACAAGGACAGTTACTTAACTGTAAACCGGAAGACTGAAAATGAGCTTCATTTGATCCTAACTATAATGTCTTAAGATCCCATATCTCTATCCTTATTTATGGTGAATACAAATTTATTTTTTCTTTTTCTATATAGCAAACTTTCCCCAACTGACTGAACTTCCTTGGATGCCAAAGCTGCAAAACATTAGTGTCAATTTTCAATTTCTAGTGGTTTTTTTCTCCTTCTTTCATGGGGCGTAGGCTTCGCTCGCTAGGCCAGTATGTTTATTGCCCATCTTTAATCGCCCTTGAGAAGGTGGTGGTGAGCCGCCTTCTTGAAATCCTGCAGTCCATGTGGTATAGGTACATTCACAGTGCTGTTAGGGAGGGAGTTTGACCCAGTGACAGTGAAGGAACATTGATATAATTCCAAGTCAGGGTGGTGAATGGCTTGGAGGGGGAATTGCTGGCGGTGGCGTTCCCATGCATTTGCTGCCTTAGTCCTTCTAGCTGATAGAGGTCATGGGTTTGGAAAGTGCTGTCGAAGGAGCCTTGGTGAGTTGCTGCAGCGCATCTTGTAGATGGTACACTGCTACCACTGTGTGTCCGTGGTGGAGGGAGTGGGTTTTTAAGGTGGTTAATGGGGCACCATTCAAGCAGGCTGCTTCGTCCTGGATGATGTCCAGCTTCTTGAGTGTTGTTGGAGCTGCACCCATCCAGACAAGCGGAGAGTATTCCGTCACACTCCTGACTTGTGCCTTGTAGATGGTGGACAGATTTTGGAGAGTCAGGAGGTGAGTTCACCTCTGCAGAATTCCCGGCCTCTGACATTGTCTTATAGCCACAGCACTTATATGACTGGTCCAGTTTAGTTTCTGGTCAATGGTAACCCCAGGAATGTTGATAGTGGGTAATTCAGTGATTGTAATGCCGTTGAATATCAAGGGGAGATGGTTGTATTCTCTCTTGTTGGAGATGGTCCTTGCCTGGCACTTGTGTGGAGTGATTGTTATTTGCCACTTGTCAGCCCAAGCCTGGATAATCCAGGTCTTGCTGCATTTGGACACCCACTGCTTCAGTATCTGAGTAGTCGGGAGTGGTGCTGAACATTTTCCAATCATCTGTGGACATCCCCACTTCTGACCTTATGATGGAAGGGAGGTCATTGATAAAGCAGCTGAAGATGGTTGGGCCTAGGACACTAACCTGAGGAACTCCCACAGTGATGTCCTGGGACTGAGATGATTGAACTCCAACAACCACAATCACCTTACTTTGTGTTAGGTATAACTCCAAGCAGTGGAAAATTTTCCCCCTTATTCCCATTTATTCCAGTTTTGCTAGGGTTCCTTGATGTCACACTTGATCAAATGCTGCCTTGAGGTCAAAGGCAGTCACTCCCACCTCACCTCTTGCATTCAGCTCTTTTGTTCATGTTTGGTCCAAGGCTGTAATGAGATCAGGAGTAGCCCTCGCAGCACCCAAGCTGAGCATCAGCGAGCAGGTTATTGCTGAGTAAGTGCCGCTTGATAGCACTGCTGACAACCCATTCCATCACTTTGCTGATGATCGAGAGTGGACTGATGGGGCGGTAATTGGCCAGGCTAGTTTTGTCCCACTTTTTGTGCACAGGACATACCTGGGCACTTTTCCATGTTGCTGGATAGATGCCAGTTTTGTGGCTGTACTGGAACCAACTTGGCTAAAGCCACAGCTAGGGTGGAGCACATCTTCAGTACTATTGCCAGAATATTGTCAGGGTACATAGTCTTTGCAGTAGCCAGTGCCTTGGGCAGTGCTGACTGCTATCATTGTAATGGTATCTGCGACAGGTAGATTGGTGAGGATGAGGTCAAGTATGCTTTTCCCTCTTGTTGGTTCCCTCGTCAGCTGCTGCAGACCCAGCCTAGCAGCTATGTCATTTAGGACTCGGTCAGCTTGGTCAGCAGTGGTGCTACTGAGCCACTCTTCATGATGGACATTGAAGTCCCCCACCCAGAGAACATTCTGCGCCCTTGCCACCCTCAGTGCTTCGTCCAGGTGATGTTCAACATGGAGGAGTACTAACTCATCAGCTGAGGGACAGCAGTATCAGCAGGAGGTTTCCTTGCCTATGTTTGACTTGATGCCATGAGACTTCATGGGGTCCAGAGTTGATGTTGAGGACTCCCAGGGCAACTCCCTCCTGACTGTATACCACTGTGCCGCCACCTCTGCTGGGTCTGTTCTGTCAGTGGGACAGGATATACCCAGAGATGGGGATGGTGGTGTCTGGGACATTATCTGTAAGATATGATTCCGTGAGGATGACTATGTCAGGCTGTTGCTTGACTAGTCTGTGAGACAGCTCTCTTAATTTCAGCACTAGCCCCCAGATGTTAGTTAGGAGGACTTTGAAGTTCCTCACCCAGAATACATTCTATACCCTAGCTACCATCAGTGCTTCCTCCAAGTGGTGTTCAACATGGAGGACTACTAATCCATTAGCTGAGGGACGGCGATAGGTGGTAGCCAGCAGGAGGTTTCCTTGCCCGCGCTTGACCTGATGCCATGGCACTTCCTGGGGTCCAGAGCTGATATTGAGGACGCCCACGGCAACTCCCTCCTGACTGTATACTACTGCACTGCCATGTCTGGTGGGATAGGACATACCCAGGTGTGGTGATGGTGGTGTCTGGGATTATGTCTGTAAGGTATGCTTCTGTGAATATGACTATGTCAGGCTGTTGTTAGTCTGTGGGACAGCTCTCCCAATTTTGACAAAAGCCCCCAGAGTAAGGAGGGCTTTGCTGGGTCAACATGGCTGGGTGTGCTGGCGCCTAGGTCAATACCAGGTTGCCCATTGGTTTCACTTCTTTTTGTAGGCTTCATAGCAGTTGCATACAACTGAGTAGCTTACTAGGCCATTTCAGAGGGAAGTTAAGAGTCAACCACATTGCTGTAGGCCAGACCAGTTGAAGATGGCAGATTTCCTTCCCTAGTGGATAATAGTGAACCTGTTAAATGGGGTTTTATAATAATTGTTTCATGGTCACTCTTACCAAGACTAGTTCCAGATTTATTAATTGAATTTAAATTCCACCAGATGCTGTGATGGGATTTGAACCCATGTTCACAGAGCATTAGCTGTGACATTGACACTACACCATCACCTCCTGTGCATAATTCTGTCCATTAGATCGAGCAGGAAGCCTGGCAGATTTTAGATATTCAGTTTCATATGAATGCTTCCAGTTAGCTGTCAAGCCATTTCTGACAGGATGTGGCAGCTGACGGACAGGATAAGAGGAAGATTGGCCACTGGAGTGCGCCTACCAGAATCAAGAGAAGGAGGCTGGCAGCATAGTAAGTCTTGGGTGGGGGGGTGTTGTGAGATGATGGGGAAGTAGAACAGAGCCCAGGACAGAGGGCGACACTTTCCTCTAGGCCCTGAATTCCTCTTAGTCCCCCTAAGAATTTTTTGTAACTCACATTCAGTGGCCTCATTGATTTTTCAACAGCTTTACCTGGAAGGGCAGTTGCACTACTCAGGAGTCATCTGTGAGCCCATTCAGGTTAAGGGGTTCCAATTTGTATTTATTAATCCCAAAAAGATTCAAAAGAATGATATCAGAACTAAAAGGATGTATTTACCAGGAAAAGCTGAACAGGCTTCTCCAGAGAAGAGAAGGCTGAATGGAAAACTGATAGAGGCCTTTAAAGTAATGAAAGGGTTTTATAAGTTAAATAGAGAGCAAATATTTCTACTTGTGGGTGAGGCCATAAATAAAAGATAACTACTAATAACTCCAGTAGAGAGTTCAGGAGAAGCTTATTTTCCCAAAGAATAATTAAAATGTGGATCCTTCTCCCACAAAGAAAAGTTGAGGTAAATAGCATAGATGCATTTAAGGGGAAGATCGATAAGAACATAAAGATGAAAAGGCTATAAGGATGTGCCAATAGGGTTAGATGAAGATGGGTGGGAGGAAGTGAATGTGTAGCATAAAAACCAAAATAGAACTGTTGGGCCAAATGGCCTGATTCTATACTGTGGACTGAATACAACTTGATGTAGTGAGGCTTCTGCCTGACTCAGTCTGCAGTCTCAATCACCGTCAATACCAATGAGGTTAAAATTGCAGATCAATGCGAATAGAGAATAGTTACCCAGGAAAAATGAGAAGAATTAAAACTATTCCTAACTCCTGAGTGACTATGCCAGTGACTACTCACTGGACCTCACATTTACATCCCCCACTGGACCCTTTAACTACCATAAAAATTCACCTAGCAATTGGGAATGAAGGTTTACACAGGCTGAACACATCAGGGTTAACAGCAGACGAGCTAAAGGAGCCCCAAAAGATATGGACTACACTGGAAGATCAGTTCAGAACCAAGCTCAACTTCTGTATTCAACGACTAAAGTTCATGTCATTTTGACAGAACTCTACAGAATTCTTGGACCACCATGTCAGGAGATGCAGAGAAAAGGATATGTACTGTGATTTTTCAAACACAGAGCTCGCAGACAGAATTGTTGAATTGGTGATCGCATCTACTTACATGGAAGCATTCCAAAAAGATCTGCTAGAAAAGCCCAAAACGTATAGCATTGAAGAGCTACTCAAGGATGGATACAAGTATGCAGCGATTCTTGCAGGTTGACAAAGTTTACGTATCCTAAGTACAGCCCCAAGTGTTGTGCACTCACCAGAACACCCAAACCCCGTAAAGCATGTGGAAGGTGTGGCCTTCTGCATACACCAAATAAATGCCCAGCTTTCCACCAACTCTGTAAAGCAGAAAAGGCCATTAGCAGTGGTGGTGTACCAAAGCAAAGGCTGGTGCAGCCATAAAGAGCCAACTTTCTTAGGGCAGATAATTTGAATTGTGACAAACACTTCGGATGGTGAGATGGAATCTATGTTCTCCGCGAGTGTGACGATGTGAAACATGTTTTCACTGCTCTTCCTCTCATTGTGCACATTATTGTCATTTTCTGGTTTGCCAATCCAAACAGACACAACAGGTACCTTCAAGCAGTAAGAATGACCATCCGGTATCCCATCAAAAACATATAAATGACCGAAGGAAGTTGGTAGCTACTCATTATTGGTCAAAATTGACACAGGGCCAACATTATACTTCTGTGAATCCTAAAAGACATGTAGCCACAGACATGGAAGGCCATGTCAAAACCTACTGCTACGCAACATTCAGTGTGCAACAGTTCACTAATTCCATGTGCAGGATCCATAATCCTGGACTACAGGTACAATCAATCCTCCTGGGTGTCACAGATGTTCCACATAGTGGAAACTAAAGGCCCGGCATTGGCAGATCTAACAGTATGCCATGAGCTTGCACAACCAGCAATCCATGGAATTAGTCCGGCATCACAAGGCAGGTCAACCAGATCCTATCACCTCAGTTCATGAACTAACATCGAAATATGCAGAGTGCTTCGGCAACTTTGGTAATTTCATAGGAGCTGCAACATTACAATTGCAGGAGAATGCAAGCCTGTTAACTGATCTGGTACATTTTGTACAATACAAATGCCAGCAGCTACGAGAAGAAACAGTGAACGATTCTACATTACAAAAACTGTTGAAAACCATCATTGAAGGAGGGCCTGATTTAATTTAGCATGTCCAGGAACACGTGAGACCATTTTGACCTTACCAGGACAAGCTAGGCATCTCTCATTTTTGAAGGCAGACAGGACATCATACTGGAATATTTGCGACCTGATATTCTTAACCAACTTCATCACTCACACATGGGCATAGATTGGATGACAAGACTTGCAAGAGAGACAGTCTATTGGTCGGGTATGAACAATGACATTGAAGTCGTCGTCAAGAAGTGCAAGGCATGTTACAAGCACATGCCAAGTCAGCACACAGCACCATTGATTCCACATGGAATTCCTACCCATCATTGGTTCAAGATCACATCCGACCTCTTTCATGTCCATGGCATTGTCTTTGTCATCATCGACTGCTTTACCAAGTGCCCCATTATTTGACAATTGCGCAATACATCAAACACAACTATCGTGCATGTTCAAAGTGCTAGTTTCAGTTTATTTGGTGTTTCTGAAGAGATCATTATGGATAATGGTCTGCAAGCTATTTCAGGACATGTGTGAGAAGTGAAATATCGATCACACTACTTCTTCTCATTAGCTTAGATCAAATGGCCAGGATTAACAAATACTTCTCCAGTGAAATCCCTAGTTCTCAAATGTAAACAGACCAAGCAAGATCCACCCATTATAATGTTACATCTGAGAGCAACACCTTTAAGTACAACTACCCCATCACTGCCAGAACTCCTGGTTGACAGATCAGTGCATACCAATTTACCTACTCTTAGCTATTCTATTCTCTCAGAAACTAGAGAGCAACATTTGAAACTACAAGTGAAGATGACCAACATGCATGATAAAAATGCGGGCACAGAATTGCCAAGTTTACGGTTGGAACAACAAGTTTGCATCCAGGATCCCACAGGAGGTACATGGCAACCAGTCAAGGCGACAAGCATTTGCTTGGAACCAAGGCCCCGTGAAGCCATTACACACAAAGGTGCAATGGTGAGGCATAACCGAGGACAAATCAGATTCATTCCAGCTTCTGAACCACCTCGCAGTCCGATTGCATCTTGGACAAGATCCCAGATGTGACCAGGAACAACATCCGGGAATGATAATCGCATAGATCATTGTGAGAAATTAAAGAATTCTCCAGACAAGAGGCAGGCTTTTCCTTTCGGTGAGTGGGGGCCGGGCCCACTCAGATGATGTGGGCATACATCGGGCGTGTGTCCCAACGTCACCCCGCGTCATTTAGATTTTCAGTTCGGCCTATTAAGGCCATTAAAAAACTAATTAACCTGATTGATGGACCTGCCCGTCCAACCTTAAGGTCGGTGGGCAGGCCGGGAACCCAGGCGGGCTTCTGAAAAAAACATGAAACCTCATCCACGGGCGAGATGAGGTTTCATGTAGGTTTCAAAAAATGCAATTAAAGTGTATGTAAAAGTTATGGACATGTCCCAACTCATGTGAAAGTCTACAGCAGAACAATACGGTTGGCTTTAGCTCTCAGCTTCTGGGTCTTGCATTGCTTGGTAAAGTTGAACTAGCTAAGAGGATTCATGCTGTTTACACCAAAATGCCCCTGATCTGGACCCCAGGATACTTGGGCCGAGCTCTGAAGGTAATGGAGAGCACGGTGAAAGCATCAAATTGAAAAAGGCTTTGTAAAGAAGCGGTGGATGCCATGGCAACCATTTTGGAGAAAGCAGCATCTGAGACTGGTGAATCCATGGCGACAGGTGAATCACAGGAAACAAAACAAGATGTTGCATTTGAGGACAATGAAGACGATGATAGTGAAAAATTAAAGCTTACAGACCTGAGGGGACATGGCAGGGAAATTTTTTAAACCTCTTTATTTAAAGTTTTAAATCGGAGACGATCTCCCTGGAGGCAGCACTTTGCCTCAGGGAGACCTGCGCACTCATTCGCACGCATACACGAAAGAGCGCACTCCCGGCTGAGGGAATCCCCCCCCCCCGGCCTGCACAGGGAGTGCACAGCGCTTCCTGGCGGATGTCACGCAAGGCGGGCCTTAATTGGCCTGCACACATAAAATAGCTCCGCCTGTCAATGATGGACTGCATTTCCCGCCGCAGGACATCAGGAACTTCATTGTAATACATCTGCGTATCATTATAAGCCTAGCTCACTGAGTGCACAGTAACGTTGCAGAGCACCTGTGAGGGTCGCCTGTTGGGCCTCAAATTGAGGTGCTACACATTCAGGCGAGGGCACAGGCAAGTCACTTTTTCCTGGCTGGCTGACAGTGCGGTGCCAGTGCAAGGGCAGCACTCCAGTTGGGGTGAGTTGGGAGGGTGGGGCAAGTGCAACACTCTGGATGCAGGGGAGTTGGAGGGGTTTGGGGGCAAGGGCTGCACTCTGGTTGATGATAGTGCACAAGCACGTGCGGGAGGAGGGGCGGCGCGGGTGGAGAGAAGCGGCCACACGTTAGGGAAACCTTGTATAAAGCATCCCTCCGCAGCTGAGACAGTTCAGGTGCAGCCACATTGACATGCTTGGAGTTGGGCCTCTAGCTTACTTGCTCATTCAAGCAACGCAGAGGATTGAAAATGCCAGCAAATGCTCCAGAGCTTTTCACCCTTGGGCACAGAATACAGAATAATGAGCATTTTAGTGCATTGCAGAACAATTGGATGGTTGCGCACGTTGTACAATCTCCTTGCGAAAGCTGGACATGCAGCAGCCATTGGTGGAGGTGCTCACAGCCCCGTGCAATGTCATCATCCCAGTTTGGATCAGTCTCCCCCATAGTTCAAGCTAACAGTGCAGCCTTGCATTGCAGGTTAGGAGAATGCCTGCGTCTGAGCTGAGAGCACAGCATGCAGTCCAGTGAGTGAAGCTGCCGCCAATCAGTCAGGTGGATTGGGGCAGAGGTGGGTGGGGTTTTGGGCAGCCATGCAGCGCACTAAACTCTGGCCATCCCAGCTGTTTCCAGCACCCTCCGGGATGCGTTAAAGAGCCTTCAGACTTAACAAAGAGAGGTTCTTAGAGCACCCAAGCAAACCAGTGCATCTCTCTTTCATCCTGCAGGAGGAGCACATCAGGAACATGGAGTCTGGTGACGTCCTGTATGCCTCATGGCTTACAGAGAGTGGAGAGGGAGGAGAAGAGAGCAATGGAGGTCCCTGGCTGGGCAAAGGGAGGAGCAGCACCTTCAGTATGAAGGGGCAGCTGGCACACAGCACTGAAGAGCCACAGTGAGAGGTTGCTGGTCGGCGCCTAGCTAGACCCAGGGTCCATAGACACCACTTATCATCCCTGCAAATGATCAAGAACCAGTGTCGCCAAAGACTGCGCATGTCCAAGGAACTGGTCTGTCACATCACATCTGCCACCTGCTGCACGAGGAAATGGAGGGCATCTACTGCCAGTGGCCATGAAAGTGACCGTGGTTCTCAATCTTTTCACCAGCTGCTTCTTTCAGGGCTCCACAAGCGACCTCTGTGGGATATTGCAGGCCTCCATGAACAAATGCATCCATGAGATCATGGATGCCATCTTCGTGAAGGCAGACAACCTTGTGCATTTTACCCAGGACTTGGAGAGCCAGGATGCAAGAGCGCTGGGATTTTGCCCAGATCTCAGGTTTCCCACAGTGCAGGATGCGATCAACTGCACTCACCTGGCACTCAAATCTCCTGCTACTCCCTTCACGGCACTGCAACAGGGAGATGTGCTAGATGAGGAGGACATGGAGGAGATGTACGTCTCCTCTGATGAAGTTGGTGGGGATGAGGGTGAGGAGGTCCTCAATGACGAGGATGCCGGTGATGAATCCATCACACTGGCCAGATGAGGCATGTGCCCTCAGGAGGCCCTCATAGCTGCTAGATTCATGGAGGATGATGATGACATGCAGTGAGGAGGCTCCATAGATCCTCACATTGCATCTGTGAACGTTTGGCTCTAGTCTGGCTGATGGCAGCGCACATACCCTTTGTGGTAATGCTCCTGTCATGGAGATGTAGTGGAGGCCCTAATAGTTGTTCGATTCCAGGAGGATGATGATGACATGCAGCGAGGACAATCCATAGATCTTCACATAGCCTCTGTGAATGTCTGACTCACCTGATCCTTTGTCAGCCTTCAGCACCTGAGCCCTTCAGGAGCACAGTGGCACAGATGCTGAAGAGATGAGGGGGTGGCAACCCCACCTCAAAGGTGCTGAGAGCACACAGAGAGAATGACGGAATTCTGTGATGCCTGCCCATGACATTCTGGCAGCAATGACAAGCACCATCGAGGTGCAGGCATCAGTAATGTGTCCAATGAGTGTGAAGCCGGAACATCACTTTGATCTGAAGGTTACACACTGCACAGGGAAGCGGCCCTGGTCTGAGACACCTGCCTTTATCCTGTGTAGGAGCCAAGGGTTCGAGGGACACGAACACTGCTCATCATACCAAGGAGCCACAGGCGAGGGAACATTCTTGGTAGTTAATCGGCAATAGTGAACATTATATACGTGTGATTAACACCTGTGCCCAGGCTGTGCAACTACGTCATCTTAACCTGGAGGTGTCAGCTGTGGCTCAGTTCATAGCACCCTCGCCTTTGAATCAGAAGGTTGTGGGTTCATGTCCCACTCCCGGAAACCAAGAACTGTGAATGTACTCGAAAGAGTTACATGCAATCTGTTGATAACTCGAAAGAGTTACGTCATCTTAACCTTCCTAACCCTGCCACTACATCTTGGTGCTCCACCAACATCCACAGCGGAGGTGGAGGCAGCCTGCTGACTGCTACACCCTGTCTGTAATGACTTTGGTGGACGTCCTCTGGAGGGCCAAGACCTGGAGGGCCCCGGCCTGTTTTCGGTGTCCTGCTGTGTGGTAGTAGCACCCTCCTCGACCTATGGAGCTGGATCTGCTGGGTCACAGGAAGAAGGGTTTCGGATGGGCTGGACACTTCCGGGTTCACCTGGATGGATGGCCCCTAGGTGTGCACCCACCGACCCTCCTCCCAATGGGTGCCTGAGGGCCCCGGCTGACTCCTTGGGGGGAAGGGGCCACATGGAGTGAGATCGAGCTGCTCAGCACCCTTCTCGCGCTGACACTGTTGGAGGCCAACTATAGCATCAGTGATGGAGTTCAGCCCGCGCAGCAGTGCAGGACCAAGGTCCCCATGGCTGCTGCCATCCTACCAGTGTTGACCATGGAGCTTTGGCATGCCGGTGCTATTACCTCAGACCAAAGGTGGATAGACTCCTCCATCATGCCTTGCAACCTGAGGAGTGCAGCAGACATCTCTTCCTGATGTTCCCATGCTCACCTTCACATGTCCAGCAACTGAGTTATGAGCGAGTCCAGAGGTTCATCATCTGACTCAGACTCAGCAGATTTCTGGCCTCCAGCAGTCTTCCATGTGCTGGAAACCTGCGAAGTCCTTGCTGCCGCCTTCTGTGGATCATACAGTGCGATGTGCTTGCCAGATTGTGTCCCTGAGGCTTCTTCCAAACTAGATCCCACCGAGGTATGTGTCTCTGCACTGGTGGAGGGTGTGGGTGAGCACCATGAAGGGTCTTCAATTGGAGCTTCATCATATTTCTCTCCCGAGGTGTCTTCGGCGCTTGAATCGAGGACATGGGTCATGGACCCTCACGGCTGTTTCCCAAATGTGCCTGCAAAAGCAAGGAGAGATAATCAGTGTTTGGCAGGGGACTGCGGAGCAGGGGAACTCACTCATGTCATGGCTGTCTGATGGATATTGCGCTGCTGGACCCTCACTTGGTAGAGCAGCGCTGACCTCACCTTCAGCACAGGAACAATCCAGATCTTCACCGACCAGCTGGATGACTGTATTTTCAAAGCCTGTTAGAACCTTGATGTCGGGCATTCCTCCACCAGTCTGCGAACTCTCCCCCTTGTGTGCCAGCTTGTCCTGCATGAATACAGATAGAAAGAGTGTAAGCAGGACGCCTGCCATGCCAGATGATGAGGATGCCTGGCATGTGTGTGTGTGATGAGTGGTCCCATGGATGAGGTGAGGATATAGAAGGTGTGTGTGAGAGAGTGAGTGGTGATGTCCCTTGAACTGACAGCAAGTGAGGTCCCTGTGGATGGGTGATGGGATTGTGAGTGTGAGAGTTGAGCGTGATTAGAAGAGTGACTTACCCTGGCAGAACGGAGGAGATCATTCATCCGCTTGTGGCACTGGGTGGCTTTTTTCTTTTGCAGGGTGTTGGCACTGACCACCAGGCCTCCCAAGCCAGATTGGGGGTGTTGCTGCCCCTCCTGCAGCCAGGCTGGGGGTAGAGGGCTTCATGGCGGGCCTCCACGGCACCCAAAAGGCAGTCCAGGGACAGGTCACTCAATTGGGGCGCTGCAGTCTCCTTGCCTTTCAGGGCCATGTCTTCTTTGCAGCAGTCCTGGACTGGAAGCACTGAGAGGTGGCTGGCGTGAGGAAACGGTGAGGTGATGGCATGACCGGTGAATGAGAGCCCGCCTGCCATTGAAATGGCGTGTTTCCCAGGAATGCATGATTAATGAGGCGGGATTGGGACAATACGGCGTGAAAAGCCACCTTTGCAGCCGGCAGGTAAAACGTGCTCTTTTCCTCCTGCTACTGCACATAGTGCAAATCTGGGACAATTCCATCCATAGATTCACCAGCCCTATACACTAATGTAATGCTAACTAAAGATGAACATGTATTGTAGATAGTTATACTTCTTTGGAATGGAGGAAAGTATCTTTAAAAGGAGGATTTTATCATATACCTTTAAGGGATAGCAGCATGTCATCACTAGAAGGGAAGTGTGTCATGTGATTCAATCTCAGTTTCAATTTGGCCTGTGAGCAGGAAAAGCACATGCAGCCCTGCTACTGATATCTTCAAGTTTTTTTTTTTAATCCATGTTTATATGTTCTTATGTGCCTCTTCTAAATAAATGAATCCACAACATGTTTACCCAATCCCTTATGAGTGATTGGTGCTTTCATATCATTATTAAAAAAATGACAGATACACCGACAGTGCTGTTAGGTAGGGAATTCCTAGATTTTGACTCAGGGACAGTGAAGGAACAGTGATATAGTTCCAAGTCAGGATGATGTGTGGCTTGGAAGTGAACTTGCAGGTGGTGGTGCTCCCATGCATCTGCTGCCCTTGTCTTTCTAGATGGTAGAGATCACATGATCGGAAGGTGCTGTTGAAGGAGGCTTGGTGAGTTGCTAAGATGCATCTTTTAGATGGTGCACACTGCTGTAATCATTGGTGGAGGGAGTGAAGGTTGAAGGTGGTGGATGGGGTGCCATGTCCTGGATGGTGTGAAGCTTCTTGAGTGCTGTTGGAGCTGCACTCATCCAGGAAAGGGAACAGCTTTCTATCACACTCCTGACTTGTACCTTGCAGATGGTGGATGGAGAGAGGGGCACGTGGGCACGAGTCTACGCCTGTGTGAGACATAGATTGAGCGGGTTGCTGGGAATTTGGCTCAGGTGGTAAGTTCTGGTAAGCTTTTCCTGTGTTTAAATTTAGATTCAGAGTTAGGCTCTTACTTTCAAACATTGTTAGTTTAATAAACATGGAGCTGGCTTGTCTGGAAGATATAATAATTTTCATAATGTTATTGGAATTTATTGTAGTGTAATAGTGGGGTCTGTGTCTATGGCTCTGTGCGTGGTGGGGGGCGGGGTGCTGGGTGGGTTTTAATTGAATTACAGGCAGCTGGTCTGAAGGCTTTGATGTAAGAAAAACTAGGTTTGAAGTGTTGAATAGGTAAACATGGGTGAAGTTTTAGAATGAGAGGTGTAAAGGGAATATTTGTATTTTTAAATAAACTAGAGTAGCTTGAATTCAAAAGAGGGTGTGAAATGTTACTCCTAGCCAGAAGAAGTTAAGAAACAGTCTGCTTATTTTTCCCAAAGATTACTGGTAAAATTAGTACTATGATAGGTTTTTATTATCAGAGAGGTAAAGTCCAAAGACATAGTGGCCAGGATTTCCCGGTAGGTGAGCTGGGGGGCGGGGTCCGCTCGCTGATGTGTAAAATGACACAGGATGATGTCGGGCTGAACTCCCGATGTCACCCCTCCCCATTTCAATTTTCAGGTAGGCGGGGGCTCAGCAGAATCAGCTGTGCGCCCACCGACCTGTCAATGGCCAATTGAGGCCATTGACAGAGTCATTAATTAACGGACATGCCCGTCCAACCTTAAGGTCGGCGGGCAGGCCGGGAGCCCTGGCGGGAATTAGAAAAAGCATAAAACCTCATCCACGGGCGGGATGAGGTTTCATGTAGGTTTTTAAAAATGTAATAAAAGTGTATGTAAAAATTATGGCCATGTTCTAACTCATGTGAAAGTGTCACATGAGAGGACATGTCAGGGAAATTTTTTTTTCTATTTTTCAGATTTTTTTTATTGTAGATCCGATCTCCCTGAGGCAGCACGTAGCCTCAGGGGGGTAAGTGCGCTCTTTCGTGTGCATGCGCAAAAGAGCTCACTCTCGGCTCAGGGAATCCCCCCCGCCCGCCCGCACAGGGAGCGCATAGCGCTTCCTGACGGACGTCACGCTAGATGGGCCTTAATTGGGGGCGCCGATTGGAGGCACACCTCTGCGCGCCCGCTCTTAAACTTTCCCCACCCCCCACCCCGATGGGGGGAAAATTCTACCCAGTGAAACAATGGGAATTTGCATTCAAAGGGGAAAATATGTATAAAGGAGAGGAGGCTGTGTGTAAGGGCAAGCACTTTAGGATCTAACACGAGTATGAAAAGCCACCAGCATCAAACCTTAAGCTGCTGTCTACAAGGAATGGAAGTTGAGAAAAACTCACTTTGAATTCGACTGTTCAGGGTATTGTGTGTTACTTTGCCTGGGTCTTTTAAAATCTATGGCCTGAATCCTCCGTTCGGCGTGTGGGGGCGGGCCCTGCATGCCGATGCGTAAAATGACGTGCGGTGACATTGGGCGTGCGTCCCAACGTCACCGCGCGTCACTCCAGTCTTCAGTTCGGTAGACGCGCTCCGGAGTCAGCTGCGCGCCCGTCGAACTGTCAAAGGCCTACTGAGGCCATTAATCAACTAATTGAAGTACTTGTCAAAGCTGCCCGTCCAACCTTAAGGTTGGCGGGGGGCAGGCGAAGAGCCCAGGCAGCCTTCGCATTTTTCATGGAACCTCATCCACGGGCGGGTTGAGGTTTCATGAAGGGTTTATTAATTTAATAAAACGTTTAATGTAAATTCATAAACATGTCACATGAGGGGATGTATCTGAATAATTTTATTTTTTAATTTTTTACATTGTTATGACTTTTCTTAATCTTCTTGAGTCAGCTCCGTACCTCAGGGAGATTTCTGTGCTCTTTTACGCACGTGCACCGACTCTCCCTCCTACCCCCACCTGCACAGGTAGCGCTGAGCTCTTCCGGGTGTGCGTCATGCTGGGTGGGCCTTAATTGGCCCGCCCACATAAAATGGCGGCACACAGCTGATTGCGGGCGGCGATCGGCTGCGCGCCCACCCATTCCTGCTTCTGCCCAGCCCGTCCGACAGGGAGAAAATTCTCCCCTATGTGTTTCACCGTTGCCTTAATGGAGGTGTAACTGGAAGTTAGATTATCTAGGGGATCTCGGAGTTATAGTGGTAATTTTTAGACCTATGTATGTGCTTAAAATTATTTCTTTTATTAATAAATGTTTAATTTAGTTTTGTAAAATAAGACTCAGTGGACTTATTACTACTGAATTCAAGGCACACATCTCGAGATAAATATACAATTGCAAAACAGTCGTGGCAGTTGTTTCAAGTTTCCCTCTGGGATTTGAGCAGCTCAGCATTTACCATCGGCTGTGCCATTACAGGCTGAAGTTGCAGTTATCTGTCAATCAGCTGATAGTAGTTGCTCCAATAGGTGATAACTACCATAGCAGAAAGCTGAGCTAGCTAATGAGTCATCAGAAGCTCTACATATATGCAGTCTTTGGGGAGTCAGGAGGTGAGTTACTGTCTGCAGAATTCCTATCCTCTGACCTGCTCTTGGAGCCACAGTATTTATATGGTTGGTCCAGTTTCTGGTCAATGGTAACCCCCAGGGTGTTGATAGTGGGGGATTCGGTGATGATAATGCCATTGAATGTCAAGGGGAGATGGTTGGATTCTTTCTTGTTAGAGATGGTCATTGCCTGGCACTTGTGTGGTGCAAATGTTACTTGCCATTTATCAATCCAAGCCTGAATGTTGTCCAGGTCTTGCATGTAAAAGTGCATGTTGCCACAGCAACCCAGGTTCTGAGTAAATTGTAACACAGCACCACCACATGTTTTTTTCTTTTTCCAATTCCATTCTTGCCACTTTCAGTTTTATTCTTAAATGAGAATACTTGAAGTAACACACGTTACTTGAGCCTCTTGCATGAATATAGAAACCGTCTTTAAATATAAGTATTGCATTTTATTTTAATGTGCATTTACCATTTGATGGACATACAGGATATCTGTGAAATGAAAACAAAATAACAGATGGAACTCAGTAGTCAACATATTGTCTTTATTTGTGGGTCCATATAAATTACATTGTAGCTTATTGAACAGACTGTACAAAACGAGCATGTACTGCACATGGACAAGTAGAATTGCTGCTTAGCCTTATATGTTACTTTGAGACTTTTGTCGGTGGTTGATTTCTTTCAGTCAAATTCTTAAAAATGTACTGAAACAAGGTAACACATAACTTACATGTGTCTTACAATAAGCTGGCACAAAATATGAGTGACATATATTTGCACCTATTAGATATTAACTTAGACTACATTGATTAATAGGGGGTTGTTGCTCCTAAATCAGGTTAGAGTACCACGCCTGTGCATCAAATGCCCTTTATTGAGGACCCACTGGATGGAAAGGAAGTTATCTATGTTTTATTAATGTCCGTTGTCCTTTGTTGTGTCAGGGAACAATGTGATGGTTCCATAGCTGAAACTGTACAGTCAGTGGTTTCAGTGTTACACATTCCACATTGACAGCTTATTGCGACGGGATAAGTGTAGTAAGGGTTAACATTGGGGGGACAGTTTGGAATGGTTATACTTTCATAGATTATTTCCTTGTAGCTGCAAATATCTTGATAGATGGAGGCCAAGGAGTGCTTGCAGACTGGATCCTGAAACGCAAAATTTGAAAAAAAATAATTAAGGAAAGTGCCGCAATTATGAATTAAGCAGCACAACAAGAAATTGATATCAGAACATTTGCTCTTTCATTGTGCAATGTGATTATAATTAATTGCATTATCCACATCAACAACATTTTATAGCCTGTGCCAACATATTATATCACAGTCATCCCAAAAAGCACATGCAGTTTTCCAGTAATGCCCTTGCTCGATGTCCGAAATTGTTATGAAAGTTAAAACAAAGGCATAAAATGTTTGGAACATAAAATAGATCTGCCAGCATTCTTAAACAGAGAAGACATGTGCATTTTTTTTTTAGGTTAGCATGTTAAACCTGTCGTTTATATATTTTTTTGAAATGGGACAGAGCTGCTGTGTTTTATTTTCAGAATTCCAGCATTTGCAGTTGCTACTTATTTCATTTACAAAAGTTTAAGTGTCTGTTCTAGCCTCTGTAACAGATTTTGACCGCTTCTCTCAACATCACAGAATATTGCATATCAAATGTACATAAACAATAATTACTTATCAATAATTACATGAGATTCCTCACCTTGGTGAAGCAGTACCCAGCACACCAAGTTACATTGATCATGCCACAGTACCCACACTCTTCCTTTTCCACTGCAATCGTAATATTAGACAGCTGACATCTGTTCAGTGACTGGACAGACATCCAGCACAGTAAAAAAAATATGTGGATTGTAGAGATCTTGGTCACCATAATTTGGAACATGAGGCTAATCTTGAAGAAAAAATAAATGAACGTTGTCCAGTTAATACATATAATAAACAATGTGCATTTCTATCAGCTTCCTTTATGTATGAATTGAACATTTTCAAGTCAAATATAGCACAAGGCTTCCTTATGTAATCTGATTAAAATGGACATTAAATAAAATACATTCATATCTAACCAGCATATTGACCCTTCAAAGTTCCCACAAATTACAGAAATCCAATACATGTTTAGTCAACATCATGATGTACATGAAACTTTAATCAATGTAACTCTATTTTATTGATTTCTGTGACATTCAGTCAAGTCCGTATGTTAGTGCAAAATTATACTAAACATGCCATTTTCCACAACATTCTTCAATTCTTTCAATATCAAAGGTTATACATTTATAGGCATATAATCCATGTCAGATCACAAAACTACATTTTAAAGATGATGAAGTTAAATGTTCAGCATATTATTATTCAGCACTTTATAAAAAAAATGTCAAAAATACCTTTATATATGCGCACATAACAGGTTTTCTTCAAGCTACAGTGCATCAGTAATGTTAAAGACATCACAAACTGAATTCCCCTTTATACTGAATCAGCGCTATCAACTCCAGATCAAAGGATTTATGGTTTTACCTGAACCAATCACTCCAGTCATTTGCTTTATGCATTTCCTCACCTGAAGTAATTGGAGCTCTTAGGATTTTGCAGTGATTCAATTTAGTCTCAGCCATAACACAAGAGATTTATATGTAGAAAGATTCTTGATTACAAACTAATATAATGAAGGAAACAGAGGGAAGAAATAAGTTTGTGTGAGGATTATAAAAAGTACAACCATTTGGCTGTAGTGTGATTAATTAGTGTTTACAGATTATGTTTCTTGTGTTGTTCCATGAAGGATCTCTCTATTAGAAGGTCTCTGAAGGTCAACTAAGATCAGTTCAGTTTTGCAAACAGAGCAATTCCTTCATTTAACTTAGATCTGGATGGGATGGTTAATACCTGGATGACAAATTGACTATTGCTCAGAGGTAGATGGAAATAATGAGGACGAAATTCAGCTTCTGCATGGCCATGAAACAGGCGGTGGCGAATTGGCCTGCTATTGTACAGGGAAGTAAATTTGGATGGGCTGTATAACTAGCAGCCAATGTGATATCGCTCATTTTACATCGTCTTTAAAAGCTAAAATTCCCACAAACGCGTTTCAGCTAAAAAGAAGTGGAAATATGATACATTCAAATAGGGGATTGGAATTTTTTGAACGAGAAATTGAAATGTTCTTGTACTAATTCGAGAAGCATTAGAACTAAACTATTGGTATTAGAGGTATACACAGTTAAATGATAATATTTATGTTACAACCTCCACTGATGGCTCAATGAGCTTATCTAGTGAGCAGATAAGTCAAATAGACGAGCAAAGCCCCAAGTGTCTGTGCTGATTTATCATTTTACCATGCTGGCTCTTGCCACTGAAGTTGTAGAGGCACTATTATTGACCTCATCTTTTCTCCCTTAAATACCAGGGGTACGGCAATGGCTTCCCACCCCTGCAACATTATTTCTAGAGTTCGCCAAGGATCTAACCTTGGCTCCTCTTCCTTATCTACATACTTCCCTATGGTCACAGCATCCGCAGGCATGTGATCCACTTTCACATAAATGCTGATGACACCCAACACTATCTCTCCCCTAGACAACTCCACCCTTTCACTACCTCAGAGTTGTTGGGACTGCTTGCCTGACATCGACTCTTGAATGAGCTGCAATGTCCTCCGGTTAACACTTGGAAGGCCCACATCACAAACTCTGGACCCTTACCGCCGATTCCATCCCCTCCCTGGCTGTTGACTCACACTGAAACAAACTTCTTGCATCCTTGTTGTCCTATTTGACCTTGAATTGCACTATGACCCTACATCCTCTCCATTTACTGCTATCTCCATAATGCCTCAATCCATCTCTACCTCAGCTAATCTCCTTGAAAACCCCTCAGCTCTCTCTCTCTCTCTCTGGTAGTTCCTCAAAGTGAGGAGGACATTTGCCACAGAGTACAGCCAGTGGCAAGAATCTGAGTGTTGTGACTTGTAACGTGGGGAGGCCGTGGCGATGCAGCGACCACACGGTTCGGGCTGACCAGGAGACTCTCCCGCTCTTGTTGTCTACCATAGGCATATTGGAAGGATTTGAGGGTTGTTAATCAACCTGTTTGACCACGTTATGAAAAAAGCCCTCATCTGTGTATTTTTTGGCTCCAGATTCGATTGTTCCAATTCTCTCTTGGTAATCTCACATCCACCACCCTCCATACAATTCAGCTCATCCAAAACTCTGTTGGCTGTATCCAATCTTTGCACCATGTGCTGCTTACCTATCACCCTTGTACTTCCTGATTTAGATTGGTTGCTGGTTCTTTAACATCTCAGATTTAACATGATTGTTGCTGTGTTATTATTCCTTCATGACTTCAGCCATTTTATCTCTGTAAGATTCTCCAGCCTTCCACTATGGCTGTGTTCATCCAATTTTGGCCTTTTGTGTGGTCCCAAAGCCTTCACTCCATTATAGGGCGCTTTTATGTTTTTGGTTATCAGGTTCGCTTTGTCCAGTAAATGTTAGCTGCGCCCTTGATATTAACACATTAGTTGGTGCTTGAAACAGTTTAGGCAGAGAGACCAATAAGCTGAACAAACAATGGCAGTTTATTGGAACTAAGAACAGAGCACTGACACATCTATGCTCCTTCAATCACCTCCAGCTCTAGACTTACAGTTACCCAAGAAACCCCTTCTGTGTAGCGATTGGTCAATACAGTCACATGGTCAACTAACTACATTCTCTTAAAGGTACATAGTGCTCCACTTTACCACATCCCTCCCCCTTTACTTGAAAGTACATTTGACAAGCATCACAACACAATTAATTACGAGTCAATTCCCTCAGGAGGCTTCTTCAGATGTGTAGAGCGTCGTAGCTCAACTGCCTCAGCTGGTTTTCCGAAACCCCCTTCTCAGGGGTCAATTGTCCACCAGGCTCTTCTATGTAAGTGGGAAAGTTTGTGTCTTCGACCCTCTCGGGTCCAACAGGCCCCACCGGTACTTACAAATCGTGTGACATTTCTTCCATGTGCGGTGCAGACTCAAACGCAAATGATGACGGCATTCCTTCTTGTGGGACTGTCTCTCCTCCCCAGAGATGATCCACGTGTCATCTAATTATTCGGCCGTTTACCGATATGTTATAGGAGAGAGGTCCTGTCACAGCACTCACTTCGCCTAACAACCAATTGGGCCCATCCCCAAAGTTCTTCATGAGAACTGTGTCTCCCACCGTGAAATTTCTTTCATGATTATGGCCATCATTTCTAGCATTCTGGGCCTCTTGGCTTCTCTCTGCCCTCCCCACTAAGTTCGGCCTGATAAGAGTTAGACGGATGTGGGGACATCTCTTCATTGGTAATTCAGCGGCGGTAATACCGGTGGTCGTGTGTGGCGTCGTCTGGTATGCGAACAGGAACCGTGACAATCTGGTGCTGATGGAATCCCCATCCAGCTTTTTCATCCCAGACTTAAACGTTTGGACCGCCCGCTCAACCAAACCTTTAGAGGCGGGGTGGTAAGGCAAGGTTTTGATTTGAGTTATCCCATTGTGGGTTGAAAACCTGTGGAATTCCCTGCTGGCAAATGCCTGACACGAGCATCTCTGGTAAACCGTGCACTGCAAAACTCTGTCACAAATGGTCTATGGTGCTAGCAGACGTGGGGGACAGGACTTTGTAGACATCCATGCACTTGGAGTGGGCGTCTATTAGTAAAAGGAACATCGTACCCAAGAAGGGCCCTACGTAGTCAAAGTGGAGGCGTACCCATGGCCATCCCGACCATTCCCAGGGGTTCAATGAAGCTAAGGGAGGTTGGCTTTTGTACCTCCTGGCACTGAAGGCAACCTTTGACTAGGGTTTCAATGTCCACGTCCATCCCTGGCCACCGCAAGTAGCTGTGCGCAAGTATCTTCATCCTACTAATGGGGAGGTGATGGTGTAGTGGTATTGTCGCTAGACCAGAGACCCAGGGTAATGCTCTGGGGACCTGGATTCAAATCTCATTTTGGCAGATGGTGGAACTTGAACCCAATAAAAATCTTGGATTAAAAGTCTGATGGTGACTGTAAAACCATTGCTGATTGTTGTAAAAACCCATTTGGTTCACTAATGTCCTTCCTTTTCAGGAAGGAAACTGCAGTCCTTACCTGGTCTGGCCTACATGTGTGACTCCAGACCCACAGCAACGATTCAATGCCCTCTGAACAAGATGGGTGATAAATGCTGGCCTAGCCAGTGATACCCACATCCCACGCATTAATTTTTAAAAAAATGCCAGTTGTGCGCTATCTAATTCAGCCAGTAATGGCCTTCGTCTCTCGGAGGCACGATAACCCTTGCTCCCCAGAGCAATATGCCATCTGCCAGGTGAACTCATATCTGTGATTGAAATAGGGCTTCATGTCATCATACTTTGGTATGCCTGGCCATCCATTCAAGACCTTCTCCCAGACGTGAGATAAAAGTGGATCTTGGCTTGTCCACTCACGGATTTGTTTGGCCTGGACAGGGGCGAATCCAAAAGATTTAATACTAAGACAAATACCTGGGGAACGGGGACCTTCACATTGATATCTGGCAGGGACAGGCAGCTCAGCGCGTCAGCATGTGTGAAATAGATTTCCGATCGGTGAATAATAGCGTATTCATAAGCAGCCAATATCAGTGCCCATCTCTGGATGTGAGCAGATGTGATTGGGGGTATCGCCTGATCCTCTCCAAATAATCTCAGCAGAGACTTGTGGTTGGTTATAATGTGAAAATGGTGACCATGGAGGTATTATGGAATTTCTGAACACCAAACACGACTGACAAGCCCTCCTTCTCAATTTGAGAACATCATCGCTCTGCAGAACTGAGCGTGCGAGATGTATAACCAATGGGTCGTTCGGAGCCACCCGCCATCTGATGTGAAATTACAGCCCCTACTCCATAAGGGGATGCATCGCAAGTTAAAATCAATTCTTTCTTTGGGTCAAAGTGAGCCAGTAGGGCCGATGATCTTAACAATTGCTGCTTTACCTTCAGAAAAGCATCCTGGTGTGGAGTTTGCTAAACCCATTTATGGTTTTTCTTAAGCAATGCGTATAACTGAGACAGTACAGTTGATAGATTTGGGAGAAATTGTCCACAGTAATTTATCATGCCTAAGAAGGCCCTTAGTTCTGCCATGTTTTTCAGTGCAGGTGCCTCCCGAATGGCTTTGAGCTTTTCTTCCAAGGGCAGCAGGTCCTGCACGTCGATTTTATGGCCCAAGTAAACTACCTCTTTGGCTTGGAAAAGACCTTTTTCTTGCTTCAAGTGAACCCCCGCTTGTGAGAAGTGTTTCAGCACCTCCTCCAAATTAGCGAAGTGTTCTTCGTCAGTTCGTCCGATGACTAAGACATCATCCAGATAAACAACGGCGTGGGGCAGTCCCTGAAGCAGGTTTTCCATGGTACACTGGCAAATAGCACACACTGATGAAACCCCAAAGGGCAGTTGAGTATATTGATACAATCCTCGATGTGTATTGACGGTCGTGAATTCCCTAGAGCCTTCTTCTAACTCGACCTGCTGGTAGGCGCGGCTCATGTCCAGTTTTGAATATGTGATGCCCTCTGCCAATTTCGAAAATAATTCATCGATCTTCAGTATCAGGTTTGGCCACTCTGTTTACGGTTAACTTATAGTCCCACATATGCGAACACTTTGGTCTGGCTTCAGTACGGGTGCTATGGGTGCAGCCCACTTGGAAAATTGCACCAGTTGTAAGATACCCCAACTTTTCCAGCCTGTTTCTCTCGGTCTCGACCTTGTTCCGTAGGGCATAAGGGATTGGTCTGGCTCTGATAAATCTGGGGTTTGCGTTAGTGTCTACATAGATTTTGGCTTGTAGCCCATGAATCCTTTCTAGCTCATCAGTGAAAATGGAAGCATGCTTTTGTAACAATTCCTGTAAGCTTCTCATTCTGATTTGAAAAATCTCGGTTCATTGCAATTTAATCTTTTTGAGCCAACTGCGACCAATTAAACTGGGGGCCCGCCCTAGCTACAGCCAGAGAGAGCAGTAAGGAGTAAATTTGCAGACGTTCTCCTATGACAGGCATGGATGCCCCAGTATCGACCTCCATCTTGATGGGTTGTCCATTGACTCTAGTGACTACCTGGATTGGCTCAGTTCTACCCACTTTCAGGTTGTATAGTGAATAGATGTCAGATTCTGTTTCCTCTGGTTATTTAACGAGACAAATTTCACGATATTTACCTTTGTTTCTAAAATGCTGTCTCAGCCGATCTTGACAGTGCCACATTAAGTGAAGTGACCATTGTGGTGACAGAAAAAGCATTCGATGTTTCTGAACTGTCAATCGCCTAAGGCTGCCTGGATGCATTTCTCTCATTAAGGTCATGGGTTTTCACTGTAGCCCTGTTGTTCTTCAATGGTCTGTACATAGTGGACGTTCCCCGCCTTTCTGTGGAGTCCGACGTTTTTGCACCTTTTGTTACCGGCCCTTCCCTCCCTACAAGATGGACGGCGCCATTTGGTGTATCTTTTATTGTCTCCGAGTCTCTAGCAGCACTCTCCATGGCTGTTGCCAATTCTAACGCCTTACTGAAGTCTTGATTAGTTTCAGATGGCAATCGTTTTTGAATAGCATCGTCCCTGATTCCGCACGTCAATCAATCTCTCAGCATGTCACTAATTGAAGTTCCAAACTCACGATATTCCATCAATTCCTTTAAAGCAGCTACATGGCCAGCGATGGTCTCTCCCGGAAGCCTATTCCTCTAATTGAATTTAAAACGCTGCACAGTGACTGAGGGCTTTGGCTTCAGGTACTTTTTTTACAATGTTTACTAACTCATCGAAAGCCTTCGTATCGGGGGTGTTTGATTACGTGAGGCTGCGGATCAGTCCATACGTGTTGCTCCCGCATGTGGACAAAAGAATCGCCCTCTTTTTGTCCTCACCCACGATGTCATTAGCGGTAAAGAAGGACGCTAGGATTTCGACGCAATGAGACCAATCACCGGAAGCAGGGTCGAATGGTTCAAGATGCCTAAACTGCAGCATTCTCGATGGCTAAGGAGACTGCGCTTTCGAACAGCTTTCAGGGTAGTGGCGAAGTAATGTAGCTGGCTTACCGAGGTTTTCTTGATTGCCGTCAATTGATCCTGTTTATCCTCGTCGCCAGTTTTATGTTTTTGTTTATCAGGTTTGCTTTGTCTGGTAAACGCTGGCTGCGCCCTTGATATTAACACATTAGTTGTTGCTTGAAACAATTTAGGCAGAGGGGCCGATTAACTGAACAAACACTGGCAGTTTATTGGAACTAAAAACAGAGCACTGACACCATGTGTGCATCTTCAATCACCTCCAGCTCTAGACTTCCAGTTACCCAAGAAGCACAGGTGATTGGTCAATACAGTTACCTGATCAACTAACTACATTCTCTTAAAGGCGCATAGCACTCCACAGTGGCCATGCCTTCAGCTTGGGGCTCACTATCCCCTTAAATCTCTTCTTAAAAACCCATCCATTTGACCAAGTTTTTGAAGAGCTGCCTGATACTTTGTTCTTTGGGTTGGCTTCAATTTTTCTCCTATTACACTTCTGTATAGCTCGTCGGGATATTCTCTTACGGAAAAAAAACTCGATTCAAATGCAAGTTGTTGTTTAGTTAGCTTCAGTGTCAATTTTAGATTAGGGAGGGAAAGAAAGTGACCTTGTTGCAGCTCCTGCTTGCTAACCAGAAGACTGCATGAATGCTTGTGGGGAGAACACTGGGGACCCTGATACTTGGTTGCTATCCACCAAGCTGGAAGTCCCACTACAAGTCCATTTGTATGCACACTGGAAATAGTGATTGGTTGTCCATCACAGGGCAATTGTCATTGCTGAGATCATACCCAGGCAGCATGCTCATGCCTTTAGAAATGGAGTAGGGAGAGGATAAAATATCAGATCTATAGAAAGTTGAATGAAAAGAGACAAGGTGGTTAGACTAAATCCATTCAGGAGGCTGGATTAGCATTATTGATAATAAGGAATAGAGGTACATACAAAAAGATGGACAGGAAAAGATTGGTTAGTTCTTCAAAGCTATCTCAAAAAATGAGGATGCATCCAAGCATCATGGCCCCTAGTGTTCTTTTCCATGAACATTCATATAATGCCCTGGGAGAGGCAAAATAGAATTGCTTATAAAGTAACCCTAGACCAATTAAGGGGGAAAAAAACAGGAAAATTTCTTTCCAAGCTCAAAAGATGATCCAGGAGGTCGCAGTGGCTATGAGGTACATTATCCAAAATCTGACCTAACTTTTGTAATGCGGGGATATTAGCCACAATATAGAACTCACACACACAGCGCTTTTTGGAAATGTTGCCATGAATCCGCATTCATCACAAAACCAGGCAACTGGTTTAGAGTGTCAGTCATGGCCCAGTTGGTAGCGCACTCATGCATTGATCACAAGGTTTTTGGTTCAAGCCTCAATCCGAGGCTTAAGTACAAAAATCAAAGCTGAAACTCCAGTGCAGCACTGAGGGAGTGCTGCACTGTTGGAATTGACATTTTTTGGGCAGGATGTTCAACTGAGGCCCAATCTGCCTCCTCTGTTGAATATAAAAGATCCCATGGCACTATTTCAAAGAAAGAGCAGGGAGTTATCACCTGTTGAGTCATTATCACATTGCTGTTTATAGGAGATTGTTGTGCACACATCAGCTACCACATTTCCAACAGTAACTCCTCCCTCAGGTACCTTCCCTAAGACGGTATTGGCAACCATGGACTTCCATTGGATTGGCCCATTATGTTTGGTAGAGTACTGCAGTGGTTTGCCACTGCCTTCTGCCATTTGGCTGACCAGGAAACTCTCTCACTCTGATCAGATATATTGGAAGGATGTATAGGCTGATAATCAACCTGGTTGGCCACAGTTTGAACACATGGCCAACAAGTCCTGAAGTGGGACTTGAACCAGGAATTTCTGATCCAGAGGTAGGGACACTACCACTGCACCACAAGTGTGACTACATCTCAGAAAGTACTTCATTGGCTGAAAAGCATTTTGAGACATCCGGTCTCTTATCCTTTGCAAGCGCTAAAATCCTTCTGCATGAAGAAAAACCCCCTGACATTGAAGCCAGTTCTATACTTCATAACATATGATCCACACGACCATTAAAAGGGACCTAGATGAAGCAATATGCTAGAAATTTGTTTTGAAAATACAAACTCTAATTGGCAATCACTATTAGACAATTAAGAGAGGCTATAGGGAATCATGGAGCAATGCGGATTAGAGACTTCAGTATCCCAAAGGTAGTCTGGACAAAGCAAAGAGAAGCAAAAAGATCTAAGCATACAAAAGAAGTACATAGTTATTTAGTGAGTGATGTTTAACACACAGGAAACAAGCATTTAGGGTGAAAGCCACATCCATTGTAATATTTAACAATTCATAAAATGTTGATAACTTGGTCTTGGATGAAGACGTGGAAATCAGAAATTCTTTAATAGTTTTAAGTTTGTGGGCACTTGTAGCTGAAGCCAGTAAGAGATCAGTGATTTGTTTGTAAATGCCAAATGCCATTTATCCGTTTTTAAGATTATTTGGCATCTGTAACTAGCAGATAGTTTGCTCATGGTGAGTTTATGTTGTATTATGATACATTACATGCAAGGCAGTATCAAAACTATTGATTTATGGTAATGGAACAACTGAAATCGCATTTTTATTACCGTTTTGTAAGAGCATTGGTGATGTTTTCAGGCTCAAATTTCATGGCTATGTGCATAATTGTATGGAAACTATAATCAGGACCTGCCTATTATTAAATGTTTCTTTAATGTTGTAATTCATTTTATCTCCTGCCTTTATTAAAATCAGAGGACATGGAGGAAGATGATAGGGAAAAGGTCCTAGATCAGTAGGAAGTAGGCTGCAGAAAATTGGGGTTTCATTATCGGGGGATTAAATACGGAATATGTCGGAAATACTCAACAGGCCTGGAAGCATCTGTGGAGAGAGAAACAGAGTTAACTTATCAGGTTTGTTTTAGGCTGCCAGACAGTTGGGATGATGGGCCAGCTTTGAAGCAGAGGTATGGAGTGTGGAAGTGTTTCAGGGATGTAAAAAGTCTGGGAAATCTGCAGGGAGTGGCTGTAGTATGTAGGAGCAATTTGGAAGGTGGTCCTGACTGCAGGGAGCATGGGAAATATGTTGCCATGGTCTGACTGGAGTGGAAGGGAAGTGCTGGAGTATGAAGAATGAATATACGGATGTGGGAGTCAAGAGGTGTTGGAGGATTCCAGGGTTGCCAATGGAATGAAGATACAAGGATGGATTGAGTGTGATTAAGATGGCAGTGCAAGGGACGTGCTTGAGATCAATCCTAGCGTTGGTGTGAACAGCTTTATCTAGTATTTAAAATACATAATATATCGATTTTAAATGATACAGATTTCCAAGGGGAAACCTTTTAGGAACCCTCCTATTTACTTTCCCCGCACTGAGAAAAAAAAAACACTAGATTCCTAACTTTTACCGTAAAGTTTTTTTTTTAAAGTATTAGCACTTTAAACATTGCCAGCAGGATTTTAAAAGTCTTGACAGGACTTTAGACAAAATAAGAGCACCGGTCAGAGGCTTGGCTTTTCTGAGTGTAGGGTGGGGTTTCAGGGCTTGAAGTCAAGAATCAGAACCACAGGTAAGTTATGGCACAGGAAGAGGCCAATCAGCCCATCGTGCCTGCGTCAGCTGGAAAATAAAAAATAAAAAAAAACCGGGCCCCTCCCTTTCTAATCCCATCTGCCAGCACCTGGTCCATAGCCTTGCAGGTTACAGCGCTTCAGGTGCTGACCCAGGTACCTTTTAAGTCAGTTGAGCGTTCCTGTCTCCACCAGAGCTCTGAACAGGACCCTTCCTTTCTCTTTCGGCTGTTCCCATTTTACATGGGTTGCCAAAACGTTGGTTGATCACTCCTTCATTTCTACCATCATTTTGTTTTTGGATTTGTCAGATGGTTTTACAGCTGGGATTCTCCTCCTGCCGCTGATCTTCCCTATTTATCTGAGCTGGGGACCAGCACCAATGTTCACTGGCTAACCTGCGCCAGTGGTTGGGGGTCTTTCGTAGCCAAAAGGTCTGGGAGCTGAATTATATGGGCTGCTGCCTCTCCCTGCCCCCACACCCCTATCCCCCCCAGGCTAAAACCTTGGTGGGGAGCCTGCCCACGGCAAGAATAGCTGCCCTGCTGTCATTTAACAACCTTTGGCTATTAATAGGCTTGAGGAGAGGTCTCTGCCCCTAAGGGACAGGAGCTCCCACTTCAGAGAGCTGCTGACCACAAAGCTGCATTGTCCCAGCAGCGCCAGGCATGTATGGGCCATGGGCAGTCCCAATGGAGGTCATCGCTGGGGCCGGACACCAAGGTGAGTGAACGGGGGCAGGCTGGACGGCCCCGGTGAGGGGATGAGAGGATGAGGAGTTGGGGTTTGAGAGGTGGGGGGGTGCAGGAAGGGTAAAGGGGGAAGTGTGATCTTGGTTGTGTTGGGGGTGGGGGTGGGGGTGGGGTGGAGGAGTGCCTCCCATGGGCACAGGGGACCCACAAAGGAGGTTCCCCTCACTCTTGCCCGACACCAGCCCATGCAGCTAAAGCTTGGGTATAACACTGATGGGTTGCATTGGCAGCGTGGTTAAGCTGGAGTTATTTGGAGGATGTTGTAGCACCCTATGTAATTTTAAACATAGCTAGGGGTTAATTGAAGTGCTTAGAGCACGCTGATTTTGCCACTCACCATCTATGAAAACATGAATGCAGAGAGAGGAGCTTATCTATACGTGTAGGGGCTTGTGTGCTAAGCACTCCCTTTAGCAAATGAAATGAAATTTGGACCAAGCATAATAAACAAGACACTGCCTGACTGGAACCCATGCTTTAGGTACAAGTCTCAGATCAGTAGCTACATTATAAATGTAGCTTTGTATCTTTGTGACATGAATGGAGTGTTCTGTACAAAACTGTGATGTGTGGAAAGGTGCATTTATTTGCAAAAATCCAAGTCTAATACAATGGAACAGAATGCCTCTGAATCGGTGGATGAGATGAATTACTGTGTGGTCCTAATGGCCCTTTCTAAGTCCTGTGCATCATAAACTAACAATATGCATTTTGCTCCCCAAAGACAAACTGGGGCCTGTGGCTGTCAGGAATTTTTGAAGTTTTGAAGAAGGCAAAAGACTGTTTCTTCTATTTGTGTCTGTAACACTCAACTGTTCAATTTTCCTGTGTTTGATTGCGTGAGTCTGCTAACTGATCTATGCTCATACTGCTTGATTAGTTAAGCCTGGGGTGTGGACTCAGAAAAAAGTGAACAAACTATAGAAAGAGCTGGAAGCCAGAGCTGAGGCACAGAGTAGGTATTTTTAAAACACTGTGAATAAAGCCTGTTACACACGTAGAAACTAGCGTCATCTCTGCATAACCCTGAGATATAAAATATATAATAGTGATCGACCCTGTTCCACTAGCGTCAGCCCCAGGTGTTTTCTACCATGTTGTTACCTCTTTAACCACAGGGTCAGGGGTGTGTTCATTATCATTTGTGCTGATTTTGCGCCCTGCTGTGATTAATGTGAGAGCCAACCTAGCCACTTTGGTGGTGTGATATTATAGTTCATTGGACTAGTAAAATGTTGTGCCATTTCTTTCCTAATGCTGCCACACTAGTCTGGACCAATGTCCCATGGGGAAAAGCTGTACAGAATCCAGGCTGTAGCGCAGTGAGGGAGTTATCTTGGATCACTCGGATACACTTCACAGAGGACAATTTCAGAGTAGAATTGTTAGAGATCTTGAAGCAGATTATCCACCTCGCACCTGACCTATTAATTTCAACTGTTATATCATGTTTAGCTCATGTTGAGATGGCAACAGGATTCTTACATTACAAACAGCTGGTCATATGTATCCTCACAATTCGTAACTTTCCTTTACATATCGGTGTTGGTTTACCTTTAAACATCGATGCAAGTCATTGAGCTTGCTCCTGATTTTGCTTGTAATCTGGAGAATTACCATTTTATTCCCAGTGTGCCGGTCCCCGGTGTGTTGCTGTGGACCCCTGTTCCCATGAAAAGATCCCATCTCTTTTCCAGGATCCAATCTGCAAGTCCAGACAGAAACCCATTTGTAAACCAACATTTCATGATGCAACACAATGGCCCAAGAATTAAGCTCGCTGGCTGCAGGATGAGTCCATCCAATGTGAAATATTAATAGAAGTTAGCAGAGGGCTAAGACAGTAATTTGGAATGTACACACATAGATTAGATCAGTTGTGTGAGCAGGGCGAAACTGGGAAAATCAGAAGAAATCGGAATAGGTTAAACTTCTGGAATTAACCTTATTGCCAAAGTGATGAACAGTTTACCCTAACAGGAAACATGAATAATCTGACAATGCAAAGAACACTGGTGTCAATAAATC